>NC_064641.1:262717011-263341118 GCF_023864345.2 Schistocerca serialis cubense
CTGTCGTTTTTTCCCCCAAAGGTAAGTCTTTCCGCTCCCGGGATTGGAATGACTCCTTACCCTCTCCCTTAAAACCCACTTCCTTTCGTCTTCCCCTCTCCTTCCCTCTTTCCTGATGAGGCAACAGTTTGTTGCGAAAGCTTGAATTTTGTGTGTATGTTTGTGTTTGTTTGTGTGTCTATCGACCTGCCAGCGCTTTCGTTCGGTAAGTCACCTCATCTTTGTTTATATATATATATATATATATATTTATATATATACGAGCAAGTGCAGTGAAAGGCTTCGTCCACACATCCTCTCCCTTCAAAAGACATGGATGGACGCTGTGTACATGAATCCAGAAGGGCTAGCGCAGCACCCCCAAACCTCGTTGAGCGGTCGCTTGACGCTTAACTCCTTCACTTCGACTTCTCTAATTACTCATTCAGTTAAAAATTGCTACGTGCTTTACAGTTCGAAGGAGAAAGGGACCATATCCTTTAACATGACATAATGTCTTGAGACATGATTTCGCAAACCGCAAATTTTCGTTTTAGAGGTCACAGACTGTCTATGCGTAGTGTGGCGTATTAAGTTAATAACGCGATCAAACAGGTAGTGTAACGATACTAAAATCATTTGCGGAACGTACTTGATGCTACTTGAAATAGTCTACATTTACGTTTCGCAAGTCACTTCACGGAGCTTGGTGCAGAGTACATGTGGTGGCATTATCCTCTGAGTGACGGGGTTACGCCTCCGCATGAACTGAAGTTTTTCGAATTTTTTTTTTCCGTCACTTCATGGTCATTTCTCGAGGTGTATGTGCGGATTGTGAGAGGAAATAATATACTGTCTCAATGTTCATTTAATGTACGTTCTTATAATGTTAACAGTAAATTTACCGTGACGAACAACGGCTGTTGTCTGTTGTGTTTGCTGCTGGAATTTGAGCATCTCTGTAAAACTCTCGTCATTCCGAACGAACCCGTGAAGGAACTTGATGCTCTTTTTGAATCTTTTCTACTCCTCTATTTGTCATACCTGGAAAATGTTCTGAAGTGACGAGCAGTGTTCAAAAACGGGAAAATTTATCAAACGATGGTTCTGTGAGCAACATAATACGTAGATGGATTACAGTTCCTGAGGATTCTTCCAGTGAATCTGTGTCGTGTCTTTAGACTAATTTTACGTGGTGTGCTACAGTGGGTCGCTCCAGTCTGATTCTCATGGATATTCAGTGGTTGCTTCTGTTCCCACTGTCATCGGAAATAGAGCATAAGTACGGTAATGGGTCTTACCGCCAGTTGTACGCAACACCTATTGTAGTTCACGTTGATAACTGTCATATCACCACTCCTAGGGAGGAGGAGAGGAAACACGTAAGGCAGTTACTCTATATATCTGCTGTTTGTGCTGTTTAGATTGATTATGCAGCTCTTTTGAGTTTTATTTGTGTAGCCAACTCCTGTAAGATACAAAACATTTTCTGTCGGGGAAGAATTGAAGAAACAATTCAATTCCAGCTGTGAAACTCCATGGTCGTAAAAGTGGGAGATAAAGGGCGTAGTATAAACAAGTTGTGTATTCGGTGTGTAAATGATTTATGTATTGCCGAAGAAAACATTTTTGTGAATTATATAACTGACGCAGCTGTTTGTATTCAAATTCCATCAGATTGTTCTGGAGTATTTTCAGTCGACACCGATTTCCGAAGATCAAGTGCCATTAATCCGCTCATGATAAAGGTTTCAGTGCAGAGACCAGCGAATAGTCCATAAAATTCGGAAATTGAGAGAGCCCTACGCATGTCCGAAGGAACATTACATCGTACTACTTTACAACACAGGCACTGTAATATCGTATTTATCCGCCGACACCAAGCAGCGACTTTCAATTTAAATGTTGTTGCCTGTACGGGAATTACATAATGTGTCTACGAGTACAGGTTGCGACGCATGAACGACAACATATGGAAGTTTGGATCTGGCCGTGAGTTGAGCACGGATAGCCAACTCGCATAAGGTGACCGCTCGCGTAAAGCGAGAAATTCCACTTAAAGTGCCGGTCTGGCGCAAATTTTTGTCACGCAGTTACACAGCTGGTGGTTGTCTGTATTCGTCAGTGCTTGTCCCTTCGGACGTGCATGCATTGTCCAAAGAGAAATTGGATCGTTCTTCTTAACAAGACAGACAGTACAACATCGTAATGTTTTTTACGTCAGTTTGCCTTGCTTGGGCGTGAAATGCAGTTAGTTCACTGACTGTATTCGATAGTGTCCATGTAGTTCAATGCAAATGCCCTTCAGAGTTTAACATGCCTGTAAAGTGACGAGAAAATCATTTACCTCCCTGTGCCGGAATCGTACGAACGGTAAGCGAGCACTACGGGATGGTACTGAAATATACGGAAGTTTGGATTGAACCGCGGATAGCCGAAGTCGTTAACGTGTACGTTTGCGATAAGCGGAAAATGCGGGTTCGAGTGCCGGTCCAGCACAAATTGTCATGTCTATAATAAACCACACTGCTGATGTAATATCATATTCGCAGTTTGCCAATACATTTCGTAATTTAATACGGCTGTAGAGTGCCTGTTCCGTCAGATATGCATAGATGTCTGAAGGACATTCCCATCGAACTATACACACTGTACTGTCCGTTAGGGGTCATCCATAAATTAAGTCACACGTGAAGAGGGAGGGAGGGAATCAGTAAAGTGTGACATGTCAAAAAGGGGAGGGGGGCGACGAGTCATAAGCTTCGTGGCGTAACATGTGCAAAATGTATAAACTTTGTTTCGCATTACAACTCAAACTTCAACTCTACAGAAAAACATTAGAACATTACCAATTCTATCATTATTATTTATTAAGATTTAAATTTGTTTGTAACACTTTTGACACGTTTCGGCTGCGCGATTTTGTGTGTCTTTGACAAAAATCGTCACTGCTCTTTGCTGAATTCTTTATATCATTCAATCGAAACCTGTTTAGCTAAGCGGGGGATTTTTTCTCTCTTGGTTCTGCTATTTTGTGATTTTCAACTTAACTAACAACTTTAAAATGAGCAAAAAGTGATTTAGGTATTCTTTATCGCAAACCGTATGAAGTACACAGTGCAGATTATGCTGTTAAAAATAAATTATACAAGACGAAGTTTTAACACCTTATGGAGAAGTTTGAAAAGCGGTGACAAAGTTAAAAATGGATTCGAAAATCAAAGAACTGCAAATAAAATCGACGAAAAAGAGTGTGACTTATAGATTTTCTTTCGAAAAATTCTTCGTCGTCAGAACCACCAAAACTAGAGTCCGTAGGCGTAAAAGTATGTTTCAGTTTTAAATTATTTTCACATTTCGTTCTCCAACGCTAAAAATATATTTAGTGTTATGTGTCAAATGCAACGGCGTGTGTGTGTGTGTGTGTGTGTGTGTGTGTGTGTGTGTGTGTGTGTGTGTGTGTGTGTGTGTGTGTCGATTCTTCAGGGTGATTTAGTATACATATTGTGTGAAATGCCCGTATTGAACATTTTACATGCTTGCTTTTAATTGGACGAAGAAACGAAGCAGGACATACGAGAAGATACTAAGGATATTACTAAGCAACCACGTGACAGCCAGTTAACTCAAACAGTACCTAAATCAATGCCTAGTCAGGACACGTTTAGGAGCACAATCGTAGTGCTAGAATCTGAGCTGAGCTCAATGGCTTGTTGTTCGCAAGTCACTGAAGTGGCGTCAACTAAAAAGACTTGCACCAGGCGACTGATCTACCCGAAGGGAGGCCCTAGCCTCACGACATTTCATTTAAGCATGGCGACAGATGAAGCGACAAAAAGGATTCGTAACAGCATTAAGGAAAGACATTCAACAGGATAGAGACATACTGAAGAAAAAAAAATCCGCGCAGGCGAACGACAGAAACACGTCGTCATTCTGAACAACGAAAAATTCTAGAAATTTGTGAAAGAAACTCTGACTTGGCCGCAGTTCTAAAATTCAAAGTTGTTCAGCCTAGGGGAGAAGAAAATCAGTCCCGTTTTTTTGAAGTCATAAGGGAGACTACAGTTTTTGGTGGTGCAGCGGATGATCGACGTCGCACTTAAATTACAAGGTGCTCCGAAACACTGGACGACTTAAAAGCCGAGCTGTGTAAACAAGACTATACTATCAGTCGATCAGGACTGATTTAAGACTCCTTCCGAGACGAGTCAATACGAAGCAAGGGGGAAAAAAAAACATGTGGTAACTTACTGACATCCTCGAGTGGACCTGGTCCAGTATTTATGCCTATGGCCTTCCCCCTCCACCAACGGCTGCAGGCGCTTCCTCTGTGGTCCGCGCCCATTCCCTGCGACCTGCTGGAGCGTTGCTGCTCCGTTTTCCGTCCGCTGCGGTTCTAGGTGTTCCCTCTGCGGTCCGCGCCCACCAAACCCGCTCCTGGGGGTTTCATCTACGGTCTGGGGTACCAGTCGTTCCCCCTGCGGTCCGCGCCCGCTCACCACGACCTGTTGGAGCGTTGCCGCTCCGTTTTTCGTCCGCTGCGGCTCTGGATGTTCCCTCTGCGGTCCGCGCCCACCAGTCCCAGTTCTGGGTGTTCCATCTTCGGTCTGGTGCTCCTGGCAGTCCGTCAGGGGCTCGTTTACCATCTCCATGTCTCTGGTTCTTCTGTTTGTGTAGTGTTGCAGCTGGCCCCGTTGCTCGTTTAACAATTCCAGAGCCGGATCCCAGGCTCTGCTTAGCTGGTACCCTGTGTCACGATTCACAAGATCGTCAGCCATTTTAATCTCAATCGATTCTCTTATAACACTGTCCCAAAATCTGGGTGTTTGTGCTAGAATCTTGGTATCCTCATACTTCATGGTATGATCTAGTTCTAGACAGTGTTCAGCAATGGCTGACTTAGTCACCTGTCTTAATCTAGTGTGCCTCTGATGTTCTTTGCACCTGATCTCCACAGTTCTTGTCGTCTGGCCAATGTAGGACATGCCACATTGACAAGGTATATTGTAAATCCCTGGTTTTCGTAACCCCAGGTCGTCTTTGACACTCCCCAGCAGTCCCCCGATCTTGTTGGATGGACAGAAAACACACTTGATATTGTGTTTACGCAGGATCCTACCGATTCTGGCAGAAATAGAGCCAGCATAGGGCAGATATGCCACCTTCTTTGCTTCATCTTGGTCTTCTTCAGGAACCTGTGGTATAGTGGCTGGTCGGAGTGCCCTCTCAATTTGTCTGTCCGTGTATCCATTCTTGGAGAAAACTGTTTTCAGACGTTCTATCTCTATGGGTAGATTCTCTTGGTCTGATAGGGCACGTGCTCTGTGGACCAAAGTCTTCAGAACCCCATTCTTCTGTGCAGGGTGGTGACAACTGCTGGCCTGCAGATATAAATCAGTGTGTGTTGGTTTTCGGTACACACTGTGGCCAATTGATCCATCTGCTTTCCTCTGTACTAGTACATCCAGAAATGGCAGCTGGCCATTCTTCTCCAGTTCCATGGTGAACTTGATATTAGGGTGGCATGAGTTAAGATGTTCAAGAAACTCATTGAGCCTGTCCATCCCATGTGGCCAGATCACGAAGGTGTCATCCACATACCTAAAGAAGCATGTGGGTTTAAATGTGGCTGTCTCCAATGCCCTCTCGTCAAAACTCTCCATAAACATGTTGGCAACCACAGGGGACAGTGGGCTGCCCATAGCTACACCTTCAGTTTGCTCGTAATATTGGTTTCTGTACAAGAAATACGTGGATGTCAGTGTATGACTGAACAGGTCCAACAGAGCACCATCAAATTTCTCTGCAATCAGTTCTAGTGAGTCCTTCAGTGGGACCCTGGTGAACAGCGATACCACATCAAAACTAACCATGATGTCCGAATCTGTGATGTGCAGTTGCTTGAGGCGTTGCAGGAAATCTCCTGAGTTGCGGATGTGGTGAATACATTTCCCCACATATGGAGCCAGGAGACCTTTCAAGTACTTGGCTGTTGTGTACGTAGGTGCCCCAATATTACTGACAATAGGACGTAGGGGCACGCCCTCCTTGTGTATTTTAGGCAGACCATACAGTCTAGGTGGCACTGGCGCTTTTTCCCGTAGTTGTCTGATGATCTTATCAGGCATCCCTGTTTCCTTCAAGAGAGCACTAGTCTTCTTGGCCACCTTGTCCGTGGGGTCACACTCCAGAATTCTGTATGCAGGGTCCTCCAGAAGTTGGCGTACTTTCTCATCATAATCCACCCGCTGCAAGATGACAGTGGAGTTCCCTTTGTCTGCTGGCAGTACTACAATGCTGTTGTCTTCCCGTAGTTTCTTGAGTGCAAGCCTCTCCTCGGTTGTGATGTTCGATTTCGGCGGCCTGGCCTTGGTGAGGGCCCTGCAGGTCTCTCGGCGGACTTCCTCTGCCACATTAGGTGGAAGTGTGGCTGCAACTTGCTCTACTGCACTGACGAAACCTGAAATGGGTACGTTTCTAGGGGTCGTAGCAAAGTTGAGACCCTTGCTGAGTACCTTTAAGGTTGTATCATCAAACTGTATGCCACTCAGATTCGTCACCGTTCGTGTCTCTTCCATCTGCTGTGCTTTCTTGCTCATGCGGTCAAACTTTGCAGATTGGCAAGATGAGGCATTCCTTCTAGCACACTCAGCTAAAGACCAGGAGGCACGGTCTACCCAATCCCAATCTTCTCTTGTTAAGAGGCTGCCATGTACAGATGAATGTGTAACAGCTCCCTGGCCACAACATCTAACCTGTGGCGCATATCTCGAATCCTCTCTCTCACCAGTGCCATGCTAGCTCTGCGTTTTATCTTGTTCGCCGCTCTGGAGTTGATGTGATGTTTAATTCTGGCAAATACTGGTACCACTTCTCCATCTCGACACCTCAGCAAAAAACTGAGAGAACTTAGCATCTTCCCTTTCTTCTGCCGTAGCTTGTCCAGCTTCTTGATATTCTGATACATCTCCTCCCCGTAGAGACTTTTGATGTAACTCTTCAGGCTTTCCCGGCGATCTAATGACATCTTGGGTTGTCGGGTGTTCTGCCGGATATCAGCGTCGTACTTGCACGATATTTCGGTCACGTAGCTCGAGACCTTCATCAGGTGCGACCTGAGACTGCTCCTCGAGTGGACCTGGTCCAGTATTTATGCCTATGGCCTTCCCCCTCCACCAACGGCTGCAGGCGCTTCCTCTGTGGTCCGCGCCCATTCCCTGCGACCTGCTGGAGCGTTGCTGCTCCGTTTTCCGTCCGCTGCGGTTCTAGGTGTTCCCTCTGCGGTCCGCGCCCACCAAACCCGCTCCTGGGGGTTTCATCTACGGTCTGGGGTACCAGTCGTTCCCCCTGCGGTCCGCGCCCGCTCACCACGACCTGTTGGAGCGTTGCCGCTCCGTTTTTCGTCCGCTGCGGCTCTGGATGTTCCCTCTGCGGTCCGCGCCCACCAGTCCCAGTTCTGGGTGTTCCATCTTCGGTCTGGTGCTCCTGGCAGTCCGTCAGGGGCTCGTTTACCATCTCCATGTCTCTGGTTCTTCTGTTTGTGTAGTGTTGCAGCTGGCCCCGTTGCTCCTTTAACAATTCCAGAGCCGGATCCCAGGCTCTGCTTAGCTGGTACCCTGTGTCACGATTCACAAGATCGTCAGCCATTTTAATCTCAATCGATTCTCTTATAACACTGTCCCAAAATCTGGGTGTTTGTGCTAGAATCTTGGTATCCTCATACTTCATGGTATGATCTAGTTCTAGACAGTGTTCAGCAATGGCTGACTTAGTCACCTGTCTTAATCTAGTGTGCCTCTGATGTTCTTTGCACCTGATCTCCACAGTTCTTGTCGTCTGGCCAATGTAGGACATGCCACATTGACAAGGTATATTGTAAATCCCTGGTTTTCGTAACCCCAGGTCGTCTTTGACACTCCCCAGCAGTCCCCCGATCTTGTTGGATGGACAGAAAACACACTTGATATTGTGTTTACGCAGGATCCTACCGATTCTGGCAGAAATAGAGCCAGCATAGGGCAGATATGCCACCTTCTTTGCTTCATCTTGGTCTTCTTCAGGAACCTGTGGTATAGTGGCTGGTCGGAGTGCCCTCTCAATTTGTCTGTCCGTGTATCCATTCTTGGAGAAAACTGTTTTCAGACGTTCTATCTCTATGGGTAGATTCTCTTGGTCTGATAGGGCACATGCTCTGTGGACCAAAGTCTTCAGAACCCCATTCTTCTGTGCAGGGTGGTGACAACTGCTGGCCTGCAGATATAAATCAGTGTGTGTTGGTTTTCGGTACACACTGTGGCCAATTGATCCATCTGCTTTCCTCTGTACTAGTACATCCAGAAATGGCAGCTGGCCATTCTTCTCCAGTTCCATGGTGAACTTGATATTAGGGTGGCATGAGTTAAGATGTTCAAGAAACTCATTGAGCCTGTCCATCCCATTCCTCTGTACTAGTACAGAGGAAAGCAGATGGATCAATTGGCCACAGTGTGTACCGAAAACCAACACACACTGATTTATATCTGCAGGCCAGCAGTTGTCACCACCCTGCACAGAAGAATGGGGTTCTGAAGACTTTGGTCCACAGAGCACGTGCCCTATCAGACCAAGAGAATCTACCCATAGAGATAGAACGTCTGAAAACAGTTTTCTCCAAGAATGGATACACGGACAGACAAATTGAGAGGGCACTCCGACCAGCCACTGTACCACAGGTTCCTGAAGAAGACCAAGATGAAGCAAAGAAGGTGGCATATCTGCCCTATGCTGGCTCTATTTCTGCCAGAATCGGTAGGATCCTGCGTAAACACAATATCAAGTGTGTTTTCTGTCCATCCAACAAGATCGGGGGACTGCTGGGGAGTGTCAAAGACGACCTGGGGTTACGAAAACCAGGGATTTACAATATACCTTGTCAATGTGGCATGTCCTACATTGGCCAGACGACAAGAACTGTGGAGATCAGGTGCAAAGAACATCAGAGGCACACTAGATTAAGACAGGTGACTAAGTCAGCCATTGCTGAACACTGTCTAGAACTAGATCATACCATGAAGTATGAGGATACCAAGATTCTAGCACAAACACCCAGATTTTGGGACAGTGTTATAAGAGAATCGATTGAGATTAAAATGGCTGACGATCTTGTGAATCGTGACACAGGGTACCAGCTAAGCAGAGCCTGGGATCCGGCTCTGGAATTGTTAAAGGAGCAACGGGGCCAGCTGCAACACTACACAAACAGAAGAACCAGAGACATGGAGATGGTAAACGAGCCCCTGACGGACTGCCAGGAGCACCAGACCGAAGATGGAACACCCAGAACTGGGACTGGTGGGCGCGGACCGCAGAGGGAACATCCAGAGCCGCAGCGGACGAAAAACGGAGCGGCAACGCTCCAACAGGTCGTGGTGAGCGGGCGCGGACCGCAGGGGGAACGACTGGTACCCCAGACCGTAGATGAAACCCCCAGGAGCGGGTTTGGTGGGCGCGGACCGCAGAGGGAACACCTAGAACCGCAGCGGACGGAAAACGGAGCAGCAACGCTCCAGCAGGTCGCAGGGAATGGGCGCGGACCACAGAGGAAGCGCCTGCAGCCGTTGGTGGAGGGGGAAGGCCATAGGCATAAATACTGGACCAGGTCCACTCGAGGAGCAGTCTCAGGTCGCACCTGATGAAGGTCTCGAGCTACGTGACCGAAATATCGTGCAAGTACGACGCTGATATCCGGCAGAACACCCGACAACCCAAGATGTCATTAGATCGCCGGGAAAGCCTGAAGAATTGGTAACTTACTGTTAAACTACTCAAACCAGACTCTTCGTTTTATGTAAAGCATAAAGGTGGCCAATTCTGTACAGCTACTGTAAGAAATCTTGAATCTTTAGCTTCAGATTTGGGGCCTGTTCAAGTATTCTTTTTATCTATGGATGGCAAAAACTGTGTGCCATTAGGAGGGGCGTGGCTACCGCTGTATCAGTGATACGGGGCCCCCGGACTACAGGGGCCCCGACATGTCTTCGCAAAACTTCGTAAAATGTTTTTCACAATCTCACTCAAGGTGAACGCTTAAGTCTTGGACCGTACCATAAACGCTTAATTAACCGGGCTTCTAAATTGGCAACACTGAACTCGTTTCAAACTGTGCACGCGGTTCATGACATTCAAACTCTGTAAATCTAGTGATTAATTATTCGTTAGTAAGTTTAATTGTGAATGAGTAAAGAGAGACTAAACCAGTGGAGCTATGAAAAGAAATAAACTGGAGGAGGAGGAGGAGGAGGAGGAGGAGGACTACGACGACGTTAGAAAGAAATTGCCCAAAATTTCTTCATTTTTTCAGCAATCAGATTTTGCGAGTGATTTACTTTGCAAATAGTAAGTACCAAAAACATATCTACCTTTACGGGAAAAATACTTCTTGTTTGTTATTTAGGCCAAGTTATGTAGATTTCCACGCTGTGTAACGTAGAACTCATGAATATCATTACACGCCTTCGTGGAAATGTACAACATACACATTTTTTTTTAATTATGGCAACAAACCATAGGGTTAGATTAAGGTTACACATGCGACACATGGGTCTAGAGCAGCAGCGTGTGAAAAGTTGCATTTAGGTCTATCGTCTAGTCGAACAAGTTGCACTAGGTAAATACATGCGACCAACGTGTTCGCTAAATTTGTACACACACACACATACGCACCTTTATTAGAAAATACAGTCCACAATTTTATGCACACGAGTTTTCCCACATTAGGTGTATGTACATGGATGTTTAATTTTACGCGCTTCATGCAGTGTGCATTAATTAAATAAATTTATTTATCTTACACAACTAACAAGATAGTGATACGTTAAATTTCTTTATGATAGTCAGGAAGAGATCTCTTCCAGGCGACACATCTGGTGTGGAAAGGGCGACGAAAAATAAAATCAGTCAATGTAGATTAAGTACACATTTAATAAAATAAAATTTTAATCAACATAGTACGGCATTACTGCTTAACCTCGTTAGCGCGAAATCGCTCAAGACGAACTCATGGTTAACGCGAAAAAAAATTAGTCCAGGCAGGAATGCGTTAGTTCTAATAGTAAACTTTACAGTCAACACGAATTTCGGTAAATGCGAATTACGAACTCTCTTTCAGTCCCACGCATAATTAAATTTCCAATGTTACAGTTATTTTTTCCGAAATTAATGCAAGAAATGAAACTACAGAAATAACTATCCGTTGTTGACTCGTTTCTAACGTATTATAGGCCAGAAGCCGCCAACGTTTTACAGTTGCGCTTTGTCACGCGTAATGAAAACGAAATGAGTCCTGATACCTCCAATAGCAAAAAAATAGTTCCTTGGGAGAAGTGGCCCGATGAGAAATTCGTGATAAGAAAGGACGATAGTCGAATTTTTCGAGTAAGATCAATGAATTTATGGATAATAGGTTAGACGAAAACGTATGACTCGGCGACATAAATTCCAGAATGGTATGTTCAATGTGTTGACTTTGCAGGTTACAAATTCCCCAAGACCATTAATTTCGTCATAGAGCTGCTACAAATATTTGTTTCTAATCGTGATGCTCCTTGGAAAATACCATAGGTCAATGTGCTTGAGTAGTATTTATTACAACATTCATTTGCCACGAATGGAGAGTATGAAAAAATAACTCACTAAGGAAAAGAATAGGAAAACTACAGTATACGTACATAAGTAACACTTTGCAAAAGTGTAACATGAACGAACAGAAATATCTCTCGATGTACACCAAACTCTCAGATGATTACAAACGGGAAGAGCACAAATACAGAGAGGTCAGTCAACGCACACTGCAGTTTTGCGCTATTGCAGATTGATATTTACAAAGGATCTGGAAACAAAGCGATGTTTTTCAGCCTATCGTTACTCATATTTCATATCAGTGAGGCTGGTATAAAAATTTCGAGGCCGTAGCTATGTTATTCTAACATTTTAAACAAACCGTATTGTCACTTCTGTTGGTTGTTTGCATATGGTCAAAGCAAATCATACTCCTCCGCATGGCTTAGCGGTGTTTCAGTTAGAAGCAGCTTTACACAATGTTTATCTGACCATGAAAACTATCAGCAGCATATTAACGCGGCTCTGTCTTTTAATAATTGGTTACAATGTACCGTCGATACTTTACTGCAAAGTGAAATCAGTAGCAAAATTACTTTCTAGCAAGATGTATTTCATGTTGTTATTAATGTCATAATTCCTCTAGCATCATGCAATTCACCTTTAAGAGGCCATAATTCTGAATCTGGAAATCTCATGTCAATTTTACGTTTACTATCGAACTATGATCCTATTTTAAAACAACTTCTTTTAAAGCCAAAAGGTGAAATAAATTACTTAAGTCTCAGGATTCAAAATGAGCTTGTAATTTACTTGCTACCGCAGTTAGAGAAAATACTGTTTTAGAAATTAAAAAACTCAATTTCTGGCGATTATTTTGCATACAACTTGAGACTTGTCAAAAACTAACCAACTTGCTGTATTTTTTCGATAAGTTTCGATAGCAGAAAACGATGATCGTGTGCATAAGTCTGAGAGTCCGTTTTGGGATTTATATCAGTTGCTGATCACAGTGCAGAAGGGCGTAAAACTGAAATTTTTAATACTATAAAAGAATATGGAACTGATTTGTCCAAATGTAGAGGGCAGGGTTACGATGGAGCAAATAGTTTGTCAGGTGTTTATGGAGGACTGCAAGTCCTCACAAAAGAATATGCGCCAAACGCCGATTATATTCATTGTGCGGCACACGCATTGCTGCGAAACGTGTTCCTGAAGTGTCAACTTTTTGGATAATTTGGAAAAATACGTACCTTTTTTGGCAATAGTATAAAATGCTGGTCAGTGCTGAGTAACGCTAAATATTTAAAATATAAAATTACCGTTAAGAAGGTGTGCCCTACTAGATGGTCTTCAAGACAAGGCGCTTCATCAGCTATAAATAAAAATTATTCATTAATTAATGAAAACTTTGTGCCAGATAGATTTAATTTCCACTAAAAAAGACGACCGTGAGGACTGTAAAAGAACTTTGATTTAATAGGCAAGTTTGCCGAGAAAAGGCGAGAAAAGTATATAATTGAATTGTTTGGCTATCTTGGCTCCTAGGAGCATTAATTGTAAATAATTACTTATTTATGCAACCTATACTTAATAAAGATTTATTTTATTCACAGTGAGTTTTTGTTACTTTTGTGAAAAATCTTTACCCTCCATTTGAGATTCTCCATAGTCGGGTATAAGGGCCCGTCTACGGCAAGCCACGTCACTGGCCATTAGTCAAGCAGCAAATGCTCAAACACTAATCCTAATGCACCTTAACTACCGTGTAAAATGATTTCGTGGTCGCATAAAATTCACTCTGTTTATGCAGGTATTGCAAAAAAGAAAGATAGTGAAGGGAAACCTGAAGTTGTGACACACTCTGGGCCTATATTCGTAGTGGAAAACATTCTTCCTCTAACGCAGAGACTCGTGCCACAGACGTGCATAGTCTCTGAATGAACAGCTTTCGGAAGAACTTGAGAAGGTTTTGGAAACTCGAGTTTTCACTTGCGATGGTCGTCCCGACGAAAATCCACGATACAACCGAGTTATAGATTCAGCTGTACAATATTTTAAAGATTTTGACTTGGATGTTGTTTGAATCCCCACAAATCCTCTAAGAAGAAGATCGTTTGCATGATAGTTTCGGTTCACATCTTGATTCCAGTAATCGAACAACTGACTTGAAGCTAGAGAAATAGAGCTTCGAGAGTGTAGGCATCGTCTGGCTAATATGAGCCAATTGGTCACTGACGAGTTTCCTGTGGTTGCCGAATACGTTGCGCCAACATACTGGATATCGTACAAGCTAGGACACTGCAAAATAATACTACTTATTACGCAAATCACTTACGTGAATCTCAATATTTTTTACGAGTCTTAAAATGCGAGGTTGTCATGTGTTGCAGTGTGCGACGATTTAGCCTGTGCCGATTATTGCAAGAAGGGTAATTACTTTTCTTTTTTTAACAGACTTTAGATGGGTGTGTATGCGTAGGAAATGATGACTACGAACCGGAATTTGGATCTCCGAGAGCCGGCCTCTGTGGCCGAGAGGATCTAGGCTCTTCAGTCCGGAACCGCGCTGCTGCTGCGGACGCAGGTTCGAATCCTGCCTCCGGCATGGATGTATGTGAAGCCCTTAGGTTAGTTAGGTTTAAGTAGTTCTAAGTCTAGGGGACTGATGACCTCAGATGTTAAGTTTTGATCTCCGGGCGTCATCACATTTGAAGCAAGTTCCTACGATTGCTGTTGCTCCAGCGTAAAGGCATACATATTTAAACGGTCGTGTGGCAGCTATCGCCTATATTTTTTCATCATACAAAATCACTAACCAACATATGCAATCACATAAGAGCCAACAAGAGGTTTTGCCCATCATGAAGGTTCATCCTCAAAGAATTGCAGCAAGACGTGCCAGGGAAGTTCATTGTTTGATAAATGATGACGATATTATATGGTTGGATGAAAATGATGCGGACACATCGAATGTTCCTAACATTATCCTAATCGAGAAGGAAGTGACAGCTATGCCCCAATAATATAAAGGAATGAGTTTGAGTGCTTGGGCACAAGATGATTACAAATGTTTTTTTATTCCAGTCTTTGATCACAATATTAAGTCCTTCGATGATGACCAGTTTCAGTCAGTAATGACCATTATCATACCTGTTCTACACCATGTCCTAATGTGATAACAGAACAATATGTAGAACAGATCTGAAGATCGTCGTTACTGGCTGAAACCGGTTATCGTCGAAGGACTTAATATTGTGATCAAAGACTTGAATAAAAAACATGTGACAGTACCTGTTTCACTGTTTATATTCGCGACTATGTCGCAGCTTGTGAAACAAGAAGATTACATTTCGTATCGTTCATTTGATTCGTCATATTTTGTAATTTTTCTAAAATATTTGCTTTAATCTTGATTTTATGAAAAAAAGATTTTATATAGAAATATACAAATTATTTTGGAAGTACTGTTTTAATAATTTCTAACTTTAAATCTACAAAATGTTACGTGACACAGGGGGAGGGGTCACACAAATGTGACCACCTGTGACAAGGAGGGGGCTCCAAAAATCGTGCAATTAGTGTGACATAATTTATGGATGGCTCCTTACATCTCTTCAGATGAAAAAAATCAGAATTTTGTTGTATTAGTTTAAGAAGACGTATTTGAGTTTTTTCTAAGTATTTTTATGTACACTCCTTCCAATAGAGCTTTCATAGTTTTTTTCGCTCACTTTTCTTGCTGATTTTCACATGTTTAGCTCAGTTGACAAAGTTATCCCTTTCAAGAAAACTTTGCCATCGCTGTTTTTACTTTATTTTTAACTTGTTGCGGTAACTTGCTAAATGTCCGCGAATTTTGAAACTAGAGATCAAGTTTAATGGTTAACGATTGTTTTGAAACATTTTCGGACATAAACGCAGCAGTTGAAAAGTGGTAAACTTCCCCCCGTTGAGGCTAGCGCTCGGAAACAAAGTCTTTTGCTCGGTAAGCGTACCAGTTATGAAAAACATCGACTTTTTTAAAAACCCTAAAGTAATTGAAAATGGCTGTAGCACATAGTCTTCAATTAAGTGAAAAAGTCTGAGGGTATCCTCGGGCACAAGAAACGCTTTTAACTATGCAAACGAGAATTACTTTTTTAACTGGAAACGTGCAGAAGTGATTTCCATTATCGAAAATGTGACGAGCTCTCTGAACCTTTCCTGCGCGAAGACGAGCTGTCGATATTCGTTGCGAGTTGAGATGCGTGGGCTTGATGGAAAACAAAGTTTAGTTATTACATTATTTACTGTAACAGTACAGACGAAATGGGCCATGGTTATGGGGATAAAATAAAATCTGTTTTACATGTGTTTAATGACGATATGTACAGAACTAGAGCCACCATCAGTTTTTCATGAAAAACCTTTTTATTTAATATGCCAGCAACATGATTTTCATTATACAGAAGTTAAAACCTCACTGTCTGTCATCAGAGTCGGTGAATACGTATGTGACATACTACATTACCTAGAATGCAGGTGAGCAATTAAGTTCATTTAACCGGCACATGCTGTCCATAGATACACCAGCTTTTGGCGTTTATTGACAGTTTATGCAATCGTGATGGCAAAAACTGTTGTTAAAGCAAGTTTATAATCTGTCTGATCAAACGTCACGAGACGTGGCGCAGACCCTGAGCAGAAATATGAAAACCCTGGATTTTGCCTGCAATGTTTTATGGGATCCTCATTCAGAAACACTGGGCGAGGTTATGTACGCTTTCCCTCAACAAACCATCTCCCTAGGTGAAGCGAATACCGCGGTAGCTGCTAGTCGCAGACATGTATTGCAGTGCAGTCCTGCCACTCTTAGCAGTAAACTTTTTACGACGAAGTCTGTCTTTGTTATGTCCGTTGAAACCATGCTACGAACATCGCGCGCGCACCACGAAGCACTGCCATCTTGTGCTGCAGTCCGTTACAGAGTAAAAATACCAAAGCCTTATTACAAGACAGCTTCTGTGTTATCTGAAATGTGATGCTTTCAACGGCAGCGGTAATCGTTGAGTCATGGCGGCAGTGTGGCCTTCGAAAGAGCGCCAGAACCCTCACTCTCTTCCGTGGACTGCCCCAACCAAGCAGTATTAGTCGTTCAGAAAAGTTAAAACTGAAGCGTGATCAAAAAAATGTTAGATGACGCCTAAATATTACACATACACAGTCAACTATAATGTTTTTGGTAAGTATGCCGTGGTGTCGCAATTTTCGGCAGATTTTTTGCGTCTGGCTATTCGTCCGGATAGTCGTACCCATTAAAGCGCTTGCTTTAGGTTCGTATCCCCCCGGCAGAATAAAGACGGCGATCATATGTAGCCCAGTCGGGATACGGTTTTTAAGCGGTTTCTCACACACCCCTAAGTGAACATCGGGCGGGTACCTACGTCCTGCCTCAGATATACACATTTAGACCACTTCCTCACACTTTCACATAGAAATTATTCTAGACGCTGTCCTCCCCGTGGAGAAGGACGGGGGGGGGGGGGGGGGTATGGAAGGCCGATGACCTTTAGATGTTTCGTTACGTTAAACCCTTAGTCAGCAGCCGGAGCTTGTGTCCTGCTGCGTGAGACAACGTCGAAGATCATGGAGAAGCTTTTTTTCAATCGTATGACGTTTAAATACTTCGAAAAACAAATACCAAACTCTTTACTGTAACAAATATCTCGAACAGCGGATCTGTTTAGTCTTATTTGCATACCTATGTAATGGACTTGATATGTAACAGACCGGTTTAGGTGGTTTATTGCACCAGTCGATACCACAACTCTCAGTCCATTTACGTCATGTAATCAGCCTGACTCCAATTAACAGTATCATTATAATGAAAATATTTTGTCTGTACCATTAATCCGTGCCTTTTGAATGTTCTGGAATATGTGTGATGTCGAAACAGCGATGCACTAAACCTATAGATCTCAACTAATTGGTAGGAACATCTGACATTGTCACATTCTATTGTAATTAGTAGGTAAAGAAATCTTGTTTCAGCGTGTTGCTCATTCCAGTTATCAGCCAAAATACTTCAATGCTTACCTTATCTTGAATCATCTATTATTCATCCGTGTTATCTGCGTATGCAATGATATCTGTATATCTCTCCATCGTGTATTTCGTCAGTTCATACCTGTTCTTTTACTAAGAAGGGATAACATGAAAGGAAGGCAAGGATTTTTACCAGACGATCCCGTGAAAGGTTTAGTGGTTGGATATTGAATTTCGGAATTAGTGATCCACTGGGGGCCGAACCGCACAATAACCCTGGGTTCGGTGTGGGGCGGCAGTGGGATGGGTGGACTGCTGTGGACTGTTGTGGGGTTGTGAACCGCCGAGGGCTACGGCAGGACGAAGCCTCTCTGTCGTTTCTAGGTCCCCGGTTTAATACACACACAATATTTAATGTTTTACCTGCAGCGCATATACTCATATTTAATGGAAAAATACATGAAATTGAAAGTTATAAATGTCTGTTGAACTTTATGAAGCGTAATTTTTTTCACTCCGCCCCCCTCCAAGAATAAACTTAGGCAATTCTGAGAAACACTTAGCAGGTACAATTGCAAACAACTTATCTAAAATAGTTGTATATTATTTAAAGCAGACATCTTCGTAAAAGGAAAATATTGTAGAGAATAATGGTTACCTAACCTTGAATTCAGAACAGCAAGATTGTTAGCAGCTTGTCCAAAATTCAGGATGCGGACGACAAACGTAAACTATTATCAGCCACACACATACACACAAAGGATAACTCAGAATAGGTATATGAAATGGAATGATCACATAGGCTCAGGTAAAGCACGTGGTAGACTTTGGTTTATTAGTAGAATACTAGGGAAATGCAATCAATCTACAAAGGAAATTGGTTACAAATCACTCATGCGACTGATTCTAGAATATTGCCCAAGTGTGTGTGACTGTACCATGTAGGACTGACAGGAGATATTGAACGTGTATAAAGAAGGGCAGCACGAATGGTCACAGGTTTGCCTCACCAGTGGGAGAATGTCACAGAAATACTGAACGAACTGAACTAGCAGACTCTTGAAGATAGACGTAAACTATCCCGAGCAAGTCTGTTAACAAAGTTTCAAAAACCGACTTTAAACAATGACGGCTAGGAATATACTACAACCACCTACGTATCGCTCACATAGGGATCGTGAGGATAAGATTAGAATAATTGCTGTGCGCACAGAGCACATTCATTCTTCCAGCGCTTCGCACGTGAATGGAATAACTTGTACAGTGGGACGTACCATCTGACATGAACGCATCGGTGGTTTGCAGAGCATAGATGAAGATGTAATATAAACAAAAACAAAAGAATGAATATGTCAAGAATGTTAGTTGCTCAATGGGTTTCGTCTTACCGTGTTATCAGCGAACACATTTATCTCTCTCTCTCTCTCTCTCTCTCTCTCTCTCTCTAAGTCCAGTCCAGTCTCACGGACAGATTACTTTCTGTTGCTAGTACAGCCAGGTGATGGGAACGCTCAGAGTCTCAGAAGCATGCAGATAGTTCTTAACCATTCCAAGAATTGAGAAGGATCGTTCACCAGAGCAGTTTGTTGCTAGTGTGCTCAGATAAATTGAAAGAGCGATTCTGATGTTTGAATAAATATCAAAGAGATATTTCTCTCTTAGAATTTTATTTAAGACAGGCAAAGGAGGACCGTTATCACATCAAGAACTCAAAAAGAAGCTTTTGAGATGGACAGATTCTGTTCCAACAGATTACTCTACAGCCTCTGAGTAAACTTGCTGCACCTGTTTTGCAGTGTTATAGTCTTCATCGGGGCCCATTTTCGTCAAAAAGCATAAGAAAGAGAACTTTTCAGAAAAATCTTTTTAGACATTCAGACGTTTATTGGGCTTTGTAGATAGTCTCTCCAATATCATTAAATAATTGTTCTTCAGTATGTCAGCATCAAATTTGCAACCCACAATTTCGTTTTTTCTGTAGTTTCATTAACTCGTACAAGTTGTGTAGTCTCCAGTTTTGTCTCGTCCCAGCCTTTTTCACACATTGGAAGACTTTTTCATCTCATCTACGAAATTAAAAGTGAAGTATAAAAGCTTCACTAATGCAGATATGCCAACTTCTTCTGACTGTAGTGCTGTACTCACTGCACTGAAGCGTCCCAAAACAGTTCCCCACATTGTAGCCATGAATGCAGTATCTTTAGAGTTAAGCGTCTGCAATATCCCTGCCGGCCGCGGTGGTCGTGCGGTTCTAGGCGCTCCAGTCCGGAGCCGCGCTGCTGCTACGGTCGCAGGTTCGAATCCTGCCTCGGGCATGGATGTGTGTGATGTCCTTAGGTTAGTTAGGTTTAATTAGTTCTAAGTTTTAGGGGACTGATGACCACAGCAGTTGAGTCCCATAGTGCTCAGAGCCATTTTGCAATATCCCTTTTGCTTGTGATTTAATCAATTTTTATCGCTTCTCTCTACACAAAACGCAATTACGAGCTTCACTGGCTGTATCCCAATAAGCATTTATGCTGTTGCAGGCACCTCCTCGAGGTTACCGCCTTGTAGTGCAGGGAGACTTAGAACTCAAGTTTCCATCTTAAAAAATTCACTAGAATTTTTCAGCGTTCTTTAGCTGCCGAAAAAATGATAGATTCTCTGTAGCAGATCAAAAAATGATGCAGACGTTTTACAGCATATGGCTACAGTTGATCCTACGAGATGAAGGGAATGAGTAGAGCAAGGGATGAAAAATGACAAGGACTGAGACTTGATTCGCGCTTTTAGGCCGGAGTGGACTGCCGACATATTTCCAGTATTATCATAACTTTGACTACGACAACTGTTTATACACACATATCAAAAAAAGTTTTGCATCACCTAGGTTGCGAGAGTTCCGGAACCTGTACAAAAAATTGAAATACAGATCAACATAAACATCGTTTCCGCCCTTTTTATTGCTCATGAAAACCACACATTCCATACAGCGAGACCTTCAAGGCGGTGGTCCAGATTGCTGTACATACCGGTACCTCTAATAATCAGTAGCATGTCCTCTTGCATTGATGCATGCCTATATTCTTCGTGGCATACTATCCACAAGTTCCTCGAGACACTGTTGGTCCAGATTGTCCCACTCCTCAACGGCGATTCGGCGAAGATCCCGCAGAGTGGTTGATGGTTACGTCGTCCATAAACAGCCCTTTTCAATCTATCCCAGGCAATTTCGATAGGGTTCATATCTGGATCACATGCTGGCCAATCTAGTCGAACGATGTTGTTATCCTGAAGGAAGTCATTCCAAGATGTGCACGATGGGGGCGCGAATTGTCGTCCATGAAGACAAATGCCACGCCAATATGCTGCCGATATTGTTGCACTATCGGTCGAAGGCTGGCATTCACGTATTGTACAGCCGTTGCGGCGCCTTCCATGACCACCAACGGCATACGTCGTTCCGACATGATGACACCCCAAAACATCAGGGAACCTTCACATTGCTGCACTCGCTGGACAGTGTAAGGCGTTCAGCCTGACGGGATTGCCTCCAAACACGTCTCCGAAGATTGTCTGATTGAAGGCATATGCGAAACTCATCGGTGGAGAGAACGTGATGCCAATCCTGAGCGGTCCTTTTGGCATGTTGTTGGGCCCATCTGTACCGCGCTGCATGGTGTCATGGTTGCGAAGATGGACCTCGCCATGGACGTCGGGAGTGAAGTTGCACACCATGCAGCCTATTGCGCACAGTTGGAGTCGTAACACGACGTCCTGTGACGAAAAGCATTATTCAACATGGTGGCATTGCTATCAGGGTTTCTCCGAGCCATAATCTGTAGGTAGTGGTCATCCACTGCAGTAGTAGCCCTTGGACGGCCTGAGCGGGGCATGTTATCGACAGTTGCTGTCTCTCTGTATCTTCTCCATGCTCGAACACGCCCCTGCTGGTTCGGGGGTAAGAATAGGCCCGCGATATTCCTGCCTGTCTAAGAGGCGACTAAAAGTAGTCTCAAACGTTTCGGCCTTATGTGATGGTCCCCTCTCGGGTTTGACCTCCATCTTTCTAAATTCTTCCGAAGAGCGAGCCAATTGGGGAAGGACGCCTTACATGGTGCACTGTATCCGTCGTGTATCGAGACCTTTAGCCGGCTCTCTCGTCGTTGCTTTGCTGTCCCGCTCGTTTTCCATCTCTTGGGCGAGGATACCTCCCTGGGTGCGATTACCACGCTGCACTGTGCAGTGTTGCTTTTAGCTGCGACGACGACCTTGGACATTTTTGCACCTAAGATCCAGCATGGTAGCCAGTCCGTTGTGGTGGGGCCGCCATGTACCCTGTTGGTTGTAGCCCCCTGACAACACAGGGATTGCTGTACTGATCCCTGCGCCGTTTACTCCCCATGTATGCCAAGGAGTAGATGCCCATCTCCCTGGGCATCGTGACTCCCGGCAATGGCCATCCTGCCAGGTGGCCCTTGCTGTGGCTGGGTGGCGCCAATGGGGAGGGCCCTTGGTCGGAGTAGGTGGCATCAGGGTGAATGACACGCAATGAAGCGTGGCACATCATCTCTTGCTGGTGGCCAGCCATCAGCAGTCTCTAAGCGTTCGAGGGCTCATTTTAAAGCTAACGCTTATGACCCCAAATCGTTCCCATCCCTGGCCACACCATGGGAGGAACGAAAGGCAATGAATGACAGTGACATGTATTCGCCCAGGTATCTCGTCTGTACCAGAGCTGATGGGGAATCCTTTCTATCCGTGAAGCCTCAGTTCTTTGTCGAGCATTTAGAGGACAAGTTTGGGGAGGTGGAAGGCTTGTCCAAAATGCGCTCTGGGTCAGTTTCGATAAAAACGGCATCCTCTGCCCAGTCACGCAGGTTACTTGCTTGTGACAAGTTGGGGGACGTTAACGTTACCATCACACCACATAAGAGTTTAAACATGGTCCAGGGTGTTATTTTCCATAGGGACCTATTTCCATAGGGACCTACTTTTGCAGTCTGATGACGAGCTGCGCGCCTACTTAGAGCGTAGAGGTGTTCATTTCGTCCAGCGCGTTCATTGGGGTCCGAGGGACAATCAGGTTGCTACCGGTGCCTTCATCTTGGCCTTCGAGGGTGATACATTACCGGAGAAGGTCAAGGTGATGGTCTACTGTTGTGACGTCAAGCCCTATATCCCTCCCCCGATGCAGTGCTTTAAGTGCTGGAAGTTCGGCCATATGTCTTCCCGCTGTACTTCCAGCCTCACATGTCGAGATTGCGGACGCCCATTTCACCATTTCATCTTGATACTCCATGTGCCCCGCCTCCCATCTGTGTCAACTCTGGAGAGCCTCATTCACCTTGCTCGCCAGACTGCAGTATCTTACAGAAAGGACGCAAAATCATGGAATATAAGACCCTGGACCGACTGACTTACACTGAGGCTAAGCAGAAATTTGAACAGCTACATCCCGTGCGCATGATGTCATCTTATGCCTCCACTGTCACTCCTGCTCCAGCTCCTTCAGCTGCACCACATACAGTCAGCTCTCAGAGTCAGAGGACCTCACCTGCCCCCTTGACGATGGGGGCCACTTCTCTCGCTGTTGCTCCCACACTACCTACCTCGGGAGCAGCACCCACTGAACCACTGGGGACACCAGTCCTCACTTCTAAGCCGGAGAAGCGTAAGTCTTCTTCAGCTTTTCTCGCTCAGAAGGGATCCCTTGGGTCACTTCCTTCCCAGATTCCTACCAGCAGCACAGCAGACACCAACCAGTGGCTGAAGAAGTCACAGGTCGCTGGTCGTCGAGCTTCGCGATCGTCTTCGGTCCCGGAGACTGACCCCAATAAGCCCTCACAGCAACGGCAACCAAAGGAACAGCGAGAGAAAATGATATTGAAGACCCGTAAGACCAAGGCACCTGCAGTGGCACCTACTCCACCGCTACCTACAAGCTCTGCGTCTGAGGATGAGGTGGAGATTGTTGCGTCCGCTGAGGACCTCGATCCCGCCGGTCCCTCAGACACAATGGATAGCATTTGCACAGGTGCTCCATCGGAGGCAGCAGGTGACACAGCGGCGTAATCTGCCTTCCCAGTCCCTTCACGCCTTTCTTAGTCATGGACAATGTCATCCTCCAGTGGAACTGCAGCGGTTTCTTCCACCATCTAGCTGAGCTCCGACAACTTATCAGCCTGGCCTGGAGTCGGCCATCCGTACTGCCTTTGCCCGCCGTCAGCACCTGGTCACTGTCTTTTTCGACATGCGGAAGGCGTACAATACGAAATCCCGTCATCACATCCTTTCTACGCTTCATGGATGCGGTCTTCGCGGTCCACTGCCGATTTTCATCCGAAATTTTCTGTCGCATCGTACCTTCCGCGTGCAAGTCGCAGCCTCACATAGCTCCTCCCGAGTTCAGGAGAACGGGGTGCCACAGGGATCTGTTTTAAGTGTCTGCCTGTTTTTAGTAGCAATTAACGGGCTCGCTGCGGCGGTGGGAACGTCTGTCTCAGCGTCCTTGTATGCTGACGACTTCTGCCTTTACTATAGCTCTATTGGCATTGCAGCCGCTGAACGTCAGCTTCAGGGCGCTATCCGCAAGGCGCAGGCTTGGGCTGTAGCATATGGCTTTCAGTTTTCGGGTGCCAAGACCTGCGTTATGCATTTCTGCCGGCGACGCACTGTTCACCCGGAGCCGCGGCTTTATCTTTCCGGCGAACTTCTTGCTGTGGTGGAGACACATAGGCTGACTTGGCTGCCTCATATTCGGCATCTTAAACAGATGTGTTGGCGGCATCTAAATGCGCTGCAATGCCTGAGCCACACCAGCTGGGGCGCCGACCGATCTACCCTCTTACGGCGCTACCAGGCGTTAATCCAGTCCCGTCTGGATTATGGGAGCCTGGCTAATGGTTCGGCATCCCCATCTGCGTTGCGGGTGCTGGACCCACTCCTACACAGCGGGATACGACTTGCCACTGGTGCCTTCCGGACCAGCCCTGTGGACAGCATACTCGTGTTATGACGCCAACGTTTGCTGGCCGCTTATGCTGCCCATGTTTTTAGCGTGCCCGAGCATCCAAATTATCGTCTTCTGTTCCCGCAATCGGTCGTCCATCTGCCAGAACGTCGGCCCCGGTCAGGTTGTGCGATCGCGGTCCGTGTCAAAGAGCTTCTCTCCGGGCTTGGGGTTTTCCCTGTTCCACCTCCTTTCCGGGCCCCTTTGCGTACACCCCCATGGTGTGTTCCTCGCCCTTGCCTTCGGCTCGACTTGGCACAGGGCCCAAAGGACTCAGTTCCTCCGGAGGCCTTCCGCCGCCGCTTTTATTCCATCCTAGCCACGTATCAGGGCTCTGGCGTTGTATACACTGACGGTTCGATGGTTGCTGGTCGGGTCGGTTATGCTCTAACTCTAGGGAACCATTCCAAATAACGATCCTTGCTGGCTGGCTGCAGCATTTTTACTGCTGAGCTGGTCGCCATCTTTCGTGCCCTAGAGTATATCCACTCCTGCTCAGGTGAGTCGTTCGTGATCTGTAGCGATTCCCTGAGCAGTTTACGAGCTCTCGACCAGTGTTTCCCTTGTTCTCGTCTGGTGATGGCTATCTAGGAGTCCCTGCATACTCTTGCCCGTTGCGGCTGCTCTGTGGTCTTTGTGTGGACCCCCGGTCATGTCAGCATCCCGGGCAATGAACATGTTGACCGCCTGGCCAAACAGGCCACCAGTGAACCAAACCTGGACATTGGCCTCCCAGAGACTGATTTGCGAGCAGTCTTACACCGCAAAGTTTTCGCGCTATGGGACGCTGAATGGCGCGGTCTGACCACCCCTAACAAATTCCGTGTCATCAAGGAGACGACGACTGTGTGGCGGTCCTCCATGCGAGCCAATCGCAGAGACTCGGTTGTCCTTTGTCGGCTCCGCATTGGCCACTCCCGGCTGACGCACAGTTACTTACTGTGCTGGGAGGACCTTCCTCTCTGTTGCTGCGGGGCGGCTTTGAGAGTGGCCCACAGTTTGTTGGCCTGCCCCCTTTTATCTGTGGTCAGGCAGACATTTGCGCTGCCTGTTACGCTCCCTGCCCTTTTACATGATGGCACTGCCATAACAGGCTTAGTTTTGCGTTTTATTCGGGCAGGGGGCTTTTATCATTTGCTCTAAGTGTCTATTTTTATTTAGTATTGAGTCTGGCTTCTGGCCTACAGTTTTAGCCTGAGTTTTTAATTTGTTTCTCAGTGGTTGGCTTTTCCTTTTTTACTCTCTATGGTCGGCCAATCACCATCACACTCTGTGTGATTTTAATTCGTTTTGTCTGGTCTTTGTCTAGGTTTGTCTTGTTCTGTGTCGTCTGTCATCTATTCTGTTGAGCGTTTTTTTTAATACTCTGGGTGTGTTTTTAGTATTTGGAAAAAGGGACCGATGACCGTAGCAGTCTGGTCCCTTTAATCCCACAAACCAACCAACAACATCGCTTTGGTTCACTCCGAGACGCCTGCACACTTCCCTTTTTGAGAATCCTTCCTGGCACAAAGTGACAATGCGGACGCGATCTGACCGCGGCATTGACCGTCTAGGCATGGCTGAACTACAGACAACACGAGCCGTGTACTTCCTTCCAGGTGGAATGACTGGAACTGATCGGCTGTCGGACCCCCTCCGTCTAATAGGCACTGCTCATGCATTGTTGTTTATATCTTTGTGTGGGTTTAGTGACATGTCTGAACAGTTAAAGGGACTGTGTCTATGATATAATATCCAAATTCAACGTTTATCTCCAGGAGTCTGGGAACTGCGGTATGCAAAACTTTTTTTGATGTGTGTATCTGATTCATAGGAATTAAGGAACTTAAATTCTACATCAGTCATTTCTTTCCCAGTGTGCCCAGCCTTTCGCATAAACTCTACAAACCGTTCCTGTGGTGCACCAACTTTGTCCAAATATACCGTGCAGTGCAACTTAGCTTATCAGTGTGTAACTTCAGGGATAGAACCCAAAATAATGGAGAAATACTTTGCATCAACTATCTCCTTTATGATCTCTTACATGACACACTTCCCCATAATATTTATAATTTTTTCATGGGTGCTAAATGGTACATACGAGGTGTTTCCTGTACCCAGCTTTCCATATTTAACTATGTGACCTGCTAAGAATGAATCAAAATCAGCTATAAACTCTAAACCTATCATAAAATTAACATTCCTTAAGGAAGCAAACTGTTCATCTCCACAAACTGGCAATCCTTTTGAAAGTTTTTTTCACTATAGCCACTACACTCTGTAGTACATTACTCCAATACTTGACTCCTTGTAACTGAGTAGTAAATTCTTTATTAACTGTACATAGAGTTTTTCCCATTTCTTTGAAAATTACAACACAATAACGGTGTGTACTGGAATTTTCATGTTCAGTTACCCTTTGATTATCGTGTTTCCAATCACTAAAGCCACTTGTACCGAACTGGGATGAGCCCCCAAGCAGTTCAAAAAAATGGTTCAAATGGCTCTGAGCACTATGGGACTTAACTTCTAAGGTCATCAGTCCCCTAGAACTTAGAACTACTTAAACCTAACTAACCTAAGGACATCACACACATCCATGCCCGAAGCAGGATTCGAACCTGCGACCGTAGCGGTTGCGCGGTTCCAGACTGTAGCGGCTTTAACTGCTTGGCCACCCTGGCCGGCAGCATTTCACATGGTACACAGTAAAGTGATCCCTGACTGGGAGAGTGAATCAAGTAATTGCGTTACACAATGTGTCCATTCAACAATTTTCTTCGAGACAAATCCTTGGAAACAAATCTTCATTTCCACAATGATCTTTCTTCCAGAACTGCTAGTCTCACAAGTTTCGTAGGAGAAGTTCTGTGAAGTTTGAGAGGTAGGACATGAGGAACTGGCGGAAGTAAAGCTTTGAGGACGGATCGTCTGTCGTACTTGGGTAGCTCAGTTGGCAGAACATTTATCCGCGAACGGCAAAGATCCTGAGTTCATGTCTCAGTATGGTATATGGTTTTAAACTGTCTGGAAGTTTCAAAGCTTCGTTTAACAGGATATGATCGCTCTGACTTTCAAAATCAGAGTTTCTGTTCTGATTAATTCCGTTTCGTACTATGTAAACGCCTATTTTCCCACTGATTTCCCAAAATAAAGGATGTTTATCAACTGTATGGTCTGACGAAACTTCCCCTAGGCCTACCTGTGGTTCAGTAGTTGTGGAAGTGTTCGTGTGTTTGTTATCAATTTCAGATTCACTAACAGAGTTTTAACCACAATTACTGCTGGACTGTGAACCAGTTTTAGGCTTCAAGTTCTCAGGAGAGAAAGGAATTGCAGCTATAAAATCTAGTCCTTTGTTAATGAGAAATGTAATTTTGACATTTGATGTAACGATTTCTTTTCCCCTCTTCTCTTTTATTCAACTACTTTTCTGTAGTCTGCGCCACTGACACATTTCCTACCATCCATATTGATGTTTACTTTATATCAGAACTTCACCACATTAATAAAACAGGGGGAAATACACAAAAACAATCATAAAAGGACCAGGTTGATACCACGCTACATCAAAGCTTCTGTTTTATACCTGACGGGTCTGTACGTAGCCACATGAAAACATCGCAGAGGCAGTGTTGCCTGTTGCATGATGCAGACATCTGCTTCCGTCTACCTACGATTTTCTCTCTCATTAATAAGAATTCCTGCAACCGTCGCCGCTGCTTTTTTTTCCTTTGCTGAAAAATTTGCCGCCGTTGACCCTAGTCTATGCGTAAATATGGGGATGGTTGTGCCTACACCTACACCACCCAGGGAGGAGGATTTTGTACTGTACTAAAAGTCCGGCATCTGCGGGTGTTGCTACTCTTGTCAGTATTACCCACATGAACGTCATATCTCGGTAAAACACCTTCATTTACATCATACTCCACAGGCTACCTTTTGGCACCACTAACTGATCCCCTGTCCCTCCTTCCATGTTTCACACATGATTAGCATGTGGGGAGTGTGATGGTTGGTAACCTCTGTGTTAGCTGTAATTCCTCTAATTTTCTAGTCATGATCATTTCAGGAGAAGTCTATGGGAGATTATCCGCTCTTGCCGGAAAGAGCTCTCTCGCAATTTGAGCAGTGAACCTCTCTGTGATGCACAATGCATTTCTTGTAATGTTTGTCCATGGAGATTGTTGAGCTTCCCTGTAACACCCTCATGCCGACTAAATGACCCAAGATGAAATGCACCTATCTCTCTCTCTCCTCCTCGCCCTCTCTCTCCACCTCCCTATCCTCCCTCCCCCTCCCTATCAACCTCCCTATCCCCCCTCTCTCTCCCCCTCCCTATCCCCCCTCTCTCTCCCCCTCCCTATCCCCCCTCCCTGTCCCCCTCTCTCCCCCTCCCTATCCCCCTCTCTCCTCCTACCTGTCCCCCTCTCTCCCCCTCCCTGTCCCCCTCTCTCCCCCTCCTTGTCCCCCTCTCTCCCTCTCCGCCCTCTTCCTCCCCCTCCCTCTCTGCCCTCTCCCTCCCCCTCTCCCCCTCTCCCTCCATATCCCCCCTCTCCCCCCTCTCTCCCACCCTCTCCCCCCCCTCTCTCTCTCTCCCTCCCTTCCTCTCCCTCTCTCTCTCTCTCTCTCTCTCTCTCTCTCTCTCTCTCTCTCTCTCTCTCTCCCTCTCCCACTCCCACTCCCTCCCTCCCTCCCGCCATCCCTCCCTCCCTCCCTCTCTCTCTCTCCCCTCTAGGCGCGCAGTCCAGAACCGTGCGACTGCTACGGTCGCAGGTTCGAATCCTGCCTCGGGCATGGATGTGTGTGATGTCCTTAGGTTAGTTAGGTTTAAGTAGTTCTAAGTTCTAGGGGACTGATGACCACAGCAGTTGAGTCCCATAGTGCTCAGAGCCATTTGAATTCTCTCTCCCCTCTCTCTGTCTCTCAGACCTTGCTAAGGATCTTCCCAGACTGATGGACAATATTCAAGAATTGGTCGAACAGCGCCTTGTAACACTCCCTTAAAATTTTTTTCTGTGAATCTCATTCTGGCATCTTCTTTTCCCATTATTTGTATTACATGGTCATTCCACTTAAAGTCGCTCTAGATAGTTAGTCGTAGATACTTTAGGCTAGATACTTCTTGTAGGCTCTTGTAATCAATAGTGTAGCTGTACAGTAGAGGATTTATTTTCCAGTGTATGCGCTATATGTACATTTATTCACGTTCAGGGTGAACTACCAAAGATGCACCATTAATCGATACTCTGCAGGTCATTCTGCAAATTGGTACTGTCTCCTGGCGTTGCTACTTTCTTACAGACAACCACATCATCTGGTCTTAAAGAGCTTCCGACACTTTCTACTAGAACATACACATTGTAAACAGTAATGGCCCCATCACATCTCTTTGGGATACTCCGCAAATTACTTTTACTTCTGCCACTTTTATTCCATTAAGAGCAACGTGTTGAGTTCTATCTGCAAGGAAGTCCTGAATCCAGTGTCAAATTTGGTCTGGTACTCGATAAGCTCGTATTTGTTTCACTAAACGGCAGTATGGGACGGTGTCAAATGCCTTCCTGAAGTCAAGGCACACAGCATCAGTCTCAGCGCCTTTGTCTATAGCGCTATGGATCTCAGAGACGAACGGAGCGAGTTGAGTTTCGCAAGATCTCTGTTTGCCGAATCCATGCTGATTTTTATAAGAGAGGTTTCGTTCTCTAAAAACGTCGGAACTCTTGAGCATAAAAATGGTTCAAATGGCTCTAAGCACTATGGGACTTAACATCTGAGGTCATCAGTCCCCTAGAACTTAGAACTACGTAAACCTAACTAACCTAAGGACATCACACACATCCATGCCTGAGGCAGGAGTCGAACCTGTGACCGTAGCAGCCGCGTGATTCCGGGCTGAAGCGCCTAGAAGCGCCCGACCACAGCGGCCGGCTCTTGAGCATGAAACATGTTCCATAATTCAACAGAAGGACATCAACGATATAGGCCTATAATTATGCGTATCTGTCTTCCTACAACCGTTCTTCAAAACGGGAATGGCCTGCGCGTTTTTCCAGTCGGTTAATATCGAATAATGGAACAAATACTACTTTATTTATTTACAAATTTTGTGTGTCTCTAGAAAACAATACTTAGCCAGAGTATCCTAATTTGTTTCTCTCTGGATTTTACATATGGTATATGATAAAATAATTATATCCTACTCTTGTCGTGTTCTTGACTGTCTACAATTAAATTGTCAGTGTTTTATATCTTTATATACAAAAGGCAATGTCCCGACTGACTGACTGACTCACATACTGATACAGTGAATCGAGAAATTCTCCTTTGTGATAGCACATAGCATGTAAATTAAAAATTAAATCGCCCATCATTGTACCCCAAAAATGTGGAGAATCCCAGAAACTGTTTGTTGTGACGTCAAATAACACGAAAATTACCATTGAGATCGCCCCACACAGGGAGCCCATAATTAAGAGACATCAATTAGTAAATGAAATCAAACAAAAAATGTTATGGCATTAGGGGGTTCATATATGAATCGAACAGATTGTTTGATGATTAAAACATGAAGGAAATCTATTTCAGTACCGTTTGCACAAAACAAAATTACAAATCTCAGGGCCGATTTAACTGGTCATGGACACGACTCAGTCACTAAGGGGTAGGAGGGAGGGACGAATCATCTCGCCATTACTCGTGATCAGTCGTCGTGTAGTGCTGTCGGCGGCAGACGCTGCGTCCGAACGGCACGTCGCCTCGGAGCTGTCCGGCGCCGATATTTTTTTTTGTTGGGGTTTAAGGGCGCTCAACTACTGAGGTCATAAGCGCCCAGTCACAGTTGTTAGAGCACATGGAATCTAGTAAAACTCAAGGGAGGGGGGGGACACCAGAAAGTCCTGACAAGGATGCAGATAAAATAAGTAAAAAAGTTAGATGTCTTTGGACAAGCCAGTCAAAGTTATAAAACGCAGAACACGAGCAGCTGCTCGAGCGTCATCAGCTAAAATATCCGGTAAAGTAGATGGCAGGGACAGGACAACACGAGATTGACTAAAGCGGGGACACGACAATAAAACATGGTGCACTGTTAATGCCTGACAATACGGGCACTGCGGGGCTGGGTCACCGGAGAGCAGGTAGCGGTGGCTAAACCGGCAATGCCCAATCCGCAACCTGGTCAGAAGGACCTCTTCTCGCCGAGATGGTCGGGAGGAGGTTGTCCAAGCAGTTGGGAGCGGTTTTACTGCCCGGAGCTTGTTTCCTTGGAGGGATGACCAAGCATCCCACCACGATGACACAAGCCTCTTACAAACAACCCCACGAACGTCAGATGACGGGACACAATGGGAGGCTGGCCGAGGCAGGAGGACTGCAGCCTTGGCTGCAGCATCTGCAGCCTCATTCCCAGGCACTCCTACATGTCCGGGAACCCACAGAAAGCTGACAGGAGAACCATTATCAGCGTAAGAATGGAGGGACTGCTGGATACGTTGAACCAAGGGATGGACCGGGTAGGGAGATCCAAGGCTCTGAAGAGCACTGAGTGAGTCAGAGCAGAGTACATACGATGAATGGCGGTGGCGGCGGGCATACTGAACGGCCTGATGGAGAGCAAAAAGCTCGGCCGTAAAGCTGGAACATCGGTCGAGGAGCCGGTATTTAAAGGTGGCGGCCCCGACGACAAAGGCACAGGCGACACCATCGTCAGTTTTGGAGCCATCGGTGTAAATAAAGGTGTGACCGGCAAGTCGAGCACGAAGTTCGACAAACCGTAAGCAATACACTGCAGCCGTAGTACCCTCCTTTGGGAGTGAGCTGAGGTCGAGATAAATATGAACCGGAGCCTGGAGCCAAGGTGGTGTCGGGCTCTCACCCTCTCTGAAGGTGGTAGGGAGGGCAAAATCCAATTGTCGAAGCAGGCAACGGAAGCGGACTCCGGGGGGGCAGCAGGGCAGACACATACAAACTGTACTGATGGTCGAGAGAATCGGCGAAGTAGGTCTGATAAGAGGGGTGGTTGGGCATAGACAACAGCCGGCAGGCATACCGACACAGCAGTACGTCGCGCCGGTAGGTCAATGGTAATTCGGCAGCTTCAGCATAAAGACTCTTGACAGGACTAGTGTAGAAGGCTCCGGTCGCAAGACGTAACCCCCGATGGTGGAGGGAGTTGAGACGGCGTAAGAGGGGTGGCCGAGCAGACGAGTAGACGAAGCTCCCATAATCCAGCTTCGATCGGACTATGGACCGATACAAGCGAAGCAGGACAGTGCGATCCGCTCCCCAACATGAACCACGAAGAACTCTGAGGACATTAAGGGAACGTGTACAACGGGCCGCCAAATAAGAGACATGCCGAGACCAACACAGTTTCCTGTCCAACGTGAGCCCTAGAAACTTAGTTGTTTCCACGAATGGGAGAACAACGGGACCGAGATGTAAGGATGGCGGAAGGAACGCTTTATATCGCCAAAAGTTGATACAAACCGTCTTCTCTTCAGAGAACCGGAAGCCATTTGCCACGCTCCATGAGTATAGGCTGTCTAGACAACGCTGAAGGCAGCGCTCCAGGAGGCATGTTCTCTGGGCACTGCAGTAGATCGCGAAGTCATCGACAAAGAGAGAGCCCGAGACATTAGGTGGAATGCAATCCATAATTGGATTGATTGCGATGGCAAAAAGGGCTACGCTCAAGACGGAGCCCTGAGGCACTCCGTTTTCCTGGAGGAAGACGTCGGACAATACGGAACCCACACGTACCCTAAACTTTCGATCCGTTAAAAAGGAATCAATAAAAAGGGGCAGGCGACCGCGTAGGCCCCACCTGTGAATAGTGCGGAGGATACCTCCTCTCCAACAGGTATCATAAGCCTTCTCCAAATCGAAGAACACGGCTACCGTTTGGCGCCGTCGCAAAAAGTTGTCCATGATGAATGTCGACAAGGTCACAAGCTGGTCAGCTGGTCAACAGCGGAGCGGCGGCGACGAAAGCCGCATTGGACATTGGTAAGTAGCCGTCGAGATTCAAGAATCCAGACTAACCAAGCATTAACCGTGCGCTCCATCACCTTACAGACACAGTTTGTAAGAGAAATGGGGCGGTAACTAGAAGGAAGGTGTCTATCCTTCCCGGGTTTGGGTATAGGAACAACGACGGCGTCACGCCAACGCGTGGGGACCTGACCTTTGGTCCAGACGCGATTGTAGGTACGAAGAAGGAAGCTTTTGCCCGCCGGAGAAAGGTGTGTCAGCATCTGAACGTGAATGGCACCTGGCCCCGGAGCAGAGGACCGGGACAGTGCAAGCGCACGTTTGAGTTCCCGCATAGTAAAGGGGGCATTATAAGTTTCCAGATTCAGCGAGTGGAAGGAAGGTCGGCGAGCCTCTTCTGCCTCTTTCCTGGGAAGGAAGGCAGGATGGTAATGGGCGGAGCTTGAAACCTCCGCGAAAAACCGGCTGAAGGCATTGGAGACAGCCACAGGATCAACGAGGACCTCATTACCTGAGGTCAGGCCAGGTACCGAGGAGTGGGCCTTAATGCCCGACAGTCGGCGCAGGCCACCCCAAACGACATAAGAGGGAGTAAAACTGTTAAAGGAGCTGGTGAAAGAGGCCCAACAAGCTTTTTTGCTGTCTTTGATGACTCTACGGCATTGCGCTCGGAGTCGTTTGCATCCAATACAATTCGCCAACGTAGGATGGCGGCGAAAGGTGCGTAAAGCACGTCGTCGAGCACGGATAGCGTCTCTACAAGCCTCGTTCCACCAGGGGACGGAAACGCGACGTGAAGAAGAGGTAGTACGAGGAATGGAACGTTCGGCAGCATTGATGATAACAGCCGTGAGGTATTCGACCTGACTGTCACAACTGAGAAAATCGTGGTCCGGAAAGGTCGCCAGGGAGGAGTAAAGTCCCCAGTCAGCTTTCAGTATGTTCCAGCTCGAAGGACGTGGGGATGGGGTGTGGTGCAGGAGACGAACGACACAGGGGAAGTGGTCGCTCGAATAGGTGTCAGAAAGGACATGCCACTCGAACCGACGGGCAAGACCGGTAGAACAGATCGAGAGGTCCAAGTGGGAGTAGGTATGAGTAGAGTCCGAGAGGAAAGTCGGGGCGCCAGTATTGAGGCAGACAAGATTGAGATGGTTGAAGACATCCGCCAAGAGTGAGCCTCTTTGACAGGATGCAGGAGAGCCCCAAAGGGGATGATGGGCATTGAAATCGCCAAACAATAAAAACGGCGGGGGAAGCTGAACAATCAGGTGCATCATGTCAGCCCGACTAACTGTGGATGATGATGGAGTGTAGATGGTACAAACTGAAAAAGTAGAACCAGAAAGAGTAATATGGACAGCTATTGCTTGGAGTGGGGTGGTCAATGGGATGGGATGGTAATAGACATCGTCCCAAACGAGCAACATGACCCCACAATGAGCTGGGATACCGTCCACAGGGGTGAGGTCATACCGCTCCGAGGTATAGTGGGTAAAGGCAATACGGTCAGTCGGGTGCAACTTGGTTTCCTGGAGACCAAGGACGAGTGGACAGTGCAGGCGGAGGAGCAGTTGTAATTCCTCCCGATTAGATCGAATACCTCTTATGTTCCAACAATGTAATAAGGCCATCACTAGTCAAAAAAGAGGGGGAACGAGATGGAGGAAGAGCTGGTCACTTCGACAGCCGCGGAGGGCCAGGTTTCGAGGGAACAACGCTACAACCGGCGGGAGGCGGGTCCTGTTCCATCGAGTCGTCGCCAGCTGCGGCCGCTGACCCGGGTTGTGTAGGAGGGGCAGCATCATTTGCCGACGAGAGGCCAGCTGAGCGCCTGGCAGCAGAGCGTCCCGGCGAAACTGAGGACGGCCGGGAGCAGCGACTCACGGATGGAGCGTCAGACGAAACGCGCCGGGGTGGAGAGAGACTTCTTCTTGGAGGCACAGGGATGGTGGGCTGGACCCGAAGAAGGTCCTCACGCGCGGGGTCCGTTTTGGAACGCCGGACCTCGGAAGCTGGGGTCCAGAACGTTTCCCCGATGGACGCCTGAGAAGAGGATCGCTTCTCAGGCGGCGGGGGGGGGGGAGGAGGAGGAAGGGTGGCCCCTGGAGCAGAGGGGGCGGGGGCTGCGGGGGAGGAGGATTTGGAAGGGAGGCATTTGGGAGGCGGAGGCATAGACCCCGGATGGGGGGAGGAGGTGGAGGGGGGACAGGATAGGGGTGAGGATACCGTGGAAGGAGTGGACACGACTGAGGCAAATGAAGTGGTCAACGTCACGGGATGGAGGCGGTCATACTTCTTCCTTGCCTCAGAATAAGAGAGACGATCCAAAGTTTTGAGTTCTTGAATCTTCTTCTCCTTCTGATACACGGGGCAGTCTAAGGATCTAAGCGAGTGGATGCCAGGACAATTAACGCACCGAGGTGGTGGGGTGAATGTATGTTCGTCACGAAGAGGACGTCCACAATCGCCACAAAGGGGCTCAGCCTCACACCGTGACGACATGTGCCCAAAGCGCAAACACCGAAAACAGCGCATAGGAGGCGGGACGTAAGGTCGCACGTCGCACTGGTAGCACACCACCTTTACCTTCTCCGGGAGAACGTCCCCCTCGAAGGCGAGGATAAAGGCCCAGGTGTCGATGCGACGGTCTTTGGGGCCGCGCTGGACTCGCCGGACGAAATGCACGCCTCGGCGCTCCAGGTTGGCCCTGAGCTCCTCATCAGATTGCAGCAGGAGGTCCCGATGAAAAATAACTCCCTGCGTCCTATTCAGGGCCAGATGCGGGACAATGGACGATGGACACTGGGATGTCCCCTAGTCGGTCGCACGCCTGGAGCGCCGCCGACTGTGTGGCTGAGGTGGTCTTTATAAGAACGGACCCTGAACGCATCTTACTGAGAGCCTCGATTTCCCCGAAGATGTCCTCGATGTGCTGAACAAAGAATATGGGCTTGGAGGTGGCGAACGTCCCCCCATCGGTTCGAGAACAGACCAAATAGCGGGGGAAGTACTTCTCCCCAAGCTGGCGGGCCTGTCCCTCATCCCAGGGAGTGGCCAAGGGGGAAAGGACAGGAGAACCAGATCCAGAGACAGTACCTTTCCTTTTGAAAGACTCGGCCACAGAGCGACCTGATACGTGTTGACGTTTCATCTGCGAAACGTCCGCCCCGATACCACCCACTCTGACCAGGGGCTCTCCCCACGGGCGCCACCCAGCCTGAGCAAGGGCCACCTGGCAGGATGACTGTTGCCGGGAGTGCTGATGCCCCAAGGAGACGGGCATCTACTCCTTGGCCGATGTGGGGAGGGTGCAGCTCAGGTATCGGCAGTACGATCCCTGTGTTGTCAGGGGGCTACAACCTAGAGGATACATGACGACCCCACCACAACGGGCTGGCTACCGTGCTGGATTTTGGGTGCCATGGAAAGTCCATCATGATCGTAGGTGCAGATGGGGACGCACTATGGGCGTAACTTGTACAACCCATCAGGCGTTTAGGCCCAATTTGAGGAATAGTGGGTATGGTGACAACACTGTTACAATGCTGAGTGCCAAGGTCTGAGTGCACTGAGGACCAGTGGTACACCACGTAAGGCGTCCTTCCCCAAAAGACTCATACTTCTGTAGAATTTTGAAAAATGGAGGTCAAACCCCAAGGGGTACCATCACATAGAAGGCCAAAACTGTTGAAACTCCTTTTAGTCGCCTCTTACGACAGGCAGGAATACCTCGGGCCTATTCTTACCCCGGACCCGCAGGGGGATGTCCGGCGCCGAGTCCGCAGCCCTCAGCAGCAATCGAAGCCCAGGTACAATCTCCACTTTGTCTGCCTGGGTAGAATATTTTTGTACGTACTAGCTCACTTTTGGCTTACTAGCTCACTCACGAGTTCGTTCGCTATCTCACGAGAAGTTACCTGGAACATACAAAAACATTGTACTATAATCTAATTTTCAGTCTAACTAATTTTCATTTAAAAACATATATTTTCTAATAAAAGGTGAACGTAAGAAAATAAACTTTAATAATTTTTTATAAAAGGTGAACTTAAGAAAATAAATTAAATTATAACTTTTTATAAAAGGTGAATTTAAGAAAGTAAATAAAATGAATTGGTTAATGAGAATTATTCACTAGCATTCATGAGATTTTTTGAAGAGCGGTTTGTAAATGTCTTTTTAAATCAGGTCTTTTTGCAGTTTTACCACATTCATGTGTAACTTTGTCTGGTAATGATATACACATTTTCTACGTATATTTCTATATCCATCTTTTCGATGTATATCTTTATGAAATTCAGTAATATTTTTTTCATCCATACATTGACTACATTGTTTTAGTTTGTCCATTTAAAATAATCTGAAAATTTAAAAAAAAGTGCAAAACATTCCGTACTGAACACCTTCCACTCAGCGAAAGATATAGGATCAGCTTCCGGCCTCTGCTTCCTGCACGTCAGCACATCACAGAGACCTGCCTCGGAGTTAACAAAGTGCACCATTATTTTGGGCTGAAACACGTGATCCACTCTTTAGGACAGGTCTCAAACTCGTCAGTCGATTACCGATAAATCGCACAGAAGCGAGAGTAGAAAATGTTTTGTCAAATGGCATGGCTGTCATCAACCATAACTTATTGAAGACTCCATCAGATAAAGGCCAAATCCTTCAGTCAACGTATGTGCATCGAGGTTTGATGGAGTATAGAAGCTTGAAGATTGTATACGTAGTTGGAATCTGAGTGACAAAGTACTTAATAAAAATTATTTTTCATCTGCTTATTTGAGGGTAAAAATAAATTATTTTTTGATGTGATTGTATTTACTTAAAGAGGCGAATTGTAAATAAAATGTAATGATAATTAGAATACTGAAATTAACATTAGGATAAAAGTTAGTCGAATTTAAAATCAAGAATGTTCCCCTATTAATTTAAATGGAAGATACATCACTGCTATCTATTGAGAGAAATTCGAATCTAGTTAGTTCACAATAATGATCACAGATTTCTCTACTGTTCGGAATGTACAGTTTGAAACATAAAATGCATCTAATCCAATTTTTTCATTAAATACATTTGAATCACTACTATACAAAGCCATTTACTGAATTTCATTGAAATAAGTTAATAAACCAAATAGTTGATTTTCGTGACTCAGTACTTTTCGACTTGCAGTTTTCTCAACCGAATATTCATCGATTTTAAAAATTCAAAATGCTTTCATAATCTATATAAAAAGAGCTATTCAGAAAAATGTAATAAAAAAATTGGATATATATCAGCTAAAGCAAACTTTAGTATGAGACATATTTTCTAATTAAAATACTAAATGTATCAATTTTATTTTCTCTATCTTTTTGGGAGTACTTCAGAAGGAAATGAAAACATGAACTGAAAACTTCTATAACTTTTTCCAATTTTTTATTCATTTAACTAATTAAATATTCAGTAAGTATTCTGTGTTGTGAATATTAAGCAAAATACTTTTTACCATACATAACTATATAGACAAGTGTGTCATTCAGAACTTTATCGTTGAAAGTTGCACACAATTTCATCGTGGTTCTGTGAATAGCAATAACATTTTTATGTGTGTCATATTAATTACATATATGCGATAATTCTCTATAAAATTGAATGGACTTAACATCTACATCTCCTTTTAGTAATGTAGCTCGTTTAAAATCGCTAAAAGCATCATAAGCTTTCAAATAATTATTTGGTGCATCTAAATTCCACATTTCTTGAGGAAAGATTTCATTTCTTCCATTTTTTCAAATAAAGTGTACGTAGCTTTACATGATCATAAAGCGATGAATCAGACAACTGATTATTTTTTTCTATTAGTTTGAAATAACAACAAATACAAAATATGGCATATCAAATTCCACTGAGTTATAGCAATTCTGATAAGTAGTTCGAAATTTTTCTTGCCATTTAATCCAGCAACTTCTGTAGTTTGTAGCTCATAAAGTAGCAGTAGTATGGTGTTCTGCCTCACAGCAGGTCTTGTCATTGATTAAGCCTGTTCCAATTTCGACTGTCCATACCCAGTCTTTTCATTTCTGCATATTTGTCTCCTTTGATATTGTCCAGCATTTTATATCTTCTTTTTCCTCTTCCCCTTTTTCCCTTCACCATTCCTTCTATTTCTTCCTTTAATAAACAGTCCCTCCTCAAACAATGCCCAATCTAGTTCCATTTTCTCTTTCTGATGACTTTCAGCATGTTTCTTTCCTCTCCAACTCCTCTTAATATTTCTTCATTCCTTACTCGGTCTTCCCATTTCACTTTTTCCATTCTTCTCAATATCCACATCTCTAGTGCATCCAATTTTCTTTCATCTTCCTTCCTCAACATCCAGGTCTCTGCACCATACAGTGCAACTCCACAGATGTAACATTTGGCAAGTCTTTTCCTCAGATCTTTGTTTAGTGGTCTGCAAAGTAATTCCTGTTTCCTCTTGAATCCTTCTTTTGCCATTTCCCTAACTTTTGTTGAGCAATACATATCATCCATTATTACACTTCCCAAGTAATTGAAGTTATTGACTTGGTCTATTTCCTCTCCTCCTTTTTTCATTCAGCATTTTCTCCCCTTTTCTCCAAGTACCATGGTTTTTGTTTCTTCTTGTTAATCTTCATTCCCCAGTCTTCTGATTTTGTGTTTAGATCATCTAACATTTGTTCTATCTCTCTTTCACTCTCTTCCGTCACAACCATGTCATCTGAAAATCTTATACACTCCACTCTCCGGCTCCCTATACAAACTCCTCTCTTTCCATCAAAACTTTCATTAATAATTTCCTCCATATAGATACTGAACAGTGTTGGTGATAAACAACAACCTTATCTTACACCTCTTTCCAGTTCAGTTCCTTCACTCATCACACCTCCTATTCTTACTCTTGCTCTCTGGTTCAGATATAAATTTCTAGTTCGCCATCTATCCCTCCAGTCAACTCCATGTTTCCTTAAGATTTCCATCAGTTTGTCCCATGTGACACAGTCAAAAGCCTTCTCAAGATCAATAAACACAACGTACACTTTCCTTTTCTTCTATATGTACCTCTCCCCTATCACTGTCAGATGCCCAATGGCATATCTATTTCCCCCTTCCCAAACCAAATTGTTCATCTCCTATTACGTAATTCAACATTCCATATAGACTTCTGTTGAGTGTCCTCAGCAAGACTTTGGCTGCATGCAATATCAGGCTCACTGTTCTATGTTCCTCACACTTTTTGCTTTTCTTTTTCTTTTCAATATGTATTAAGATACTTTCTGTAAAGTCCTTTGTTCATTTTCCTGTCACGTATATTTCATTACACAATTCAGTCAACTCACTTTTCCCTTCTTTCTCCAATGACTTTAACAGGTCCACAGGAATCTCATCAATTCCCATTACCTTTCCATTTTTCATCTCCTTCATAGATGTCTCAATCTCATTAGCTAGTATTGCATTTCCTTTGTCATCATCTGTATCTTTGTCTGTTCTTCTTCTTCTACTGTCCCAAGCTCTTCTTAACTCATAAAAAGATATTGGAACTTTTGGATTTTTCAAATACTTTCTCATTGCTCTAACTCGTAATTTGGTTCACATTTAACAACTGGTACACGAATTTCCATAGATTCTATTACAATTTTTCCTTCCACAGGAAGTTTATCTTTAATTTGAACTCCAGCATCGTTATAATCAGCCCATCTAGAAATTGCATCTCCAGCACTTGGTGACAATATAAAGCCTACTGTTAAATCTCCTTACCACATAGTTTCTTTATAATCTCTGAAAAATCCTTCAAGCATTGCTAACGGATAAAGCACTTCATTTTTATTACTCTTTATTTTTCCATTATTAAGAATATGTCCTCCCTAGCTTATTTTAACAGTAGCAGATGAAGTCAAATGCAGTAAGACTGATGAGGAAATAAAAAGCTGTTATGTTCTCGACATAACATTATTTCCTTTCTTTATGGTTAAAAAATCAAACAGTTTTGCAACATAATTATCAATAAATTATTTATTGGAACCATTCATCACCAATATGTATGTTAATTTCAGTATCCTTGTTGGGAGCATTTAAATTATTTTTAGTCTTCTCATTCACAAGGATTGAGTAAAACGGATAACTCTCGATTTTATTCATGATTTACTAAGATAAAAATTTGATTAAGACATTTTTCAAACAGTTGTTACACAAGCACCATTAAAGTCAATTAAATTATCATTTTCATCTGCTATAGTAATTTCTAAATCTCGAATAGAATTAAAAATAGGAATACTTATGGGATACTGTGGCTAATTAAATTATTGGCCCACCAAATTCTACATTAAGCTTGAATGAGGCAATAATATTAGTTTCTCAGTGGAAACGATCAGTATGCCTTAATCACATCCCATCAGCTAGATTAAAATTTATGTTGATTAATTTGAATGGAATAATTTTAGGCACATCATTACCAACAGTCTTTTTTTGGCTTCAGCAGTTTATCAACTAAATCCAAGCACACTTCCAACACTATCTGTTATATCCATGTTCAATTTTACCTCACTTTCAATAACAGGTCTATTTAAAATTTCATCTGCTATAATGTGAATGTTTGGCTTTTACGAAAGAATAAGTTTTTTAAACTATACTGACCAACAGGAATCTCCATTGTTTGTCCATCACAATATAATTTACTATTTCCTGATGTGATATTTGGAGTTAAAAAATTATAGAAAAACAAATAATGAAACATTTTTATAATTTTCTATTATTGGAATAGTTAATCTGTTTTTAAGAACTGATGATTTATCATACAACTGAAATAGATTAACCATTTAACAAATAAGAATTTTATTAAGTAAATGATGGATTGGGCACCAAAAATAAGAATTCCAGAAAATAAATAAAAAGAAACATGGTAAACTTATATCAAATTCAATCTGATGTGCAATAATTGGACAGAGCAGTTGTGGAAAAACTACATTAGTGATTGATAATTATATTTTAGCGCCAGGTGGTTTGAATTGGAATAAAATTAATCATTTGTATGTTTATTCTAAAAGTTCAGATCAACCAAAATAACAAGTACTTATAAAAAGGTGAAAAACGTAGAAGGCAAACACAATGAGAGGATGACTACTTTTATTGAAAATAATGGTGAAATTATTTCATTAGATCAATGTCTAGATAATTTAGTTGTAGTTTTTGATGGCTTCATTCTTGAAAATCAGGAAATAGTTAGAGAATATTTTACTAGAGGAAGACACAAAGAAATAGTTTTTATTTAGCTCAAACTTACTAAAAATACCTAAACAGTTAGTCAGAGAGAATTTAAATTTTTGATATATGTTTAGAGAAGATAACGCAAATTTAAACCACATTTGCCATGAGTTTGTTGGTGGTGATTTAAAGTTTGACAATTTTAAAGAAATGTGTAGTAAGTGTTGGAATGATAAATTTCCATTTTTTATGATAGACATGACTAGAAAACATAATGTAAGAAAGTTATGAAATAAAATATTTCATAACAACATAAATGTAAAGATTAAATTTTAAAAATATTTAGTTAATGTTTTTTCCTCTTCAATAAATCTTCTTGAAATATGATTGAGAGGTTGTTAAGAAAGCTAAACGAAGTAGAAAGAAAGCTGACATATTGAATGATCAATTTAAGCTTTGGAAGAAACAACAAAGAACAGAATATGAAAAATATAAAAAATATCAACCTGTTATTGATGCTATTGAAAAAGTAAAATGAGGAATCGAGGGTTTAGGTATAATGTTCTGAAAGATACTGAAGAAAATAGAAAAGTTGAAAAACAGATGATTCCTTATCATCTCCATGAAGATTTTGGAGATTTTTCACCAATTAGACAACTACATGTTTGGTCTGATGATATTCCTGGTAAGTGAATTGGAAATTGAAGAGGCACTGAATAAACATGAAAAACAGGGAAAATGCCCAAAAATGTTGAAAATTTAAGGGGGGTTTGGTCCAACAAAAAAACATAGCCTGATGTTGTGAAGAAAAATAAATGCAAGTGAAAAAATGTTAAAGTATGTTAATCATACACACTTTTAAATTAAAACCCATTGATAGATTTAAATTTGTTGGCCATTTTGCAGTTGAATTCGATGGTGATAAATTAAAAATTGGTGGAAAAGAATGTGAAGGAACAGGAAGATTAATGAATCTTTCAACTATAAAATAGATTAAAATGGGTGATATAGGTGAAAAATTTGATTCTGTTGATTCATCAAATTATGCAGACATATTGTATCGTTCAGGAGCCTTATATGCTGGAACTAATCCAAATAAAATCAAATCAAGTAGAAGTAAAAAAGACAAACTGATAAAAGAAATTGTTAATGTCTATTTCCTTAAGTATATCAGGTATCATCAGATTGAGATTCATAAATAAGTTCACCTGAGAAAATGGGTAGTTAGTATAACACAGATGTTAAGAAATGTAGTGATCTCATAACCGATAATCCAAAAGGAATTCCATATCTAATTAGATTTTTGAATAATCTTCCTCACACATTTTGGAAAAGTGAAAAATATGGAAAAGGATTAGTCAACTGGGTTTTAAGTAATTTGCCAATGCCTGAGATGCACTACCAGGCTGCTTGTACTGTGGACCTTTCACTAAGCTAGAAGAAACACTACCTTGTGGTGATCCAGGAAAAAATAAACTAGATGAAGCTTGCAAACAATGTGACATTTCCTATTGTGATCATAAAGATTTGCAACCTAGACATGAAGCTGATAAAGAACTCCAGTTAGCCACAAAGGAGAGAATGCCTGTGCGTGATGCTCCATAATGAGAAAAATTAGCAGCAACTGTAGTTAGTGGCATTATGTATGGTAAAAGGAAATTACGAATGGGCGCAGCTATCACTGGCATTGAAGTAGACGAAAGTGGATCGGAATTGTAAAAACGATTAATACATTTTTAATCTATGTAAATGAAGAACTTTAGCATAGATTATACTTTGCTTCCAAGTGGCAAAACTAACTCAATAAAACTTTAAATAATGATCAGTTAAGAAGTATTGAACCATTTTTAACTGATGCACAAAAACAAAGAAAGAGAGAAAAACTGGTGGAAATTTCCTTATTACATTAGGTATTCCTGTTGTTAAAAAGATTATCGAATACCTAACAAAAAAGAAAGAAGGTAAAGGACTAACACAACACATAGGTGGATTTATTCCATCACTATTAGCTGCAATACTTCTGAAATCTGGTTTCACAGGAGAGAGCAGATCAGGTTATGGTTGTGGAGGGGGCTGTAATCAGTTACTGTTAGTTGCACAAAACACACAAACTTTTTTTCCCTAAGAACCACTTAATTACACGTTGCCTTAAAAGCATAAAATTAAAACAATACAGCTGAAGGCCTAGTGAAGAAAACTTGATACCTCCTGGGCTGAATGCCCAAAACCACACCAAAAACAAGAACAGCTGAAGGCCTGAATACAAGTTACAAAAATTGTTCTAAAGAATACATACAGCTGAGGGCCTTATTTTAAAAAAAAATATTTCACGTAAATACTCGGCTGAAGGCCACACACTGGACATTGAACAACTCAGGACTTAGGGGCTGGATAACAAGAATTTCAGATAGAGCAAACTATTAAACTTTTAGTTATTAAACAAATCAATCTTCAAATTTTAAGTTGGCTGAAGGCCTTATCTTGCAATTAAAACAAACTAAATCAACAGACGGCTGAAGGTCTTGCACAGTACATCAGACTTTTATGAAAATCACAATCTAAAACCAACAGAACTGTGGTGCTCAGAAGTGTTCTAAGGGTCAGCCTGAGGAGGTAGCTCTAATGTAAGGTGAGGTGAGACAGGCAGCGAAGAGTAAGGTTAAATAAACGGATGGCAACCCGACCCAAGGATGGCTGAAGGACCGACCAACAACCTATTCAATTCCCTTATGCCCAACCAATGGTACGACAACCGAAAATATCAGCTGAGGACGAAATTACCAGTCGCACTACATCTTCAAAATTGGCGTCTAAAAACAGCTACGGCACAATAACCACGTTTACTTACATACATACATTACCATATGGACACTATGATGAAGATGACAATAAGTGATCAGGATAGTCTTCATACTGATAATCATCTTCTTCTTCTTTAAAATATAAGGAAATTAATTCAGGTGTATTATATATCATTTCTGCTATCTCTTAAACAGTACAAACCGTTGTAGGATTATTATTGTTGTTTTCTGAGTCCATTTATAATGAATAAAATTTAATAGTAAAAATAAAAATAGTTATTTCCCTATTAAATTTTTTTCTAGATAAATGGAGACTCTAATCAAGAAGCTCAACAACGCAAATGTCTCGAAAGAGATTTGAAAAATTAGTGAGTTAGAGATAAATGTTTTTTATAATGTTACTTGGATGTGAATATTTATATACTGGATATGGCGAAAAAAACTCTGTTGAGCTTAATAATGAGTTTAAGATTCTTTACCAGATAGATTTTCTAAATTAATTAGTACTTGGCACTTTGAATTGATTGAAAATGAACTGATGAAACTGAGATATAAATGTGATGAAGAAACTTAAAAGTAAAGAATTTCATGATGTAGAGTTCTTGATGTGATTTTTTAAATTTTTATGTAATTTATAATCTTTAAGTGGATAGTACCATACAGCTAGAGCAATGTAGTTAATGTATGGATGAAAAAATGTTACTGAATATCATTAAGATATACGTTGAGAAGATGGATATCAAAATACATGTAGAGAATGTGTATACCATTACCAGACAATTAAAGTTACATGTGAATGTGGTAAACCTGTGAACAGACCTTATTTAAAAAGACATTTACAAACGACTCTTCATAAAAATGAAATGACTGCTAGAGAATAATTTTCATTAACCAATTCATTTTATTTATTTTCTTGTGTTCACCTTTTATAACAAATTATATTAATTTATTTTCTTACATCCACCTTTTATAAAAAATTATTAAAGTTTATTTTCTTACATTCACCTTTTATCAAAAAATGTTTTTAAATGGAAATAAGTGAGTTAGACTAAAAATTGGATTATAGGAGAATATTTTTGTATGTTCAAAGTAACTTTTGGTGAGCTAGCGAACGGACTCATGAGTGAGCTAATGAGCTAGAACATACATAAATATTCTAAATGCCCGTTTTTCAATATCGGCTAAGGTATTGCATGTCGTGCATATTACTTGGTCGACTTTCCTGCTTTACTGCCGCAAGTTGCAACCCTCTGCCGCTCGAGAGCTCCGAATTGTAGCGTGTAACAAGCCGATATGTAACGTAACTGTATTGGTGGGTGAGGAACAGCGTGCTATAATTTAGTTTCGGGAATTCGAAGAGTGTGTCCACACATAGAGTATCCTCTCCTTCAGCATGACAATGCCAGAGCACATATGAGCACAGCAACGTCTACGACAATCCGAAGGTTTGAGTTCAGTGTCTTCGATCATCCGCCATAGAGTCCTGACTTGGCCCAATCCGATTTTCATCTTTTTCCAGAACTTAAAAAACACCTTCGAGGAGTTCAATTTGATAGTGCTGATGTGGTGCAAGCAGAAGTGAGGTTGTGGCTCTGTCAACAAAGTCAGACATTTTACAGTGACAGTATCAATAAACTGATATCTCGTTTCGTTGGGAGAAATGTGTTTGTCCCCAGGGTCACTATGTTGAGAAACAAGTGTGTAGCCATGAAGAATAAATACGTAGAACGTTTATAGAGTTCGTTTTATTTAAAAAGCGCTCAAAGTTTTTCCATAAAAAAATTCTAAGGTGTTTTTCCGCACACCCTCGTATGTTGTATTTGTATATTGTTTGTATTAATAACGTTCTTAGGTGTGACTAGAGTCATATTATCCTAATTACTACCTCAGATAATTACATAAACTTACATCGTTAAATAAATGTTGTTCTATGATTAACGTATATGTCGTCCCTGTGTGTGTACCTTGTGAGTCTGTGTTGTCTGGGTTTTGTCACTCACTCGTCTCGTTGTTAGCTTCGTCAGTGTTGTAGCCACTCAGTTATCGATGTCGTCCTGTCGTTGCCTTCTATGTCGAGGAGTGTATTTTATCTTTCGTGTTATGCTTTTGAAATGTTTGTTATTGTGTTCAGGTGTGTCCATGTACGAAGATAGCTCGTAGCTTCGTATAATGTGCTCTGTCATGTCTTCTATGTTGTTATGCAAGTATATGTATCTTACGCAGTCCAGAAGGCAGCGGTCTGGGACCGTTTTCGCTGAATGTGGACGAATCGCTTTCTGAAAGTGAGACACATTGCAAGACTGATTTTGCAACACATTTCAAACAACAGTCCATGTGTTCGGCATCACCGAAGAAATTGAAGTCTAAACAAACACATTCAACCCAAAAAAATCATAAGTGCTTTGTTTTGCGCTAGGTGGGAGGTGTTACTTACATCTAATTTTATTTTCTTTGTGCGACACAATCAATTCCAAGACAAAACACAAACCATGAGACTTAAAGTACTTGACCGTAGCCCCCCCCCCCCCCTCCACCGCCGCCGCGTATAGCTCTGATCTATGCCCAATGTCTACCACTTGTTTCAGCCCAGAAAAAAACATTTGAGCATTCATCGCCATGACAACGATGATGAGTTCAAAAAGACGACACACTGATTATCAAATCAAAAGAGTCCTATGAATATGCTTATTTCTTATCATTCGTTCCTGGAAGTTGCTGTATAACCATTCATATATAAGGAAATTACTTTAAAATGCACTTGCCTGCGCTGAGTATTGAAACAGTACTTAGATAGAAAAACATATCTCCTATATAGAGTTCTTGAAATTTCGAAGTCGGCAACGATTACGGTTCAATTAGATGACGTGATAATCGGAGAGAACCCAGTAGGCAAACGACTTGGTTAAAAGGGTGTGATATCCAGAAGTTGGTTGCCCTCTCCATGGAAGATCTAGTCAAAAGCTTGAACTATAGCCATAAAGAAAACGTATTGTGAGTCTCACCCTGAGAAAAAAGCTTTTCTATTTAGAGGCTTGCGAGTCGGTTTCGTTACTTCTTTGCTAAACCGGATTCTCATTAGCCCTCAATGAGACTGCCAACCTTCAGTCCAGTGATAAACACTGAAATTAAAACTGGGGCCTATGCCTCAATACGTAGCCAGCGACGGTAACCTTCAGAGAATGTAAGCGACGTTGGACTGGAAATAATGAATGAGAGAGAGAGAGAGAGAGAGAGAGAGAGAGAGAGAGAGAGAGATGATATGACATGATGTACCACCTCTGAAACAGCTAACAGAAATAATTTTGTTCCGAAAATTGAAAGTAAACGCTGACATCATTAGTTTGGAAATGGATCTACATCTACATGGATACTCAGCAAATAAGAGTTCATCGAACCACCCTCACAATAATTCTCTTTTATTCCAATCTCGTACAGCGCGTGGAAAAAACGAACACCTATATCTTTCCGTTCGAACTCTGATTTCCCTTATTTTATTATAGTGATCGATTCTCTCATTGTAGGTCGGCGTCAACAAAATATTTTCGCATTCGGATGAGAAAGTTGGTGACTGAAATTTTGTGAGAAGATTCCGCCGCAACGAAAAACGTCTTTATTTTAATGTCTATCCCAAACCCTGTGTCATTTCAGTGACACTCTCCCCTATTGCGCAAAAATACGAAACGAGCTGCTCGTCCCCCTATTGCGCAAAAATACGAAACGAGCTGCTCGTCTTTGAACTTTCTCGATGTGTTCCGTCAATCCTATCTGGTAAGGATCCCACACCACGCAGAGTCCAAAACAGCGCCAATGGATCTCACAAAGATGACATTTACAGTCAAAATTTCCGTTATATCGGTGGGACAGTTTATGGTAAAATGTATCGGAGCATTTTTTATCACCAGAAATCCGCTGAACGTGGTACATTTAGCGGGCGATACCGACCAGTGAAAACAACCAGGCATACACCTGATCAGGACAGTGGCCAGAGAGATGTGCAGCAAACTATAGTATTATTTTTTCTTGTGTGGGCTGGCACTTCGTAATGTCTATGTCAAACTATTAACCTCGGTAATCTCTACATGCAACCGAGCGAGGTGGCGCAGTGGTAGCACACTGGACTCGCGTTCGTGAGAACGACGGTTTAAACCCGCGTCCGGCCATCCTGATTTAGGTTTTCCGTGATTTCCCTGAATCGCCTCAGGCAAATGGCAGGATGGTTCCTTTGAAAGGGCACGGCCGATTTTCTTGCCCATTCTTCCCTAATCCGAGCTTGTGCTCCATCTATAATGACCGCGCTGTTGTCGGGATGAACAGCAAGCTCCTCCTCAGCTATAAACAGTATAAAAGGGAACATCCTGACTTACTGACTCACTCATTGATTCATCATCGCTCAGCCTAATCCACTAAGTACAGAATCTTGAAATGTGCCTAGGGTGTTGATCTTTTAATGTAGGAGTCGTTTAAGAAGGAATTTTTCGCAATTCCAACTATAAGGAGGTCAAATAGGTGATGAATGTATTTTTGAAAATATGTCGCTTATAAGTCAGTTTTGAAGCTATACCTACGAAGAAATAAATACGTGTTTCAGCAGTTTTGGAAATTTAACCCTTATTGGGGTGAAATAGTGGGTGAAAGTTTTTTTTTTAAATAAATCATTATTAATGGACTATTAAAGTATTTCTAAAGCTACATTAATGAAAACTGGTGTTTTCGGCACACATTGCATATTGCGGAGTCCCTCCGACTGTAGACTAATCTTTGTCCACAAGAGCTGCTGCCTTACCTAGACTTTCTGTGTAGACTTGTGAACTAAATCATACGCTAATTCTGAAAGTTTAACACCTAAGCACATTAATAATCATAGTCACTTCAGAATCAAGCCCTCTGGAATCAGACACACCGAGTTCTATGTTGAATGGTCGCAGATATTGGGGACGGTAGTAAATTAATACTCAGCCTGATAAACAGAAGTGCGCTGAACCATTTCGCCGCAACAGGAATCACACCACCACACTTCAAGCCATCCCTGCCTGCAAGAGATCTGCCATCACATGGATAGTCGCCCACAAAGCGCACTCCATATATGACATGCGCCACTGAGAAATTACAATTTCTAACTTATCTATGTAACCAGGATGAGAAAACAAGGAGTGTACCAAAACATGAAGCCGGCCGAGGTGGCAGTGCGGCTCTAGGCGCTACAGTCTGGAACCGCCCGACCGCTACGGTAGCAGGTTCGAATCCTGCCTCGGGCATGGATGTGTGTAATGTCCTTAGGTTAGTTAGGTTTAAGTAGTTCTAAGTTCTAGGGGACTGATGACCTCAGAAGTTAAGTCCCATAGTGCTCAGAGCCAGCCAAAACATGAAGAATTTTGTATGAAGTTCTTAATCATTCCATTAGGAAAAACCTTTAAAAGATCTGTGGTGAACGTTGGCAACCAGGCCAGTCAACAAACTGTTTGACAACAAACAAACACCATAAAGACGTTGGAACACAGTGCGCCAAGACCGAGGAATGAAGAAAGCTTCATAATCATCCCTCTACATGGAATCGGCCTTCAAGTAACACTGGTGTCAATGAAGTATACCCTGTGTCCAATCATTTGCAATGAAAAATGTTAACTATGTAAGTTCATAAGATGATGATAAAAGTTCATTTAAAACAAAAACCCCTGGAGGGTCAGTGTGCCAGCCAGCCTGGATATGGTTTTTAGGTGGTTTCCTACATCTATGTCAGTGGTTGGCAAACTTATTAGTCACAGTGCCAAAATATCATCAGTGCAAAGGCTATATTTTCTTTTCAAAGTAAGAAACAGTCTAAAGAGCTACTGTGGATATTTAGGCTGAATTAAGAGTTGCATTCAGTCGTTATATTCACAACTACTCCCAAATCGCCTAGATGTGGCAGTAGTATGCCTGTACACTGTGCACGTTTATTGTACTCCTCGTCCATAATTGGACAAATTAAAATAATGAATGAAAGAACTGAACAAGTATAAACATATCGTGCTGTGTAGAGAATTTTATTGGGGTAATTGTGAAAACTGCAACGTGCTCCGACTAGTGAATCACGAAAAAATAAAAGTTTTAATTCAGCTGATCGATATTAATTTACAAGTGACAGAAACAAGCGGGCTCCTCCATTGTTAGAATTGTCTCAAAGTGGGGCAGTGCTGGCTGAGGAAATGCAAGTAATTAGGACGCAGGTGAAGCCATGGCGTCTGCAATGTTCCAAGGCTGTCAAGTTGATATGAACTGTGCCATAACCAAAAGTACAGCGTAGTTTGCAGCACTGAACACCCCCTTCTTTCCGAATGGATGAAGAGTCCAAAGTGACGTAAAAATCAGAGGAAAAGTAGTGAAGGATAAAATTACGAATGATAATAGTTAGGAGAGAGGAAAAATTCTGGCAGTATAATTCTGGAAGGATGTCACTCGGAGCTATCGACGGGAGGTATTGTATGAGAGCATGCTGGAAAGTAATGCCTCCGAACGTTTTATGTTAACTCTCTTCAAGAATTATAAATAAAACAAACGTTATTAACATTCTACATCTTTATTCTTCATGTCTACATATACACTTCTCAACAGTCAAGAGAGACCACTTTGTTGATATATCACAGTACAATGATTGACTTTGTTGACAGAGCTACAACCTCACCTCTGCTTGCACCGCTTCATGACTGCCAAAGTGAAGTCCTCGAAGGAGTGCTTTGAGTTTTGGGAACAGACGAAAATTGGATGAGGCCAAGTTGAGACACTATTGACGATGATCGATGACACTGAATACAAGACGTGGGATTGTTGAAGTTGCCGCAACGCTCGAGTGTGGTCTGACATTGTCATCTGAAGTAGAAAGTGCTCCGTGTGTGGACGAACACTTCGAATTCGGAACTCTATTACAGCTCTTGTTTCTCACGCACCGACACAGTTATATTATACAATGTCATGATACTCGCTACAATTTGTAGCCCTCTAACGGCAAAGGGCTCCAAATATTTAGAGATTATGAACAAAGATGTGGAATGTTAATAACGTTTGTTTTATTTAAAAAGCTTTAAGATATTTCACACAAAAAATTCGAAGGCATTACTTCTCAGCACATACTCGTAATAGCAGAAACACCAACAATTCTTAAAGGTGATGGTGTGGCATCATTGTCGTCTCGGTGGAAAGTGCCAGTGTTGGGGAGAAAGCGGCCGGAGCTTGGAGCGCGTAGACATGTTGTGCGCGGTGGCTCCGCAGTTATGGAAAAATACGCTTTGTTTTTGCACGTATTACATAAATAATGTATTTTCGAGTCAAGTCACATAGGAAGTGACTTTATTTGGTGATTATATTTTTATGTGACAAATTCGCACACTTAGACTTTGCCCGACAGTGCACAAAGCTAATGCCTGTTACTACAATGCATGTAGATATGTTTGGGTCTACTTTTCCAATGTGTGCTGCCTCAGAGTTGTGAATTTATCGTCGCTGATACAATTTGATGCAACAGGGAGAGAATTTAGTTATTTTGTGACAGACCTTTGGAAATAAAGTGCCGTAACCTGATCGCAAGCTCATTTACAGACTTGGTCTTCAATTGATATACTTTGTTTTTGTTGAGAAATTGCCACCATTTCCTAAACCATCCAGATGGTGTGGTAGCAAGACCGTTGTGGCAGTTAAAGATTCCGCCGGCCGCGGTGGTCTAGCGGTTCTAGGCGCGCAGTCCGGAACTGCGCGACTGCTACGGTCGCAGGTTCGAATCCTGCCTCGGGCATGGATATGTGTGATGTCCTTAGGTTAGTTAGGTTTAAGTATTTCTAAGTTATAGAGGACTGATGACCACAGTAGTTAAGTCCCATAGTGCTCAGAGCCATTTTGAGTTAAAGATTCCAAACAGAGTAAAATGGTGACAGATTATTATTCTGCATTCTGGTGCAAATAACTTTATCTGGCGACCCGGTAGTTTCGGGTCGAGACGCAAAAGTTACGTTCGTGAGAACAGTGCGAATTCTGGTCGAACCATCTGGAATTTTGTGCGATGTTGTAACGAATGTACACCTACGAAACTGGAGGACACTGGGCCTTCACAATGTATTAAGTTTTTAGCAGATTTGTCTTGATTTATTTATGGGTATAACAATTCGCCAGGGTATTGTTTTCGCAACACATTCGTTTTCAGAATTCATATGCTGGTGTGCGACGTGCTGTTAGCTATCCTATAGGTAAGTTAAGGTAAGTCCGGCAGTTGTGGATAGTGCTGTTGGACTTCGGATGCAGAACCACAAAGATAGGTCTGTTATGCCCTAGATCCACACACCCTGTTAGACTACAGCATCCTGATGCAGGCAGTTTACACGTGGTACACTGTTAGAGTTTGGACCGTCGTTATTTTCTCTAGTGGCGTACGGCTACGTTTTATTCTGTTTCATGTAAACATGAGGAAGAGCGAATATTCACTATAATTGAAAGAAAAACAACAAACTACGAAGGAATTACCGGAATGGGACGGAAATCGCCAGATCTGATGTACATGTACAGACAAACAAGTGATTAAAATTTCAGAAAAATACGATGATTTACTTTGGAGAAATGGCTTGACGGACACTCGAGCAAATCAATAACGCATTGGTCCAGCTCTGGCCCTTATGCAAGCAGTTATTCGGCTTAGTATTGATTGAGAGAGTTGTTGGATGCCCTCCTGAAGGATATACTGTCAGATTCTGTCCAACTAGCACGTTACATCATCAGAATCTCGAGATGGTTGTAGGGTCCTGCCCGTAATGCTGCAAATGTTCTCGGTTGGGGAGAGATCCGGCGATCTTGCTGCCAAGGTAGGGTTTGGCAAGCACGAAGACAAGCAACACAAATTGTTGCCGTGTGTGGGCCGGCATTATCTTGCTACGAAGGGCAACAAACTGGGCGTACATTATCGTCGACGTACCGCTGTTGTGTAAGGTTGCTACGTATGGCAGCCAAAGGGATCATGCTACGAAAAGAAATGGCTCTCCAGACCATCACTCTTGTTATCAGGCCGAATGGCGGGCGAGAGTCAGAGTAGTAACTCAGACATCTCCAGACACTCCTTCTGCCTGTAATTTCATTGACCGAAGTAGAATTGTCTTCAGTGATGAGTCGCGCTTCCAACTGAGCCCCGATGACTACACAGGACATGTCTGGACACGCCCGGTACAGTGGTTGGATACCAACCTCACTGTCGCCCGCCATACAGCGGAGCAACTCGCAGTGATGGTCTGGGGTGTCATTTCTTTTCATAGTAGGACCCCTTTGTTTGCCATACGCGGCACTCAGAGCACAGCGGTACGTCCACGATGACTTACTCAGTTTCTAAAGATCTTTCTCTTGAGCAAATCATCCAATTTTTTCTGAAATTGTAATCATTTGTTTGTAGATGTGATGTACATGCATATGATGACAGATTTCCGTCCCATTCGGATATTGGTTCATGGTACGTTACTGTTTTTTGGTGAAGTGTATTTATAGTAAGAAAAATTTCGTTACTTTCTGGAGCTACAGTGCCATTGGCGAGCAGTGTACAACACAAATGCGCTCTCAACAGCGACGCCTGTCTTTGCAGCAATACTGTCGTTGGACGCCTCCAGCGGAGACGTGAGCTACACCCACTCGACTGAGCAGCGAGTCAGCCCCCAGCAGACGTGCCGTGGGTTGCTCCGGCCGCCCGGGCGGTAACGCTATCCGTGTGCAGACTCTTCTCCACCCTCTAATGGATGCCCTCTCAAGTTTCCTCCCATCGCGGAGAACCCTATCCGCTGTAAATCGTAACTTCACCTAGCACACCAGCCAAACCTCGCCGTAAAGGCAAATAAAATACACTGGACTCTCTAACAGAATTATGCAAGTGGAGCTCCTCTTCGACTGACGACCAGTATTCCAGTGAGTTTCAAGGATTTCTTACACATGCTCCCACTGAAGTAGTCGAAGAAAGTTTTCGAGTGTCCTCCACTGGGTATAAATCAGGTTTATACAGGATGTCCTGAATCCCTTACGGTCAAAATTATACTGAGATGCAGTCTTTGAAATAAGTGTTAAAACAACAATCTAGGTCACAATAATACCAGGTCGCCCAACTTGTATTATCATCAGGTATTCTGTTAATAAGTATTATTTACTAACGATACACTACCACACAGTAGCATTGTATGCATTCTGGTTTAGTTCCCTAGCAACCCATGTAATGAGTCATCCACTCAAAGTTCTTTGAAGATATCAACTATATATCGTTAGTATGGTTACACTCGGCGTCCCCGTGTGTAGTTCTCTGATTTCCGAGCCTCCATTTTAGTCACCATGGCAACTTGGCAACAGCGTCTCTTCTAGTACTTAATAGTATCATTAGAGGGTATTGTGTAACGTTTATGCAACGAACTTTTAAAAGTTCATATTTTTTAGTATCTCGCTTGTATTATGCGCATAGTAACGCCACTGCTAATATACAGTATTTGCCGACTATACACCGTCATCAGGTAACGATGTTTTTCAGATTTCCAGCAACCTGTCTCGTGGATCGTCCACGCATAAGTATTTGAAGATATCGACTTGTATCGACACCATGACTATAATCAGCTTCCTGATTTCTTAGCTGCCTTCTTGGACTCTGTTACCTTCATAACGGCGTCGCTTGGAGTATACACAGAGGGTATTGCTTAGCAGTCGTTCAAATGGTTCAAATGGCTCTGAGCACTATGCGACTTAACTTCTGAGGTCATCAGTCGCCTACAACGTAGAACTAATTAAACTTAACTAGCCTAAGGACATCACACACATCCATGCCCGAGGCAGGATTCGAACCTGCGACCGTAGCGGTCGCTCGGTTCCAGACTGTAGCGCCTAGAACTGCACGGCCACTCCGGCCGGCGCTTAGCAGGCGTACGGCGATATGTACATATTGTAGCATTTTCATCATTTAACGCAATTAACTGCTAGTTGTAGTCCACGTACGTAAAAGATAAACATTTTTGTTTTTCTCTTTCACCAGCCGGAAACTATTAACAATGACTTCTTTGCAACTCGTACTATTGCCACTAAGTGGCATTTCATCTTGTTGCGGTCCTTAAGCTCACTAATTTTAACACAAATAGACTATTTGTCTGATGATCTGTTGCTATTATCTATTTATATATTCGTAACCATTTTACGGTAACTTAAACTGTAAATTTCATGTAAAATCAATATGTCACATTTTGTCAAGCGTTTACCATTGCCCGGGGCTGACGTAATCCGTTTTCGCCGCGAAATTTGCACACTGCGGCCAGCAGTTAGCAGTTTACGATCGAGTTGCCTCGTCAGCATCCGAGAAGCAGCCAGGAGTATAAGTGCTACATCGCTACTTCAATATACTTTCCTCTGATGCCATACTCATAAAACTTTCTGTATCTCTGCTATTCTTGTTCATAGAATGCTTATTTTCTGAAGATGTCTTCTATGTGAAGTCAAAACTGGTCATTAATAAAATATTATTGCTATGTAGACTGTAATTTTAATGCAGGGCCATCATCAAAGAGCAGATAAGCAGTTGTGATCAATCCCAAACGACTGGAAAAAATCGCAGATGACGCCGCAAACCCTCATAGTTCTCATGCTCAAATTATTCTCGGGACCGAGAGCTGGCTGAAACGTGAAGTGGAAAGCTTTGAGATATTTAGCGAGTCATGGAACATATATCGGAAAGACAGATTATAGGCCATACGAGGGGAGTCTTCATTACAGTTGACAAAAATATTCTCTCCATTGAGGTCGAAGTTGAGTGTGACAGTGAAGTTATAAGGTCGCATGTAACAGGTCTATCTGAAAATAAGTTAATTGTTGTATTTTTTACCGACCACCCGATTCTGCTGTGACAATTCTATAGTCATTCGAAGAAAGTCTATGGTCAGTAGCACGTAAATGCTTATATCATGTAATACTATTTGGAGGCGACTTTAACCTACCGAGTATAGACTGGGATGTCCGTGGATTCATTGCAGGGAGTACAGACAAACAGTCATCCGAAGTACTTTTCAACACGTTTTCTGAAAACTGTCTTGAGCAGCTAATTCGGCAGCCCATTCGGAATGGAAATACCTTGAACCTTGTGGCTACAAACAGGCCGGACCTTATCAGCAACGTCGGTATAGAAATGGTGATTAGCGATCTGGTGTCATTGTAGCACTATGGTTATGAAAGTTAATACATCAGTCGAGAAGGCTAGGAGAACGTTTCTGCTAGAAATACATATAAGCACTTGGTTGCATCTCACTTAGACATTTTGTTCCAATAGGCTGAGCGTAGAGGACGTATGGGCAAAGTTTAAGCAGATTGTAAATCGTGGTCTGGGGAGTTACGTCTTCAGTAAGTGGAGACCAACCATAATTTAATAACGAGATTCGGAAAGTGCTGAGGAAGGAGATGCTGTTGCATTCTCGGTTCAAAAGAGAACGCGCAAATGACGACAAGCAAAGGTTATTAGAGATTTGTGCTCTGTAAAAAGATCTGTGCGCGAAGCACACGACTACTACTACTGTCATACCTTCACAGAAGATCTGACAGAGAAATCGAGAAAATTCTGGTCCTTAGTAAAATAGCTGAATGGGCCTAAGGCTTCCATAAGTCACTTGTTGACCAGTCTGGTGTTGCAGTTGAAGATAGCAAAACGTTCAAGAAATCATTCACGCAGGAGAATGGTACAAACGTACCTTCCTTTGACCATCTAGTAGACTACCGTATGTACCACATAATAAGCATCTCTGGCCTGGAGAAACAACTGAAGGAGCTGAAAACCAATAAGTCACCAGGCCCGGATGGAATACCAGTACGGTTCTACAAAGACTACCTTTACTTATGTTGCATTTATCGTGAATGTCTAGCACAGCGCAAAGTACCAACCGACTAGAAAAAAGGGCAGGTGAAATGATATCTCGTGTGGCTAGGACCTCCTGTCGGGTAGACCGGCCACCTGGTGCAAGTCTTTTGAGTTGACGCCACTTCAGCGACTTGCGCGTCGATGCGGATGAGATGAATACGATGAGGACAAAAGAATGGACCCGCAAAATTACAGACCAGTGTCCCTAACATCGGTTAGCCGCAGAACCCTTGAACACATTCTCAGTTCTTGAGATCGAGAATCTTATGTCCAGGAATCAGAATGGTTTTAGAAAGCATCCAGGAATCAGAATGGTTTTAGAAAGCATCGCTCGTGCGAAACTTAGCTTGCCCTTCTCTCACATGATATACTGTGGACTATGGATGAAGGGCAACAGGCAGATTCAAAAATGGTTCAAATGGTTCTGAGCGCTGTGAGACTTAACTTCTGAGGTCATCAGTCCCCTAGAACTTATAACTACTTAAATCTAACTAACCTAAGGACATCAAACACACAACCATGCCCGAGGCAGGATTCGAACCTGCGACCGTAGCGGTCACGCGGTTCCAGACTGTAGCGCCTAGAACCGCTCGGCCACCCTGGCCGGTGCAACAGGCAGAGTCCGTATTTCTAGTTTTCCGGAAAGCGTTTGACACAGTGCCGCAATGCAGGCTGATGATGAAGGTTAGAGTGTATGGAATAGGTTCACAAATATTTGAATGACTACGAGCGCTGCAGTCCGGAACCGCGGGACTGCTACGGTCGCAGGTTCGAATCCTGCCTCGGGCATGGGTGTGTGTGATGTCCTTAGGTTGGTTAGGTTTAAGTAGTTCTAAGTTCTAGGGGACTTATGACCTAAGGTGTTGAGTCCCATAGTGCTCAGAGCCATTTGAACCATTTGCCTACAAGACTTCGTATGTTGTAGAACCCAGTGTGTTGTCCTCGTCGGAGAGTGTTGATCTCATCATCAAAGAGAGCCCTAGAGAAGCGTGATAGCACCGCTGTTATTTTCTGTTTACGCAAATGATTTGGCGGACAGAATGGGCAGAAATCTGCGGTTGTTTGCTGATGATACAATGGTGCACGATAAGATGTCGAAGTTGTGACTGTAGGAGGATACAAGACGACTTAGACAAAATTTCTAGTTGGTGTGATGAATGCCAGTTAGCTCTAATTATAGAAAAATGTAAATTAATGCGGATGAGTAGAAAAACAAACCTTTAATGTTCGGGTACAGCATTAGTAGTGTCTTGCTTGACACAGTTACGTCTTTTAAATATCTGGGCGTAATGTTGCAAAGCGATATGAAGTGGAACAAGCATGTGAGGACTATGGTAGGGAAGGCGAATGGTTGACTTCGTTTATTGGGAGAATTCTAGGAAAGTGTGGTCATTTGTAAAGGAGGCCGCATATAGGACGCTAGTGAGATGTATTCTTGAGTACTGCTCGAGTGTTTAGTATTAACGAACAACACCCAAGTCTTAGGGCATGCTTCGCGAACTCAAATGGGAATCCCTGCAGGGTAGGCGAAATTCTTTTCGGGGAACAGTGTTGAGAAATGTAGAGAACCGGCATTTGAAGCTAACAACAGTACGATTCTACTGCTTACACCATACATTGCGCGTAAGGTCCACGAAGATACGAGAAATTATGGGTTATACAGAGTCATATAGATAGTCGTTTTTCCCTCACTCTATTTGCGAGTGTAACAGAAAAGAAATTTTTTTGAATGGTTTCGTGATGCCTTCAGCTGCCATTCGCTTTGGAAACATCACAAAATCGTTCAAAAAATTCATCGCAGCTGCAGAGGGTACCTTCTGCCAAGCGAGGTACGTAGATGTAGAACGGTCCGTGATGCGTCCTCTATGATTTTATTTTCTACTGTGGAGCTATATGAAATCCTTGGTGTCTGAAAGCACCGAGGAGCCTCAAGAACAAGAACAGCTGATTAAGAGGGTCATAGCTGCCAGTCCCATATTGCAGACAATATTTGAGAGAGTATGTCAAACTTTTAGGTCCAGGTTCTAATGTCTGCATGGAACCTAGCGGTAGTCACTTTTTGCAGATGCCGAAATTTCTGCCGTAAGCTGTTTGCGTCCATAGAGACATAAATACTCATTTCTGACCGTAAGTTCCCTACCTCAAAATACTCGATATAGGATCCTCTAGCGGCTGTATAATTTCGACATTAAAGGTCTCATACATCCTGTATATTTAATATGGAACTCTCCGGACGATAGTAGTATTTATGCCAATCGAAATTGTAACTAAGCTTTTTTATTAGTATTACTTCTTGTTGACTCTCGTCAACTGTTATTACTTACGCTACACCTTTCGATTTGGGCATATTCGATCCTACATTCTTTGTTATTTGCAATCTTTGATCTCTTTGCTCCTGAAAAACTGTTCCGTAAACGAAGAAAAACAACAACACCCCATACAATATACATTTCGTACGTCATATTCCACCATATCTTTTTGCAACTATTTTGAAAGCCGTAGCTATCCACTTCTTTTTAACTTAAAACATTAGTCTTGGTGCTTAAGTTCTAGGCTACGTATCGGGAGGTTTAGGATTCGATCCCTGGTCAGTGATACATGCTAAATTATACCTTGGTCGTTAGTCCGCCTCAAACTGTGTATTTCTCTATTATTGTCTGGGCAAGCCAATCTTTGATAGTCTTAAAAAGGCCCATTGCTTAAATTTTGAATACAGAAAGGTGGCGGAAGACCTCGTTCTGCCTTGTCAAAGAGGGTGGACGAGTTGACAGAGGTTCAGGGCAGTCTCTGCCCTTGGGGTGCGAAACTGTCCCTGAATGGCGGAAGAGACAGCCATGATCAACGGCATGCAGAAGGTAATGGGTCGGAGCGTCAGACAGTGATCCAGAAACCAGACAGTGAATTATACAGGGTGTTTCACTACATGTGTTTGCCTCTGTAAGTTACAAAGTAATAGGTGACGGAAATATTTATTGCGGTAGGCCACCATAAGAAACGTGACACTGTCTGCGGAGCTATGAACATAGTTTATTGTGTTATTATCCAAAGAGTTATAGCAACAACAAAAAAAACAATTTTTAAATGGAACAATAGTTGTTTCTATCATGCACTGGAATCAGTAACACCAGCTGTGTATACATCAATTTAAATTACATTCCTACCACTTTTAGTTTGGGAGCTACAACCCTTCATAGTTTCAGGAGCAGATACCACACGCGCTGCGCATAGCGCAATGCATCTTCTAAATGTGGTACGGCCGTGTTGTAACGTCGTCGGTGTCACGGATCGAGAAGCTTCCTCGATGCACTGTCAGACTGCTGACTGTCGCCGCACACGGCCGTATGCCCGACAGTTCGAGCCACACAAAGAAACGGGGCGCAATATACCACAGTTACTGACATCTGATGAAGATGGCATACACGAACAACGAGTACGTTGACATGTTGCTGATGCTCGGCGAGTGCCGACACGATGCCACTGAAGCAGCCATGGCGTGCGCCATGAGATATCCTAGGCGGAGAGCTCCGGCAACCATTAGTTCTTGCGTGCCGAACAACGACTTCGGGAAACAGGTAGCTTGGTAATGCGCCGCAATAACAGACGAAGAACTGCAAGAAGTGAGGAGACGGACATGTTTGTTTTAGCTGCAGTACACCACGATCCTCACGTCAGCTTACGAGCCGTTGCTGCAGTCGCTGGTGTCAGTCTTACATCTGTGTGGTGTATAATACACGGCTACAGGTTTCACCCGTACCACCTGTCACTGACCCAGGAGCTGCATGGGAACGGTTTCCGTGCGAGAGTTACATTCTGTAAATGGGCCTTGCGGAATTTCACGCTGGAGTCTTTACGAGGTGTTCTCTGATGAATCCACATTCATCAATTATGGTGCAGTGAATCGCCATAACGTGCACTACTGGGCCGCAGACAATCCTCGGTGGGTACGACCTGTCGACCGTCAACATAGGTGGTCTATTAATGTTTGGTGTAGAATCCTTGGGGATGAAATCATCGGTCCACATTACTTCCCAGATACATTGACAGGTGAGTTATATCGTGCGTTTATAGTCGACAGTTTGGGTGGTCTCCTTGAACATGTGGAGAGTCCATATGTGGATGCAGCACGATGGTCTCCCAGTCCATTCTGCGCGTGCTGTTGTGGAAGAACTAAACAACAGATTTTCAGGAAGGTGGTTGGGGGGGGGGGGGAGGGGGGGCTATGGTCTTCATTCATGGCCCGCAAGGTCGCCCGATTTAACACCATTAGATTTCTTTTTGTGGGGATATCCAAACGATCGTGTTTATGTCACTGAGCCCACATCCCCAGATGATCTAAAATGGCGCATCGAGGACGCATGTTGCTCCGTGACACCGGCGATGTTACATCTTGTCCGCAGATCCTTTAGAAGGCGCATTGCATTGTGCATTCAGGAACACGGACACACATTTGAACATCTCATTTAAATCAACTTCCCACCGCCAGAACATCCATCACCCACCACACAGCCATGTATTATGTACACCGTGTGGTGAAATGATCGTATGGCATTGTTGGCTGGGAGGCCCCATGCAGGGAAGTTCGGCCGCCGTATTTGCAAGTTCTTTTTAGTAGACGCCATTTCGGCGACTTACGAGCCAATTATGATGAAATGATGATGAAAGACACACAACACCCAGTCATCACGAGGCAGAGGAAATCCCTGACCCCGTCGGGAATCGAACCCAGGACCCCGTGCGCGGGAAGCGAGAACGCTACCGCAAGACCACGAGCGTATCTGCCCCTGAAACTTTGAAGGTTTGTAGCTCCCAAACTAAAAGTGATGGGAATGTAATTTAAATTTTTGTATACACAGCTGGTGTTACTGATTCCAGTGCATGATTGAAACAACTATTGTTCCATTTAAAAATTGTATCTTTTTGCTGTAAGTCTTTGGATATTTACACAATAAACTATGTTCATAGCTCCGCAGTCAGTGTAACGTTTCTTATGGTGACCTACCGCAATAAATATTTCCGTCGCCTATTACTTCGTAACTTACAGAGGCAAACAAATTTAGTGAAACACCCTGTATATGGCGTATCCGAGAGCGGATATAGACTCACAAGGAAACATGACCAACTCGACCTCATATTTTTAAGGTGAAACTGTATACTTCCATGATGCCACAGCAATTCACGCGGTTCGAAAATTTGTCGTAATTCTGATAAGTAAGATGTTACGACCTCCCAAATAGAGCTTTTAAACTATAGCAGGCACCGCTTGTTACTCGCTCCGCCCTACTATAGCCGTGAGTAAGAGGTTTGTGAAATTCTGTTCTGACACAGGCAACGTGCTTTGTTCATTGTGTCAAGATGCACTGTTTCTAATCTGTAGCTGGTGTCATAGTTCTTTGCTTTGAACCCTATTACGCTGCGAGTCTCAAATGGTGCAAATAAATGAAATGAATTGGTGTATCATTCAACAAGTAGCGTAGCGTTGTTCAGTTATAAATATCACTGTTGTTCGTTATTTTATTTGGGCATTAAAGGTGTCAGTCTTGAAATGAAGTACATTTGCAGGAGATGCGCTATTCTTCAGCGCCATTGGCATGATTAAATTGTAAATCGAAAATAATTAACTTTATTTCATAATTATTATTCTTCAGCTACTTAGGTTTATTAACTTTGATTTTGGGAAGTATATACACTGATCAGCCAGAACATTATGACCACCGATCTACTGTCGATTTACATCTGTCCTGGCGATAGCAGCGTCACCTGGCGAGGAATGACTGCTAGTCAGACACACGAACGGTGCTTGTAGTATCAGTGAGCGGTACTGTTCGTCAAGGCGTGCGCAATCTATCTGAGTTTGACCGAGGGCAGATTGTATGTCCTGGAGGCTCGGCACGAGCATTTCGGAAACTAAACGACTTGTCGGGTTTTCGAGGAGTGCTGGCGAAACCAAGGTGAAACCACGTCCAGACGTCGTGGAGTTGGGCGGCCAACTCTCATTGCAGACGTCACACGTTGGATAGTAGGCTGTAGGCTGGATAGACTTGTAAAACAGGGCAGGCGGCTAGCTTTGGAGAAAGTGACATCAGACCTTAATGCTGGGTGTCTTAACACACAGTGGACCGAACAATCCTAACGATGGGCCTCCGCACCGACGATCCATGCAGGTGCCAATTTCAACACTACGACACTGGCAATTACTCCTGAAATGGGCACCTGACCACCGGCACTGGATGTTGGTGCAGTGGCAGATTTTGCATGGTATGATATGTCCCGATATCTTCTTCATCATGGGAGGGCGCGAATCCGTCGTCTTCCAGCGGAACAGCTCTTTGACACCCGTACTATTGGACATCTACATCTACATCTACATCCATACTCCGCAAGCCACCTGACGGTGTGTGGCGGAGGGTACCTTGAGTACCTCTATCGGTTCTCCCTTCTATTCCAGTCTCGTATTGTTCGTGGAAAGAAGGATTGTCGGTATGTCTCTGTGTGGGCTCTAATCTCTCTGATTTTATCCTCATGGTCTCTTCGCGAGATATACGTAGGAGGGAGCAATATACTGCTTGACTCTTCGGTGAAGGTATGTTCTCGAAACTTTGACAAAAGCCCGTACCGAGCTACTGAGCGTCTCTCCTGCAGAGTCTTCCACTGGAGTTTATCTATCATCTCCGTAACGCTTTCGCGATTACTAAGTGATCCTGTAACGAAGCGCGCTGCTCTCCGTTGGATCTTCTCTAAATCTTCTATCAACCCTATCTGGTACGGATCCCACACTGCTGAGCAGTATTCAAGCAGTGGGCGAACAAGCGTACTGTAACCTACTTCCTTTGTTTTCGGATTTCATTTCCTTAGGATTCTTCCAATGAATCTCAGTCTGGCATCTGCTTTACCGACGATCAACATTATATGATCATTCCATTTTAAATCACTCCTAATGCGTACTGCCAGATAATTTATGGTATTAACTGCTTCCAGTTGCTGACCTGCTATTTTGTAGCTAAATGATAAAGGATCTATCTTTCTGTGTATTCGCAGCACATTACACTTGTCTACATTGAGATTCAATTGCCATTCCCTGCACCATGCGTCAATTCGCTGCAGATCCTCCTGCATTTCAGTACAATTTTCCATTGTTACAACCTCTCGATACACCACAGCATCATTTGCAAAAAGCCTCAGTGAACTTCCGATGTCATCCACAAGGTCCTATGACACTCCCCTGCGGCACACCTGAAATCACTCTTACTTCGGAAGACTTCTCTCCATTGAGAATGACATGCTGCGTCCTGTTATCTAGGAACTCCTCAATCCAATCACACAATTGGTCCGATAGTCCATATGCTATTACTTTGTTCATTAAACGACTGTGGGGAACCGTATCGAACGCCTTGCGGAAGTCAAGAAACACGGCATCTACCTGTGAACCCGTGTCTATGGCCCTCTGAGTCTCGTGGACGAATAGCGCGAGCTGGGTTTCACATGACCGTCTTTTTCGAAACCCATGCTGATTCCTACAGAGTAGATTTCTAGTCTCCAGAAAAGTCATTATACTCGAACACAATACGTGTTCCAAAATTCTACAACTGATCGACGTTAGAGATATAGGTCTATAGTTCTGCACATCTGCTCGACGTCCCTTCTTGAAAACGGGGATGACCTGTGCCCTTTTCCAATCCTTTGGAACGCTACGCTCTTCTAGAGACCTACGGTACACCGCTGCAAGAAGGGGGGCAAGTTCCTTCGCGTACTCTGTGTAAAATTGAACTGGTATCCCATCAGGTCCAGAGACCTTTCCTCTTTTGAGCGATTTTAATTGTTTCTCTATCCCTCTGTCGTCTATTTCGATATCTACCATTTTGTCATCTGTGCGACAATCTAGAGAAGGAACTACAGTGCAATCTTCCTCTGTGAAACAACTTTGGAAAAAGACATTTAGTATTTCGGCCTTTAGTCTGTCATCCTCTGTTTCAGTACCATTTTGGTCACAGAGTGTCTGGACATTTTGTTTTGATCCACCTACCGCTTTCACATAAGACCAAAATTTCTTAGGATTTTCTGCCAAGTCAGTACATAGAACTTTACTTTCGAGTTCATTGAACGCCTCTCGCATAGCCCTCCTCACACTACATTTCGCTTCGCGTAATTTTTGTTTGTCTGCAAGGCTTTGGCTATGTTTATGTTTGCTGTGAAGTTCCCTTTGCTTCCGCAGCAGTTTTCTAACTCGGTTGTTGTACCACGGTGGCTCTTTTCCATCTCTTACGATCTTGCTTGGCACATACTCAACTAACGCACTATGTACGACGGCTTTGAACTTTGTCCACTGATCCTCAACACTATCTGTACTTGAGACAAAACTTTTGTGTTGAGCCAACAGGTACTCTGAAATCTGCTTTTTGTCACTTTTTCTAAACAGAAAAATCTTCCTACCCTTTTTAATATTCCTATTTACGGCTGAAATCATCGATGCCGTAACCGCTTTATGATCGCTGATTCCCTGTTCTGCGTTAACTTTTTCAAATAGTTCGGGTCTGTTTGTCAACAGAAGGTCTAATATGTTATCGCCACGAGTCGGTTCTCTGTTTAACTGCTCAAGGTAGTTTTCAGATAAAGCACTTAAAACAATTTCACTGGATTCTTTGTCCCTGCCACCCGTTATGAACGTCTGAGTCTCCCAGTCTATATCCGGCAAATTAAAATCTCCACCCAGAACTATAACATGGTGGGGAAATCTACTCGAAATATTTTCCAAATTATCCTTCAGGTGCTCAGCCACAACAGCTGCTGAGCCAGGGGGCCTATAGAGATATCCAATTACCATGTCTGAGCCTGCTTTAACCGTGACCTTCACCCAAATAATTTCACATTTCGGATCTCCATCAATTTCCTTCGATACTATTGCACTTCTTATCGCTATAAACACGCCGCCCCCTTCACTGTCCAGCCTGTCTCTGCGGTATACATTCCAATCTGAGTTTAGGATTTCATTACTATTTACGTCTGGTTTCAGCCAACTTTCTGTCCCTAGTACTATATGAGCGTTGTGACCGTTTATTAATGAGAGCAGTTCTGGGACCTTTCTGTAGACGCTCTTGCAGTTTACTATTAGCACATTAATATTGTTATTCCCTGTTGCATTTTGCCTACTCCTACCTTGCTGCGTCTCAGGAGGCGTCTTGTCGGGCCTAGGGAGGGGATTCTCTAACCTAAAAAACCCCCATGTGCACTCCACACGTACTCCGCTACCCTTGTAGCCGCTTCCGGCGTGTAGTGCACGCCTGACCTATTCAGGGGGACCCTACATTTCTCCACCCGATAGCGGAGGTCGAGAAATTTGCACCCCAGATCTCCGCAGAATCGTCTGAGCCTCTGGTTTAAGCTTTCCACTCGGCTCCAAACCAGAGGACAGAGGACAGAGACAAGATGGCAGGGCTCAGTTATGCTCTGGGGATCATTCGCATTGGCGTCTGTGGGTTCAGCGGAGCTCGTGCAAGGCACCATGACTGTCAAGGAGTATCGTACGCTGGTTGCAGACCATGTACACCCCTTCGTGCCGATCATGTTTCCAGACGACAGTGGCACATTTTAACAAGATAATGCGCCATATCACAAGGCCAGGAATGTGATGGAGTGGTTCGAGGAACACAGGGGCGAGTTGCAATTGGTGTACTGGCCGCCAACGCGCCAGATCCGAACCCAGTCGAACACATCTGGGATGCGATTGACCGTGGCGTCAGAGCTCATCGCAGTCCTCCCCATAATTTAGGGGAATTAAGTGTCTTGGGTGTGCAAATGTGGTGCCAGCTCCCTTCAGCGACTTACCAAGGCCTCATTGCTTCCATGCCACGACGCGTCACCTCTGTTATCCTTGCTGATTAGTGTATAACTACAGAGTATCAGTACGAGAATATTATTAAAACAGTATTGAACATTTGTGTGCGTGACATATTACTTACTATATTCCGCGTAGAATAACGTGAATGTTCTCAAACAAATTTTCATAACACGCTGGGCAGAACTTTTCACCCCACGCCTTCTCTTCTCTCGCCTTCAACATCCCTCGAATAAAAGGGCTCCGGTTGTCACTGCACTGTACTGTACAGTACTTCGCGCTCGGGCATGAGACGATTGCACTGCGCCAGAGCGAGTGAAACACAAACGGTGCTCGCGAAATTTAAAAGCTGTACCTTCAGAAGGTTATAACTGCGTACTATCAGATTTATAGTCCAAATTTTCGGGCGGGATCGACTCCTGGGGCTGGTTTCTTCCAAGTATTCTTTTTTTCTCCTTAACTCATGAGGTCGTGTTGGTGACGTTTTCTTATCAGATCACAGTTTACAAAGGATGACAAGTAGGGTGAAGTTTAAGGGAATCATTCTGAGGAATCGCTGTAGAAACAACTGGTACACTGAAGTACTGAGAAACGAGCAGCGTTTGAAGTTCTCTGTTTTGTAGATATTGCGATAATTAACAATGCAGTAGGCAGTTCAGTTAAAGAAGAGTGGACATTTATAAAAAGGGCAATTACGGAAGTTGGACAGACAAACATTGGTACACTGAAGATAATTGAGAAGAACAGAGAAACAAAATGTTTGGGAAAAGTAACGCAAAAATGTAAGTCATCGTCAACTCTAAGAATGCAGTGGAAATTTCACTGTTGATTTCAGAGGAAAGAGCGGACAGGAGGAAAGATAACACTGAAGTTCTGTATTAAGGGGAGGACTTGTCTGATGAATAAATGCGAGTCGAAATGGAAGACACAGGGAATTCAGTATCGGAGTAAGAGTTTAGTTGGGCCTTGGAAGACTTCTGATCAAATAAGGCAGATGGAACAGATGATATATCTTCGGTATTTCTGAAATCATTGCGCGAAGTGGTAACCAAAAGGTTATTCAAATCGATGTGTAGCATCTATGAAACTGGAGATATATCATCAAACTTTCGGAAAAATATTGTCCACACAATTCCGACGACGGCAACGACAGATAAGAACGAAAACAATCGTACAATCAGTTTAACAGCTCCAGCACCAAAGTAGCTTACAAGAATAATATACAGGAGAATGGGAACGGCCACCTAGAGTCCTAGACGATGATCAGTTTGTCGTTAGGAAAGGTAAAGACAGCTGACAGACAGTTCAGGCGTCGCGCTGGATAATGGAGGCAAGACTTGAGGAAAATCATGACATGCTCATAGGATTTGTCGACCTACAAAACGTATTCGACGACATAAAATGGTGAAAGACGTTCGAAATTCTCAGAAAAATAGGCATAAACTATTAGGGAAAGATAGGTAATGTATAATATGTACAAGGAGCAAGAGTGAACCATTAGAATGGAAGACAAATATCGAAGTGCTCAAACTAGGAAGTTTTCGCCTGTACTATTCAATGTGCACATCGAAGAACTAATGACGGTAATCTATACACGAGCTATATCTGATGATCTCTTCCCTCAGTCCCATGGCTCCGCTACAGTGGTGATTACTTCACTTCTTTGTCTCCGCCTGACCGACCAGTTACCATGTTAGGCTCTTTGAAAAGCCAACTGGTAATTGCATACTTTTGCCGCCACCTTCGACTTTCCCATCAGATTTCACTGACGGGGTAATGGGAGATTTGCACAACGCGACCATCTGCGCCGCTGGAACTGGTGTCCCACTTTCTACGTGCCACTCTGCCACAGGCAGGTGCCACTGCGAATAAAAGAAGTTGCAACTGCTATTCAGGATCGTAAGAAACGACCTGCTGCATCTTAAGCGACAGCCCTCACAGACCATCCTCACCATTTTTAAGTGGCTTCATGCTAATGCTCGCTATCTGATTAAACATAATAAGGAGGAATCCTGGGAGTTCTACATCTCCTCCTTGGGAACTTACGTCATTTCGTCCCAATTGTGGGCTGACGTCCATCGTCTACTGCGCCACTAAAGATAAACGAATATCCTGAGTCTCCTGTTTCACAGTAGTATATCAAACGATATGTCGGTGTTGCCGAACACCTGGCGACCCACGTTGCGACTGCATCGACACCCTCTTCTGAAGTGGCTACCTTTTGAACGCATAAAAGACAATCTGCAGGCACCCCCTGTTCTTTTTCCCGTCTTACTGAATTAAATAATGAGCCTTACACTGACTCGGAACTGCTTCAGACTCTTGACTTGTCGCACAGTAAAACCCTAGCCGCTGATTCGATTCATAATCAAATGGTGCAACGTCTGAATGTTGCTAAGAGACCCAATATTCTCAGTGTCTTCAACCATATTTGGGTAGAAGATATTTTCCTTTCGCAGTGGAGAGATAGTATCATCATCCGAATCTCTAAACCAGGCAAAAACCCAACGTCCATCAGCAGTTACTAAGTACCCTCACCATCATCCTCTGCAAATTGCTTCAAAGGATGGAAGCCTAACGATTACGGTGGATTCGCGAAACCCGAGGTCTTTTGTCCCCCTATCAGTGTGGTTTCTGAGGAGGATGATTCACAATAGATCATTTGGTTAAGTTGAAAATAATAATCCGCCAGGATTTTTCTAAATGGTAACAGCTCATTGCAGTCTTTTTTACCTACGTAAGGTATATAAGACAAAGATTTCAGAATCAGATTATAAGCTGTAAGACATTTCCAAGAGCAGATGTCAACTCTGACAACAATTTATTCGTTATAATTAAATTAAAACTGAAGATATTGCAAAAAGTTAGGAAATTATGGGACCTGGGTAAGTTGAAAGACAGAGGTTGTTGAATTTCAGAGAGAGAATTAGGCAACGGTTGACTAGAATAGGGGAACGGAACACTGTACAAGACAAATGGGTAGCTTTAAGAGATGAAATACTGAATGCAGCAGAGGATAAACAAGTAAAAATTAAAAGTCTAGTAGAAACCCGTGGATAACACAGGAAATATTGAATTTAACTGATGAAAGGAGAAAATATGAAAATGCAGAAGATGAAGCAGACGTTGGGGAATACAGACATTTACAAAATGAGACTAGCAGGAAGTGCAAAACAGCTAAGAAAAATGTAAGGATTTAGACATATTTTGTGGTGTCACCGCCAGACACCACACTTGCTAGGTGGTAGCCTTTTAAATCGGCCGCGGTCCGGTAGTATACGTCGGACCCGCGTGTCGCCACTGTCAGTGATTGCAGACCGAGCGCCGCCACACGGCAGGTCTAGAGAGACGTACGAGCACTCGCCCAGTTGTACAGCCGACGTTCATAGCAATGGTTCACTGACCGATACGCTCTCATTTCCCGAGACGATAGTTAGCATAGCCTTCAGCTACATGTGCTACGACCCAGCAAGGCGCCGTATTCAATTGATATTTATTATATGAAGCATGTATCATCAAGAGCGATGTTCTACAATTATGGGTTAAAGTTAAGTATTCCAGAAGCTACGTACTTTTTCTTTACAGCATTCATTACGTATCCTGTTTCAAACCTCACGCCAGCCTGCGTGAGTTTAAGCGCGTGCCTTTCGGCTTCCTCTCATTGTGTCTAGGCTGTCTTGTCTAGACACAACATTTTTGGCGACTCGGATACAAACGGTCGTATTGCTCTAATTTACTCGTGTCATGGCTTCGCCACAATCTCCAGATGTACTGTCCGAATTTTATCGCTTGCAGAATCAGCAGACGCAGGCGTTATTGGATGCCCTTGGACAGCTCGTCCAGGGTCAACGTGCAATGCAAAATGATGCGGCCGTCGCCGCTCCACCGCTACCGCAGCCCCAACACGCAGTTGCACCACCTTTTCGTCAATTTGATGCGGCGATGGAAAGCTGGACGGAGTGGTCACGCCAATTTGGATTCCATCTCGCCGCCTACAGAATTCCAGGTAACGAGCGGCAGCCTTACTTAATGGCGTGTGTAGGGGTGCAGACGTACCGTGTGATATGAAATTATTTCCCCACCGCGACGTAGCAACTCTGTCCTACGAAGAAATTTTGTCTGCATTGGATGCATATTTCAAGGAATCAGTCAATGTAGTTGCAAAATGGTATACGTTCTTTCGTACAAAACGTACGGCCGGTCATACTAATCGGGAGTGGGTTGCAACTTTGCAAGGCCTTACTAGGGATAGTGCTTTTGAGTGTGAATGTGGACTCCCTTATTCAGATACTATGGTGCGTGATGCAATTGCACAGAACGTTTCTGATGTTCGTATACGGGAGCAAATTTTGAAACTAGTCAATTCCTCCCTTCAACAAGTGATAGACATATTGGATAGGCAAGACACACTTGACTTTGCTCAGGAATCGTTTGAACCTTCGCCAGCTGTGTGTCACGTTAACCGGCCCGCCGGGCGAGCTGCACAGAACAGTAAACAGCCCTCGCACTCGTCCGCGCAGCTGCCGCCAAGCTCTCAACCACGTGTCCCACGGCAGCAAGCAAATGCAGTGAAATCATGCCCGCGGTGTGCTACTAGACATTCGCGTGACAATTGCCCGACACGCCATGCTATTTGCTTTTTCTGTAATAAAAAAGGACATGTTCAGAGCGTTTGCCAGAAGAAGCTTGGACACTAACAACCATTCCAGGCCCTTTACTTCGCGCCGGAATCGAACCAAGAATACTCAGGCTCGTGAACCTTCGCCCACGGACATTCATGTAGTTAATTCCCCTCTGCCCAGTGCCACTCTCTCTAAAAGTGACTGTGTGCATCCCACAAAAAGTGTGCGTCGACGTCGCCGGAAATCACGTCAATTAGCAAGTGATTCTGTACCAGTGTCTGTTCATGTTGCACGAGACAGTCGCTCTTGTCGTCAGCAGGACAATAAACTTTTTGTCGATTTGGACATTCATGGCAACGTGATCCCATTCCAGCTCGATACCGGAGCTGCAGTTTCATTGATCAATAAAGACACGTACAAACAACTGGGCACACCTCCCTTGCTTGCCGCAAATGTTAAGCTAACTAGTTATTCAGGACAGCGTATCCCAGTGTTAGGACAGTGCAGCCTTCTTGCAACATACAAGTGACAAACAAAACTTGTGTCTTTTTACGTCCTTCGTTCTTCTTCTGCTGTGAACTTGTTTGGTTTAGATTTATTTCAGTTGTTTAACTTGTCTATAGTCAATCAGGTCCTATCAGTGAATCAGACTGTGCCTTCAGCCAGTGTTTCTCGTCTACGTGAAGAATTTGCAGACATTTTTGCACCGGGCCTTGGTTGCGCTAAGAACTATAAAGCACATTTGGAACTGAAAGTAAACGCGCAACCAAAATTTTTCAGAGCGCGCAATGTTCCCCACGCATTGTGTGATGAGGTAGCAAGAACATTACACAATTTGGAATCACAAGGTGTGATTGAACGTATGCAGGCTTCTCTCTGGGCATCACCCTTAGTAATTTTGTCAAAACCTTCCGGAAAATTGAGACTTTGTGTGGACTTCAAAGCTACAGTGAATCCACAACTACTGATTGCAACTTATCCTTTACCCCACCCGGAAGATGTTTTTGACAAACTGTGCCCGGGTAAATATTTTTCGAAGTTGGACCTAGCACATGCGTACTTGCAAATACCTGTGGACGACGAATCTCAGCGCGTCTTGGTGGTTAACACGCATCTTGGTTTGTACCGATTCAAAAGACTACCATTCGGGTGTGCATCCGCCCCTGCATTGTTTCAGCAATATCTGCAAACTATTTGTTCGTCGGTCCCTACTGCAGTAAACTATCTGGACGATATTGTGATCTCCGGAAAGACGGAAGAAGAACATTTAGCCAATATCAGGACATTATTTCAGGTCTTGCGACAAAATGGTCTTCGCTTGCGGAAGGACAAATGTGTGTTTTTTGCTCGTGACTTACCATATTTGGGACATGTAATCAATGCACAAGGCATACATCCGAGTCCAGAGCACCTCCGTGTCATACAGGACTTGCCTTCGCCGCAGAATTTGAAGCAGCTACAGAGTGTGCTGGGAAAAATAAATTACTATAACAGATATATCCCGCATGCCTCTTCCATTTCAGCTCCGCTTCATCGCTTACGCCGTAAAGGTGTTTCGTTCGTCTGGACGACGGACTGCGAACGCGCCTTTCGCCAGTTGAAATCGGCGTTGCTTTCAAATACTTGCCTTACGCCATTCGATCCCCAGAAACCCCTTTTGTTGATGGTCGATGCATCGGATTTCGGGATCGGTGCTGTACTTGCGCACAAAGATGGCTCGCTTGATCGCCCTATTGCCTTTGCGTCGAAATTGCTCTCGTCTGCGTAAAGAAATTATTCACAGATTGAGAAAGAAGCTTTGGCTCTCGTATTTGGTGTTACAAAGTTTCATGATTTCTTGTATGGTCGTCACTTTACCATCATTACCGACCACAAACCTTTGGCTTCGCTTTTTCATCCGAACAAGCCTGTACCTCCACGTACAGCGCAGAAATTCATTCGCTGGTCTATTTTCCTCTCGCAGTACCGCTACGATATCTTGTATCGGTCCACTGCTAAGCACGGAAACGCCGATGCGTTGTCCCGTTTGCCTGTTGCTGAGGATAGAGCATTCGATTCCTCCGAACTTGCTTGCACGTTCATTGATGCGGAAACCGATGACGTGGTCGACTCGTTTCCGACTGATTTTCGTCGTGTAGCTACAGCCACAGCTGCTGACCCTGTCCTTGCTACCGTTTTGCGTTTTGTTGCTACGCAATGGCCCTTGTCAAAGTCACGGATCGAGGATCCGTTGGTTCGCCGATTTTTTGCTCACAAGGAGAGACTTTTTGTTCGACGTGGTGTTTTGCTGTTGCGTTCTGATAATGATCAGTCCAGGGTCGTGGTCCCACGTTCGTTACAGTCCTCTGTCTTAAGCCTTCTCCACCAAGGACATTGGGGTATAGTGCGAACGAAACAACTTGCTCGTCAGAACTGTACTTGGTTCGGAATCGATGCTGCGATTACGAATATGTGCTCTTCTTGCATGGCGTGTGCCGAACAACAATCCGCACCACCGCGGAAATTCTTTGCATGGCCGAAAGCCACTTCCCCTTGGCAACGCTTACACACCGATTTTGCTGGTCCATTCTGGAATGCTCGATGGTTGGTTGTGGTAGATTCATCCAGTAATTTTCCTTTTGTTGTCCGGATGTCTTCCACGACGTCATCTGCCACCATCCAAGTGTTATCTGCTATCTTTTGTATTGAAGGTCTTCCACAGACTATTGTTTCCGACAATGGTCCACAATTCATGTCCGCAGATTTTCAGTCCTTCTGCAAGGCCAATGGTATTCAACATCTGACATCCGCGCCGTTTTCGCCTCAGTCAAACGGTGCCGCTGAACGTTTGGTCCGGACTTTCAAGTCACAGATGTTGAAGATGAACGAGTTGTATTCTCGGGAGGACGCGTTATTGCTCTTATTGTCTTCGTATCGCTCCCAGCCCCGAGATGGTCGCTCGCCGGCTGAGTTGCTCCACGGTCATCCTCATCGAACCTTGATGTCTTTGCTGCATCCGCCGCATCAGGTTCCTGTGCAGCGGCAGCCACCTGCTTTTGCTCCAGGCGACGTTGTATATTATCGCAACTATCGAGGTTCACAGCGTTGGCTCGCAGGGCGCATTCTTCGCTGCCTCGGCCTGGTTTTGGGGGCCTCTGGTGAGGTGCGTCGGCATCTCAATCAGCTGCGCCTCTGTCGTCGCACGGGTTCTGCCGCTCCCCGTCTGCTTTCAGCGACGGTGCCGTCCGGTCAGCGCCCTGGGGACCCATCTACTGGCTCGCCTCATCCCCAGGTGTTACCGACGATGCCTTCCATTTTGCCCCATGGCGACGCGCCGCCGCCGCCGCCGCCGCCGCCGCCGCCGCCGCCGCCGGTCCTCCCGCCGCCGTCGCCCGCAGTGGACGCTTCGCTGCAGCCGCCAAGCGCCTCCATGGGTCACGCGCCGCCGATCGCTTCCCGTGACCAGCTGTCCTCCGACGTGGTACTCTTGCCCGCTCCGGACCACATGGCGTCTTCGCACGTTGGGTACCCCGACACGATGGAGGTCGACCCTTCGGCCCCTCCTGTCTCTTTACGGGCGCATACACCGCATGTTGGCGTGCACCCTGGACTAGGTTTTCAGGCGTTTCCTAGCTCCCCTCGGACCGAATGGCAGGGTGCGGGTGGCACAGCCTCGCCTGTTGTTAGGCTCCCCACCTCGTCGCATACGTCAACGTGGGGTCCTCCCCACGGCGGACGGAAGCCTTATAACACAACCGTACGCCGATTTGCGAGGGAGGAATGTGGTGTCACCGCCAGACACCACACTTGCTAGGTGGTAGCCTTTTAAATCGGCCGCGGTCCGGTAGTATACGTCGGACCCGCGTGTCGCCACTGTCAGTGATAGCAGACCGAGCGCCACCACACGGCAGGTCTAGAGAGACGTACGAGCACTCGCCCAGTTGTACAGCCGACGTTCATAGCAATGGTTCACTGACCGATACGCTCTCATTTGCCGAGACGATAGTTAGCATAGCCTTCAGCTACATGCGCTACGACCTAGCAAGGCGCCGTATTCAATTGATATTTATTATATGAAGCATGTATCATCAAGAGCGATGTTCTACAATTATGGATTAAAGTTAAGTATTCCAGAAGCTACGTACTTTTCTTTATAGCATTCATTACGTATCCTGTTTCAGACCTCACGCCAGCCTGCGTGAGTTTAAGCGCGTGCCTTTCGGCTTCCTCCCATTGTGTCTAGGCTGTCTTGTCTAGACACAACATATTTTTACTAGGGGAAAGATAGACACCGCCTACACGAAAAATAAAGAGGCTTTTGGAGAAAAGAGAAGCACCTGTATGAATATCATGATCTCAGATGAAAAACTAAGCAAGGAAGAGAAAGCTGGAAGGAGTATATAGAGGGTCTATCCAAGGGCATTATTATAAGAATGGAAGATGAGATGGGAGTTGTAGTACTACCACAAGAATTTGGCAGTGCATTGAAATGCCTAAGGAGAAACGAGGTCCCCGGAGTAGACAACATTCTGTCAGAACTACTGATAGCCTTATAATCTTAGGAGAGCCAGCCACAACAAAATTCTTCTATCTGGCGCGCAAGATGTATGAAACAGGCGGAATAGCCGCACGCTTCAAAAATAATGTAATAATTCCAAATTCTAAAGAAAGCAGTTGCTGACAGGTGTGAAAATTACCGAACTATCAGTTTAATAAGTCATGGTTGGAAAATGCTAACACGAATTCTTTACAGAAGAGTGGAAAAACTGGTAGAAATCGACCTCTGGTAAGATCAATATGGATTCCGGAGAAATGTGGGAACACTCGAGGCATACAAACCCTAGAACTTCTCTTGGAAGATAGGTTAAGGAAAGGCAAATTATGTTTATAGCATTTGTAGAAATCGTTTGACAACGTTGAATGGAATACTCTCTATTTACTCTATTTACAACTTGTATAGAAACCAAACGACTGTTGCAAGAGTCCGAGTCTTACTCAGACAGGGTTTTAATCTGTCACCGATGTATTTCAATCTGTACATTGAGCAAACAGTAAAGGAAACCAGAGAAACATTGGAGTAGGAATTAAAGTTCAGGGAGAAGAATTAAAAACTTTGCTGTCCCCGACAGAATTAAAATGTCATTGGCAAACCTCAAAGGACTTGGAAGAGTAATTAAACGAAATGGACAGTTTCTTGAAAGGGGGATATAAGACGAACATCAACAAAAGCAAAACGAGGATAATGGAATATAGTCGAATTAAATCAGGTGACGCTGAGGGAATTAGATTAGGAAACGAAACACTTAAAGTAGTACATGAGTTTTGTTATTCAGGTAGCAAAATAACTGATGATGACTGAAGTAGAGAGGATATAAAATGTAGACTGGCAATGGCAATGGCACTTCTGAAGAAGAGAAATTTGTTAACATCGAATATAGATTTAAATGTTAAGAAGTCTTTTCTGAACGTATTTGTCTGGAGTGTCGCCTTGTATGCAAGCGAAACATGGACGATAAACAATTTGAACAAGAAGAGAATAGAAGGTTTTGAAATGTAGTGCTAGAGAAAAATGCTGAAGATTACACAGATAGATCACATAACTAATGAGGAGGGACTGAAGAGATTTGGGGAGTCAAGAAATTTATGGCACAACGTGGCTAAAAGAAGGGATCGGTTGATAGGTCACATTCTGAGGCTTCAAGGGATCACCAATTTAGTATTGGAAGGAAATGTGCGGGGTAAAAATCAGAGAGGGAGACCAAGAAATGAATACAGTAAGCTGATTCAGGATGATGTAGGTTGCAGCAGTTATTTGGAGATGAAAAGGCTCGGACAGAATAGAGTAGCATGGAGAGCTGCGTCAAACCAGTCTTCGGACTAAAGATCACAACAACAACAACAAGGTATACAACACCGCTTGGTGCCTCACCGACCCTAGATGACTTGGACTTTCAAGGCTCCCTACCAATTTTCATTCATCAATTTTTATATCACTAATTGTTCGGATTAGAGTTTTTACATCACTCAGCTCCCCAATGGTCCAAGAGAACAGCGTAAAGTAGGGCTCCATGCTGATTGTTATGTTCCTCATTATCATCAAAAGGCTAGTGACCTCTGTTCGACCACAAGTCGCCCCCACACTGTATGTCGACACTTTTGCATTTGTTATAGCTCCCAGCCTGTAGCCTTGGCAGAAAGCCAGCTCCAAGGCACCATCCAAAGGGCCTCCAATTACACCTTTTCCCATATGGTACATTATCTTCTGCAGAAACTTGACTCATACGTTTTTATCGTCATACCATGGTGCACGCAGACCAAAAAGTCTGCTTGGGCTACCAGTGCTTGAACGATTTTGTTTGGGACTGCTTTTTATTAAAATGCTGATGTGTCTCCCCCATGTTGGTAAAATAAAGAGTAGCTGAATGAGAAAGCTTAACGCTGTCTGCTTCCTTGCCCATACCTCTTGGAGTGCAAATTGCTCTACTCTCTTCCATATTTCTTGGGCCCGGTCTCACCACAACTGAACTATTGTTGTCAGGTTTATTTCTCAGCGGCACCTTCAGTCAGTACTTGATTGTGGAGTAAGACTGGTACTGGCACCTTAAGGACTAGCCTTATGGATAGTCTCCTTCCAGAAGTTGCGATCTCCTCGCTAGAGTTCCAGCAGTACCAACTCTAGCTCACTTATGTAATCACCAGCTAACAGTTTTCTAGTCATTCAATTTACCAAATTCTTTTTGCATATGAGGTGCATCGGCCGCCAGACACCTATTTGTGGAGTTGGAATGTTCCTCAAAGCCCTCTGCCTTGACCTCTGGCTGTTCTCCTTAGAATGTACTCCCCATGTTTTCCCACCTCCCGCCATCCAATCTATTCAACGACCTAATGTTTCATATGCCCCTATGACCTTTTGGCATCTGTTACTGGCATTCTCCAGGAGTACAATGATACTATCATCATATGCAATGATTGTTCTGAAACCATGTACAAGACAGGATGTGCTTTTACATCTCCCTCAAGTGAGAAACATCGTTTGGTGCTGAGAAGGTGTACTATTTTTAAGTGGAGCTGATAGCCATTAACAGAGTCCTATGTTTTATCAAACAGATTTCCCTCGCCTGTGCTTTTGTTTTTAGTGACTCGGAGCAGTCTACAGGCTATTGATTGATATTACCCTTGTCAACCTGTGATATCTATTGTTCTTGACCTTATCTCTGATCTAAGTTATGCAACCTGCTCAGTTGTCTTTCTCTGGGTCCTAAATTATGTGGGTATCCTGCAGAATGAACTCGCCAACCATTAGTTAGAGAAGCGCTTATTTGCCCATTCAACATTTACTTCAAAGTGCAGATTTTTGGGTGCAAATAAGATCTCTCCTCACTCAGAGATGGAACATCAGCTGGTAGGCCTCTGCCCCTCTCATAAACTCTGTACCATCATGGAGACTACTGCTGCATGGCGCTTCTACATTCCTCCCAGAAGGAATCCACCTATGTCCTCTCCACATCGACCATACCAGATTAGCCCATACTTCATGTAGCGAGCCAACACGAAGTTGTCGTTGTGGAGTCTTACAGGCAGTAGCTCACATCCTGCTGGAATGCCCCCACCTTATGACTCTCCATGCTAAGCATTGCCCTCCGCGTGTTTTGCTTCTAATATCAATGGGTGACTCAAGGACAGTTGAAGTGATTCTCCATCCTCTACAGATATAACATTTTAAACTACTCTGTCTGCAGATGAGGAGGGGGGGGGGGGTAGTTGAGGTTGAGGCGTCTCCTGGGTCTGGAGACCATCGACCTTATCTCCTTTGCCAACTGTCTAGGTCATACCTCCCTCAGTTCTGCTTCATTGATTTTGGATGTAGTTAGCTCCTTTCTTCTACAACACCCAACCCTGTTTCTCGTTTTAGTAGTAGCTCTCTGCTGAATAGTGGGCACTGTTCTGCTCTTTCACACTTTGTAATGCATCAGCGATGAGGCAACTGTGGAAGGGACGCACCAATCGGATGTAGAGCCATGACGTTCACACTTTTGCTATTAAGAATCTTTTAGCTAGACGACATTGTTTTCTCTGTAACTGTCTTCACCCTTAATCAGGTTGGCGGCGGTCATATGTGGGTGGGGCTTGTCTCACTGCAGATGAGCCCTGAGAAACCCCACGTCTGCCCTGACCTACGTACTGGCATGATCAATATATATTTTTACTTCGTTTTAACTATTTCTCAGCTCTGGCATTATATTGCTTTCAAGGGCTTGATTTTACCACTGGTACAAACTTCTACAAATCGCTCAAGTTTCTGGTTGGTGTCAATAACTCCAGATGACCCATCTCTTGACCAGGGGGCTGATGACCTAACTGCTTAGCCCTTTAACACCCAACTTACCAACAGAAGAGACTTGAATGTGCATGACAGTAAAAAAAGATGCTGATGGATAGTTAGTAGCCTTTCCATAGTAATCGTGTTTTCTGTTTCATAAGGAAGATAGGTGTCAGTGTGCCCAGTAAGAAAAGCTGAGCAACAAACACCCTGCTATTATTACTGGAAAGACAAAAGGCAATTGGGGCAGCGTTGTGATCCAAGGAACTTTAGTGACATGCTCCAGAACACAGTGGAAATAACTATTTATGTTATTGGCTACTAAGCTATCATTGAACATCACATTCACCTGTTCACGATGCTTATCTAAACTAAGAAGGCTGGAATCTTTTAGCAGCGTATTGTAGTTTTACCTGCAGCCAGGCCCGTTCACAAATGTCTTAAAGGAAACAATAGCACCGTCAAAACACTTATATAGCCGGCAAATACCTTCTAATTTAAGCCAATTGAATACCTATGAGACGATTGTGCTTGCTGTGTTAATCCGCCTCCAAGACATTACACATACGATGGAATTGCTGCAGATGCTGCGGTTCCAGATACACGAAGTGGCGTACCAACTCCAAGCGGAGTTACAATTTAAGATCTATGTGTGCTAAAAATGGCGGTGATGCTGTATACTAGAGGGTAGCCATAAAAATGTGACTCTGCAGTGTATAAGGCGTAGCATTAACCATGTCCCTGCAAAACGTATTCTGCTGAAAACCGTGATGTTCATGTATCGTGATAATTGGAGATATTCTTTCGAAAGATTTGGGAACTGTTTTGCACTCGTATTTTATCAGGAAAGGCTTAACTGCTAGGCTCCCATCCGCTGGCAATTACTTAGCATAGCGGTAGTGAGGTACGCTCTGTAAGTATTACGAGCGTGGCGTGAAATGGCTGGCCGTTATGGGTCCCCCCATTAGAGCAAGGTCGTGACGCCATAATGGGAAGGACGCAGTCTGGTGACGAAGTCTCGCCCTAGTTTCTCTCTCTCTCTCTCTCTCTCGTGTGTGTGTGTGTGTGTGTGTGTGTGTGTGTGTGCCTTCTGATTGAAAGTGTAATAATAAACTCAGATGATACTGATTTGCAAGAATAATTCGTGAATCCACATACACTTCGTAATAAAAGAAATAAATTTCCTTTATGTGGCCAACGTCACTGTGAATAAAACCGCCTAGATCATTTAATATATGTCTTCATAAATAAAGTCGTTTCGGTTACTACCATCATTAGATAAAGAGAAGATCCAGTGTCAGTATCAGTAAAACATATGCCTAGTCGGAGCATCCACCGTCCGTTTTCAGACAGCTGACAGCTGATTAGGCACAGGTTTTATTGATACTGATATACTGAATCTTGTTTTGATCTGATGATGATAGTAGCCAAAACGACTTTATTTATGAAGACACTCATTATTCCTCGTTGCTTCCTATGATAGCACTGTAGATAAGCGGAGGGAAGGCACTATAGTAGAGTCGGCATACGAAGATCACCGACAATTGGGAGTGACCTGAGCGCAGCAACGTGATGTGCCTGCCTCAGCCAAACCTGGAGCGCAGTTTTCTAATATCTCTACGGCAACGCCAGTGTTTTCGCATCTACGTAGGCGACTACTGTTTTCGCCTGGAGCCGTTAGTGCTACACAGGAAAGCTGCTAACAGTTCTGCAACTGTCCAGAAACTTCTTACTGGCTCCTCTTGCGTTTGCTCCCATTGGGATCCTTTTGCTCCTGCCGCAGGCAAAAAAAGCAGCCAATGGGGAAAATTATTTATGAAGTTTCGAGACGTTGGAAAAATATTCATATGGGGTTAGTACCAAGAAACAGTAAACTTCCCATCCGAACGGAGGATGCATGACCCCTTTTCCTCCCACGAAAAGTGAGTTTCTTCCATTGTTTTTAATTCTGGCACAAAAAGGTTCGTTTTCAGAAGAGAACTTTACTTACAAAAAAAAAAATAATGTCCCTCGTAAATTCTACACAAAAAATGTCTTATACATGTTTTAAGTCAGAAAATTAGTTTTAGAGGTATAAGAGTTGGAATGGCATTCTCTTGGTGCATAATTTTTGCAACTTTTGTTGCTTAGTCAATTATGTAAATGTAAAGAGTAAGTGTTAGGAAACATTTCGTATATTTTGAACTTGATGAAATTTCTTGTATTCTCGGTAATGTTGAAATCAGGATTAGGTACCCAACAATGAGAACGCCAATTTCCCCTTCCCATTCACTCATGGTTTCCCCTCCACTGTCACTGCCGATTTTCCCCGCATGTGTCCAGTTTAGATGAATTTATGTCGTGAACTTATTAAATTATTAAAGCTGTGTGTGACAGCTCAAATCTGTTATGTATTGGGGGGGGGGCCTGGGGGGGGGGGCGTCCAAGAGGAAGTTTTGTGTATAGTGCGTATCACAGTTAATAGCAAAAACTAACACGGATAAAAGCGTACGAGGGAAAAAGCGGGGAGGGCGGGGCGCCAAATGATAGGTTGCTTGTGTGGAAAAATGTTGTCGGACAGACTCTGCGTGTCAACAACGAACTTTAGGATGACACTCACACTCTTCAACAAAACGTTGAAATGATTCACGTGTATACGAGTAATGTACGTCGTCGTGAATATATTAAACAACGCAATGTAAGGAAACCGATTAATCAGAAATTTTTACAGATAACAGAAGTTTAAGATCGTCTTCCTCTTCCATTTTCAGTTTGAAGAACGTTTCTTATGCGCTGAAAATGTGCCTTATAGGCTGAAAGAAAAAATAAAGCTCCAAAAACGCCGTGAAATATTTGAAGTTCGTTCTTTAACTCTGAAACATGTACTATTTGAGAAAGCAGAGATACGCGATGCCGATGTCGGTACGCAACAATAATATTTTGTGTTTAGCAGCTGCAGACGCCCATTATCATCGAGATTGCTACATTAAACTAGCATCGATACCCTCCTCTATTCGAAAAGAGATCGCCCATATGACACTAGTTTTGATGCTGCTTTCCAAGAACTATGAAGTTTTCCAGATTGATCAGAAGAAGTCAATTTTCACTTCACGATTTACTGCAGAAAGTCAGTGAATGCCTTCCAGAGACGATGATCATAAAAATTCTGAAAAAATAAACGGGCTGAAGACTACGGTGTTTTGGATTAAGATCGAGGGACTCATGGATCCGCATTCACGTAAGTGGTGAGCATACGGTGGGGGCTTCATGCACGACGTTTCGATTATTACCTCTTTACTACTAACTCTATTCACAACTTGTAACGCACCTCGATCGAAACCGGGTGCTAATTCATAAATTTTAAGTTTTAACAACTTATTGTGGCACTAGTCTTTTTATTTAAAACTTCTATCTTAGAGTTTAGTTCAGGATTCATTATTTGTGTCCATCATGATAACGAGCAAAGGCCTTCATTCATACCTAAAGCAACAGCGATATTTTTAGGACTGACGCTTAGATGCAACTTAATGTTGTCACGGCATATAAATGGCAGTCAGAGCTTAACTTTGGCGTACCGCTACCTTCCAGGGAACTTTTTGAACTTAACAAGTGACCACGTAGATTTAAAATTGTACACGTGTATTAAATCGACTTAACAATGAGTGACCAACGTGATGCGATGGGCAGGGGCGGGGGCAAGGTACTGCGTGCGTGCACGCGCATGCTTGCGTTATACCCGAGATAAGTTGAACGTCGAAACTTGTGATTTTTATGGCTGGGGGCGGGGGAGGAGGAGGGGGGTTGTGCGGTTGAAGAGGAGAGTTCCGGCACCTAACAGTTTAGAAATTAAGCGCTGGCGGTTATCACTTGAAATATCATTGATATACAGCGAGAAAAGCAATGAACCAAGATCTCATATGTGAAGGAGTAGTGATAGCACGTTCCCAATATAACTTCTTTCATATCTGTATTTGAGGTCGATGTAAATCGCGGTACTGTATTGTTTTCAGTTTCAGCTGTTTCGTTTTCATAAGTAACAAATCGAAATCAACAGTAGTAAAAGTCTTGCCGAAATCTAACGGTGTTATAATGTTCACTTCATGCCTGACCATGGAATGTTTGATGCCAACAGTCTTTTCGATTAGTATAGCTGCTGTGCTCTGGTATTTCCAGAAGACTGACTGAAATTTCTAAGGCAGTCCGTCAACTGTTGATCAACAATGTACTCTACTGCTTTACATTCTACGGGTAATAAGCTGGTTGGCTATGTCACTTGAGGCGTCTAGGTTATCATTTTTAGTTATTAGTGGACTGAAACTTTCTTTTGACTCAGTGATGTATCATTACCTAATGCCTCAGAAGAGAATGTTATCAAAATGGCTCTGAGCACTATGGGAATTAACTGCTGAGGTCATCAGTCCCCTAGAACTTAGAACTAATTAAACCTAACTAACCTAAGGACATCACACACATCCATGCCCAAGGCAGGATTCGAACCTGCGACCGTAGCGGTCGCGCAGTTCCAGACTGAAGCGCCTAGAACCGCTCGGCCACAACAGCCGGCAGAGTGTTATCGTTTCTTTCCGTATTGTACGTGTACTTATGTTTTAAGAAGAACCCATCCATCATAAAGGTGCTATCTTGTGACTGAAAACTTATCAGCATCTTGAAAACTTACCACATTTAAGAAAAAGTCGTTTAATTCGTCAGCAGAGACTTGGAAGAACAGAATATGATTTTGGTTTTCTTATGCCAAAGCTGCAGTTTGTTCCCCACAGTGCTGCACGGTGGTTGGATTATTGGGTTTTAAGGGACCAGACAGCATATGTAGTTGTAGATATACTCTGCTCAAAGAAATTAGAGGGACAAAATATTAAATACCCCAATTATTTTTTCCGGAATTTTTCGAGTGAAACTTTATTTAACAATAATGTACGTATTCTGCTCTCTTCGTGTCACACATGCTGGTGCTGTGACCCGAAATTGAGCACAACGCCGCACACCAAAGTGGAAATTCCTTCACTTAAGCCACATAAAGAAAAAAAGGAACATTATAATATCTGTTAGGGCCCCCAAGTGCCCGTATTATTGAGACATACTCCTGACAAATCTGCGAACATTTTCTTGTGGAATTTTTTTCCACTCCTCAATAAAGACCTCTGCAAGATGGTCAAGAGTCTGAGGTGCTACAGGACGGCCAGATGTTCTTTGCTCAGCATATCCCATAAATGCTCAATAGGAGTGAGATCAGAACTGAGAGCAGGACAGTCTAATTTTTGAATCGCGAAGTCCCGTAACATTTCCATGATGACTGCTGCCGAATGCTGTCTCGCATTGCCTTGCAGGAAAAACTGGAGACCAATTACAACTGCAATGAGCATAAAATCTCATCGATGTACCTCTAAGCATTAAGTCGGTCTCTGAGTATCTAAAGGTCCGATCGGCCATCAACTGTGATGACACCCCATACGATGACTGAGCTGCAGCCAAATCTGTCCATTTCCTGGACGGCTGCTTCATTATAACGTTCACCATTATGACAACATGCACTTATTCGTTAGTCGCGCCGTGCTAGACGAAAGCGGGACAAGTCTGTGAACAATACACACTGCGCCAGTGACGCGCATCCCGTGCCTATGTTCCTCAGCAAATCACGATCTCTCATGTGCCGACCTGTTAATCGAGGGACGTGGTGAGGTCTCCGTGGTCTTTGACCGGCCTCTCGGAGTCTTGCGTTTTGTTTGATCACAGTCACAGCAACGAACTCCAGCTCTTAGGTCATTTTGTAGGTCCTTGGCAGTCGCGGTGCGCCGGTGTAGAGAACAATTAACCATACATGGTCGTCTCTGGCAGATGTTTTCCGTTTTATCTCTTGCCCTGGCTTTTTTGGGTGTGTACCAGTTCCAGGAAATAGTTTCCACACCTTCGCAACAACAGACGTGCCAGATTAAGCTCTGTAGACACTACACGAATATTCCAAACTTCCTGCAGTAATGTCACTGCCCGATCACTTCTGCCTCAGTCAGAGGTCTCATACTAGCTGATGAAACGTACTGAGAGTATAGAGACGCACTCATTACTTACACTCACTAGAAGGCAGAGTGAGACATAGCTCGTCCATTTCACTCTTAGGCATAGTATTATACATTTGAATACTGCCTCTAAGCCTCGGCCTTGAAACGTATTACGGATGACTAAAAGCAACGATATACTCGTATATCTTAATCACGGACTACGTATACGGCACACTCGATCAAATTCTTGTCCCTGTAACTGATTTGAGCGGTGTATAGGTGATACATGTCCACGTCGTAACGTTTCGGACGTCTCCTAAAGTTTTACCCTGAACTCTTGTACCTTAGTAATTTTCATCAAAAATGCTCGAAAAAAAGCAAAACAAGGAAAGGAATGAAGAACTTGAGACTCCTGGAGAGTAAGCAGTAAGACGCGATCTGTTATTTACCGAACGAGTACCCAGCGTCCCGCTGAAAGGGTAGCGACTACGGCCGTTGGTAGGCCTCATTAAGCCACCTTTCCTGGGTAAATCTCGTCATTTGCGAGGAGGCTGGCACAAATTTCGCGTGGAGTGTCGCCTTTAAACCGTGAGAAGGGGGTCATCGGCAGGCCCGGTTTCGGCTAAAGGTAACGCTAATGAGGACAGCCTGTCCCTGGAATGGGGTGCCAACAGCGAAAAGTTAATTTGCCCGCCGACCTTTGCAGGAGCTACAACGCGGCGCCTTGCGCGTGGCATTTCCTAAATTCCGCGTCCAGAGGCAAAGGGTCGCATTAATGCCCGAAGCGGGCGCCGTAGGCGCATTATCGCAGAGCAAGCTTAATTAAGTAAAGAAACGTCCCCGTAGAAGACACCGCTGTCCATCCGGTAGGATTTCGGCATCTTGGAAAGATTCTTAATTTCCTAAGTAGGGCAAAACAAACATGCTCCGCACAAGACTGCTCAGTTTCGGACTCTGATTTAGTTTTACTTTTAATAAAGTTGTTGTTCTTGTGGTCATGGTCTTCAGTCCGAAGATTGGTTTGATGCTGCTCCCCATGCTACTCTATTTTGAGCAAGCGTCTTCGTCTAGGAATAACTACTGCAGGCTACATCCTTCTGAATCTGCTTTCAGCATTTATCTCTTGGTCTGCCTCTATGATTTTTCCCCCACACTTTCCTTCTGTACTAAACTGGCGATTCCTTGATGTGTCGGAATGCTTTCTATCAACCGATCCCCTCTTTTGGTCAAGTTGTGTCACAAATTTCTTGTCTCCCCAATGCTACTCAGTACCTCCTTATTAGCTATGTCATCTACTCATCTTCAACATTCTTCTGCAGCACCACATTTCGAAAGCTTCTATTCTCTTTTAGTCGAAACTGTTTACCGTCCATTTCCACTTCCATACACGGCTACATTCCATACAAATACCTTCAGTAAAGACTTCCTAAAAACTAAATATATATTCGACGTTAACAAATTTTTCTTCTTCAGAAGTGCTTTTCTTGCCATTTATCAGTTATTTTGTTGCCAAAATAGCAAAACTCATCTACTATTTTAAGGGCCTCGTTTCCTAATCTACTTCCCTCAGTATCTCCTGATTTATTTCGACTACATTCCATAATTTGTTTTGCTTTCGTTGATGTTCATCTTATATCCTCCTTTCAAGACACTGTCTATTCCGTTCAACTATTCGTCCATATCCTTAGGTGTCTCTGACAGAATTACAATGTCATCGGCAAACCTCAATTATTTTTGTTTCTCTTTCCTGAACTTTAATTCCTGCTCCAAATTTTTCTTTTGTTTCCTTTGATGCTTGCTCCATTGGTGATAGGCTACAACCCTGCCCTCAACTTTCATAACTACCGTCTGGTTTCTATAAAAGTTGTAAATAGCCTTCCGCTTCCTATATTTTACCCCTGTTACCTTCAGAATTTCAATGAAAATATTCCGGTTGACATTATCGAAGTCTTTCTCTGAGCCTACAAATGCTGTAAACATAGACTGACTTTTCCTTAACCTATCTTCTAAGGTAAGTTCAAATGGCTCTGAGCACTATGGGACTTGACTGCTGAGGTCATCTAAGATAAGAACCTTCAACATCGCAGCGTGTCAGCAATCGTTGGTTAATACATTAAAAAACTAGACATCCGCCTCGATTGCGAAAAAAGCACCTAGTGTTGGGTGTTAACCCAGGTTTCGGCGTAGATAACTACACCTTCTTCAGGACAACAATAAAACCCACAAGTGCCTAAGAAGACCTTTGTCAGTGATTAAAAGAACACCATGGCTATACATTTATAAACGAAAAAGAACAGGAAAACACAAACAGTACGTATGTACAAAGTCAAAACCACTACTTAACTTAATAGTGTACGCTCCACCTCACACCGGCCTATGTTCGATGGGCCATGACCCGCCATAAACTGCAGCTACAAACGGTCGCTCACTTACAAGCCTGACCCGCTCGCTATCTACGCACATGCGCAAGACAAGGGAAGTTACTTGAATGCGCGTACGAATACGAGAAATTTTATACATGGGTCGGGGCTAAATAGCCCATGTATTGCCAACTGTGGATCAACGTATACAAAAAAATGGAATGGATAGAACAAGAGACGAGCTAAATAGGAGATGAAACCTAAAAATAACCGCACACGTTTGCTTATGCTAGTAAAGAAACTTATATATGAAGCTGCAGTTTATGGCGGGTCATGGCCCATCGAACATAGGCCGGTGTGAGGTGGAGCGTACACTATTAAGTTAAGTAGTGGTTTTGACTTTGTACATACGTACTGTTTGTGTTTTCCTGTTCTTTTTCGTTTATAAATGTATAGCCGTGGTGTTCTTTTAATCATTGACAAAGGTCTTCTTTGACACTTGTGGGTTTTATTGTTGTCCTAAAGAAGGTGTAGTTATCTACGCTGAAACCTGGGTTAACACTTAACACTACGTGCTTTTTTCGCAATCGAGGCGGGTTTCTAGTTCTTTTAATATCTCTAAGATAAGTCGTAGAGTCAGTATTCCCTCGCGTTTTCCTTACATTAGGATATTACATTCTAGTACAAATAACATTATGGCGTAATAAATTCGTTGAGGTGCGTCGTATACTCCGACGCCTCGTCATCAAGCATTTAGTTCAAAATGGTTCAAATGGCTCTGAGCACTATGGGACTTACCTGCTAAGGTCATCAGTCCCCTAGAACTTAGAACTACTTAAACCTAACTAACCTAAAGACATCACATACATCCATGCCCGAGGCAGGATTCGAACCTGCGACCGTAGCTGTCGCTCAGTTCCATACTGTAGCTCCTAGAACCGCACGGCCACTCCGGCCGGCAAGCATTTAGTCGTACGACTGTTGTAGAAACAGCTCAACCAAAATACGTACCGGGCGAGGCGGCGCAATGGTTATACACTGAGCTCGTGTAAGGAAGGGCAAATGTTCAAAACTCGTCGACACGTCAATGTTTAGATTTATGGAGGCTGGACGAAAACATGCAAACACCGGGTGACGTGCGTTCTTAAACATAAACGCAGATGCAAGCCAAGCATGCACGTTGCGTTGCTTTATTTGACCGCGAACGGCACCTGTGCAACCTCTTCAACACAGTGAAGTGTCTGCCGTGGTCAGAACAATGTTATGTGTAGTTGTGTGTGCATTATGTCGGTGCTAAGTGAATCCGAACGTGGGCAAATTGTTGTGTTCTTATGGTGGGTGCTTCCGTACCAAGATACGTGAAATGTTTGGTGTTTCAGGAGACACTGTACTGAAGATTTATACTGCATACAGAGAAAGCAGATAAACATCCCATAAGTCACAAAGCGGATAAAATTGTCCGTTGACTGATTGTGACAGAAGTTCATTGAAGAGAATCGCGACGAAAAATAAAAGGACGACAGCTGCAAAAGCCACTGCACAACTGGTCATCACACTCGCCAGCCCTATTAGCATTAAAGCGATGCGAAGGAAGCTCCATAAGCTGGGAATTGCGTGGCGGGGTGGAATTGCAAAACCTCTCATCAGTGATGCAAATGCCGTAACTATAAAACGTGGCCTGTGGAGCTACTAAAAAAAAGTCATTTGGGCGGATGATTCTTCTTGCACACTACTTCCAACTTCCGGCCGAGCTTATGGCTGGCTTACTCCGTCCCAAGCCTACGATGCAGACTGCTTGCCGCCAAGACTAATTCGTGGAGACGGTTCAGTGATGATATGGGCAACCATATCGTGGTATTTCATGTGCCTCATGGTTACTCTGCAAGGTCGCATTAATGCCAAAGATTATGTGACTTTAAGGTTGATCAGGTGCATCCCATGGTACAATACCTGTTCCCCAATGGTATTGCTGTGTTTCAAGACAACAGAGCTCCCGTCCACATAGCTCGCATCATCCAGAACTGGGAGCACAATCAGGAAATCACGGGTCTCCCCTGGCCACGACCGTCACCAGCCTTTGTGGTCTACTTTGGAGAGGAAGGCGCGTCATCGCTATCAACCTCGATCGTCGCTACCTTAGCTTCCCCATAATTTGCAGGAAGAGTTGTATAAGACTCCCTTGAACATAACAGTGCACCTTTATATATGCATTCCGAGGGAACTGGAAGCTTTTTCTACTACCACCAGTTTCCTTCACCTCATTAGGCGTGGTAATAGGATGATAAAATTATGATGGTTAAGGGAGGAAAAAATTTAATCATTGGACCGGAATTAGATAGTAGGCAGAGAAAGAGAAGGAAAAATAGGTGAATATAGCAAAGGGAAAGGAATGAAAGAGGAAGCCAGCTGGTAGAATGTTACGCAAAGCATAATTTAATCATCGCTAACTGAATCATTAAAGAAGGTAGCATACGCGGATGAGACCTGGAGACAGCAGAAGGTTTCAGGTCGATTATACACACATCAAAAGACGTTTTGCATCACCCCAGTTCCCAGAACTCCTGAAGGTAGACGATCACTGTGGATATTATATCACAGACACAGACCCTTTGACTGTTCAGAGATGTCATAAAACCCACCCAAAGATGTAAACAATGCATGAACAGCGCCTTTGTGACAGGAAGGGCTCTCAACAAGGAAAGTGTCCAGGCCTCTCGGAGTGAACCAAAGCGATGTTGTTCAGACATGGAGAAGATAGATAGAGAGAGACAGGAACTGACGATGACATGCCTCGCTCAGGCCACCCAAGGGCTACTACTACAGTGGATGACCGCTCCCTACGGATTGTGGCTCGGAGGAACCCTCTCAGCAACGCCACCATGTTGAATAATGTTTTTCGTGCAGCCACAGGACGACGTATTACAACTCAAACCGAGCGCAATAGGCTGCGTGATGGGCAACTTCATTCCCGACGTCCATGGCGAGGTCCATCTTTGCAACCACGACACCATGCAGCGCGGTACGGATGGGACCAACAACATGCCGAATGGACCACTCAGGATTGGCATCACGTTCTCGCTTATCAATCGTCGGAGACATGTTTGGAGGCAACCCGGTCAGGCTGAACGCCTTAGACACACCGTCCAGCGAGTGCAGCAAGGTGAAGATTCTCTTCTGTTTTGGTGTGACATTGTGTGGGGCCGACGTACGCCGCTGGTGGTCATGGAAGGCGCCGTAACGGCTGTACGATACGTGAATGCCATCCTCCGACCGATAGTGCAACCATGCCTGGGAGAGATAGAAAAGGGCTGTTTATGGACGACGTGACCCACCAACCACTCTGAGGGATCTACGTCGAATCGCCGTTGAGGAGTGGGACAATCTGGACCAACAGTGCCTTGATGAATTTGTGGATAGTATGCCACGACGAATACAGGCATGCATCAGTGCAAGAGGACGTGCTACTGGGTATTAGAGGTACCGGTGTGTGCAGGAATCTGGACCACCACCACTGAAGGCCTCGCTGTTTGGTGGTACAACATGCAATGTGTGGTTTTCATGAGCAATAAAAAGGGCGGAAATGATGTTTATAATGATCTCTATTCCAATTTTCTGTACAGGTTCCGGAACTCTCTGAACCGAAGTAATGCAAAACTTTTTTTGATGTGTGTAGAAAAATAAACGTGTAACGAATTAAATACATACAGTTTTTTGAAAAAATTATCTGTGTTGATTTATGTTCTATAGGCAACCAGCTCTTACTTTCCGAATAAACCTCACATAATTTAGTCAACTGAAACAAAAAAGGAGGAGTTTGTTTCCACGGTGACCTCATCTGAGCAGCTAATGATCTGCAGTGTTGGCCTCGACCTTGACCGACATGTCTTTTGTTCTCGCCGCTCCTCGGAATGGGCGTGGCCAGTACGGCCGGTAGAACGGTCCAAATTAGAGCGGAGCGCCATAACGGAAAAAATAAAAAGCGGCGGTGTTGGTGGGCAGCGATAAGCCGTCCCGACGTGGTATGGCCTGGTCTTCTCTTATGTTCTCCCTCCGTGCGGCGGCTGCGGCTTCATAAATACCGGATGCGCCTCTACCACGCCACACGGCCGCGGGCGGGCTGCGTGGCTTCTTTTGTTCCTCGCGGAACGGCTCTTGACCCACTCCTTCCCTGTCCTTTCCTACTGCTTCCTAAAGCCGCCATTGCCCCTAGGAAGTCCTATGCCGTGTTAATTCAATTTGACTAATTTTGCTCCTTTAAATACATATGTTGGTTTCCATTTCCTAATTACCGTAATTTATGTACACTGTTGTGCAAAACTAAAAGTCTTTGCTTTATGCTTCACTGCCAAGTGTAGTAAGTCGACGAAAATTGGAGTACCCAGAGAAGAAACTGTTGCCATGCAGTATAGAAGATAACTGAAAGAAACACTCAATGGCCGGCCGGAGTGACCGAGCGGTTCTAGGCGCTACAGTCTGGAGCCGCGCGACCGCTACGGTCGCAGGTTCGAATCCTGCCTCGGGCATGAATGTGTGTGATGTCCTTAAGTTAGTTAGGTTTACGTAGTTCGAAGCTCTAGGGAACTGATGACCACAGCAGTTAAGTCCCATAGTGCTCAGAGCCATTTGAGCCAACACTCAATGAGACAACATAAATGGCACTTTTGTTCAAAGACCATCATTACACTGAAACCACCGTGCTTTATGGCGGTCTCCTGAACGTTACAAATGCGGGACGTGGTTCTTAATAGGATTTATGATCACCACGGACAATAACGCCTGCCCTACAATGTGCTCCCACGCTCGCCACAAGGTTCGTAAGCAGTTCTTGTGGTACAGCGAAGTATTCCTATCCCATAGTGATTAACAACAGCTGGGTGGTTGTTGGTGCATGTGGACGTGCTGTAATACGTCACCACAATGCATCACACACGTGCTCGATGGTATTTAAAATGGGGGAACGTGCCGAATATCCTCTCGTTCCAAAAACTCCTCTACCTGCGCAGTTCGTTGCGGTCTCGCATGTCATCCATAAAAAAGAAATCAGGGCCGAATGTAACCCTAAAGACGCACATATGAAGGGAGTACAATGTCACGCAACATTATGCCTCCCTCGTGCATAACGTGTTCCCACTTCTCGCCATATGGGGGTACTTCCATGCAACATTATTCCTCCTCACGCCATTTCCCGTAGACCACCAATACGATCATGCTCGACAGTGTTCCTTAGTGCATCACGTGTTCCTACACGTCGCCGTATGAGGGTACAGCCAGCACTGCCGAACATGATCGTTTTGTAAATACAGGTCTTACGGCGTGGGAAGGCGTCATGATGCACTGGCATACTGGCTCCCAAATCTTTGAACATGGGACACTCATCGGTCAGCGGCATTCTGACTCCTTCCACACATGCCTCTTTTGAAGGTGCAGTCGTCTCTGACTTCATTTTTATGGATGATAATGAGCGACCACATCGAATAGCGCAGATGGAAGAGCTCTTGGAACGAAAGGATATTCGGCGAATGGGCTGGCCTGGCCTTTCCCTCTACTTAAATTCCATCAAGCACGTGTGGAATGCGTTGGGGAGACATATCACAGCAGGTCCACATGCACCAACGATCGTTGTGCAGTTGTAAACCGCGCCGATTGACAAATGGAACGCCCGACCGCAACAACTCCTTACCAACCTTGTGGCCAGCATGTGAGGACGTTGCAGGGCATGCATTACTGTCCGTGGTGATCACAAACCCTATTAACAACCATGTCTCGCCCTTTGCAATGTCGAGGAGACCATCATAAATCGTGGTGACTCTGGTGTAATTATTATCTTTGAGCAAAAGTGTCATTTCTGTTCGTCTTATTGTGTATTTTCTTCAGTTACATTCTGTACTATACTGTAGCAGTTCTTTCTATGCATGGGCCAAGCTTCATAGAGCTGTGTTACTTGGCAGAGACGCATGATGCGGAAGTTACTGAAACGCCCTGCTTAAGTCCGCAGGACAGAACGGGTAGTTGGAACTGTGGAAAGGGGCCAAAAGGGGCTGTCAGTTACACTCAAACACATATAACTTTACTTAGTTGTCCAAACAATACAGCAGAAATTTTTGAACTTAGTTATCGGCTGAATAGGCCACACTATCTAATGCCTTAAGGGCACAACCACTTAAATTTAAAAACGGCTGAAAGCTATTAACTTAAAATTCAGACTCAAAACAGAATATTTAGAAGGAAGAAGGCCTCACGTAAGTAAGTTCTGCAACTTGTCTGAAGGCCCAACAAATCTAACACTTGAAAAGCAAACAAGTTTAATTTAAAGACGGCCAGAAGGCCCATGATTTAAGACTGCAGCTAAAATTAATTTAAAAAAAAACCACCATGCAGAAGGCCTTATCTTCATTTAGGCTGAAGGCCCCACACAGTCTGATACTTGAAAGACAAGAACTTTAATTGAAAAACGGCTAAAGGCCGATGACTTAAAACAACTAAAATAATTTTTAGTAGGCAGATCCCAAAGCTTTATCTTTAAACAATATTTTACACAGGCTGAAGGCCCAAACAATCTAAGATTTAAGAAGTAAGGAATTTAAATTTTAAAGCGGCTGAAGGCCCATTATTGAAAAACAAAACTACAATAAATTTTCAAAAGGCAGAAGGCCCAAAGCTTTATCCAACAAATATTTTAAATGAAGCTGAAGTCTCAAACAATGCAAGACTTGAGAAGTAAAGAACTTTCAATTTTAAAAGTGACTGAAAGCCCATTATTTAAAACTCAACTAAAAGCATACAAATTCAAACCATCGGCTATAAGCCATTAAAATACACAATCAAACACCAATAAGAAAAGGCAGTACAGCCAGCGGCGCTCAGAAGTTTCCGGGGATCGGTCTTCACTTGAAATATTAACGTTCGCCTAGGGGAGTCAGGTAGTCGCCCCAACTATATCCGATCCGCTGGCAACCCAAACAAGAGACAGTCAACAGACCCACAAACAAGACGCTTTCTACCCGACCAGTGCACAAGGAATTCCAAAGCCAAAACGCAAAAGGCGTATCCGCCACAACCAAGTATGCATAATCTGTCAAAACTACACACACGTGTTGGACAGCGACAACACGGTCAGGAAGGGACACTGCCTGAATTTTACGTCAGCGGCCACGGTAGGTAACTGGAACGTTAACGGCCACAAGGCAGAAAATGCCGCTGGAGCACTTGGACTTCAAATAACCAAAATGCAGTTAATCTCCACCGGATGGTGGCCAAACTTTCGCCAACTCGAACACTCGCTGATGCTCACGGGAATACACCCAACAGCCAATCAAGAAAACCAACGGCACAATGTGAACAATCTGGCTTCCGTAATTAAATCACCACTCAACTTTGATGTCCTGGGTCGGTGAGCCACGAACCTCGTAGCAATCGGAACAGCTCCCACATACTGCGACACTGCGTAGAGACCGCCAGCGGGCCCGGCCCACTGCGCTGCGTGGAAATTTCCTGGCTGATCCACACCAACCGACCGACTCCTGAGAGCCAGTACGCTGGCAGCATTTAAAATAACTTGTCAGTCAAAATCACACAAACTATACACAGTTTCGTGAACACTTGGACGAAGAACTAGACAACGCTAACGGCAGTGCCTGTACGATAACATGGACGAATCATGAGTCGGCACACACAGCCAACCCATAAGCGATCGCTGGCCAAATACACGTCGTCCGGCAAGACAACCGACGACCAACCGAAGTTGTCCCCACTGCAATCATATGTGTCGGCAACCGTCGGCCGATCCATGGTGGTCCGGACCTCACTGCTGCCGCGCCCCGACTGAACTTGTGCTGCGTGCCAACTCAAACACTGCCAGCTCCGAACTAACTGCTGGCACATGCCAACTGACTCCACGACAGATGACAACCGGGAAGTAATAGCAGTGCAGCAAAGATAACACGTGAGGGCTACATCGATAGGCGCTGCTGCTGCTGCTGCTCACGGGCAGACAAAGCAGCAACTCAGTGATAACAGAAATTGAAACTAAGATAACGAGGTGGGAGCACACACACAAAAAAAAAAACAGTTTGTAAAATAAGAGATGGCACGAGTGCGAGCCACGCATGTCTCAGTTACTTTCATCTTAAAGTTTTCCACCCAGTGTGTACCCTCATCTCTCACACTACTGACGCAGCGACGAAGGGCAGTGCTAGTATTTCGCCTCGCCTCTCCTTAACAGTGCGATATCCGGAAAGCCGACCTATACATCTCACAAGATTTCGCTACAAGAAGTAATTGCTCATAAAAGTCTCTAGCATTGCTCATGCTTCACCATTCCGCTTGTGGACCGTCCCTCATGATACTGAAGTTGACGGATCGCGAAACTCCAATTTTTCCTCCTAGGTCCATAGCTTGCAATTCATTGTCACGTGCATGTCCCATGGTACTCTCTGTCGTTATTTCATTCGTGTAAGAAGAGGCAGATGACGAAGACCACGTACGCACAATGAGTCAAAACGTTATAACGACCTGCTCAATACCGTCTTGATTCATCTTTGGAAGACAATACAGCAGTGATACTGCGCGGCATGGATTCGACAAGTCGCTCTCGGAGATACGTAGCACCAGATGTCCACGAAAAGGTCACGCAATTCCCGTAAATTACGATCCTATGGTTCGTGGACGCGGTGCTGGCGCATGATACCGTCCTAGACGTGTTCTACAGGATTCAGATCAGGCGAATTTGGTGGTCAAGATATCAGCCTGAGCCCTCTACCATACTACTCTTGTCAATGTAACAAGGTTCTGCCTTTGTGATACGGACAGTTATCCTGATGTAAGATGCCACTGCCATCAGGGAAGACATCAAGCATGAAGGAATGCAGGTGGTTCACAGAAATGTTCATGTAATCAACAGCTATCACTGTGCATTCGATTACCACCGCAGGTTCCATGCAAATCTTGGTGAATATCCCTCACAGCAAAGTAGTACTCTTACCGGCCTGCATCCACGGCGCGCAGCACGTCTCGAGCAGCAGTTCGGCTGGGTTACAGCGTATCAGGATACCAGGATGGACGTGGTGTAGCAAATAACGTGATTCATTCGGCCCAGCAACACGTGCTCAAAGATCCACCACCTAATCTCAATGTCCCCGTGTCCACTACAATCGGGTTTAATGATGTCGCTGGGTCAACATGGGAACACGTAGGATTCGTCTACTGAAAATCCCCGTATTCAACAGTCTGCGCTGAAGGACGTGCTACGAAACATTTGCGCCTGCACCATCATTGTACTCTACCGTCAGATCTGACACAGATTACCGCCTGTACTGCTTTCCAGAGCGGTCAATCCTCTGGGCACTACGTTGTGTTATGACGTGTGGACCCCAATACCTTTGACCCACTCATTCTTTCACTGTCCTTCAACCACCTTCCATAGATATTCAAGGCAGAAGCAAGCGAACAGCCCACCAGATTCACCGTTTCCGACATGATCGTTCACATGCGCCGAACCGTAACACTCTTCCCTTTGTCAAAGTCATTTATGTCAGTGAATTCCTTCATTTGCGGTTAGGGAATAATTCTCCATTCCCAGCTCGTATGCTTGATAGAATGATTCCCCTTCGTCTGTGCTCTCTTCATTTACTTTTCTTGCCGCATCACGTGCATGCAAAGGCACCTGATTCTATTCCACCACGTGGTGGACAGTGGTCATAATGTTTTGTCTCATGAGTGTATGTACTCCAGTAACCCTCTCCTTCGATTGCAAAATATGCAGGCGAGACAAACCAATCAACTGGAAAAAAGTGTTGAATAATACCTATTTACCGTATTAGCAGAGTTATTTTATCAAAATACACTTTACGTTTCGAGGCCCCAACCAGGCCATGAAGGACCAACAGATGCCTACCGGCTGCCGTGTCATCCTCTGTCTTGCGGCGTCATGCGGATGCGGTATGGAGGTGCTTGTCGTCACGACACCGCTCCGCCGGTCGTTTTGCAGACTTTCCAGACGGTGGATCCACAGCCGTTCGGTCAAGAAGCTTCTCAGTTGACGTCATGAGTGTAAGTACGGCCTGTACGTCATCACAGAAAGGAAAAATCCTTGGCAGTACCGGGAATCGAACCTGGATCCTTTGCATGGCAGCCATCTACGCTGACCACTGAGCTACAGAGGCGGATATCAAATGATACTATTGCTCATAAAAATATTAACACCAAAAATGATAGTTAACAACGAAATTTTACTAATTATGCATGTACAGGATCGTACAAAGAGTGAACGATTAAAGCTGTAGGTGATTTGGGGCAATATAGGGAGCGAAATTTAGTATGCAGAGGTGGCATTTCAGGCAGCAACAATGTGTCTAGTCCGGATAGGCATCGTGTCGAATTGAGCTGCGATGATAGATTTGGGTACATCATTTTCAACGCTCCTTCAGCTAGAGTTCAAGAGTCGTAGTGCCTGACGAATGATACGCGTCAGTCTTTCGACAACCCGTCACCAGATGTTTGCAGTGGGTGAGAGATCAGGAGAAACTGATGGGCAACTTAACAGTCAAACGCCCTCTGTACAAGGTACGTCAGAAAACCCTAGGTAACAAACTGTCTTGCATTATCCTGTTGAAAGATAACATCAAGGAGACATAGTTAGGATACAGACACTAGCCTTAACATGTGATAAATGTAGCTTTCTGTCCAAATTATCGGCTACGCGAGCCAGACTTGATCGTGTTTTACCAGCACGCACGCCTTTACATCACTTCATGTGCTAGACCTGTATAACGATGAGAATGCTGGGTGACATCGTGGGTTCTCCTCGGAGCAAACATACTGATGAGTCCATCATGATGCCTTAGCATTGACTGATAGAGTTGTTGAATGCCCTCGTGATGGGTATCGTGCCAAATTCTGTCCAACTGGCGCGTTAGTTCATCAAAATCCCGAGCCGGTTAGAGGGAACTGCCCATAATGCTTCCAACATTCCCAACTGGGGAGAGTTGTGAGGGCCTTGTTGGTCAAGGTAGGGTTTGGGAAGCACGAAGACCAACGGTAGAAACTCTCGCCGTGTGCGGGCGGGCATTATCTTGCTAAAACGTAAACGCAAGATAGCTTACCATGAATGGGAACAAAACGGAGCGTAGAATATCGTCGACGTACCTCTGCCCTGTAAAGATGCCGCAAGTGACAAGCAAACGGCTTCTGCTCTGAAAAGAAATGGCACCCCAGATCACTGTTCCTGGATGCCAGGCCGTGTGATGGGTGACTGTCAGGTTGGTATCCCACTGCTGTCTGGGGCGTCTCCAGACACCTCTTCTCACTAGAATCTCATTGGCTGGAGGAGATTTGTCTTCAGTGATAAATCCCGCTTTGAACTGAGCCCCTATGACCAGCGATGATATATCTGGAGACGCCCGCGACTCTGGTGGGATACTAACCTGTCTGTCACCCGCCATATGGCCTGGAGTGCCATTTCTTTTCACAGCAGGACCGCTTTGGTTGTGAACCGCGGCATACTTACAGTTCAGCGGTACATTGACGATATTCTATGCCCTGTTTTGTTGCCGTTCATGGCAAACCATCCTGGGCTTACATTTCAGCAAAATAATGCCTCCCCACACATGGCGAGAGTTTCTACTGCTTATTTTTTGCTTGCCAAATCCTACTTTGGCCAGCAAGGTTGTCGGATCTCTCCCCAGCTGAGAACGTTTGTATCGTTCTGGGCAGGGCCCTCCAACCAGCTAGGGATTTTGACGATCTGACGCGCCAGTTGGTCACAATTCGGCACGATATCCCTCAGGAGGACATCCAACAACTCCATCAATCAGTGCCAAACCGAATAACTGCTTGCATAAGGGCCAGAGGTGGACCAGTGCGTAACTGATTCAGAAGGTTCAAATGGCTCTGAGCACTATGGGACTTAACATCTGAGATCATCAGCCCCCTAGAACTTAGAACTACTTAAACCTAACTATCCAAGCCCGAGGCAGGATTCGAACCTGCGACCGTAGAGGTTGCGCGGTTCCAGACTGAAGCGCCTAGAACCGCTCGGCCACTGCGGCCGGCTGCGTAACTGACGGCTGCGTAACTGACTTGCTCAATTTGTGAAGCTCTTTCTCTTAAATAAATCATTCAGTTTTCTGGAATTGTAATCACTTGTTTGTCTGTACACGCACAACGCATCTACCAATTTCCGTCGCATTCGGATAATTCCTTCGTGGTGCTTCTTTTCTTTTTCTCGTGGTGTAACAGCATACCTGTATTTTGTTAAAGTAGGCAGTGGGTGAAATTTGATACGAATTGTTGACATTTAATCGAATAGTTTACATTTCAAATATATTCATACCAATTAGGAATATACACTACTGTCCATTAAAATTGCTACACCACGAAGATGACGTGCTACAGACGGAAAATTTAACCCACAGGAAGAAGATGCTGTGATATGCAAATGATTAGCTTTTCAGAGCATTCACACAAGGTTGGCGCCGGTGGCGACACCTACAACGTACTGACATGAGGAAAGTTTCCAACCGATTTCTCATACATAAACAGCAGTTGACCGGAGTTGCCTGGTGAAACGTTGTTGTGATACCTCGTGTAAGGAGGAGAAATGCGTACCATCACATTTCCGACTTTGATAAAGGTGGGACTGTAGCCTATCGCGATTGCGATTTATCGTATCGCGACATTGCTGCTCGCGTTGGTCGAGATCCAATGACTGTTAGGAGAATATGGAATCGGTGGGTTCAGGAGGGTAATACGGAACGCCGTGCTGGATCCCAAAGGCCTCGCATCACTATCAGTCGAGATGACGGGCATCTTATCCGCATGGCTGTAACGGATCGTGCAGCCACGTCTCGATCCCTGAGTCAACAGATGGGGACGTTTGCAAGACTATAATCATCTGCACCAACAGTTCGACGACGTTTGCAGCAGCATGGACTATCAGCTTGGAGACCATGGCTGCGGTTATCCTTGACGGTGCATCACGGCCAGGAGCGCTTGCGATGGTGTACTCAACGACGAACCTGGGTGCACGAATGGCAAAACTTCATTTTTTCGGATGAGTCCAGGTTCTGTTTACAGCATATGATGGTCGCATCCGTGTTTGGCGACATAGCGGTGAACGCACATTGGAAGTGTGTATTCGTCATCGCCATACTGGCGTATCACCCGACGTGATGGTATGGAGTGCCATTGGTTACACCTATCGGTCACCTCTTGTTCGCATTGACGGCACTTTGAACAGTGGAAGTTACATTTCAGATGTGTTACGGCCCGTGGCTCTACCCTTCATTCGATCCCTACATTTCAGCAGGATAATGCACGACCGCATGTTGCAAAATGGTTCAAATGGCTCTGAGCACTATGGGACTTAACATCTTAGGTCATCAGTCCCCTATAACTTAGAACTACTTAAACCTAACTAACCTAAAGACATCACACACATCCATGCCCGAGGCAGGATTCGAACCTGCTACCGCATGTTGCAGGTTCTGTACGGGCCTTTCTGGATACAGAAAATGTTCGACTGCTGCCCTGGCCAGCACATTCTCCAGATCTCTCACCAATTGAAAACGTCTGGTCAATGGTGGCCGAGCAACTGGCTCGTGACAATACGCCAGTCACTACTCTTGATGAACTGTGGTATCGTGTTGAAGCTGCATGGGCAGCTGTACCTGTACACGCCATCCAAGCTCTGTTTGACTCAACGCCCAGGCGTATCAAGGCCGTTATTACGGCCAGAGGTGGTTGTTCTGGGTACTGATTTCTCAGGATCTATGCAACCAAATTGCGTGAAAATGTAATCACATGTCAGTTTTAGTATAATATATTAGTCCAATGAATACCCATTTATCATCTGCATTTCTTCTTGGTGTAGCAATTTTAATGGCCAGTAGTGTATTTGATGGTGATATCCTTTGAAATCACTGTAACCTACGTCATGTGCAGTTTGATGTGCATAATTCTGGAGATCACTATCATGCACATCCTGTAAATTATATCAAGCATCCTTGAAACGCGCAAACACCAGTTTTTGTAACAAGGGCGCCATGTCCTCCCTTAAATATCCGTAGTTTTTCTTATACAGTGCATGGCCATATTGCTGCAGGCTTATTCGAAATCTATTCATAATTGTTTTTTACTAAGTTGCAGATGATCTTCCATGTCCGTAATTGTGTATAGTACCCACTCCTTGGACAACAATCGTCCTTTCACTGGAGACAGGACATGTGGCTCCTTGACCGACAATGATGAACTACATGGGACGACACCTGCTTCAATATAACTTTCACTTGTTAAGCACATATCGTCATCGTCATACTCCTCATTATATCGTCTGCACAGTTGTGCGTATGCAACACCACACATTCCACTGACTCATCTTCCAAAAACACTAATATTTTATCTGCCACTTATTTCACACTCTGTGAAATTTCTTGGCTTTCTTTCTGATGAAATGTCAGCTTCAGCAACTGTTGCTGCAGATATAATGCATTTTTTTGCTTTTTTTTATCGTTGCCATTGCTCTGATTTATGTCAATACCATAAGCACTAGGGCACTGTTGTAAGTTACTCATCGACTAAGCAGCTCATAGCCTCATTCGGTGCTCAACAACAGATACCCCCAGTTCCGCCCCCTGTTGCCATGAGCAGCCAATATTTTGGTTGCATGGTAGACAACATGTGGGGCGTCGAATGCCGTAAACATCATTGGTCTTTTGCGACCTCGCACTCAGGTGGTTCCTTATTAGAAGGTGAATGGTTTATGCCCATCGAAAATCGACATTGAAGATCAGCTTCTCAAGTGAATAAGCACGAACGAAGGCATTTGAACAGTTTATCAGAAATGAAGTGGAGATTGATTACAACCATGTTGCTGGCATCCATCCATCTGTCTATGGTCAGCAGTGTGGTGTATGTGAAACTGATTAGCGAAGAAGCATGTGACAGAATGCTACATGCAACTAGAACTGGTCTTAAATATACTCACCCTAATGGACCTATCGGTGACGTTAACAGTGGAACATTTGGGGCTTGGACTGTGGACGAATCGTCTATTTGAAATCCCTTCTGAAGTTCTCTCATAGGTGATGGCATCTGCATTCTGCCTGTGTGGGAAGGTGATTACCCATACAAGTGAAAAATGTGCTCAATTTACCACATACCTGGTTCTCAATGGGATTAGCAGATACGCTTCTAACTAACCAAAGATGTGCCATCCTAATTATATATTGGCAGATGCCATGCCGTTATAATTTATGATGGCCAGTTAAAGACATGCTCAGAATGTGGCCAAGAAGGGTACTTCCATTCCAGCTGCGTGCAGTGCAGATTCACACAGCTGCCGCCTGGAGACAAGCAGGTCACGATTGTCCCAATGACACTCCCACTGATGTTTGTCGTGGTTCTCCAAAACGACCTCCGACTGCAGTCTGCGCTGCCTCGTACTACTACTGAACCATCAATGTCTCTGGTAATACCGCAGGATTTTGCAGACGGAACGATGCCTACGGCCTTGCTTCCTTTTACACGGCCTGTCTTGTGTAGTGGCGAGCAATATCTAGCACTGGGGATGGATCTCGACTGTATGGTTGTGTCTACTGATGCTTTCGTGCCTGACCGTCAGAACTCCCAGGCATATTCGGACAATGAAGACAACGTGCGCAGGTAATGGTCGCTAAAAAGACGTCAGAAACGGCTTATTACCCTGTATGACATCAGCAGGATGCAATCTCAAGGCTATAAGTATCATACTTATCAAGATAATCACTGATGAATGATCCCGTGGTGGACCGAAAAGCATGCCCCCAGCAGAGGTAAGACCATCATCACAGGCACCAGGCACTGCGCCTATTCTCGTTGAACACAAGCTGAGCCAATACCATTCCACCACAGACGCAGCAATACACCTGTCTTTGTGGCAGCAAGGACTGCTGCTCCTCCATCCCACGACTGCTAATCGACAGCAGTACTGGATGAGGATGAGAATGTGCCGCCTGCTGGGAAAACATTCCCATGTTATGATGCTCTTCCTGGCTCGATGAGAGTTCCAGTAGTCACATTTCCGTGACAAGCTTACAGGACTGGCTCAGTCAATGCCAACGCCATTGGCACACCTGCCAAATTATAATTGCTCTGCGAAATGTTGAGGGCGTTGGCCCTCGATGTTGTCGTCCCACAGGAAGTTCGTCTACAGACGTTTCCAACGACCTATGGCTGTATTTCTTATGTCACGCCATGTACTGACAATGGTAGGGGGATGGCTGTTCTTTTAAAAGAAGGCATTGAGGTAGACGATGTGGCTTACCTAACACTGGGTAGGGATCTTACTATGACCTTCCATGGCTTTTGAATTATCAATGTTTATTCTCCCTCGGGCATGATCAAATAGTGGGAACAGTCGCGATTCTATTCGGAAGAGGTTGTGGGCCGTTGCGACCATATTATTCTCGGTGGCGACTTCAGTTGTGTGTTATCCCTGGATCAATATCCCCATTTTACATATGCCAGGAATTCAAGCAGCTAGTGCACGAACTAAAACTCACTGATACTTGGGACTGCCTGCATAGTGACTGGCCCGCACATACATATGCCACCAGCCATTCAGTGAGTCATTTTGACCATGGCTATGTTTCCCAAGGACTCGCAACTGCCAAACTTAACGCTGAGTTACGGCCTACAGCATTCTCTGACTACGTCACCTACATTTGCACTGTTTTCCTCCACCAGCAGAAGGTGTGGCGCGCTCAAGGCTTGTGGAAACTGAATGTTGCCAATCTCCAGGCTCTGGAATGCAAGCAGGTCATAGAGACGACTTGGAATAGCTGTGTGAGGCGCCTTTCAGCATATCCTTCGACACTCCAGTGGTGGCTCGACTGCGCCAAGCCATAGCTGATGAATTACACTTGTGACAAAATGCAGAGAGAAAGAAACACCCAGCAATATTATTTCACAATTCTCTGCGAACTCTCAGGCCATGCCACCTCTGTTCAACGGCAGGCTGAAATTCAATACATTAAGGCGAAGATAGTTTCGATTATGCATCACTGCATTCAGGGAACAATGGTACATGCGAGATGTGAAGACTGGGTACGAGGAGAGCCCCTGTCCACGCATCGTATTATCTGAGAGAAATGTGCTGTAGGAGAATGCTGGTTCACACTCTTTACTTGCCAGATGGTCACCGACTGCCATTCCAGAATGATACTTCAGGCGTCTTTTCGGACCACTACAAACAGTTCCATGTGACAGAAGACCAGGACACCACAGCAACGAATGATGTCCTCTTCTCATGACAGAAACACTTAACAGGGCTGAGGTGGAGATACTTACAGTGACGATTATGGCTGATGACGTCGCCGATGCTCTTCATAAGGAAGTAGCAAACAAATCAACGAGTCCAGATGGCTTTCAACTGGAGTTTTACCGCGCATTCCAGGACGTCATGGCTTGCATGCTGGAGTAGATATATCAAGAACTGATGAACCCCGACCTTCCCCTCCGGCCTGAATTCGTAAAGGCCTGCTTATCCCAGTCCCAAGCTGTCTGAAGGTCGGGGAGTTGGACATTATTGGCCACTGACCGCGTTAAATTGTGATTTCGGTATTTTCACATAGATTCTTGCTGCCTGCCATTGACACATCCTACCTCAAGTCATCGCTGTCTATCAAACGTGCTTTGATGGTGACGATGATATTCAGATGGCGCTCGGCGGTTATTGTGACATCACAGCCCTAGCAGCGACCTGCCACATTCATGGTGCCTTAGTGATGGTGGACATCGACCACATCTTTGACAGAGCGGGTAATGACTTTCCAGAGAAAGTGATGTGACAAAAGGCCTTCCTCCAAATATTGACACGCATCGTCTTGCGACTCCCCTGAAATATCACATCGTGAGTGCTTGTTAATGGCCATGTAGCGGCTGCTGTTACTATCATGTGGTCAGTCTGCAGGGGTGTCCGCTGTCGCTGCTTCTTTATGTCATCGTCCTTGAGCCCCTGTTTACACAGTTTGTGGAGCTGGCTGACTGGGGTCACAGTGAGGGGGCATGCTTTCATCTGTCATGCACACATGTGTGACTTGGCATTCTTAGTTTGATCAGGGGATGAAGCGTGAGAGGCGCTGAAATAGCTCAGGCGATATGGGATTGCTGTGGGAAACCATGTGAACTTGACGAAATCTGGTGCTATGATCGTTGGTAGAGGTCTTCCATCAGGGAGTGTGGCCCCATTGCCATTACTGGACAAACTCAAATGCTTGGCGATCACCTTCAAGTGTGGCATACAGCGAACAGCCTCACTTAACTGTAGACATCTCATTTAAGTGATCCGCACAAACATTCGTGGCAACCTCCTGCAAGCATTAGATATGATACAATGGGTGGATTCTGTCGACACTCATCTGGCTTTGAGGCAACCCCATTTGGCATAGATTTTACCGATGTCAAAGGCAGTAGCACACAGACTGCAGAAGGCGTACGGGTGTTATCATCAAAGTCTGCTATGTCATGCTACCTTTTCCTCCTCGAGACAGTGGCCTGACTCTTGTCAACGTCCATGCAGAAGCAACTGCCCTTTATGTTAGTATGATGGTTAAACAGTTGGCCCATCAATGAATCAGATTAACAGGAAGCCTGTTTGAAGAACTGGGCCCTACCTCCCGAGAGGTGCCTATTTCAGTAGCACATACTTCTGCTTCCCTCTCACATGCCTGGACCTTTTTCATTGAATACAGTTACGTCCATAACGAAGACTTGCCTTGTACCAGGAATCCTACGATACATGATATTTATCACCTAATGATGAGAGATCATCCCCAGAATGCGGTGGAAAGCTGGTATCCTACGGTCGCATGGCCTGTGGTCTGGCGTTCTATGCACCATGACCTTCTCGACACGAGTGCTCGTGCAACCTGGTAATTGGTTTTAATGAGAAATATATGACACAACTTCATCTACATGCCATTAATATGACACATTCACTACTTCACCCCTAGTGTCACACACTCGACACAGATGAACATCGGTTGATGTGTGGATCTTCTGCAGAGGTGTGGCATCTGATTCAAAAAAGACTGTTTTTTTTTCTACGTATGGCTCTCCATGCCATTGCATTGATCACATCTCTTTCTGTATGACACCTGTTTCCCTTGTACGAAGACCAGTGCAGTGAACTGGATAAGTGGCTTGTCGATCTCTTACTGGTTTCGTCTGAGATAGGAGTGTTCTTGATTTTTGAACAGTCCTGCAAGATCGCTTTACCTCTTTCACGCCCAATACGAGATACCATCAATACTAAGCTAACTTTTTGGATAGTGCCTTGTTGGACCCTGGGGTATCCCATGTAGGAAAAGGTGATTTCAGTGTGAATGTGTTATACAACGACACGGACCATTGTACCGGAAAAATGGAATATTTTTCGAGAAGACCTGCCTGGAACTTACCTGACTGACTTAAGATTCTTCGTGTTTCTGTCCACACTTTGGCAGCACGTGGATGCCATTTTGCTTGTTTCGCCAGGAAGCCATTCTTACTTCCATTCATGTATTGTTTGTTATTGATGATACTTCTAATTGTTTGCAATTTTGGTGATGGCCACACATAATGTACGTTCCTAGTATGTTTTCCCACATACGTTCCTAACTGTAAAAATGAAAATAAAATATTATCGTAAAAAAGTGAAAGGTAGGAAAAAGCCTAAAAACCGCAGGAAAAACAGTAATTAATTATGTTATATTCCTTGCTATATTTTAGCGTCCAATTTATTTGTATATAATTATCGGATACCAAATGTCAACCATTAATTACAAAAGTATGTGCTTATACTATCTTATTTAAACATTATGTATTAGCAACAGTAAAACAAAAAAGGGTAAGGCGACTGCTCGCGCTAAGCGGGAAATCCGGATCTGAGTTCTGGCCTGGCAAAAATTTTGACTGTCGTTATTCCATTATACAGCTGATGGTTGTCAATATCTGCAAATGCGAATGCATTTCATGTATTTCATAACGGCTGCAGTCGCCGCAGGAACATTGTATCGTGCTCCTGAATAACACAGGCACTGCAGTATCGTTTCGAAACAAGTGTGTTTTAGTAATCTTTCGTACTTCCTTTGGCGGTCTGTTATACAGTTTTATCCTTTTATATAATATGCACGTTTTGAGTTCTCCGTTCGTTTTTCCTGGTTAAATGTAACTCCAAATTTGCTCTTGTTCCATTATTACGAATGGAACTATTAGAACAGTACTTAGTAATATTTTCGCTGATACGCACTGCAGATTGGTGTAAGTATTCACTTGATGCAATGAGGATACCTAATTTTAGTTCTTTACACTGAGCCCGACATTTACTTCCAGTTACTATTCTTATGACCTTTTCTGCAGTTTAAAAACCGCATCTATATTTTGCTCGTTTGATCCCCAGAAATAACTCCCATAATTAAGAACTGAGTGTATGTAGGCATAGTATGTCACCGCAAGACATTGGCTGTTACAGACTGACCCTAAAACCCTAAGAGCATAGCATGCAGATGACATTCTTCTTGCCAGTATCATTGTATGTTTACTCCATGTTAGCTGATAATCAACATTCAGCGCTATAAGCTAGGTGTTTGCTACAAATCTATGCTTGATGTGACAGACTTGCTTCCTCTCTTTACGCTAAAATGTTATAATGTTTGTTTTCTTCATGTTCAACGTGCTCGGAGCTCTCCTGTATATGAAGGCCTCGACATAATGCAACAAAGGAGCTGGGGTGTGGAAACTTCCTGTTAGCAAACATATTCCAATTGGAGTGAAGAACTGATCCATTGTTCCTCACCTCGTCATAACGCAAAATCGTGTCAGTGAGTTCAGATAAATGAACTGAACAAGGTAGCACAGTTGTGAGACTCTGGACTCGTATTCGGCATTGAAGCTGTTCAAATATGCATCCAGCCGTGCAGATGTAGGTTTCACGCGATTTCCCTAAATCATTTAATTCAAATGCCGGGAAGTTCCTTTGAAGTTGAGACGGCCGATTCCCCTTGCCATCCTTCCCTAATACATCCCTAATGACCGCGATGTCGACGAGACGTTGAACACTAATCTTCCTTCCTTTAATGGTCTCCACGCGCTTGGGTCTTTCATAAACGACTGATCAAAAGGCATATGTCACTGAGTACTTTGTATACAGTAGCCTCTACTCTTTCTGATTCGCTTTTTGAACAGTATCGCTGAAAATGTGGCATGAATCTCAGGGAGACTAGTTTATGTTTTTTCCTCCATGTAGTTAACAAATTTGCGGTGTAAATTCACTTTGAGTTTGAAGCTACATTTTTACTTCGCGTCCTCGCTTTTTAGGTACACTTAAGGTCAACTCCGAACTACCTTTCGATGCCACCTGCCAGTAATTTCGGTCGGGAAATTAACGGATAGCAAATTCCATCGTTGCCGCCCGAATGCTTGCGGTAATTGAGTTGCCGGGTAAAACATGATGCAGCTGACCTGCCTTCCAGAAATGACATCATAACGCTGTTAGTAGTTCAGCAACTAGCTGGTCATAAAATTGCATCGCATCTGCCGCTTCGTTTGAAAAAGGCACTCGACTCCCTGGAGTCTACTGGTGGCTTTCACAGCACAGGAGATATATATATATATATATATATATATATATATATATATATATATATATATATATATATATATATATATAAAGTTAACCACAGATGCATTTCCATCCTACACTTTGTTTCCTCGAGGGGGACAGCGATCTTTTGACATTAAACATTACGTGATACAATTTCTAATGTGCAAATTTATACAGAAAATTGTAGATACGACGCTTGTTTTTATTTAAACGACATAAATTCTTGATTTTCATTTTGTCGAGTGACAGATTCACTCTGGAGAACATTAGTCTATGTGGTATGTGAAACTGGACTCACTCGAAAGGACTGGTGTTGAAACCCTCGTTCAACTATCCAAAGTTAGGTTTTCCGTGGCTTCCAAAATCGCTTATGGCAACTGCCGGGACAGTTCCTCCGAAGAGGAAAAGGCATATTTAATGACATCGTCGCGAAGGGATATTAAGCTGTTTCTCCCTTCCCTCCTCCCAACTAAGAAAGCACTCGGATGCCTCATAAGAACGTTCACATGATTATTCTAATATTTATCTTTTCGTTGTGCAGACCAGAATGAAAAAGAAGTATATAATAACAATTCTGTGTGACCGGGTGCAAATCTTTCAACTGGGTGCCACGCCGGTGACTTGCAAGTTCCTACTTATTCCCTTAATCATGTTGGGGAATGGGGACCTACAGCTTAACATGGAATCTGAACCACGTGTCGTTCCATGACGAATCTTCATGTCACTGAGAGCTGAATGCTAGTTTACAGGCCTTCTGAAAATTCTGTGGTCTGACCAGGATTCGATCTCTTGACCTTTCACTGTTCTGAGAGTGTTTGGCGACAGGGTAAGCGATGGACGTGGGACAAGTAGGCAATGTCCGACGTAAAGAAAAAGCTAGCCCATGCAGCCAGAAGAACTCTGGAATTCACAGAAACAGAGCAGTTAGTGACAGAGCAGTTTGTGTGAGGTGTTGTCAGTGTGAAACTTGATGTTCACGAGCAAGTTCCTGGGGGACTGGTACTATTATTCATTTACAACACGTCTCCAGCCTAGCGGCTGAGCAGTACCAAAGGAAAGAACTTTTACCAGAGGGAGACCGGCACTCAGCCGGGTTCAGAGTAGTAACTTCAGCAGATAACAATTTCGTGTTTTCCAAAAGAAACATTGGATGTTGCAAAATAAGAGCCTAGCCTCAAGTGGAGTTTCTCCCTTTCTTAGGACCTGTGATGCAAGGCTAGCTGCTGGGCATGAAAACATGCGATTGGTAAAATGCTTGCGATGTCAGGAGGACAGATCATATGGAGAAGTTTATTTGGAAAAGAAGGATGGATCGAAATTTCATTGGAGTTTTAACGTGATACGTTTTCTTGGCAGGATTCTTGTGAAAGAAGCAATGAAGCAAGAAGCAAACATATGAGTATCAAAGATGCTATGATATATCGTAAAATTTAACGGTGCGAAGGAAAGATCAGGCTGTACGGTTCAGATAGAAAATTGAGGAGTTCGGCATGGGAATTTTGCTGAACAGATCTCTGTGGGCTACGGTCTCCACCCGAGCAGCTGATTCCCGAGTTCTTGTCCGCAGAAGCACAGCCCTCGTCCTGGACTTCAGAGGGTGAGTCGCAATGGTAACTCTCTGCATGTCCCATGCTGATCATTTATTTTGAGCACCATTAGCAGCACCGGCATCTTAGGATAACTCTTGCTCAGAATTTAGGCAGATGTGTTCCACTTCCACAAGTGCATTGATAGATGCATTTGTTTATGGTGTTGGGACAGCAACCAGCCACAAATTTACTTTCAGTTCCTTTGTTCAAAGGGTACCGTTTCGAATCGTTGTGATTCATCCTCAGACAGTTTACACGCTTTCTTTATGACATGTGGTGTGTTTCTTACAGATTAATTGTCCTAAAATATAAAAAATACATAATTATAAACATGCCACACACAGATGGTTGCGTTATAGATTTTCGTTGCATGTGACTTACGTGAAATGTTGGTTTGGAGTGTTTGTTTTCATAACATTCGTCCAACAGATGTGAATACATTCCCACTGCATTCTTATTGTTGCACACGTATATTTTTCTCACTGAACCCTTTAGACTTGTCACTGAAACGATTTCTGTCACGCACCACATGTTTTGGTACATACAAAGAGCTTACAAACATATGAGTATCAAAGATGCTATGATATATCGTAACATTTAACGATGATTCCTATGTTTGGAAAGGATCATATATTCATTTACGCAACTGTAATGCCTTTTACACTAGTACAGAGACATTGATTTATTTTAGTTGATATTGTTACATTAATTATAAGGTTCTTTATATAGTACTGTATAGACAAAATAGTACATTATTTAATTATATTTAGCACCATGAGAATTATAGTAACATATAAATTTGCTACTTGATCTGCAGATAGGCGTACTAATATTATTGGAGGTTGGAAAATAATTTTTGGAAATTTTTCAAGAAGGGGGTGTTAGCTAACTCCGTTTGTTCATTAAGGATATAGTCTATGGTGCTATTTTATATATTTAAAAAAACTTTATAATTAATGTAACAATATCAACTAAAAAAATCAATGTCTTTGTACTAGTGTAAAAGGCATTACAGTTGCGTAAATGAATATATGATCCTTTCCAAACATAGGACATCGTCTGTAAGTGTTACGATATATCATAGTATCTTTGATACTCATATGTTTGTAAGCTCTTTGTATGTACCAAAACATGTGGTGCGTGATAGAAATCTTTTCAGTGACAAGTCTAAAGTGTTCAGTGAGAAAAATTTACGTGTGCAACAATAAGAATGCAGTGGGAATGTATTCACGCCTGTTGGACGAATGTTATGAAAACAAACACTCCAAACCGACATTTCACGTAAGTCACATGCAACGAAAATCTGTCACGCAACCATCTGTGTGTGGCATGTTTATAATTGTGTATTATTTATATTTTAGGACAATTAATCTGTAAGAAACACATCACATGTCATAAAGAAAGCGTGTAAACCGTCTGAGGATGAATCACAACGATTTGAAACCGGTAACGGTACCCTTTGAATAAAGGAACTGAAAATAAATTTGTGGCTGGTTGCTGTCCCAACACCATCAACATTTGTCTTCAAACAACAGCCATGGTCTCTATCATGTCATCATATGACAAAATTGCAGATGCATTTGTTTCTTAGTCTCACAGTCAGACAAACAATCACTGTATTCGTTTGGTTAGAAATTCGCTTATTATTTCAGAACGTCAGTTTCATCTATAGGGCGTGTTCTCATACCTTTGAAGTAACTCTGGGACAAGTAACATCACTTGGCGTAAACCATATAGCGCTGTTCTTTCATGTTAACTTATTATTGTCAGGTAGTCAGATGCGTTTCATGTTTGTGTTTTATTTGAATAAATTAATGTGTTCTTTTAAAACTCGTTTCTATTGACACCTTAATTTTTTACATTTTCTATATTATTCAATTCTGCACTTCAGGTTGCACAGCTAGGGCCTTAACATTTCATCACATTTCTGGTTGTGCACAGTAATTCAGGTTAGCTGTTAAAGGTGTGTATGTCTCCTAATTAATTTTCTGAATCAGGTTAACAATTCCAAATAGATTCGACATTTTGCAGCTTTACCACCAGGCCCAACGAAATAACAATCTTTTGGGTTGTCACAAGATGAGACATAATAGAGTAATTCATTAACAAGCTAGAAATCGTTTTAAGTAACATACAGTGAAGAATGAAATTTTAAGAAGATTCTTACGTCCTATAGGAGACTGTGGATATTTCTGGTTTTGCTGTCAGCATTTGAAACCACGTACAGTATGGTGACACGATGAGAAAAAGATGGAAATCTGACAGGTAAAATGATTATAAGTAGGTTTCCCAACATATTATGCGGCGTGGAATAGGGAACTACCTGCCTCCACGATATAGCACACAATTCTTAACGTGTAATAGATTTTGTACTAGGGGACGCAGGAAATAAGTCTCCTATTTCTAACTTGAAAAATATTGAATAATGTCATAACTTCGATTTTTGCACAAATATTCTCATCTTCTACACCCTTTTGAAATACACGCTAGGGAGACTTTTGATCACAAATTGTCTTTTGTTATTGAAACCGCAATTCCTATATATATTATCCACAATTTGAAAAGAAATGTTTAAACCAGGAGTATAGACACTCTTATTTGTAGCAGAGCTATCTCTGTGACTCTCACCCATGTCGAGTCCTGATGGCGGAAAAAATCTTAATTACCTGTATTTGTTCGGTTGACTATCAGTATCACGGGTAAAATCTACATCTCGAATCTGTCTTATACAATGATGATGTACAAACATAATAGTGGCTCTGAGTTCAAATGGCTCTGAGTACTATGGGACTTAACAGCTGTGGTCATCAGTCCCCTAGAACTTAGAACTACTTAAACCTAACTAACCTAAGGACATCACACACATCCATGCCCGAGGCAGGATTCGAACCTGCGACCGTAGCAGTCGCGCGGTTCCGGACTGCGCGCCTAGAACCGCGAGACCACCGCGGCCGGCAAACATAATAGTGCTTTTCAGTGGACCAGTGGTAAAATATGGCTGGAAGTCTCGTGGCGACTGGACATGAGTTGACGCTGAGCTGTGCAGAGCAGGATGCAAGAGAGCTTTGCGGTGTTGCTCGTTGAGTATTTAACTATGGCGCAGTTGTTTTTCTTAATGTATATTATTTGAAGATGTCAGAGATTTCAAGAAGAGATACTTAAGTTTAGTTTTGATCGTGATTGTCTGAAGCCTAGTGCATTTGAGTTTCATAGTTCTGTTGTTAAGTAGGATAAAATTTCTTCGTATAATGTTATTGGTGTGCACCTTTCAAATTCGCCACTGTTTCTTATGTGATATGTATTTTGCAGTCTGGTTATTCAAGAGACGGTATCCGTGCTATCGGAAGTTCAGATAACACATTCTGGCCTAGGGTTGTGCCCTTAAAGAATATTTGAGCTCCCCTTTGAAATTTCATGTGATCACGTAAGCCAGGTTTTAAGTGAATACGGACGGGGAATTTTTGTTTGCGAAGAGGACTCGGCATGCATATCTGAACTACTGCTGTCAAATCTTATGAGAACAACATCATCACTGAATTGTTCACGGTAATTCGCTCCCTGCCCTACCTTCCTATACATAACGAATCCTAGTCTCTTTATACCATTTTCTGCTGCTGTTGATATTACCCTATATTCTTTTGACCGGAAAGCATAATCCTCTTTCCATTTCATTTAACTGACAGACAATATATCTAGATTGTCCCTTTGCAGGTTCCCCTATAACTGGCTGAATAAGTCAGTTCGAAAATCGGAGGATGGCAACGGCATACCATATCCATTAGGGCATGACTAGGGTGACCAGACGTCCGGATTAATCCGGACATGTCCTCCTTTTTACCTTTTTGTCCGGGGTCCGGGCGGATTTTTACAGTGTCCAGCTTTTTCGCAAAGTTGAGCGTAATACAGTTAAATTTACAATTCGTCCCGTTCTATTGCTCTTTTCTTAAATACTTTAACTATTGGCACAGCCTTCGTGATAAACATGCACGAAGGCGGTGTTAGTTGATCGACCTATAAGCGAATGCAAATATCGATTATTTAAAATTTTCGTTCCGTATCTTCGCTTTGTATTGGCTTGGCTTCCTGTAGTGCACGTGTTATTTGTGAGTGTAATTTTTAACCGAGTGAATTATGTAAAATATTTGGCTATGCTGTACATTTTCTGATGTCCTTTCCTGCAAATATGCGGCTTTCAAGAAAGGGAGAAATGAATTTTATGCGGAATGTAAGATATGTGGAGCTGGAACGTACGTCTCAGTGGCCAATAAAGGTAAGAAATAACTCGACAGATTAACTGTCATGGTTTTATTTCATTGTTTCGTAGTCATTCAATTTATTTGTATTCGGAAGGTTAAAGTGCAGTTTACATGTCGTCAGCTGCTGCTTGAATTGTAGATGTTGGTAGCGGTGCTTCGAATGAAGAGAGATGAGTGGTCTTACATTTTTCGCTTTGTAAAACAATTCCGTGTTGTTAACATAACAAAACAATCGACGCCACACTGCCACCACAATCAATGTTTTTAATTTTTTTTATATTGCTCAGTTAACCACCACCTGACCATCAGTAACAATTAACTGCTAGTTTTACCGGTAATTCCCGGCAGTCACGTGACTTGTCCAAAGCTGACGGGTGGTATCCTCATCTGCAGTTGACCCGTTTGATGTGTCCTCCTTTTTCTTCCTTTGTCCTCCTTTTTGAATCTGTTTGTCCTCCTTTTTAAACAATTGCATCTGGTCACCCTAGGCATGCCTAACGATGCGCTGTATGTTCAAATTACCTTTGGTTTGATGACAACTTTTCCTCTTCACCTAGAAATCAGGTGCTGTCGGCCATCTGGCCTTGAGGCTGAAGTTGGAGCGAACACAATACGCTCGGAGCCATTCGTCGCGGTTTTCGGGGCAGCCTCGCCTTGGAGGTCGGAGGCCGACTACGAGGGGGCTGTGGCGGATCGCTGAGCGGGCCACGCCCTCTGCCGAAGCGACCACACCCCAGCAGTCGGGTCTGCCTCCTAATGAATTGGCGACGTTCGCACAGCACGCCACGCCACGGGGCCGCCTGCGAGCTCTTGGAGCAGATCGTCGTAATTGCAGCTCACTTAACGACCTTTTAGTGGAACTGACTGTTCTACTCCTGATTTCCTCCATGTGAGAAGCATACCCTACATGGGGACAAAAGTCTATCGAGACACAAAGCTGTTCGCTCCAAAGCTGCCATCCCTGAAGCTGATATTGTTTAGGATTTTCTCTTGGTGTTATTACAACGATTAATCTTTGGGGCAGATTTTCTACTAACGTATGATTCATTTACCGCAAAATTTGTTTTACATTCTTCCTGATGGAGAGGATTTTTCTAGGGTACTGCGGGATTTAATCTGGCACAAAACCCGAAAATTTAGTTCATCTCAAACAAGTTCGATGTACTTCAAGACGAAATGTTGATCGGCACAGTACATCAAACCCATTTATCTTCGTGGAACCACAATGCTATGGTCACTGTTTTGTGGTCAGTAGTAGTATCGTGCTGATACAGATAAGGCCCGAATCCAGACTTTAGTTAGGGCAGAGCCCAATGATGCGGTCCGCTCGCCAGTATGGCGCAGAGTGTGTTTCTAGGATCTTACTGCAGGTAGCAACAGGTTAAGTCGTCGGCATTCGAGCGTTGAGCAGCGTCCCGAGTTTCTGACGTCATAGTCTGGAAAAAGCACGTCAGGGGGTCTTTCCGAAAGCGCAGAGCAATACCTAGCATGTCAGATAGTTTGAATGCAGACCACTGAGATAAAGAACGCCACCTACGTCGCATGCACACACTCTCTCTGCAGTACAGAGTCTCGAGACGCCATGGCTTTCAGTTGAAGCCCATATGTATGTATGCCGTTCTAAGCACCAGAAAACTGCAGACCTCTCGAAAACCCGTCGTCAATTTTACGATTTGTTGTAATAAAATGACAGGAAACGTCATATTGACGGTTAAAGCATTATTGTAACTCGTGTATTCCCATTTTTCTTGGTATAATTTGTTATAGTTAAATGTCAGTTACAGCACGTGTTAAAAATTTAAACAAAAATTTCGGTTAGTCAAGATACAGATTCACGTTTTTCATACAAACTCATTTAAATGGTATAGTTCATAATTCGTTCTACTAGGATGGACTATATGAAAGCATTGGCTTTAGTTTCTCAACGGACAGACGATGCCTAGCTTCAACAAGGTGTCAGATGCTACTGATGTCGAGTAAGTATTTAAGGAGACCTAACAGCTAAGATCAACAGTCTCCTGTTCATCCCCCAGGACAGGTGCACTGTACGCAATCTGTCTGTGTATAGAGTAAATTATGTGCGTAGTGTGAGAAAGTGTTCTAAATGTTTGCGAATCGTGTATCTGAGGCAGAACATGGGAACCAACTCCTAGTCACCTATTGGCATGCGGGATATCGCCTAAAAATCACATCCAGGCTGACCAACAAACCCGACTCCTCGTCGTTAATGGGCCGTGAGGATTCGATCCGAGGCAGCAAACCCCTCGTCCCGCAAGCGACCACGGTAACATGCGCGGCTAACAGTGCGGGTAGAAGACTTTTAGCAGATGTCATATGTCATGGTCTGAAGGCAGTTTTAGAGCACAAAATAACTCTTAGGGCTTGAGCAGAATTACACTACATTCTAAGAATCACTAGTATAGGTAGACTAGACTCCACATCTTGACCATTTCAAGGAATCTTTCGAGGAAAGACAGGCAAACGGACTGGAAAATAGATTAAAGGTTTAAATGCGTGGTTAGCTCCATAAACGTGTCTGACTTTGTGGAAAATTGAAATTATCACACGTATTTAACAGGGGAAATGTGAAGTCTGATAAAGGCACTTGCTTCTAATTCATGAAAAGATCCCCGGGCTTAAACTGAATAGCCAAAACAAAAAATAGTTTGCAATACTCTCATGACTGTTTGCGCAGTTCCGTACCTCAATCGGTGAAAACGAAACCCTTGTAAGACCATTACGTTGTCAAGACCTCTTTCTTCTCAAGAGAGGGTGTAGACATCTAGTTCAAATTTATGTCAATTACTAAGGTCTATGGTCTCTAGCTGTTGCAAGGCATTTAAGCTTCTAAGGCAATGCAATCAAAAGATACGACCATTTGTGTCACATGCTTTTAACATTCGCAAACTCGCTCTCAAAAACCCGTAGATGAAATATGTGCGAGGGCAGGGTGAAAAGTAACAGCTCCGCATTTTAATGTGAAAACTCTTAAAGCCTTTTATATAAAACAAACGTTATTAACATTCTTCATCTTTATCCTTCATGTCTATATATTTGCAGCTCTCTGCCGCTAGAGAGCTCCGAAATGTAGCGTGTAACATGGCAGTGTGTAACATACCTGTGCTGGTGCGCGAGAAACAGCGTGCTGTAATCTAGTTTCGAATCCATAGAGTTTATCCAAACCTGGTCCACCCTCTCCTTCAGCATGACCATTACAGACCACACACGTCTGCTGCGGCATCTGCAACAATCTGATGTCTTGGGTTCACTGTCATCGGTCATCCTCCATATATTCATTCCCAACTTGAACCCATCCAATTTTCATCTATTCCCATAACTTAAAGAACACCTTCGAGGATTTCACTTTGATACTGATGAAGCGGTGCAACCAGAGGTGAGGTTGTGGCTCCGTCAACAAAGACAGCCATTCTACAGTGACGGTATCAACAAACTGGTCTCTCTTTGAGATACATTTTTTCGCCTCCAGAGTGACTATGTTGAGAAATAAATGTGTACACACGAAGAATAAACATATATAATGTTAGTAACGTCTATTTTACATAAAAATCTTCAAAAATTTTCGCATACAAAATTCGGAGGTATTACTTTTCAGCACGACCTGGTATATACTTAATGGAATTTGTACGGAACCCTCAGAGTGTGAGACCTACTCGGTTTTGTTAATGAGAAGTCTCTTTCTCAGTACTTTTTTGACCAAAGGAAATCGCTATGTACGTGTGTCTACGTGTGTAAAATGGGTAAAGGTTAACATACAATGTCCAATCACATGAATGTGACCACCTGTCAGAAGCCTCAAGAACCACCTCCTTCAGCGCGGGCTGCTGCGAAACGTGCAAGTAGAGAATAACTGATATCCTGGAAGGTAACGAGATGGATATAGAGCCATAGTTGTATAATATGTTGCATTGTGCTGCTGGTAGATGCTACTGTGCTGAGGAAAAATAAAGTGCATGTACCGGTGGACATGGTCCCCAAGGATAGATGTATACTTGTGTTTATTTACGAATATTGTGCCTTCTAGAATGGCGAGATCACCCAGATAATGCCACGAAAATCTTCCCCAGATCATAAAGCTTCCTCCTCCTTCGGCCTGGAGCCTTTGCTTTCACATGTTTCACTCCGTACATGCCAACGGCCGTATGTCCAATGGAGCCTAAAATGTTTTTCATCTGAAAGGAGCACCTGTCGCCAGTCAGTGAACGTCCAGTTGTGGTACTGGCGTGCAAATTCCAGTCTTCGTCGCCGATGAACAGCAGTCAGCATGGATGCATGAACCAGAAGCCTGCTGCAGAGGCCCATATGTAGCAGCGTAACGGTCGTTGAGGAGACACTGTTGATAGCTCCTTGGTTCATCTGTGCGGTAAATTGCTCAACATTTGCACTGCTCGCCCGTACACATCTCCGCAGCCGCCGTTCACCCCTGTCATCTGTGGAAGGTGGTGTACCAAGGTTGCCTCGGCGCCGTTTTGGATAGCGCCATGCACTGTATGTTTTAACCACGGCGGCACGCGAACAGTTTACAAATTTAGCCCTTCAGAAATGGTTTCCACCCTTGACCTGAAAGCCAATGACCGTGCCGTTTTGGACGTCAGATAAATCGCTCCGTCCTCGTATTACAACGACTGCACTGTTTTCCTCGCCCTCTTCCCCCCTCCCGACACACTTTATACATCCTCCATTGCTAGTGCTACCACCTGCCGTCTGTAAGTGGTTATTGCGTGCTGACGTCGGAACATAGGCGGTAGTCACATTAATGTGACTGTACTAAGTACACTACTAGCCATTAAAATTGCTACACCAAGAAGAAATGCAGATGATAAACGGGTATTCATTGCATGAACAAGTATATTATACTAGAACTGACATGTGATTACATTTTCAAGCAATTTGGGTGCATAGATCCTGAGAAATCAGTACCCAGAACAACCACCTCTGGCCGTAATAACGGCCTTGATACTCCTGGGCATTGAGTCAAACAGAGCTTGGATGGCGTGTACAGGTACAGCTGCCCATGCAGCTTCAACACGATACCACAGTTCTTCAAGAGTAGTGACTGGTGTATTGTCACGAGCCAGTTGCTCGGCCACCATCGACCAGACGTTTTCAGTTGGTGAGAGATCTGGAGAATGTGCTGGCCAGGGCAGCAGTCGAACATTTTCTGTATCCAGAAAGGCCCGTACAGGACCTGCAACATGCGGTCGTGCATTATCCCGCTGAAATGTAGGGTTTCGCAGGGATCGAATGAAGGGTAGAGCCACGGGTCGTAACACATCTCAAATGTAACGTCCACTGTTCAAAGTGCGGTCAATGCGTCCACTGTTCAAAGTGCCGTCAGTGCGAACAAGAGGTGACCGAGACGTGTAACCAATGGCACCCCATACCATCACGCCGGGTGATACGCCGGTATGGAGATGACAAATACACGCTTCCAATGTGCGTTCACCGCGATGTCGCCAAACATGGATGCGACCATCATTATGCTGTAAAAAGAACCTGGACTCATCCGAAAAAATGAAGTTTTGCCATTCGTGCACCCAGGATCGTCGTTGAGTACACCATCGCAGGCGCTCCTGTCTGTAATGCAGAGTCAAGGGTAACCGCAGCCATGGTCTCCGAGCTGATAGTCCATGCTGCTGCAAACGTCGTCGAACGGTTCGTGCAGATGGTTGTTGTCTTGCAAACGTCCCCATCTGTTGACACAGGGATCGAAACGTGGCTGCACGATACGTTACAGCCATGCGGATAAGATGCCTGTCATTTCGACAGCTAGTGACACGAGGCCGTTGGGATCCAGCACGGCGTTCCGTATTACCCTCCTGAACCCACCGATTCCATATTCTCCTAACAGTCATTGGATCTCGACCAACGCGAGCAGCAATGTCGCGATACGATAAACCGCAATCGCGATAGGCTACAATCTGACCTTCATCAAAGTCGGCAACGTGATGGTACGCATTTCTCCTCATTACACGAGGCATTACAACAACGTTTCACCAGGCAACGCCGGTCAACTGCTGTTTGTGTATGAGAAATCGGTTGAAAACTTCCCCCATGTCAGCACGTTGTAGGTATCGCCACCGGCGCCAACCTTGTGTAAATGCTCTGAAAAGCTAATCATTTGCATATCACAGCATCTTCTTCCTGTGGGTTAAATTTCGCGTCCGTAGCGCGTCATCTTCGTGGTGTAGCAATTTTAATGGCCAGTGGTGTATATTGTATGTTCAGTTCTCCATCGTAATTGGGGCAATGCAGCTCGTACATACTGTTCAGTCTAAGCGTTATTTTAAGCTTAGACTATGCACACATTGTCGTTTTACAGAGAGAAGGGTTGTTACCACAGACGTTTCCCGCCAAATAGGCATAAACCACAGCGACGTCACTCACTCATTGCGTCGGTAATGCGAAACAAAATTTATTGAACGTGTACCTCGTACTGGTCGCCCACGGTCAGCACCACCTAGTGATGACCGTTACCTGTAAACTATGGCTCACACGTACTTCGAGGAGTTTGCAACTGTGCACTGGCGTTATGGAGGCAACTGCAAGGGCTGTGTCGCCAGACTCGACTCTCGTCAGTGGTCATGTTCGCAGATGTTATGACCACCTTTCTCGTCTTGCTGTGAGGTGTCTGAATATCTGTGGAGGAATTGCAGCCCATTCTTTTTATCAGGAGACGATATCACAGAAGGTAGTGATGTATGACGCTTGGGTCTGGGACGAAGTCGACGTTGTAACCGATGTAATGGCTCTGAGCACTATGGGACTTAACATCTTAGGTCATCAGTCCCCTAGAACCTAGAACTACTTAAACCTAACTAACCTAAGGACATCACACACATCCATGCCCGAGGCAGGATTCGAACCTGCGACCGTAGCAGTCCCGCTGTTCCGGACTGAAGCGCCTAGAATCGCACGGCCACTGCGGCCGGCCGTAACTGATCCCAAATGCGTTCCATTGGGGTCAGGTCTGGAGTCTGGGCAGGACAGTCCGTGTCAACAAACTATTGCCTCACAGATGCTGCTTTATGACAGTGTGCATTGTCATGCTAACGCAAAGAAGCATCTTTTTCGAACTGTTTATCTATGATACGCAGCACACGATGCTGTAAAATGAAGGGCTTATTTCAATAGTGGTACAAGTCCCTTTTTGTTCATATTGAGATACGGAGTCCTAAAGTTATGAGCGCTGAAAAATCTGTAGTTGAGATACCAGAAATATTCAAGCATATGGCTTCTTGCTAGAGATGAAGCGTTCTTTCTGTTTGTTTGGATCATTAATTTCAGAAGCATTATAGGCAGAAATGTGGAAGTAATGGACTTGTACCACTATTGAAATAAGCCCTTCAAATGTGTTCAGAATCTTCCGCATTTAGTGTGGTCGGGCGGTTCTAGGCGCTTCAGTCTGGGACCGCAGGTTCGAATCCTGCCTCGGGCATGGATGTGTGTGATGTCCTTAGGTTAGTTAGGTGTAAGTTGTTCTAAGTTCTAGGGGACTGATGACCTCAGATGTTAAGTCCCATAGTGCTCAGAGCCATTGAACCATTTGAACCTTCCGCATTTAGCATTATCATAATCGCAATAAGGGGACGCCAAACTAACCACGAATAGCATCTTCATACCGTAACACCATCTCCTGTGTGCTACACATGATGACAGATAACGTGTTCCAGAAATACGCCAAACCCAAATACTGCCATCGGATTACCACAGTGCATAGCATGATTCATGAGTCCCAGTCACTCGTTTTCAATCATTCCCTATCCAGTGTGGTCGAGTCGCTTAGCTCTGACTGCGAAAATTTGTGAGATATGATGAGCTGCTTGACCGTTGTACTCCATTCTTTTTAACTCCCTATGTAGTCAGGTGGACTGCTGGAAGCACTTTGCGATTCGGAACTGATTTCTTCCCCTGATTTCTTGCTATTCTTTACAGCCGTAGTCGGCAATCCTCGACGACCCCTGTCCATCAGTACACGAGGTCTGCCTTGTCTTGGCTCAGCCATGGTTGTTCCTTTGCGTGACCATCTCATAATCACAACGTTGGCTTGGGCGGCTTTAGAAGGGCTGAAATGTTGCTGATGGATTTGCTGCTCAGGTGACATCCAGTAACTAGTCCACGTTCCAGACGCCTGAGCTCTCCTCTCCAGTCCATTCTGCTGTTTCTGCTACTTACTCTAGTGACAAACAATAAACCTCACCTCCTGAGTCCGCCCATGTTGTTGTTGTTGTGGTCTTCAGTCAAGAGACCGGTTTGATGCAGCTCTCCATGCTACTCTATCCTGTGCAAGCTTCTTCATCTCCCAGTACCTACTACAACCTACATCCTTCTGAATCTGTTTAGTGTATTCATCTCTTGGTCTCCCTCTACGATTTTTACCCTCCAAGCTGCCCTCCAATGTTAAATTGGTGATCCCTTGATGCCTCAGAATATGCCCTGCCAACCGATCCCTTATTCTAGTCAAGTTGTGCCACAAATTTCTCTTCTCTCCAGTTCTATTCAATACCTCCTCATTAGTTATGTGATCTACCCATCTGATCTTCAGCATGCTTCTGTAGCAACACATTTCGAAAGCTTCTATTCTCTTCTTGTCTAAACTATTTATCGTCCACGTTTCACTTCCATACATGGCTACACTCCATACTGATACTTTCAGATACGACTTCCTAACACTTAAATCTAGCGACAACTATTGGTTAGTTCCCTATTACAGAGTGGTGTATCAGATAGTCTACCTGTGTATTTGACATGCTATTTTTCAGTTCCTTGCTTCATTAGCATATAGTGGGCTGTTTCCAAGCTCCATCTCATCCTTTCATTCCCAAATCATAAAATACACGTGTTTCAATAAAGGCTGCTTTCCTGCAAAGAAGTCTTAAAACGCCGCTGCCTTGGCAAAATATTCCCATTGGCTCAACTGTTAACGCCTGTAGAATGCTGAGACATGACTTACAACTTCAAAGTATAATTTTTTAGAAGACTATAACACTTGTCAATCACTTTTTCTGTCATATCACGCCTAGAAAAGCTGAAAGTTCCACACGGAGAATGGTAATCCACGTTAGACTAGGAGAAGAGGTATGGATAATTGACACCGTTTTCCTTTCAGCTTGTTCATTTATCCAATGCTCCAGTTCAAAGAATGATGCATGAACTGTTTTGTATCCTTACACCCAGCTTCTGGATAACCATGCGAATGGTATTCCGCTGTTACCGTCGCTTCTCGCTGAAATTAACAGTCTCTAACACAGGTTGATACAAGAGTCTTTACACTGCGCTTTCTGATATTTAGTACAGAACTTTTCTGTTTCCTTCCCCTGTTCATACGCCTGCGTAGACCTTTGTCCTGCACCGAAGAAATGTCTTCAGTGAAAATACGTGCATCCATAAATTGCTACATTATGTTATTTCTACTTTCTATTATATGTAATGATGCGGCCGCTGTGGAATATTGAAAAAAGGACATCTAGATCTAAGAAAAGAATACTAAATGAATAAAAGTGACATTTATTTGCAGACGATCAAATATTGTTTGTCAGGACAGAAAATTAGCCTACATATCCGTAATCAAAATAACGTCATTCAGAGTGAAATTGTCACTATCACATGAAAAATAATCAGTTATTTAAAAAAATACAAATTATTTCAGTTCATTTATTTTTCATATTAAATCTTCAGAACATCGACAAGAAGAACAAAAGACACTAGGTTGGTTTGTGGGATTGAAGGGACCAAACTACTAGGGCCATCGGTCCTTTTTTCCATGAACTTGAAACACCCACAAGGAATAAAAACAGACAATAGAGATGATAAGAGACGACACAGGACAAGAAAGATACAGACGGAGACCAGATAAAAGGAATTAAAATCACACCGAGTGTGACAGTGGTTGGCCGACCGTTGAAACAAAAAAAAAAGTTCAAATGCGTGTGAAATCTTATGGGACTTAACTGCTAAGGTCGTCAGTCCCTAAGCTTACACACACACACACACACACACACACACACACACACACACCCGAGGGAGGACTCGAACCTCCGCCGGGACCAGCCACACAGTCCATGACTGCAGCGCCCTAAACCGCTCGGCTAATCCCGCGCGGCATAGAAACAAAAACGGAAAATCTAACCACCAAGAAATGCACTAAAAACCCCAGTCTACAATCGTAGGGCAAAGGCCAGACTCAACACAAAAAAGGACAAACACTTAGATCAAACAATGAAAACCCCCCTGCATGAAAAAAACTCAAAACTAAATCTGCCATCGCAACGTCATCTGATAAAAGTGCAGGAAGCGTACCATGCAGCGCAGACGTCTGCCTGAGCGGAGTGAAAAGCGGGCAGTCCAACAAAATGTGGACCACAGTCAAAGCTGACCCGCAGCGACATAAAGGTGGGTCCTCGCGGCGCAATAAATAGCTGTGCATCATCGAGGTGTGGCCAATGCGCAGTCGGCAGAGGACAACAGAGTCCTTGTAAGAGACCCGCAAGGAGAAGCGCCACCGGTAACCTCCTTGATGGACTGTATTTTGTTGGGTGAAGGAAGGGCGCACCATTCTTCACCCCAGTTGTGAAGCACCTTCTGCCACAAAACTGACCTGAGTTCACTCTCCGAAAGGCCAATCTCCAAGGCTGGTGCATCAACAGCCTGTTTGTCCAGCGTGTCAACATGTACATTTCCTGGGATGCCTACATCACCTGGGGTCCATACAAAGACCACAGAGCAGCTACAGTGGGCAAGAATATAGAGCGACTCCTGGATAGGCATCACCAGACGAGAGTGAGGGAAACACTGGTCGAAAGCTCGTAAACCACTCAGAGAATTACTACAAATAACGAAGGACTCACCTGAGCAGGAGTGGATATACTCTAGGGTGTGAGAGATGGCGAACAGCTCGGCAGTGAAAACACTGCAGCCAGCCAGCAATGAGTGTTGTTCATAATGATCCCCTAGAGTAAGAGCATAACCGACATGACTAGCAACCATCGAACCATCAATATAGACAACGTCAGAGCCTAGAAACGCAGCAAGGATTGAAAGAAAGCAGCGGCGGAGGGCCTCAGGAGGGACTGAGTCCAGGCCCTGTGCCAAATCGAGCCGAAGGCATCGGCGGGGCACACATCAAGGGGCTGTACGCAGAGGGGCCCAGAAGAGAGGTGGAAGACGGAAAACCTCAAGCCCAGAGAGAAGAGCTCTGACACAAACTGCAATCATACACCCTGACCAGGGCCCCCGTTCTGGAAGATGGACGACTGACTGAGGGAACAGGGGACGATAATTGGGATGCCTGGACAAGCTACAAATGTGTGTAGCATAAGCGGGCAGTAATCGTTGGCACCGTAACCGCAATGGAGGAACACCTGCCTCCACAAGTATGCTGTTGACAGGGCTTGTCTGGAAAGCTCCAGTGGCAAGTCGGATCCCATTGTGAAAGATGGGCTCCAGCAACTGCAATGCGGAAGGGGATGCCGAAACCTAAGCCAGGCTCCCATAATCTAGACGGGACTGAATTACTGCCTGGTATAGCCATAGAAGGATAGACCAATCGGCACCCCAGCTGGTGTGACTCAAGCAATGAAGAGCGTCAAGATGCCGCCAGCAGGTTTGTTTAAGCTGCCGAATATGAGGCAGTCAAGTCAACCAGGTATCGAAAACCAATCCCAAAAACCGATGTGTCTCCACCACAGCTAGAGGTTCGCCATCAAGATAAAGCCATGGCTCAGGGTGAACAGTGCGTCGCCGACAGAAATACATAACGCAGGTCTTAGCAGCCAAAACCTGGAAGCCATGCACTACAGCCCAAGACTGTGCCTTTCGGATAGCGCCCTGCAGCTGCCGTTCAGCAGTTGCAATGCCAGTGGAGCTATAGTATAGGCAGAAGTCGTCAGCATACAAGGAAGCTGAGACAGACGTTCCCACCACTGCAGCGTGCCCAATAATTGCAATCAAAAAGAGGCAGACACTTAAGACAGATCCTTGCGGTACCCCATTCTCCTGAACTCGGGAGCAACTATGGGAGACCGCAACTTGCATATGGATGGTACGAAGTGACAGAAAATTTTGTATGAATATCGGGAGCGGACCCCGAAGACCATTACCATGAATCGGAGACAGGATGTGATGTCACCATGTCATAACGTATGCCTTCCGCATGTCAAAAAGGATGGCGGCCAGTTGCTGACAGCAGGCAAATGCCATACAGATGGCAGACTCCAGGCACACCAGATTATCGGTGGCAGAGCGGTCCTTAGGGAACCCACCCTGAGATGGAGCCAGAAGGCCCGGAGACTCAAGTAGCCAACTCAACCTCCTGCTCACCATGCATTCGAGCAACTTGCAAAGAACGTTGGTGAGGCTAATGGGGTGGTAGCTGTCCACCTCCAGTGGGTTCTTGCCAGGTTTCAACATGGGGATTACGACGCTTTCCCGCCATTGCGATGGGAACTCGCCCTCGACCCAGATACGGTTGAAAAGGTCTAGGAGGCGTCGCTGGCAGTCCACCGAGAGGTGTCTAAGCATCTGACAGTGGATGCAATCTGGCCCGGGAACCGTATCAGGGCAAGCGGCTAGGGCACTTTGAAATTCCCACTCACTGAATGCAGCATTGTACGAATTAGGGTGGCGCGTGTGAAATGAAAGGCTCCAACATTCCAACTGCTCTTTCAGGGAACGCAAGGCCAGTGGGTAATTCGCAGAAGTGGAACTCTGAGTTAAATGTTCTGGTAAGTGTTTCGCAATTGTGTCGGAGTCAGTACAGACTGGTGAAATCGCAGGTATGCTGACAGGGGTCTGATAGCCATAGAGTCGCCTAATCTTGGCCCAAACTTGCAATGGAGAGGTATGGAGGCCAATGGTAGAGACATACCTTTCCCAGCACTCCTGCTTGCATTGGCGAATGAGGCGCAGGCTCGCGCACAGAGCTGTTTAAAGGCGATGAGGTGTGCCAATGAGAGATGCCGCTTGCGACGCTGGAGTGCCCGCCTGCGATCTTTAATCGCCTCAGCGATCTCGGGCGACCACCAAGGCACAGTCCTCCGCTGAGGGGACCCAGAAGAACAGGGAATGGCAGATTCTGCTGCAGTAGCGATGCCGGTGGTGACCGAGCGAACCACTGCATCAGTGGTGTCATTGGAAGAAGACCCAATAGTGGCAATGGAGGTGAACAAGTCCCAGTCAGCCTTATTCATGGCCCATCTGCAGCAGGGGCGCCCAGAAGAATGACGCTGTGGCAGTGACAGAAAGATCGCAAAGTGGTCACTACCACACAAGTCGTCATGCACATTCCATTGGACAGATGGTAATAGGCTAGGGCTGCAGATCAAAAGGTCGATGGCTGAGTACATGCCATGCAGCTGAAATGTGTGAAGGCACCATTATTTAAAAGAGAAAGGTCGAGCTGTGCCAATACTTGCTCCACGATGCTGCCTTGGCCTGTTGCCATTGATCCACCGCACAGAGGGTTATGGGCATTGAAGTCGCCCAGCAACAGAAAAGGTGGCGGCAATTGGGTTATCAGCACAGCTAGGACATGCTGCGGGACATCACCATCCGGTGGAAGATAGAGACTGCCGACAGTAACAGCCTGAGACGTCCACACCTGACCAACGATAGCCTCTAAAGGTGTTTGTAGAGAGACAGACTTGTTGTAAAGAGAGTGAAGGACGTAGATGCAGACGCCAGCATATACCCTCTCATAAGCTGCCTGGTTCTTATAAAAACCCCGCTAACCACAGAGGGCGGGGGTTCACATCACCAGAAACCAAGTTTCCTGAAGAGCAATTCAGAGGAAAGGGTGAAGGCTGAGAAGTTGTCCGAGCTCAGCAAGATGGTGGAAAAAACCGCTGCAGTTCCACTGGAGGATGACGTTGTCCATGGCCGAGAAAGGCGTGAAGGGACCAAGGGGGCAGATTACGCCACTGGGTCACCTGCTGCCACCAACTGAGTACCTGTTCGAGTGACATCAATTGTGTCTGAGAGCCCGGCGAGATCTAGGTCCTGAGCAGACACCAGAATCTCTACCTCGCCCTCATACGCAGAGCTTGTAGGTTGTGGTGGGGTGGGTGCCACCACAAGTTCCTTTGTCTTAGAGGTCTTCTTCTTGGACTTTTCTCCCAGCTCCTTGGGTTTCACTGGCTGGGAGGGCTTCACTGATTCAGTCTCCAGGGCAGAGGAGTATTGCAAAGCCCTACGACGAGCTGCTTGTGGGCACTTATGCCACTGCCAGGCGTCATCCTTCCCACTTGTGGAAACCTGGGAAGGGAGGGACCCAAGGGACCCCTTGCGAGCGAGAGGAGCCAAAGAAGTTGGACGCTTCTCTCGCTTAGAAGTGGGGACGGACGTCCCTGATGGGTATGGGGTTGTTGCTCCTAAGGTTGGTGGTGCAGGAGCAACAGGGTGGGTACTGCCCCCCATAGGCAAGGGGGCTTGTAGAGTTGTATGGCTTGGTGAGCCGACTGGAATTCGCTGAACTGATAGGGCTATCATGGTTGTCGTAGCGGCGGCATATGAGGAATTCATTCATACAGGATGGAGTCATTCATATTTCCTCTCAGTCTCAGTATAGGTCAGTCGGTCCAGGGTCTTATCCATGATTTTCCACTGTTTCTGTAAGATCCTGCAGTTTGGCAAGCAAGGTGAATGATGTTCTCCACAGTTGACACAGATGGGAGGCGGGACACATGGAGTATTGGGATGTGATGGGCCTCCACTATCTCGACATTTGAGGCTGGAACTACAGCAGGAAGACATATGGCCGAACTTTCAGCACTTAAAGCACCGCATTGGGAGAGGGATATAGCGGTAGACCATCACCTTGACCTTCTCCGGTAATGTATCACCCTTGAAGGCAAAGATGAAGGCACCAGTAGCAATCTGATGATCCTTCGAACCCCAATGAACGCACTGAACGAAATGAACACCTGGACGCTCTACATTGGCGCGCAGCTCGTCATCAGATTGCAAAAGAAGCTCCCTATGGGAAATAATACCCTGGACCATATTTAAACTCTTATGGGGCGTGGTGGTAACTGAAACATCCCCCAACTTGTCATAAGCAAGTAACCTTCTTGACTGGGCAGAGGATGCCGTTTTTATCAATACTGACCCAGAGCGCATTTTGGACAAGCCCTCCACCTCCTCAAACTTGTCCTCTAAATGTTCTACGAAGAATTGAGGCTTTGTTGACATGAAAGACTCCCCATCAGCTTTCGTACAAACTAGGAACTGGGGCGAATAAGTATCACTGCCATCCTGAGCCTTACACTCCTCCCACGGTGTGTACAGGGAGGGGAACGATTTAGGATCGTATTTCTGGGCATTGAATTGAACCCGAGAATGTTTAGAGACTGCTGGCGACTGGCCACCAGCAAGAGATGATGTACCATGCTTCATTGTGGGTCATCCGCCCTGATGCCACCCACTCCGACCAAGGGCCCTCCCCACAGGCGCCACCCAGCCTCAGCAAGAGGCACCTGGCAGGATGGCCATTGCCGGGAGTCCCGATGCCCCAGGGAGATAGGCATCTACTCCTTGACATATGTGGGGAGTTAACGGCGCAAGCATCAGCAGAGTGATCCCTGTGTTGTCAGGGGGCTACAACGAACAGGGTACATGGCGGCCCCATCACAATGGCCTGGCTACCGTGCTGGATGTTAGGTGCAAGGAAGTCCATGGTCGTCGTCTCCGCAACACTGCACAGTGCATCGTGGAAATCACACCCAGGAATGCATCCTCGCCCAAGAGATGGAGAACAAGCGGGACAGCAATGTGACAGCAAGAAAGCTGGATAAAGGTCTCAATGAACGATGAACACAATGCACCAGGTAAGGCGCCCTTCCCCAGTTGGCTCGCTCTTCAGAAGGATTTGGAAATATGGAGGTCAAACCCGAGAGGGGACCATCACATATAGGCTGAAACGTTTGAGATTCCTTTTAGTAGCCTCTTACGACAGGCAGGAATACCGTGGGCCTATTCTAACCCCCAGACCTGCAGGGGGTAAAAGACACTAGTACCAGCCACTAGGTGGAACTCTTATAAACATTCCGACCTACGTAAATAACCTTGTACAGACGTTAAAGGAATGCTCAAAAACATTAATATTACCCGATGACAAAACCATAGTAATCAAGATTCCAAATTGAACCATTCCATAAACCGTGCACACGACAGCTGAACTGCTGCTGAACTGCTGCTGTTTTATAGCAAAAAGTTTGTCTTAAAAAGCGAGACTGGGATTTAACATCCTGTCGACGACGAGATCATTAGAGACGAAGCACAAGCTCTTACTAGAGAAGAATAGGGAAGGAAATCGGCCGTTCCCTTAGGCAAATCACGGAAACTCTAAATCCAGATGTCTGGATGGGGATTTGAGCTGCCGTCCTTCCAAATAGGAGTTCAGTGTCTTATCACTGGAATAATCCATTTGATTTTGAGTCTTAATGGGAGACTCTACCCAGAAATTTAATTTTAAAAGCATGTCTACAACGTAAAGATGTAGTAATATCCAAACTTTAAAGTCTAGAACTTTATTGGCTTTTCGATTTTGAATTTTTAATATAGTTCTTAACGGTATCTTTGAAAGCCAACATTTGGTTCACATTCAAGATTTTTTGAGTACATTCACAAGACATAGTTCAACAGTTCTATACATTAATTTTAAGAGAAGTGTTATTAACTGATCTTCAATATTTTTCTCAAATGTCAAATTTAAATTTTCTATAGTTGTCGATAAATAAATGTAATTATAAAATAGACAACAACATTTTCGATAATATTAATGCATAGAAGTATGCAAATACCTCAAGACTACTTCCTGTAAAAATTTTATGGAGATTGGTTAACACTTACGATAAAAAAGGTTGGCACTGAAAGTAGAAAAACAAACTCGCAGGAAAATGGATTTTTAAATTTTATTAAAAAATGAATGCTAGTACATGGCGCATACCCATTAAAAGTTACTAGCACCGTACGTTTATCCTTCCTGCTCCTATAAGGCTTCTTCTTCCTCTTGTAATCTCAAGACCAGGATAACAATTTCCATAATTTTTCCTTCTCCACACAGTATCTGCTGAATAGCTCGATTCGTCTTTGATCTATAGATAGGCCGATCTTCTTCTGGAAGGATGATAAAGGTGTGCTGGGTCTCTGCTTTCTTCAGTCTTCAAACATCCGAATTGATGCTGAGAAACATGTTTTACAAGATCCAAAAGGATTTCTTATCTCAATCTGTAAAAACGAAACCCGTATAGGGCCTCTTTATTGTCTGTCTGTCCGACTGTTAAAACGGAACCTTCTCAGGGAAGGGTTGACGTTTGTAACACGTTGAAATTTGTCACTTACTAAGGTCTACGGCCCGTTGGCGACGTAAAAACTTGAAGCTTCTAAGCCAATGCACTCAAATGATACGGCCATTTATGTCACGTATTTTGATACTCGCAAACTCACTCCTCAACACCTATAGAAATCTGGTAAGAAGAAAGGTTTCATGGTACAACTAAATGGAAAAAATCCGAAAACTGTTAATTTGTAGTTATATCAAACGAAAAAAAATTGTTATTAGTTATCCGACTTTCTGTTGTCCGACCGTATCTTAAGCCCCTTTGCCTCAGTAACGGGTAGACGAATCAAGTTGAAATTGATATCGCACGCTACCGTCTCTTGTCCGTTCGCGGTCTAATAAGGAACCCTTTGAGGGATAGGCCGAACGTTCAATCTTACATAAGGTTCATTTGAAAGCGTTGTGTTAGCAATTATGACAGGAAAAACAGTAGCTGCTAATGACGCACCGCATGCATCCGGATGGCAACAGAAAATGAGTGTCCGGGAGGTGCAGAGATCAACCTTCTATGGGGTATATGTGTTCAACTTCACAAAATGGACATCGTCGACATTCAAGAAACATTCAAAACAAACCCTTAATTTGCACCATGAACACCAAAGAAAAATTGCACTTCGCAGTCATCACAAAGGTTCGCACTATCAAGCTCGAAGGCGAACTATTTGGGAGTTACAAACCGTGCAGAACTTGCAGCTATGTATTCACACTTAATGAAAGCACATGGAATCATGTTGGTGTAACGGGGTGATGAGAACTGATGGAATGTGACGGCATGCAACTGAATGCGAAATAGTCTGTAGTGGAGATCATCGTGAAACTGGCTCTCCTTTAAGACGTAGCTGCAGATAGTTTGGTAATATATTTTATAGCCACGGGGAAAAAAAAACAGGCACCCAGAGACAGAATTTGCCCAGTGGTTCCCGGTGGCATGAACTGCGATGTCAGGGGACTGACGACCTCAGATGTTAAGTCCCGTACTGCTTAGAGCCATTTTTGGACTGCGATGTCACACACTTTTCAGGAGGGATAGTTTGTCCGAAATGAGTATGATTTTTATACGAAGACCAGGAATCAAGCAAAACCAAGTTATTTTGACCAGTTACACGCCAGTTTTCCCACAGCTGTTGGCCATGACGTAAATATTGCCTTACTGCCCGTGCAAGATCACGCAAATGAGAACGAATCGTAGGGGAAAGAGCACCACCAACTTCTCGCAGCACAGTAAATAACTTTCCAGTCAATTTACCATCCAGAATAACGGGCGGCATAGTCGTATACGAATGCGTTAAGGCATTCATGTTAGTTGATCTTGATACAACTCTCTTGGCGCCTCTAATTTCTAGGTTTCCTATCATGTACATTTTCCCTTCCAATACTAATTGATCGGATTTGAAAACAAATTCGTTAGTAAAGGATGGGATAAGTTTGTTTATCTTATCTACAAATTTTCCGTCCGATTCCGCAGTTTACTGTGCATCGTCAAGTTAACTCTTTGTTTGAAATTTCGTTGTCTTACGTCTTCCAATTCTGTATCACTGTTTGAAGTTATGCAACCATCCATTGGTTCCCTTGAAATAACTGCCCTCTATGTCGCGCGCAGTTCGATGTCCATAACGTAATAGTTCACCATCATGCACATCCTGTAAATTGTATCGAGCATTCTTGAAACGTGCATACACCAGTTTTTGTAACAACTGCGTCTTGTCTTCCCTTGAATATCTGTAGCTTTTCTTATGCACTGTACGGTCATATTGCTGTGGACTTATTCGAAATATGTTCGTAAGTGTTTTTTTTAACTATGCTGCGTATGATCTTCCATGTACGTAACAGCTTCTACAAGACCCGCTCCTTGGGCAGCAACTGGCCATTACTACGTTTCACTGGATACTGGATTTGTGGCTCCCCTGTCCGACAAGGATAATGAATTACTTGGCTCGACATCTGTTTCATTATCACTTTACCGAACAAGGTGGCGCAGTATGCTGGGCTCGCATTCGGGAGGGCAACGGTTCAATCCCGCGTCCGGCCATACTGATTTAGGTTTTCCGTGATTTCCCTAAATCGCTTCAGGTAAACGCCGGTATGGTTCCTTTGAAAGGACACGGCCGATTTCCTTCCCCGTCCTTCCCTAATCTGATGACACCGATGACCTCACAGTTTGGTCTCTTCGCCCAAAACAACCCAACTCCTAATCCCTTTCACTTGGTAAGCACGTATCGTCATCATTGTACCCCTCACGTGTACAGCACAGTCAAGCGTATAGGACACCATACATTACACTGATTCATCTTACAGAAGCGCTCGTATTGTATCTGCCACTTCTTTCTCACTCTGCGAAATTCCTTGGGTTTTTTTCAGACGAAATGTCAATTTCGGCAAATGTTGTTGTAGACATAATGCAATGTTTTCTTTATTTATCGTTGCCATTGCTCTACTTTCCATCAACATAACCAGCAGTGTAGCAGTGTTGTGAGTTACTCCTCGACTAAGCAATTCAACTATGCTTCGTAACCTGATGCCGAGCTCATCACCAGATACCTCCAGTCCCGCTCGTTGTTGCCATTGGCAGCCAGCCAATATTTTGGTTGCGTGGTAGACAATATGTAGGGCATCGAATGCCGTAAACATCATTAGCCTTTTGCGATCCCGCACTCAAGAGGCTCCTTGTAAATCAATACAATCAAAAGATACGGCCATTTAAGTCACACATTATGATACTCGCAAACTCGCATATCAAATCGTATAGGGTACTTCTTGCTACCTAAAAAAAGCACACCAAAAAAATATTTTTCTCGTCATTTGTTGATATTCGTCTGTCTGCCCGTCCGTCTATTAAGACCCAGCTCTTTTCTCAGGAACGCACTGGCGTATCAAGTTGAAATACATGTCACATACCAAAGTCTACGGTCCTTTGGCGTTGTAAAAACGTTAAACTTTTCTGTCAACGCAGTTAAAAGATACACGGTCATTTATTTCACATATTTTGATAGCTTTCCAATATCTCTTTCCATAACAGGCAAAAATCATCGACATACTCGATTCCTGGCATGGATGAAATATGAATGCATATAATAAAATTGTAACTGGCCGATGTCTGTACATAGGAGGTAAAGAAAATTTAATATGAGTCTTTATAACAGCAGTACAAACCTAACAATTATTTTTAGAATTTTTGTATGTTTGTCCGTCTGTCGCCCGTATGTTTGTACAAGCATCACGCAAAAACTAGAGCACGAAATTTGATGTGGGTTTCACAGTTGTATTGTTGGAGGTCTAACTTAAAATCTGGTACATGTTTCATCTTGATACGCCGCTTATCTATGCACACAGTACGGGAAAATCGGAATCCAAGGGAGATACAGGGAAACTGTCTTAGGAACCTTTAGATGCTTTTTTGTGAAAACAGTTTTGCCATAATCAAATTTTTGGTCAACCGTGAGTTGTCTGTGAAAATGAGTAAACTTGGAAACTTTTTTTAATGTGGATCGACTCAGTTTCGCGTAAGGATCATTTCATTAAAAGTCGGGCCACCAGAATTTTTATAAGACTGAACTAAATAAACCGGGATAGATAAGACAGAGTCCGTAAACAGTAGTATTTCGGATCGTTCCATCATCCTAATGCTCACAGTTTAACCCCGTTTGATAAGTTTGTCGATTTGACGCGACTATTATAGTTGACAAGTTTGTCGCACTGACACTAACAATCTATAATCGTTGATAAGTTTGTCGAGTTGACATTAAATTCGCTTGTTACATTTCTTCAGAGGTTTTCATCGTGTCCTATTCATACAAGTGAAGTGAAGCAATCGTTGTGATTTCGTATTAGTATCTTCGTTGTTTAATTTCTTTTATTCTGGAATTCATTCTTCAATTGGTGTAACTGTCATCGTTGATAAGTTTATCGAATAGTAATAATGCATTGGCATGACTTTGAGCGCGTGTGTCTCGAACCCGCATTAATTTTGAAAAATCCTGAAGCTTATTATCGTTAAGGAAAGTGGATTAAAAAAAACGGAATGTGAAGCTGTCAAAAGGGTGCAACGGTAAAGAACTGCTGCGTCTGTAAGCACAAATTCTTTTATTTTCGTAATTTCTTTAAATACAACACTAGGTTGTTCTCCTGTCCAGTTTTATTGGTATTTCATACTTCAAATAGCTGTATCAATTCTTTACCGTAGCGCTCTTTTGACAGCTTCACCTTCAGTGTTTTATATACGTTTTTCTCAACGAAAGTAAGCCTCAGCATTTTTCAAAACTTACGCGGGTTCGAGATTTACACGGACGAAGTCGCAGGCAAAATCTAGTTTATACATAATTAAGTTTGTACGGAAGTAGTAGGGTAGTGGGGTCCTCAGCGCAATTTTGATATCAATTTGATATGCAAATTAATTAAATTGATCACTCACCCCTGCCCATGCGCACCACCCACCTACCACCGCCCCTAACCACCAATTTTGATATCAAATTGATATGCAAATTAATTAAATTGATCACTCACCCCCAACCCCGCCCACGCGCACCACCCACCCACCCCTGCCCCTGACCACGCTCACCCCTAACCCCTGGATGACGCCGCACACTTTCCTCAGCCTGCATGTGAGCCCCAGCCCCCACCCCCGCCCCCCCCCCAACCCGCCCCATTGGCGAAAATTTTAATTTTGACGGGAATTTCTTTGTCCCAGGGCTGTGCTGACATCCCATCCCACCCTCACCAGGGAACTGACGGGAAATTGAAATTGGCTGTGCCCTTTCTGGAACTCGAACCCTGGTCCTCCTGGGCAGAAAGCCCAATTGCACCCCCCTATCACAATTAAACCACCAGAGGCGCTTGGAATTGACGGGAAATTAAAAATGGCCGTGCCCTTTCTGGAACTTCAGCCCTGATTATACTGGATGGAAAGCCCAAGTACACGCACTTCCCCCCCCCCCCCCCACACACACACACACACATGGAAAACTATCTAGATGCAGGAGAGGAAGGTTAGGTTAGTGTACTTTATTTATTTTGGTCGAGAAACTGACGCAAAGAACGACCGTAATTACGTAATTAATCATATAGATCGAGTCCAATTACACAGCTATATTCATAGTAGTAGACAACGACGGCATAAAAGCGCAGTAAAACTCAAAAAACTGACGGTGCCATACAACTGGTGTTATCGTGCTGGGAAAAAATTTCGCGATACCATTCGAAACCAGTTACACACATTCAAACTCTACCCTTCACCTACAAGCTGGCGGGTGTTAGATAGTACCTTTATTCTTTTTGGCGGGAAATACATTCAACTGACAAGCTGCTGGTGTTGGACAGAGAGAAGTTTAATGAGTGTATTACCTGTAAGCATACAGTTGAGGCCAGTATTTATAGTTGTTGATGTCAGACTTCGCTGCAGATTCCTGCTCAAAAATCACCCTGCAGCCCAATTAATCGAAGACAATATATGCTTCCACAACTGACGGAAAAATGCGTCTTAGTTCTAATCACACTTCGAAATTGTCGTGAAACAACTAGCACTCGTAATGAACGAGTCATAATGCAACACATGTACTGGGGAAAATCGTCGTTCTAAAAGACTGCAGAGGGGGAGTTCTCGATGTACAGGGCGCACCTGCGGAGGTGACCTGACACAAACTAGGCACGCCCCCAACGCCTCCAATAGGCCTCTCGTTCCGCTTTTATTTAACGTCAACAAATCTTTCTTGCAATCTGTTAAAAGTATTTATGGGAAAGACCGGAGCCCTCTGGAAGAACAACGAAATTCCGGAGAACGGTCCAGACGGCCCGCAGCACTCGGCTTTCCACCATCTGGCCACAACCTTATGGCGACGTTCCTACGCCAAAACAATAAAGTGCAACTTGTTCGTCTAAAATATAGCTATAGGGCCCCCATGCACCGCCCCCTGGGCAGAGAACGGCTGTGTCCCATGACCACTCACAGCACACGCGCCCCCACTGCCGTCCCCTTTGCGACACTCGCAATACGTGGCATGCCTTGACGCGACGGTCCTAGACAACACAAAAGGGAAATAAAGTAGCATAACACTACCCATCCAGAGAACGCTCCAGATGGCTATTTCAAAAGTCGGCTGCTTGTGAAACAGAAAGTACTTTTCGCCTAAAGCGAGCGCATTCTCACGCAGGCATCCCTCAGAACCGTGATAAATGACTGCTATCCCGAGCGAGGGAGAGCTGCGGTCTGTTAGGGAAATCACCCGCTGTTCTGCGCTGGAGTATTTAACATCAACTCGACTCCTATAATAAAGCAACTATTAAAAAAGAAAAACACAATCGTGACCATAATAAATGCCTCTTTCCACAAAAATAGGCAAAGTCCATTTTCTTTTAGTCTTATAAGCAAAATCAGTATAGTTTTTACATTCGACTGCAGTCGCATCTCATTTTTTGTGATGTCCAACGAAGTCCACCGTCACCAATTACAAATGATCAACAGAGACATGTCCACCACCAAGTGAAAAATTCAGGAAAAAAAACTTCGACTATTTTGCTGCGAAAATTACCGATCACCGCAGAATGTCTTCGTTATCTCGAAACAGTTACTGGAGTAAAGAAAAAGCGAGAATTTAAACTCCAAAGAAAAAAAACTATTTTAAGCAATTTCTTTCAGCTTGTTAAACAAATTGCACGACCTGAGAGCATCTTTCGCTTTCAGTGTCTGTAAATAAACTGTCATACATGTGTGTATTACAATCATTTCAGACAGTAATTCACGCCAATGGCTCACATGTCGGAAAAAAAACAAAATACATTCATTTTACGTATGACAATAACAATCTATAATTCAAGAGAACGTAGCTGTTTTGTACACTGTGACAGGTCCCCTTTTACCAACGCAATGCTATATGCATTTACGAAACAAATCGTGAGAGCCTGTCTCGCCCTATATAGGTGGGAGATTAAAATTTCATTAAAAGGTATGGCCACAAGGGGGAAAAAAAAGAAACGCCGGTCAAGAATCATTCCGTGGTACCCTAGTCGTCTCCTCCACCCACCAGGCGGCACGTCAATGATATCAATTTAATAGGCTAAGTAATTAAATTGATCGTGGGAGTCAGTTTGTATGGTGAGTAATTTTTTTCAGTAGTTGGATTACACTCACCAGGTAGGTCAAATGGGAATCTGTGGAGGGCAGACGATGTTCTTTTCGAGGAACACTATTGAGAATTGACATTTGAAGCAGATCGCAGAGGGATTCTACAGCCCACACCATACATTTCGCATAAGGACTTCTCTATTAAAAACACGATCGTAGCGAATGTGTTACCGTCAGCCTGAATAAAAAAGCGGTTTTGTGTCTACAGGCACACTCACGCGTCGCTGATAGCGTCATGCTTTCAGGTAGAAATTATGTCTGCGATTTGGAATCATGAAACAAATAACAGTCTGCTTTCAGGCACTGACCATATATGCCGATCCTATTAAATATATAGGTACTGGTTCATCGGAGCAGGTGGTTCGTAATCGAAGTCACCTCCACAGACTGGTGTAAAGTTTCATCACCTGCACTGTAGGAGGATCATATCCAACAGACTATCAATCACACGAGAGGGTTCCTGTACTGCTCTTTCATAAGTAGTTTAATACATTGTTTTCTTTCTGTTGTAACACATCTAATCAGTGTACACCGCAATGTTTTTTCTACCATGACTTAGAGACCCATGTCAGCTGCTGCCAAACCGACATTAACAAATTTCGATGCTCTGACTCCCCCAGAAAGCTGAACATTGCATGGCATAAACTATGCACCTACCACAACACAGGCTGGTAGAAATAAAACACAGAGGCGATGTTTCCCTTTGACAAAAATATGGAAGACATCGCAGTGGTTGCAACAGCTATCCGAAAGTGATCGTTGTGTATAGGTTTTTTTGGTAGTTTAGCGAATAAGACAGGTAAATACTCTCATACAAAATATTTATTAACTTTTACACACAGAAAACAATTCTTTCCTTATTTTTCTAAGGTGCAGTTTTAATAATGTCCAATTTAATTTTTAACTGATAACTTAAATCCACATCTGAATCATCTATTTCTTTCTCTAACCAGTAAGCTGACAAATACAGAAAAGGCATATTCTCGAATTCCAATACAAATCTAATTTTCTTCCTGTGAAGTACCTATTTTATGGCTTTAACTATTAGCTCAGTTCCTTCCTACAGTTCTTCTAGGCGAGAGCATTCGGTGGTTTTAATTTTTCTTCGTATCTCTTCCATGACGCTACTGTTAAAGCGTTCCACGTCTTCCTGTGTGTATGTCGGCTCTCTTCTGCTCCACATTCTTGCGGGATTTCTGTATAGAAATTTAAGTTTATAACTTTTGCAAAGGAGTGACCATTGAATGAAGTTATTCCATCAGTTTTAAACTCGGTGAATGGCTGTTCTGTTGTTAGGTGGATAACATCCAGCTCGCCACACTTAGAATATAACCATCCTTTTTAAGCCGATCCAAATGAGAGTAGAGCTTAATAAACAATTTTTACGTGTATCCCTTAATGTAGTAAACGTTCTCGATTCCATTGATTTCGGTCAGTACTGCAACACGTGACCAGTTTCCATTGCTGTTTACTGTAAATGCCAATATTTTGTATTCCCCCTTCGTAGTCAAATTTTTCCATACAGTGGGTTTAAATCCGTATGTAAACATGGCCTGCACATTCGCAATAGCTTCTTCCTTTTCCAGTTGCAGCTTATATGCTTCCTTTATGACACTTGTCTTCTCCATATACTCCAGTTTCCTTTCCTTTAATTCGAGATCCTCCATTTCCAGTTTTCTTTTCCGTACACTTGCTACATTAACTACGCTTAAAGGAGTAATTTTTTTAATGGGGAATGGTTTAAGTCTGTTTGATACATTGGTCCTTTTTCTAAAGATTTGGGGTGTAACATTATTCGTAGGATCAGTCCCAATTCGGCGATATCTATATAGGACGGTATTATGGAGAACAGTGTTCTAGAATGAGAAAATAAAATCTACAGCATGGTTACCGATAACTTTGTTTACTCCTGGGCTTGTGATTTGACATATAAATTTGTTGTATATGTTTACATTGAAACTGGAGCTCAGTTAAACAGTCTATTCCAGTTGTCATTTCGTTGTCCACAATCACATTGCTGCTTCCCTGATGGTCTCCTTCCATGCAGAAGTTGTGGGTTGATATTAGGTGGTCGCACATCTCCATTTTATTAAAAATTTCGGCAAAGACTTGCGTTATGTCTAAATCTGAAAGGTAATACTCGTCTACAAGCAACTGCTGCAATATTCCAGGCATCTCTTCCATTAGAACATGCAATTTAACGTCAGCTAATTCCACTTTATTTGGTATAGCGACAGGACTTTTATATTCCTTCGAAATGGTTTCCAGTGCTTCCCTGCCGATTTTATCCAATATTACTATTGCTGTCACATTGTCGCTACCATGTAGGAGAAATGGTAATATCGCCTTGATACCGTGCCTTGCAGTGACGAATTTGGAGAATTTACTACATAGCTAATAGTTAAATGAGTCACACATCTCATTCATTAACATTGCAGATCGTCCCTTCTCTAACTGCTTCTGTAATAGGAGTAAGCACATTGATATTCTTCTTCCTAAGGGGCATACCATATTTGATGTAATTTATGTTGTCATTTTCAGAATCTCTAAAGTACTGGAGGGGACTAGGAAATGCCGATATAACTCATCACCCCACCAGTTGCTGGACAGGGCACCCTCTTGCCCTGGAAATGAGAAATCATTTCGAAAGGCGGAAGAACCAGCAGATGGTCAACGGCATAGGATGTGGAAGGCAATGGGAAACCACCACATTAAAGAAATACGGTTATCCCAAGCATCAGCAGTAAACCATGTCAGTATCTTCTGTAAAATTTTCCGGAGATAAAATAGTCCCCCAATCGGATCTCCGGGTGGGGACTGAAAAAGATACAGACAACGTGAAGGAAAAGAATCCCAATTTTAACATAGCCACTTGGAATGTGAGAACACTGCTTCAGTGTGGCACACAAGAAAATGTAAAACTTGAAATGGAACAACTGGAAATCGATATCCTAGGCATATCGGAGATGAGATGGCCCCAACCAGGTGATTTATGGTCTGGAGAATAGTCATTCACATTAGGACTGACCAAGATAGACCAGAAATGGGAGGAGTTGGAATAAAAAACTATGGCTCACGTGACAAGGGATATGTGCAATATAGCTCTCGAATAATACTAGTCAAACTTGAAACTAAACCAAAGGACACTGTGATAATGCAAATATACATGTCAACATCCAAAGGAGAAGATGCAGTCATTGACGAAATACAGGGTGGTCAATTGATAGTGACCGGGCCAAATATCTCACGAAATAAGCATCCAACGAAAAAACTACAAAGAACAACACTCGCCTAGCTTGAAGGGGGAAACCCGATGGCGCTGTGGTTGGCCCGCTAGATAGTGCTGCCATGGGAGAAACGGATATCAACTGCGTTTTCTTTTAATAGGAACCCCCATTTTTATTACATATTCGTGTAGTACGTAAATAAATATGAATGTTTTAGTTGGACCACTTTTTTCGCTTTTTGATAGATGGCGCTGTAATAGCCACAAACGTATAAGTACGTGGTATCACGTAACATTCCGCCAGTTCGGGCGGTATTTGCTTCGTGATACATTACCTGCGTTAAAATGGACCGATTACCAATTGCGGAAAAGGTCGACATCGTGTTGATGTATGGCTATTGTGATCAAATGCCCAACGGGCGTGTGCTATGTATGCTGCTCGGTATCCTGGACGACGACATCCAAGTGTCCGGACCGTTCGCCGGATGATTACGTTATTTAAAGAAACAGGAAGCGTTCAGCCACATGTGAAACGTCAACCACGACCTGCAACAAATGATGATGCCCAAGTAGGTGTTTTAGCTGCTGTCGCAGCTAATCCGCACATCAGTAGCCGACAAATTGCGCAAGAAGCGGGAATCTCAAAAACGTTGGTGTTGAGAATGCTACATCAACATCGATTGCACCCGTACCATATTTCTATGCACCAGGAATTGCATGGCGACGACTTTGAACGTCGTGTACAGTTCTGCCACTGGGCACAAGAGAAATTAGGGGACGATGACAGATTTTTTGCACGCGTTGTAATTAGCGACGAAGCGTCATTCACCATTAGCGGTAACGTAAACCGGCATAATATGCACTATTGGGCAGCGGAAAATCCACGATGGCTGCGACAAGTGGAACATCAGCGACCTTGGCGGGTTAATGTATGGTGCGGCATTATGGGAGGAAGGATAATTGGCCATTTTATCGATGACAATCTAAATGGTGTAATGTATGCTGACTTTCTACGTTATGTTCTACCGATGTTACTACAAGATGTTTCACTGCATGACAGAATGGCGATGTACTTCCAACATGATGGATGTCCGGCACAGCTCGCGTGCGGTTGAAGCCGTATTGAATAGCATATTTCATGACAGGTTGATTGGTCGTCGAAGCACCATACCATGGCCCGCACGTTCACCGGATCTGACGTCCCCGGATTTCTACCCGTGGGGAAAGTTGAAAGATATTTGCTGTCATGATCCACCGACAACGCCTGACAACATGCGTCAGCGCATTGTCAATGCATGTGCGAACATTACGGAAGGCGAACTACTCGCTGTTGAGAGGAATGTCGTTACACGTATTGCCAACTGCATTGAGGTTGACGGACCTCATTTTGAGCATTTATTGCATTAATGTGGTGTTTACAAGTAATCACGCTGTAACAGCATGCGTTCTCAGAAATGGTAAGTTCACAAAGGTACATGTATCACATTGGAACAACCGAAATAAAATGTCCAAACGTACCTACGTTCTGTATTTTAATTTAAAAAACCTACCTGTTACCAACAGTTCGTCTAAAATTGTGAGCCATATGTCTGTGACTATTACAGCGCCATCTGTCTCAAAGCGAAAAAAGGGGTCCAACTAAAACATTCATATTTATTTACGTACTACACGAATATGCAATAAAAATGGGGGTTCCTATTTTAAAAAAACGCAATTGATATCCGTTTCACCTATGGCAGCGCCATCTAGCAGGCCAACCATAGCGCCACCTGGTTTCCCCCTTCAAGCTAGACAACTTTCGTTCTTTGTAGTTTTTTCGTTTGACGCTTATTTCGGGAGATATTTGGTCCGGTCACGATCAATGCACCACCCTGTATACGAAGAAATAAGTAATGCGATGAGAAATGTTAAGGGAGATGAAAACCTGATAGCCATGGGGGACTGGAACGCGATTGTGGGTGAAGAACCGAAGGATAGAATTGTTGGCAAACATGGACTTGGAAGAAGAAATGAAAGAGGAGATCGACTAATCGAGTTCTGCTAGAGGCACCAGTTAGTTGTTGCAAACACACTTGTCCAACATCACAAACGAAGAAGATACACATTGAAGGCCCCTGGAGACCTGTCTTATTCGTTAACGTACCAAAAATCCTAAGTTATTTCCTATATACAACGATCTATGTGCATGAATTTTGGATGTGGAAGTGGGTGGGTGGGTGGGTGACCTTGAAAGGCCGGCCGGCGGGGCCGAGGGGTTCTAGGCGCTTCAGTCTGGAGCCACGCTGCTGCTGCGGTCGCAGGCTCGAATCCTGCCTCGGGCATGGATGTGTGTGATGTCCTTAGGTTAGTTAGGTTTAAGTAGTTCTAAGTCTATGACCTCAGATGTTACGTTCCATAGTGCTCAGAGCCATTTGCAACTTTTTTCTTTTTTTTTTACCTTGAAAAGTAGTTGAAACTAGGTACTTGAAAGTGTAGCGACCCCTTTTTCTTACCTGTATGAACCAATGCCTGTGTATTTAATAGGGTCGCCAAATATGTATGGGTGATAGACATGAATGCACCCAGAGAGACACAGATCTTCTTCGGACTGCAGTACCTGTACGTAGTTTGGAGATGTGTAGCAATGCAGTAGCAAAATCTTCGTCCTTCCTCCATGCCATGTATGATGTGTAGTCTTCCTAATTTTCCCAACAAGAAACACCACCGTAATTGCTCGTACTGTCTCTTCTCAACCTCGTGTTGCAGGGGAAAGCTTCGTTTGGAGCTGGCTTTACATTCTGTACACGGTTGGCGGAGCTCTGACACCATGTTCCCATTTCCACTGAGTGGTCAAAACGCTCTCCTGTCGCATTAACTCAGCTCGTCCCATTTCCACGCAGGATGTACAATGTCTTCGATATAATGCTCTCTGACTTCCATACAGGTCAGACTTACATTGGGATGATCACATAGACTAAGCTGCAGGGCAGAGACTTAGGAGCAGTTACAAGATGCAGAGGGACTGTCTAAAAACAGCGCAGGAGTTCTTGGTATATGGGATCCTTGGCAGATAGGTTCGAAAAAAGGTGACTTGTTTCGAGATACGAGAGTGGCACGAATGTGATTCACCAGTGGCTGTAATCATTAAACGACGTCTCGACAGGATCCAACGCAAATATGTGGTTGAATGGATAGACTTGATTCCAAATTGCAGACAGCATTTCTGCCTGAAAACGTAACACTGTCAGCGACCCGTGTGTGCCTTGTAGATTCAAGGCCACTTTTTATGCAGGCTGATGGCAACATAGACGTTATGGAGGTGTTTTTAATAGCGTGGTCCTTACGCGAAAGGTATGTTGTGGGCTGTAGAATCCCTCTGTGGTCAGCTTCAGATGTCATTTCTCAATAGTGTTCCTCGAAAAGAACATTGTCTTCCCTCCATGGATTCCCAGTTGTCCTACTTGGCGAGTGTAATCCGACTGCTGAAAACAAAAATTACTCGCCATGCAAAGTGACTCTCATGATCAATTTGATTAATTAGCCTCTCAAATTGATATCAATGACGTGCCGCCTGGCGGAAGGAAGAGATGACTAGGGCGCCACAGAATGATTCTTGACAAGTGTTCCTTTTCTTTTATTTTCGTTGGGGCGTTTTAATGAAATTTCAATCTCCCACTTACACATGACAATACAGGCTCTCACAATTTGTTTCGTAAACGCTATTATGATACAGCATCGCACTGGTAAAAGGGGACCTGTCACAGTTTAAAGAACAGCTCCGTTGTCTTGAATTATAGCTTGTTGGAGTCGAATGTAAAATGACTGTGTTTCTTCCGACAAGTGAGACAATGGCATGAAAGATTGTATTCTCTAATGTTATTCCACGTGCATGAGAGTTTATTTGCACACACTGATTGCAAGAGACGCTCTCAGGTCATGTAATTTGTTCAAGAAGCTGAAAGAAATTGCTTAACATAGTTTCTTTTTCTTTGGAGTTTAAATTTTCGCTTTTTTTTACTCTGATGATGGTTTCGAAATGACGAGAACATTCTGCGGTGATCGGTAGTTTTTGCAGCAAAATAGTCGAAGTTTTATTTATTTTTTCCTGATTTTAAGCAGGATGGTCATGTCTCTACTGATCATTTGTGATCGGAGGACAGCCCTGGGACAAAGAAATTCTCACGAAAATTCGAAATTCCCGCCAAAATTCAAAATTTCCGCCAATAGGGTAGGTTTGGGGAGGGGTGACGGAGGGGAGGGGAAGGGGGCTGGTGCACACGTGCAGGCAGAGAAAAGCACGTAATGTCATCCGGAGCAGGGGTGCGCAGGGTCAGGAGAGGGGGTGAGCGGGTGTGGGCAGTAGTGGGCGTGCACAGGGGTGATTAATTGATCAATTTAATTTTCATATCAATTTGATATCAAAATTGCGCTGAGGACTCTACTATCCTACTACTAACAGAACCCTTTCTGCACCATTCCTATTGCAATTATCCGGAATATTTTTTTCTCTTTGGAACACTTTGACCAAATGACACTGTGCAAATTTTCATTTGCAATTTGTGTCTTGCCATGAGGACATCTAGCCAGTAGTGCATCAGATGCAAGTCACTGGTGCGCAGCTACTACCTTGATCACTCTAGCTGCTGTCAGCGTGCTACGACCCTTGAACAGTCCATATTTCAAATATTCCTTAGACATACAGCCATACCGCTTTGGGCTCTAAAAATAAACACACAAAAACTGTGAAACAGCCATTCCAATTCTACTGAAAAAAACTGAAGTTTGAGGGTGGAGCCTCACTAATAAGTCAGAATTCAAACAAAGCTAATCTTCTGCTACCTAAAATAGACATTCATAGCCAGATATAATACACAGAATTCCCTGGATCAAATTGGATAACTAGCTAAAATATAGTCAATACATAAATAAATTAACTAGGAAACTCAGTTTGGCATGTATTGCACTTAAAAGTGCTTTTCCTTATTTTGACTTGAGGGCAAGGGTATTAGCTTATTTCTCATACTTTCACTCTCTAATACCTAATGGAATTATCTTTCTGGGGAAATGTGATTCAAATAATTAAAGACTTTATTCAGAAACGCAAGTAATAAGAATATTCTGTTAAGTAGGCAAATGCTGATCTTAGAGAGATCTTTTCAAGTATCTTGAAGTTATTACATACAATTCAGCTCAACAGAGACACACCTTCTTGTGGTGGCGTGTGGTATTCCCTTTCGCCCTGAAGCATGTGACATGCACTCCATGAGACAACGGAAATGTTGTGGAGCCATACCGATCCATGACCACTACGCAAGTGCCCACAAATCAAGAAAATTGGTCTGAGATATATTTCGCAAGGTTGAGATCAAGTCACCTGGTGGGCCATAAGCAGAGAGTGTTCGTTGGCGATTCCGACGTGGTTTGGGATCGATAGCTTCATGCATTATATTACTGAAGCCACAGGTCGCCCAAGCAGTGCTGTAGGCGACCAAGCGGACAGTAAGTTATTGCAGTCGCCCAACAGAGACAATGGCAGAAGTATCTACAACACCATTCTTTTCCATGTTGACGTCTTCCACTCAAGAATACTTCCATTACCTCATTTCCAGAAGCATTATTATGATTAGTCACGGTTGTTTCGTTTCTTACCTCATTATTAACGTTCTTTTACACAGATTTTTGTACTCAGCACTTTCACTTACAGGAAGTATACTTACGTTTTTATATTGTACAGATCTATTGGCATCACCTGCTTTCGTGTCTTTGTATTGATTATTTTATTGTGGTGGTAGTGGGAGCGTTTGCTCTCTCTCTCTCTCTCTCTCTCTCTCTGAGGTGTGTGTGTGTGTGTGTGTGTGTGTGTGTGTGTGTGTGTGTGGCGCTAATACGTAGTAATTATTATCTAAGACCTGTAATATTTGGCTTTCAATATTTGGTAGGTAAATGTGTAAATAGCATCTCAAGCTCTTGACTTGTGATGGAATCTAGGAATACAATGAACGAACTAGTGAGAGTATAGGAAGCAGAAACAAGATTTCGAAGCTCTGTTCAAAGATATAAAAGACGAGATAAAGTAATAAGAGTGTATTTGTCAAGAGAAAAATATTTATGGCGTCAGTGATAAAATCATAAACTTGTGAGAGAATCTAAAGTAACATGTGGAAGAGGATTTTCAAATAGCAAATATAGTAAAATCGTACTATATTATATGCCCTTTGCTTAACCACCTCCGTGTAAACCAATGAAAACAGGTGGGAACGGTAAATTAAGATACTGTTATGTTACATTTTGTTCAATTGTGTACATTTCCTCACAGATGATGTTCAAATAGTCCACCGTCAACTTCAATGCATGTTGCTGCTCGTGTAGACAGGTGTTGAGTCGCCGATCGGTGCCCAATTTTGCACTCCTTTACCTGGGCACGAGCATGTAAAATACGAGCGAGAAGTTCCTCTATTGTGTCCACTTACTGTGTCACTGGCCGTACGGAATGTGTAGGAGCTTCGTCATGCTGAAAGTACTCGTGTTGCCAAAGGGATATTCTCCACGTATTCTGGTAACACATTTTGAAGAAACTCAAGATACCGTGACCCAGTAGGACGGTTATATAAAACAACTGACCGATGACTGAGAAACGTCGTTGAAAATTCGTTTCCACAGTGGCGTGCACATTTTCATTTGCCCATACATGAGAGTTGCGCGTGTTGTTGATTCCGTTGCGAGTAAATGTTGACTTATCAGTGAACAGAATAGTGGAAGTAATCGCTAATTGGCAATGATCCATTGACAGAATTCTTGCCGGGCGGCAGCATCTCGTTCATGCAGATGTTGTACACTCTGCTGATGAAAGAGATACAAACCGTGCTCGTGTACTGTGCGTATCACTCGTGTTTGTGGAATACCAAGTTGGGCTGCAGTTCTCCTAGAGTTAGTAGTAGGGTTGCGTTTCACTACTTGAAGAATGATCTCAATTTGAAACTTCCTGGCACATTAAAACTGTGTGCCGGACCGAGACTCGAACTCGGGACCTTTGCCTTTCGCGGGCAAGTGCTCTTCCAACTAAGCTACCCTATCATGAATCACGCCCCGTCCTCACAACTTTACATCTACCAGTACTTCGTCTCCCACCTTCCAAACTTCACAGAAGCTCCCCTGTGAAAATTGCAGAACTAGCACTCCTGGAAGAAAGGCAAATGTCCCGAGTTCGAATCTCGGTCCGGCACACAGTTTTAATCTGCCAGGAAGTTTCATATCAGCGCACACTCCGCTGCAGAGTGAAAATCTCATTCTGTTCTCAATTTCATTAAGAGTTTGTTGTACGGGACGTTCAGAGACATTTACGCTGGGAAGCGTACAACGATCATGCAATCCGTGAAATACCCTGCTAAACACCCTGCTATCTGGCACTCTGCGATTCGGAAATCGTTGTTGGTATTCTCGCACAGAAGCTCTGGAGTTCCCATTGGACAATCCATAGACAAAAACCATGTCAGCATACTCTGCATGTGTGGAGATCCCTGGCATTTTCACTACACAAAACTGTATTCGTTGTTCACGTAACAACACTGTAGTACCGTGCACTACGACAAGCACTGTCGGACTGAAACTTGAGGTAAACAACTGCACCATGCGCAAGTGAACTGCGTACTGACACGGTTAGTAAGGACGACGCTACACGTTTCCCGTTCCTAGTTGTTTTCATTGGTTAACCCGGAAACGGTTAAAAAAGGGCATATGTTTATTAGGAGTTTTTTTCTCCAGAATCACCACTAGTATCACCCTTCAAATAATGTACCTCTCCTCCTGACTCACCATGTATATTCGCTAGTCAAATTCGTCATAAATAATCCGTCACAATTTGAAAAGTGTAGTAATATCCATGCCTACAACACTAGAGGAAAAAATGTTCTTTATGAGCCATAACTAAGGCTGTAAGTGGCTTAGAAAGGAGTTCGATATACAGCAAAAAAGTTTTTGATTATTGTCCTGACAGGTAGCATATGAAGTTTTAAATCAAACGTAAAATCATTTCTCCTGGACAGCTCCTCCTATACCACGGAATAATTTCTGTCTAAAATTGGTAGCTTGTAAATAAACTTTTTAATACAAATAACTAGTCTTTAACTGTAGTACCGTGAGCAAGACTGAACAACAATGTGTTCGTTAATGTTAACACTAACGATGTATACAGTACGTATCCTGTAAACTGATTCGTTCCACAGCATTTCGATAAAAGAATCGTTCAAATGATGAATGGAACATATAACAAACCAGCTAACTAAGTGAGGACAAAAAGAAAACGCTGCCTTGAAAGTTTCATCTGTCGCAGGAGAATAATTTGCACACGAGCTATGTCTGTCTGCACACTTGAGTGCACATGAGATACACCTCCCACCGACATCTTTCGTTTGAAACAGTAGCTGCTAAACGAAAGAAACAAGGCGAAACCGTAACGTGTCTGGCCCAGCTGGTGGAAGCAATTCATAAAGCTTTTTCCGTTGCCAGCCACATCTTTCCGTAAATATTAACCAAGACAACGCCCAAAACGCCTTTCCTCACTGGAATTCCGGTTAGATTTTGGTAGAAATAGCCCACTGGGCAAAGAGGACAAGGGAAGGGATAATGTGAAACGTAAACACAGCGGAGGCTCTTCTATTAAGCAGAGTGAGGCGGCAAGATTAATGGCATCCACTCTCATTGGCGACATCAGAGATAATCTAGCGAAGCCGGTGAGGTTACTTTTACAGTTTATTTCCGCCGTGATAACAAGATTATGCCTATTTCCTAAAGCTCGCAATCAATCTGAGATTCCTTTTTGGCTACAGCATTAGAGAGCTTCTCACGGAGCCACCACAATTCGTTTCTATCAACGCAAATGATAGTACATCGACTTTCGACGTTTTACAGAAGGGTGGAAGCGAGCAAGGAAGAAAACGAATGGTATGATTTGCCATTAAGAGAAGCATGGATTGTCCGCAGCTCGTGGTCGTGCGGTAGCGTTCTCGCTTCCGACGCCCGGGTTCCCGGGTTCGATTCCCGGCGGGGTCAGGGATTTTCTCTGCCTCGTGATGACTGGGTGTTGTGTGCTGTCCTTAGGTTAGTTAGGTTTAAGTAGTTCTAAGTTCTAGGGGACTGATTACCATAGCTGTTAAGTCCCATAGTGCTCAGAACCATTTGAAGCATTTTTTTTTAAGCATGGATTCCCGAAATTTTTTTGTTAGTACACTCCACATCTTTAATTTCATCTATGTATTCACCTAGTTTTGTAAAGGAAACATTTACTTTATTTAACTGTTTATTTACTAGAGTGTTCCAGAAAGTAACTACTTGAGTTTTTCACAATTTTATTAGACACTAATTCGTGAGAGATCTCTGTCCTGCTAAATTCTTTCTTTTTTTTCAGTTGTATGCTATACCAGGCTCTTCAACCCCCTTCTTTACCAGGCTTTTCAACCCTCTTCTTAGTGCTGCAAAATTGGCTCTGTCGTCTCCTAGAAGCATATTAGTCGTAGTAGTACTAGTAAAGGATGGGGCAAATAAAAGTGGCCCAGACGAGTGGGTACGATTGGACATGAATGTATGCATATAACTACACACCATGACGCGTGTACCCCTGCCATGCGATCCACACTGGTTCAGATCGTAGTGTGGGCTGTGTCAGTGTGAGTGGAGCAGTGCAAAGGGGACGACGGTACTAACAGCGGAGTAGCGGGTGTTCGTTGACGAAAGTTACACGACAACAAAGTCGTCGAAACGGTGTGGTCAGTCGTTTGCTGAGAAGTTTAATGAAGTCAAAGTCTTCATGAACTGCAGTAGGACATTTCGGATGAGATTTAAGCTATTCCAGCAGTACAGCTTCGATCCGCCTTCAGCAACTTGCTGACCAGGGCCCAAAAGTACCAAGAGATGGATGGTGGTCACTTTCAACATCTAATGTAGCTAGATTAGTACTGTATTTCCTTTCTTCTGCTGAGTTTTTTATACCTTGGAACTCAATTCTCTGGACCACTTCTATTTGCTCCACCATGTAAGAGTAGCAGTTTTATTCATCGAGCCACTGGCCTTGCAGAGTTTAAACACAACACTGTTCACACTGTCCAAGGCCACTAACAACTTCGGAAGTGGGTGACTAGGATGCACACGATCATGCTGTAGACTGCACACAAGAAAAACAGCCGCCGCAGAATCTGCCCCCAGGAGCAACAGTCAGGCAGCTGAGGTTGGGTACACCTGCAATAACATAAGACCAGCTGCACGTCCACAGATGGGAACCAGAGACCCTCAGGGTGGAAGATGGTAGCAGTTGCCCATCTGACCCACTGATCGAAGACGCCTAAATCCTTTCCATTGGACGTGGCGTGGCTGCAGTGCTGCAGCTAACAGCGTCAATGCCCCGGAATGGAACTTCCTGTTCCACATAGATCGTAGATAGCTAGGAGCAGATGGCAGACTGACATACGTCCCTCCTCGAGGCTGGTTGGCTGCAGACTGTTTTGCTGCATTGGCATTTCAGACCACCCAGCTCATGCATAAAGTAGCAATCAGCTTGGTAGTGCAGACATCATATCTGCAATTTTTTTTGTAACTGTAAAATTTTACCATGAGTGAGACGTGTGGTCTGTCATAGGTTTGTAAGTAGTGGGTTACAGTGTGGGATTTGTTCAAAGTATTTTCATTGGGGGGGGGGGGGATGGAGTGGGGAAGCCAATGGGCATTCTAGAGATATCCTCTCCTGGGAATGCAGAATCTGGAGTAGAAATAATTTGATAGAGAAGCAGGAGCGTAAGATCTGTGCCCTTCAGGTGCAGTTACAATGCACAAAGGAGGAACTAGATAGGTTGATGAGAGTGAATGGTGGTGGGGAATGGGAACTGGCAGCTAGGAGGAGGAGGTATTCAGACAGTTATACTTTGCGTATATGCAATAGATTTGAACAACTGTCAGAGTTGAGTGGAGAGGAGCCTCTTGTAGCTGTAGATTTAGGAAACATGCAGCAGTCCTCAGCAATTAGGTGGCCTAGGTCAGTTGCAAAGTCAAACAGAAAGAAGAAGGTTCTGCTGCTAGTTAGTTCGCATGGTAGGGGTGTGGGCCAGCAGTTACAGGAAGTGTTGGGGAGTGAGTGCCAGGTCACCAGCATTGTGAAGCCTAGTCAGGGTTGGCTCAATTGACTGATTGCATAGGGGAGTTATGTAGGAATTTTACAAAGGAGGACCAGGTAGTGATAGTGAGCGGAGCATGGAACAGTCTTGATAGGGAGAGGGAATATGATGTAGGTGGTGACCTGGTAAATATAGCTACCCAAACTGGTGGCACTAATGTGCATTTCATGCAAGTGTTTGAGCTTCATGATCAGCCTCGTCTTAATGTGGCTCTTAGGTAAGTTAACATGGGGCTGGGGAGGGCGCTGATGGCAGAAGGCATGGGTCCCATTTCAGTGGTGCCAGTTGGGTCTATCAGTAGATCAGGTTTTACTAGGCGTGGCCTGCACCTCAATAAGGTATGGGAAAAGGAGGTTGGCAACGCTTATATGTGACAGTGTAGTTGGTGTTAGAGCTGCACCTTTTTTTAGACTGAAGTCAGCTGATAGGTATACCTGCTTAAAGGAAGTCCCTCTTACTAAGGACTCACCTACAGATGATGTCATGTTTCCAAGTAGAGAACGAATTAGCATATTTCATCAAAATATAAGAGGTATTAGAGATAAAGTTAATGAACTGCTTACAGATGTTGACTGAAATTGTCGGTATGTCGGAGCACCACTTAAATAATTTGAAGATTCAGAGGCTTCCTTTACCAGGATACAGATTAACTGGCTATTTTTCAAGGTATTCCTCGTGGGGTGCGGGAGTAGCTATGTACATAAAAAACAGTTTTCCATTTGAGTCCATAGATGTATCACGGCACTGCACTGAACAGATATTTGAATGTTGTGCAGGGGCAGTTGAATTTAGTGAAACTAAACTTCTAATTGTTGTTGTTTATAGGTCCCCTAACACTAACTTCAGAGAATTTCTGCTCAAGCTAGAGAGGGTTCTTGATTCACTTTGTAGGAAGTACCAGAAATTAGTTACACTCCTGGAAATTGAAATAAGAACACCGTGAATTCATTGTCCCAGGAAGGGGAAACTTTATTGACACATTCCTGGGGTCAGATACATCACATGATCACACTGATAGAACCACAGGCACATAGACACAGGCAACAGAGCATGCACAATGTCGGCACTAGTACAGTGTATTCCACCTTTCGCAGCAATGCAGGCTGCTATTCTCCCATGGAGACGATCGAAGAGATGCTGGATGTAGTCCTGTGGAACGGCTTGCCATGCCATTTCCACCTGGCGCCTCAGTTGGACCAGCGTTCGTGCTGGACGTGCAGACCATGTGAGACGACGCTTCATCCAGTCCCAAACATGCTCAATGGGGGACAGATCCGGAGATCTTGCTGGCCAGGGTAGTTGACTTACAGCTTCTAGAGCACGTTGGGTGGCACGGGATACATGCGGACGTGCATTGTCCTGTTGGAACAGCAAGTTCCCTTGCCGGTCTAGGAATGGTAGAACGATGGGTTCGATGACGGTTTGGATGTACCGTGCACTATTCAGTGTCCCCTCGACGATCACCAGTGGTGTACGGCCAGTGTAGGAGATCGCTCCCCACACCATTATGCCGGGTGTTGGCCCTGTGTGCCTCAGTCGTATGCAGTCCTGATTGTGGCGCTCACCTGCATGGCGCCAAACACGCATACGACCATCATTGGCACCAAGGCAGAAGCGACTCTCATCGCTGAAGACGACACGTCTCCATTCGTCCCTCCATTCACGCCTGTCGCGACACCACTGGAGGCGGGCTGCACGATGTTGGGGCGTGAGCGGAAGACGGCCTAACGGTGTGCGGGACCGTAGCCCAGCTTCATGGAGACGGTTGCGAATGGTCCTCGCCGATACCCCAGGAGCAACAGTGTCCCTAATTTGCTGGGAAGTGGCGGTGCGGTCCCCTACGGCACTGCGTAGGATCCTACGGTCTTGGCGTGCATCCGTGCGTCGCTGCGGTCCGGTCCCAGGTCGACGGGCACGTGCACCTTCCGCCGACCACTGGCGACAACATCGATGTACTGTGGAGACCTCACGCCCCACGTGTTGAGCAGTTCAGCGGTACGTCCACCCGGCCTCCCGCATGCCCACTATACGCCCTCGCTCAAAGTCCGTCAACTGCACATACGGTTCACGTCCACGCTGTCGCGGCATGCTACCAGTGTTAAAGACTGCGATGGAGCTCCGTATGCCACGGCAAACTGGCTGACACTGACGGCGGCGGTGCACAAATGCTGCGCAGCTAGCGCCATTCGACGGCCAACACCGCGGTTCCTGGTGTGTCCGCTGTGCCGTGCGTGTGATCATTGCTTGTACAGCCCTCTCGCAGTGTCCGGAGCAAGTATGGTGGGTCTGACACACCGGTGTCAATGTGTTCTTTTTTCCATTTCCAGGAGTGTATATTTGGCGACTTCAATATAAATTTTGTGTACGATGGTGCAAGAAAAAGGATGTTGGTAGATCTCCTAAATTCATATGATCTGATGCAGATTATGTTTTTTCCAACTAGGGTGCAGGGGGACAGTTGCACAGCCATACACAATATTTCTATTCATTCTTCATTACTAAATGGGTTTTCTGTTAGTAAAAGAGTGAATGGCCTTTCAGACGATGATGTACGAACTTTAACACTAAAATGCTTTTGTACTCAAACAAATGTCACATGTAATTACAAACTGTGTAAGAAAGTTAATCGAACAGCAATAGAGTTTTTTAAACCTTGTCAAGGAACAAGAGTGGCAGGATGTTTATGGAGCCTATAACATAGATGATAAATATAATTCTTTCCTTAATACATTTCTCATGCTCTTTGAGAGTTACCTTCCATTAGAACATCCTACATCAGGAATTATGTCACAATGTTAAAAGTAGTCTCAATGAAGCTACAGCAACCCGTAACAAACAATATTGTAAGGTGCTTAAATATGTTATTAGGAAGGCAAAGAGTATATGGTATGCAAATAGAATAGCTAATTCACAGGATAAAATTAAAACCATATGGTCAGTCGTGAAGGAAGTGTCTGGTCAGCAGCACACAGTCGTCGATATAAAGTCAGTTCATAGTAAAAATATTTCTGTTACTGATAAATCAGATATATGTACAGTATTTAGCACCTATTTTCTGAGCATTGCTGATGAATTAAATAAAAATTTTGTTTCTACAGGGAATCATATAACTTTCTTGGTAAATGCCTTTCCGAGATCTAAAATACTCCTCTGTGATACAGACAAGGGGGAGGTTGAGTCAATAATTAAATCACTGAGGACTCTCATGGTTATGATGGAGTGCCTAGCATAATATTGAAGTACTGTGGTGCACATGTTAGCCCTGTTTTTATCCATATTTATAATTTTTCCTTTAGGAATGGTCAGTTTCCTGAACGATTTAAGTACTCAGTAGCAAAGCTGCTTTATAAAAAGGGAGAAAGGGATGATGTAGATAATTTTAGACCTATTTCTATGCTATCAGTGTTTGCTAAAGTTATTGAACAGGCTGTGTATGCAAGCATAATTGATCATTTTATATAACACGATTTGCTATCAAATGTACAGTTCGACTTTAGAAGTCGTTTAACAACTGAAAATGCTATATTCTCTTTTCTCTGTCAGGTACTAGATGGGTTAAACAAAAGGTTTCGAACGCTAGGCATATTTTTTGATTTAACTAAGGTGTTCGATTGTGTTGATCACAAAATATTTCTCCAGAAGCTGGACCATTATGGAATATGGGAAGTAGCTCACAATTGGTTCACCTCTTACTTTAGCAACAGACAGCAAAAGGTCACAAAAGGTCATTATTCACAGTGTTGAAAATGGCTGTGATGTGGGGTCCGAGTGGTGTACGGTCAAGTGAGGGGGGGGGGGGGGGTGTTCCAGGGATCAGTTTTGGGGCCACTCTTTATTTATATAAATGATATGCCCTCTACTATTATTAGTGACTCTAAAATATTTCTGTTTTGCTGATGACACAAGCTTGGTAGTAAAGGATGTTATGTGCAACATTTGCTCTGTTTCAAATAGTGCAGTTCATGACCTGAGTTCATGGCTTGTAGAAAGTAAACTAATGCTAAATCACAGTAAGACTCAGTTTTTACAGTTTCTAACACTCAGTTCAACAAAACCTGACGTTTTAATTTCACAGAATGGGCATATGATTAGTGAAACTGAACAGTTAAAATTTCTAGATGTTCAGATAGATTTTAAACTGTCGTGGAAAGCCCACGTTCAGGATCTTGTTCAAAGACTTAATGCTGCCATTTTTACTATTCGAATGGTATCTGAAGTGAGTGATCGTTCGACACGAATATTGCCTACTTTGCTTATTTTCATTCGCTTATGTCGTATGGTATTATATTTTGGGGTAACTCTTCCCACTCTAAAAGGATATTTTTGGCTCGGAAACGGGCAGTTCGGGCAATAAGTGGTGGTATTTTGACATTGGCCTCTCGATATATATACTCCTTACTGTCATTTCTTGTTAACACTATTAGCTTATTCCCAAGAATAAGCAGCTTTCACATAGTTAATACTCGACAGAAATCAAACTTGCATTTGGATTGGACTTTCTTAACTCTTGTGCAGAAAGATGAGCAGTATACCGCTGCATTCATTTTCAATAAGCTAACACTCGAATACAAAAATCTTAGCAGTAGCCTACGCGCTTTCAAATCGAAACTGAAGAGTTTCCTCATGGGTCACTCCTTCTATTCTGTCGAAGAGTTCCTTGAAAAAATAAGCTGATTCTTGTTGTATTGTTGACTGCGTTTACTTAAACTTATGGACTGACTTTTTTTCGGGTTCATAAACATTTTATTTTTATCTGTTATTACTTTTATGTTGTAATTTCATGTACTGAACCCTTCCATCACCTTGGAGACTTGCTCCTCAGTTTGGTCCTACGGAACTTGACGTGCAAATAAAATAAAGAAATAAATATCAGATATCTCCTCATATTGCAACTGCACTCAGCTGTTATGGCTTGGCCCATTTTCCTCTGTTTCCTGAATTGCCAGGGATGATGTCTGAACTTTACCTGGCTGCAACAACATATTATTTCGGGGCACAACGTTATATACCTTGCTGTAATGCGCCTCTCACTGATAAAATGTCGTAACATCCTTTTATCAAATCTTAACTGCAAAACTCATAACTGCCCTTAGGTTCTTGATGCACACAACTTAGGTCACCACTATCCTGTTTCAACTGGCCCACTCATTGTGCAGCTGATGCAACTGTTGTCATATCTCAACACCTTTTAGAAACATATATCTTTCCTTCTTGAATGTTTGAAATGCCTTGAGTGTTTGCTTTGTGTAAGATTATGAATTTTTAATGCTCTCTTGTAATATCCCCATAGTTGTAGAGTGTGGCTGCAGTTGAGTATAAAGACAAACAGAATCGACACAGTCACTGCGTGGGAGATACGGACAGTCATTCGTTTCCTGAAAATCTGAAATAAGTCAACAGCAGTCACTATCAAATTTGTAAGTTTTGAGAGGACGAGACAGTTAATGTAGGGCATGTGTAGACAGTGGACTTTTTTTCACTGTTCCCTATGAACATAAGAGTTGCGTTAAAAATCGCGGAAAGAGAAGTATGCGACAATAAAGCTCGTTATCAAGCCGTATCGATGTAGATGCCTTTCTAAGTATCAGCCAATTGTAGCTAACGCTTACTATCTAGTATTCACGTAATTCGACGTTGGAAAATTCAAGAGACGAGTGCCTACAGTTGCCATGGCTAAGGAAGAGTTAATTTATTCATTGTCTGTTTGTTGTTTGCACGTAACATGGTTTTCAGTACTTCAAAACTTTTTTCCATTGCTTTGTATTATGTAAACGGTTTGTAACAGTTCACGTGGGGAGTAATCTGTTCTAAAGAAATTGGATATTTTTTTATGTCGTCTGTCTCAGTTGCACTGATATAAAATTGATAATGGAAGTGTCAGCCCGAAACTACTAATCACTGGAGCAGAATTCTATATCAATGCAGCTGATACGGACAATATAAAAGATTAACTAATTTTCTCAGTACTGAACAGTTGAGGACCAATGCCAAGGCAGCATGCATCAAATACACTCCTGGAAATGGAAAAAAGAACACATTGACACCGGTGTGTCAGACCCACCATACTTGCTCCGGACACTGCGAGAGGGCTGTACAAGCAATGATCACACGCACGGCACAGCGGACACACCAGGAACCGCGGTGTTGGCCGTCGAACGGCGCTAGCTGCGCAGCATTTGTGCACCGCCGCCGTCAGTGCCAGCCAGTTTGCCGTGGCATACGGAGCTCCATCGCAGTCTTTAACACTGGTAGCATGCCGCGACAGCGTGGACGTGAACCGTATGTGCAGTTGACGGACTTTGAGCGAGGGCGTATAGTGGGCATGCGGGAGGCCGGGTGGACGTACCGCCGAATTGCTCAACACGTGGGGCGTGAGGTCTCCACAGTACATCGATGTTGACCGAGCGGGGTGGCGCAGTGGTTAGACACTGGACTCGCATTCGGGAGGACGACGGTTCAATCCCGCGTCCGGCCATCCTGATTTAGGTTTTCCGTGATTTCCCTAAATCGCTCCAGGCAAATGCCGGGATGGTTCCTCTGAAAGGGCACGGCCGACTTCCTTCCCCATCCTTCCCTAATCCGATGAGACCGATGACCACGCTGTCTGGTCTCCTTCCCCAAACCAACCAACCAACCATCGATGTTGTCGCCAGTGGTCGGCGGAAGGTGCACGTGCCCGTCGACCTGGGACCGGACCGCAGCGACGCACGGATGCACGCCAAGACCGTAGGATCCTACGCAGTGCCGTAGGGGACCGCACCGCCACTTCCCAGCAAATTAGGGACACTGTTGCTCCTGGAGTATCGGCGAGGACCATTCGCAACCGTCTCCATGAAGCTGGGCTACGGTCTCGCACACCGTTAGGCCGTCTTCCGCTCACGCCCGAACATCGTGCAGCCCGCCTCCAGTGGTGTCGCGACAGGCGTGAATGGAGGGACGAATGGAGACGTGTCGTCTTCAGCGATGAGAGTCGCTTCTGCCTTGGTGCCAATGATGGTCGTATGCGTGTTTGGCGCCGTGCAGGTGAGCGCCACAATCAGGACTGCATACGACCGAGGCACACAGGGCCAACACCCGGCATCATGGTGTGGGGAGCGATCTCCTACACTGGCCGTACACCACTGGTGATCGTCGAGGGGACACTGAATAGTGCACGGTACATCCAAACCGTCATCGAACCCATCATTCTACCATTCCTAGACCGGCAAGGGAACTTGCTGTTCCAACAGGACAATGCACGTCCGCATGTATCCCGTGCCCCCCAACGTGCTCTAGAAGGTGTAAGTCAACTGCCCTGGCCAGCAAGATCTCCGGATCTGTCCCCCATTGAGCATGTTTGGGACTGGATGACGCGTCGTCTCACGCGGTCTGCACGTCCAGCACGAACGCTGGTCCAACTGAGGCGCCAGGTGGAAATGGCATGGCAAGCCGTTCCACAGGACTACATCCAGCATCTCTACGATCGTCTCCATGGGAGAATAGCAGCCTGCATTGCTGCGAAAGGTGGATATACACTGTACTAGTGCCGACATTGTGCATGCTCTGTTGCCTGTGTCTATGTGCCTGTGGTTCTGTCAGTGTGATCATGTGATGTATCTGACCCCAGGAATGTGTCAATAAAGTTTCCCCTTCCTGGGACAATGAATTCACGGTGTTCTTATTTCAATTTCCAGAAGTATATGTAAATCTACTCTTAGACTTGACGGGACCTTTGCATTTGGTAAGGGCTATTACGTCCTGCTATTCGATTTGAAAGATTTACATTCCATGCACTTTATTTCGGCTGTTGACAGCAGTGAATTCAGAAAGCAGATGTAGAAAGTTCCTCCCTGGATGTGGAGTGCCGTAGGGAAGATTGGTGAGGAGGCAGTAGTTTTCACCTACCATACACAAAATGGTTCAGCTGCCCCTCCGGTTCATTTCATGCAACCTGCAACACCTTCACGCGTGAGATTCTCATATTCTCTAGCTCGCTACGCACACAAACTATTGTTGTTGTTGTGGTCTTCAGTCCTGAGACTTGTTTGATGCAGCTCTCCATGCTACTCCATCCTGTGCAAGCTTCTTCATCTCCCAGTACCTACTGCAACCTACATCCTTCTGAATCTGTTTAGTGCATTCATCTCTTGGTCTCCTCTACGATTTTTACCCTGCACGCTGCCGTCCAACACTAAATTGGTGCTCCCTTGATGCCTCAGTATATGTCCTACCAGCCGATCCCTTCTTCTAGTCAAGTTGTGCCACAAACTCATCCTCTCCCCAATTCTATCACTAATTCCCACTATATCTAACTTTAACCTATCCATTTCCCTTTTTAAATTTTCTAACCTACCTGCCCGATTAAGGGATCTGACATTCCACGCTCCGATCCGTAGAACGCCAGTTTTCTTTCTCCTGATAACGACGTCCTCTTGAGTAGTCCCCGCCCGGAGATCCGAATGGGGGACTATTTTACCTCCGGAATATTTTACCCAAGGGGACGCCATCATCATTTAATCATACAGTAAAGCTCCATGCCCTCGGGAAAATCTATTAGTCGAATGGAAAAATGAACAGGACCTTTTAGTAGAAAATTTAATTTCGTTAAATTTTGTACTGGGATACATTTTCGCTGGAGCTCACGGTTTTCGAGTTATTCAAGAAAAACGTATAAAGGTGACCTTCAAACGCCCCTCCACCCCCACACTTATCCCTCACTAGTCAGGAATTCTAATAGATATTGTTCGTAGCACTCCCTCCTACCACTGTACAAAAATTTCCGTCTGCATGAACTATTCCCAATACTGGAATGTTTAGTCACTATTGTTGGCCTATTACGCCACCAGTTTATTCGGCTATTTCATTAACATTATTAATTTAAATGTTCCCATGAGGCTAATGAAAGAAAAACGACTTTTCTAAACGTCACAATAAAACTGATTACCTTGACAATTCGATCCAAACTTAATCCTTACAAGCACAGTAGTTTTGTAGTAAGGAGGCTTGGCAAATATAAAGATGGATGTAATAGTTTATTTTATGTTGCTAGAATTCGCAAAATTAACGTACGTTAATTTTACGATTTGTAAGTGCTTAATCAAGCCAGTGGCGTAACAACCAGTCAATTAAGACCAGAAAAGGTCGAATGTGTGAAATAATTTGTGCAGTCGCAAATTTTTGTACAGTGGTAGGAGGGAGAGCCATGAAAACATACTAGAAATCCTAACTGGTGGAAGCTGAGTATGGGAGTGGGGGGGTGCTTTTGAAGGTCACTTTTGGACGATTTTCATGATTAACTCGAAAACTACAGCCTCTGGCGAAAACGTTCTCCCATACAAAATTTATCTATATTAAATTTGTTACAAAAAGGTCCTGTTTCTTTTTTCTGTAGGACTAATAATTTGCATGTAGCGTGCGAGAGAATATGAAAATTTCTAGCATGCTATTCGAAGGCATTGCAGGTTGCATAAAACTCATCGGTAGGGGTAGCTGAATCACCCTGTACATATTTACCAATGTTGACATGCAGTAATAACATGCTTAATGCAATGGAACTGAAACTACTTTATAAGTTAATGGATGCTAGTAATTATGTATATAAAGCTTAATCATAGATATAAGTATTCACAATCAATACTAATTAAGAACAATAATGTCAAAAAACATCGCAATAGCTTCTCTGCAGTGCCAGCGTGGACCGAGTTTGAAACTTGGTTAGAATATGGGGAAAATGTGGGCATCCAGTGGTTAACTGAGCAGACAACAAAGTTAAGGAGGAAAAATCCATATTATGCATTCAAGCATAGCATACATGAGGAATGTCTAGGGATAGCGTACATTCCACCAACTGTCTGGAGGAGCCATCACGACTGAATTGAAGCAGAACTAAATCCAAGGACCAGGCTGGACGAGTGCGGGAAACTGTATGCTGTCAGGCCAGTTTCTGAGAATAGAGAGGGAGCAACCACTTTAACTCCAACCCTGTTCGCATCCCCTGGACGGCTACATGACAGTCTTCCCTCATTTCCTATTAGATACTGCAGGCACCACTCACGAAATGTGCACCTGTTATGTAACTGAAGATTGAAAAGAGAAAGGAAAGGGAAGGAATTAATGCAAATGATATCAGCTGAATCGAGACTTTATGCAGCAGCAGTGATGAGTAAAAATGTGTGCCAGACTGGGACTCAAACCTGGGCTCTCCTGCTTACTTGACAGCTGCATTAACCACTGTGCCACCCGGACACAGTGTTTACTGCAATTTCGGTAAGCTCCTCAGCTGACCCACACTCTCACCTAGTGCCACCTACCTGCAGCCCCCGCCCATGTCCTCCATGCTCGCTAATTTTAGATTTCTGCTCGAGATCCAACGGTAATGTGCATCCGCATTGAAGGTTGTGGATTATTTGCCCATTGAGGCACATCAGTCCCCAAAAGAAAAGACACCATGCATTCATATAACTGATTTGCCATGGTGGGCAATTAACCCACAACCTTCAGTGCAGTGCACATTTATATTCGACCTCCAGAGGGAATCTAAACTTAGAGAGCATGGAAACCATGGATAGGGACTGTGCTAGGTGGTGGAAGTGTTGGTCGGAGGGGGAGTCTAACAAGATGGTCTTCGCATCTGTGATAAACACTATGTCTGGGTGGCGTAGTGTTTAACGCAACTGCCTAGGAAGCAGGAGATCCTCGGTTCGAGCCCAGTCTAGCACATATTTTCAATCGTTGCCACTGATATCATTAGTTCCTCCCGCCGGAGGTTCTAGTCCTTCCTCAGGCATGGGTTTGTGTGTTGTTCTTAGCATAAGTTATTTTAAGTAGTGTGTAAGTCTGGAGACCGATGACCTCAGCAGTTTGGTCCCTTAAGAATTCACACACATTTCAACATTTTTGTCATTAGTTCCGTTCCTCCCCTTTCTTTTCTTTCCCCCCTCCCCCGTCCACCTTCAATTACATAACATGTATTACAGCTGCGGATTCCGCGTAGTGTCTTTTCGTCTGTGGACATGTTCAAAAGACGACACGTATTCATATAAAACTATGCCCTGCCAGCAGTTCATAACTAGAGCTTATCACTTCTGGCCAGAAACCCAGGTTGGTTTTGGCACCTAGGCCTTGGAATGATACTGTGGACAAATGATAGTTCTGATCATTCTCCAGTGAGTCAATAATAAAGCACTTCCAGTGATTCCTCCAATAGGTAGCCGCTTACGCATTTATTATGACGAGTGACTAAAATGAGAAAGTATCAATGGCGTTTGGGTCAGGTCACCTGATGTCCCTCGCTCGCTTCTGGAAACGCCATTTTAAATTTAATCGTATATTATTGTTTCTGTGTTATAATTTGCGTGTTATGACAGTATGCCACTTCAAGACAATGACGCAGTGAAGATTTCTGACAAACATGCCACCCTTGGTACAATATGCTATATTAAAGTGTCAATTAACGACCCATTGGCGGTAAAAAACTTAAAAAGATCCTAACATGAACTATAATAATGTTCAGAGTTGTGTGTGTTTGGCGAGGTCTTGCGGTAAGAGACGTGCAGTTAAGGGGTCGAAGGAAGTATATTTACGAGACTCAAACTCGGGGGTCTTTGCATTTCGTGGGGAAGTGCTCTACCGACTGAGCTACCCAAGCACGACTCACGCCCCGTCCTTACAGCTTTACTTCCACCAGTACCACGTTTCCTGCGTTCCAAACTTCACAGTTCACGGTCCGGTTTCAATCTGCCAGGAAGTTTCATGTCAACATATACTCCGCTGCAGAGTGAAAATTTCATTCTGTAAACTCCCCCCGGGCTGCGGCTAAACCATGTCTCTGCAACATCCTTTTTCCAGGAGTGTTAGTCTCGCAACTTCTGTGAACTATCGAATTTAGGAGATGTGGTAGTGGAAGTAAGCCTGTGAGGAGGGATAGCGAATCGTGGTTTTGTAGCTCAGTCAGTAGAGCGATGGCCCCCAAAAGACAATAGTCCTCAGTTCGAGTCTTGGTCTGGCACACAGGTTTAATCTGCCAGGAAATCTAATATCAGTGCACACTCCACTGCAGAGTGGAAATTTCATTCTTGATTTATATTCTTGTCTGCCGCGAAGATTCTGCTACTTATTTCGAGTATGTCACGATTTCCGAGGGTGTGTTTAGTTAGGAATTTAAGAGGGCAGCTTGTCAGAAATACTTTGTTGTTTATTATGATTATTTCACGATTTCAGAGGATGTAATTAGGCAAGAACCCAAGAACATTTTGATTCTTGCTTGTCACAATCTTTTAGCTGCGATCGAATCGTTTCGAGGAGCTCTTTGCAGTGTGGGGGAGTAGCCATGTATGTGAAAAACGGCATCCCATTTGAGTCAATTGATGTTTCAAAGTACTGCACTGAAAAAGTGTTTGAATGTTGTGCAGGTGTGGTTAAATTTAATGGAGCTAAACTTCTAACTGTTGTTATTTATAGATCCCCAGACTCCGATTTCACAACATTTTTGCTAAAGCTAGATGAGGTTCTTGGTTCACTTTATAGGAAATACAAAAAGTTAGTTATACACTCCTGGAAATGGAAAAAAGAACACATTGACACCGGTGTGTCAGACCCACCATACTTGCTCCGGACACTGCGAGAGGGCTGTACAAGCAATGATCACATGCACGGCACAGCGGACACACCAGGAACCGCGGTGTTGGCCGTCGAATGGCGCTAGCTGCGCAGCATTTGTGCACCGCCGCCGTCAGTGTCAGCCAGTTTGCCGTGGCATACGGAGCTCCATCGCAGTCTTTAACACTGGTAGCATGCCGCGACAGCGTGGACGTGAACCGTATGTGCAGTTGACGGACTTTGAGCGAGGGCGTATAGTGGGCATGCGGGAGGCCGGGTGGACGTACCGCCGAATTGCTCAACACGTGGGGCGTGAGGTCTCCACAGTACATCGATGTTGTCGCCAGTGGTCGGCGGAAGGTGCACGTGCCCGTCGACCTGGGACCGGACCGCAGCGACGCACGGATGCACGCCAAGACCGTAGGATCCTACGCAGTGCCGTAGGGGACCGCACCGCCACTTCCCAGCAAATTAGGGACACTGTTGCTCCTGGGGTATCGGCGAGGACCATTCGCAACCGTCTCCATGAAGCTGGGCTACGGTCCCGCACACCGTTAGGCCGTCTTCCGCTCACGCCCCAACATCGTGCAACCCGCCTCCAGTGGTGTCGCGACAGGCGTGAATGGAGGGACGAATGGAGACGTGTCGTCTTCAGCGATGAGAGTCGCTTCTGCCTTGGTGCCAATGATGGTCGTATGCGTGTTTGGCGCCGTGCAGGTGAGCGCCACAATCAGGACTGCATACGACCGAGGCACACAGGGCCAACACCCGGCATCATGGTGTGGGGAGCGATCTCCTACACTGGCCGTACACCACTGGTGATCGTCGAGGGGACACTGAATAGTGCACGGTACATCCAAACCGTCATCGAACCCATCGTTCTACCATTCCTAGACCGGCAAGGGAACTTGCTGTTCCAACAGGACAATGCACGTCCGCATGTATCCCGTGCCACCCAACGTGCTCTAGAAGGTGTAAGTCAACTACCCTGGCCAGCAAGATCTCCGGATCTGTCCCCCATTGAGCATGTTTGGGACTGGATGACGCGTCGTCTCACGCGGTCTGCACGTCCAGCACGAACGCTGGTCCAACTGAGGCGCCAGGTGGAAATGGGATGGCAAGCCGTTCCACAGGACTACATCCAGCATCTCTACGATCGTCTCCATGGGAGAATAGCAGCCTGCATTGCTGCGAAAGGTGGATATACACTGTACTAGTGCCGACATTGTGCATGCTCTGTTGCCTGTGTCTATGTGCCTGTGGTTCTGTCAGTGTGATCATGTGATGTATCTGACCCCAGGAATGTGTCAATAAAGTTTCCCCTTCCTGGGACAATGAATTCACGGTGTTCTTATTTCAATTTCCAGGAGTGTATGTGGTGACTTCAATATTAATTGTATAAGTGATTGTGCAAGGAAGAGGATGCTGGTAGACCTCCTTAATTCATATAATCTTATGCAAACCGTATTCTTTCCAACGAGAGTGCACAGGAACAGTAGAACAACCATAGACAACATTTTTGTTCATTCCTCATTACTAGAAGGGCATTCTGTTAGCAAAAAGGTGAATGGTCTTTCAGACCATGATGCACAAATTTTAACTTTAAAAGATTTTTGTGCTACAACACGTGTTAAATATAGTCATCAGCTGTTTAGGAAAGCTGATCCAGTTGCTGTAGAGACCTTTGTAAACCTTATCAAGGAACAAGAGTGGCAAGATGTTTATAGCGCTGATACAGTAGGCGATAGATATAATGCTTTTCTCAAGACTTTTCTCGTGCTCTTTGAAAGTTGCTTTCCGTTAGAACGTTCAAAACAGGGTACTAGCACAAACAGGCAGCCTGGGTGGTTGACTAGAGGGATAAGAATATCTTGTAGAACAAAGTGGCAATTACATCAAAACGTTAGAAACAGTCAGAATCTAAATGCAGCAGCCCATTACAAACAGTATTGTGAGGTGCTTAAAAATGTTATTAGGACGGCAAAAAGTATGTGGTATGCAGATAGAATAGCTAAGTCTCAGGATAAAATTAAAACCATATGGTCAGTCGTGAAGGAAGTGTCTGGTCAGCAGCACACAGTCGTCGATATAAAATCAGTTCTTAATTTGGTCCCACGGAACAATAAATAAATAAATAAATAAATAATAACTCTTTCGTAAATTCAGCAGTCAAGACAAAGATCGTATCACAGAGCGAGCAAGGGATGTCACATGACCGGAACGCCAGCCAAACACCGAACGCCCCTTGTAGCTTCCTCATTTTACTCACTCTTTTATTAGTCTCAGAGCTTGACTGATGCAGATGTGCTGTTTGTCAATGGTAGTCCAGTTTCAGTCGGTTGAGAAAAAGGGGGCCATAATATCAATAAATGTGTGGATCGTATTTATCTGTAGACCATTACGAGACTTTCGTGGCCTTCCCTATACTTTCTGTCTGCAGCGTCTGCTTTTAAAGTATCTACATAATGTGAATTCGATAGTAGTTATCAAAACCAGGAGCAAGGGGGACAGGCCATCCGCATGACTGATAATCAGTGGGTTTTGCGGGGTATTTTGGCTGCGATAATGATCTTGTCTCAAGGTCATTTAAAGGATTTCCCTATCAGGTTATATTCTTGCACTAGTTATAATCAAGACCACCCCACACACTCTTACCCTGCGGAATCACCAGCAATTGATCAGGTTCACCCATAGGAAGCCCTGTCCTACTGGTGCACAGTAGGCAGTTGTGCAAGATAAGCTCGAGATCATGATGTAATTCAATACTGGACTTCTGATATAAAATTTGAGGGAAACCTCTGGACCAATGGGCGACATTAAAATGCCGGGAAAACACTCCTCTCTCCATGGCCCAGTAACATTCGAGCTACCCCTCCTCCTTTCGTCCCTTATACCTAGTACAACAGTATAGGCCTCTCCGTTGAGGTTTGTTATAAACAAATTATTATTAACAGTAATTCTATAGTGAAAGGATTTGGAAATAAGAACAATGATATAAAAAGTTAACTAATGGTTTATTATTAATATTTTAGCAATACAGTTAGCTAACAGTACTGCCCCCCCCCCCCCCCCATGAACCATGGACCTTGCCGTTGGTGGGGAGGCTGGCGTGCCTCAATGATACAGATAGCCGTACCGTAGGTGCAGCCACAACGGAGGGGTATCTGTTGAGAGGCCAGACAAACGTGTGGTTCCTGAAGAGGGGCAGCAGCCTTTCCAGTAGTTGCAGGGGCAACAGTCTGGATGATTGACTGATCTGGCCTTGTAACACTAACCAAAATGGCCTTGCTGTTCTGGTACTGCGAACGGCTGAAAGCAAGGGGAAACTACAGCTGTAATTTTTCCCGAGGACATGCAGCTTTCCTGTATGATTAAATGATGATGGCGTCCTCTTGGGTAAAATATTCCGGAGGTAAAATAGTCCCCCACTCGGATCTCCGGGCGGGGACTACTCAAGAGGACGTTGTTATCAGGACAAAGAAAACTGGTGTTCTACGGATCGGAGCGTGGAATGTCAGATCCCTTAATCGGGCAGGTAGGTTAGAAAATTTAAAAAGGGAAATGGATAGGTTAAAGTTAGATATAGTGGGAATTAGTGAAGTTCGGTGGCAGGAGGAAGAAGACTTTTGGTCAAGTGAATACAGGGTTATAAATACGAAATCGAATAGGGGTAATGCAGGAGTAGGTTTAATAATGAATAAAAAAATAGGAGTGTGGGTAAGCTACTACCAACAGCATAGTGAACACATTATTGTGGCCAAGATAGACACGAAGCCCATGCCTACCACAGTAGTACAAGTTTATATGCCAACTAGCTCTGTAGATGACGAAGAAATTGATGAAATGTATGATGAGATAAAAGAAATTATTCAGGTAGTGAAGGGAGACGAAAATTTAATAGTCGTCAGTGACTGGAATTCGAGAGTAGGAAAAGGGAGAGAAGGAAACATAGTAGGTGAATATGGCTTGGAGCTAAGAAATGAACGAGGAAGCCGCCTGGTAGAATTTTGCGCAGAGCATAACTTAATCATAGCTAACACTTGGTTTAAGAATCATGAAAGAAGGTTGTATACATGGAAGAACCCTGGAGATACTAGTAGGTATCAGATAGATTATATAATGGTAAGACAGAGATTTAGGAACCAGGTTTTAAATTGTAAGACACTTCCAGGGGCAGATGTGGACGCTGACCACAATCTATTGGTTATGAACTGTAGATTAAAACTGAAGAAACTGCAAAAAGGTGGGAATTTAAGGAGATGGGACCTGGATAAACTGACTAAACCAGAGGTTGTACAGAGTTTCAGGGAGAGCATAAGGGAACAACTGATAGGAATGGGGGAAAGAAATACAGTAGAAGAAGAATGTGTAGCTTTGAAGGATTAAATAGTGAAGGCAGCAGAGGATCAAATAGGTAAAAAGACGAGGGCTAGTAGGAATCCTTGGGTAACAGAAGAAATATTGAATTTAATTGATGAAAGGAGAAAATATAAAAATGCAGTAAATGAAGCGGCCAAAAAGGAATACAAACGTCTCAAAAATGAGATCGACAGGAAGTGCAAAATGGCTAAGCAGGGATAGTTAGATGGAAAATGTAAGGATGTAGAGGCTTATCTCACTAGGGGTAAGATAGATACTGCCTACAGGAAAATTAAAGAGACCTTTGGAGAAAGGAGAACCACTTGCATGAATATCAAGAGCTTTGATGGTAACCCAGTTCTAAGCAAAGAAGGGAAAGCAGAAAGGTGGAAGGAGTATATAGAGGGCCTATACAAGGGTGATATACTTGAGGACAATATTATGGAAACAGAAGAGGATGTAGATGAAGATGAAATGGGAGATACGATATTGCGTGAAGAGTTTGACAGAGCACTGAAAGACCTGAGTCGAAACAAGGCTCCCGGAGTAGACAACATTACATTAGAACTACTGACAGCCTTGGGAGAGCCAGTCCTGACAAAAGTCTACCATCGCGTGAGCAAGATGTATGAGACAGGCGAAATACCCTCAGACTTCAAGAAGAATATAATAATTCCAATCCTGAAGAAAGCAGGTGTTGACAGATGTGAAAATTACCGAACTATCAGTTTAATAAGTCACAGCTGCAAAATACTGACGCGAATTATTTACAGGCAAATGGAAAAACTGGTAGAAGCCGACCTCGGGGAAGATCAGTTTGGATTCCGCAAAAATGTTGGAACACATGAGGCTTCCGCAAAAATGTTCGAACACGTGAGGCAATACTGACCCTACGACTTATCTTAGAAAATAGATTAAGAAGAGGCAAATCTACATTTCTAGCATTTATAGACTTAGAGAAGCTTTTGACAATGTTGATTGGAATACTCTCTTTCAAATTCTGAAGGTGGCAGGGGTAAAATACAGAGAGCGAATGACCATTTACAATTTGTACAGAAAGCAGATGGCAGTTATAAGAGCCGAGGGACATGAAAGGGGAGCAGTGGTTGGGAAGGGAGTGAGACATGTTTGTAGCTTCTCCCCGATGTTATTCAATCTGCACATTGAGCAAGCAATAAAGGAAACAAAAGAAAAGTTTGGAGTAGGTATTAAAATCCATGGAGAAGAAATAAAAACTTTGAGGTCCGCTGATGACATTGTAATTTTGTCAGAGACAGCAAAGGACTTGGAAGAGCAGTTAAACGCAATGGACAGTGTCTTGAAAGGAGGATATAAGATGAACATCAACAAAAGCAAAACGAAGATAATGGAATGTGGTAGATGAGTTTTGCTATTTGGGGAGCAAAACAACTGATGATGGTCGAAGTAGAGAGGATATAAAATGTAGACTGGGGATGGCAAGGAAAGCGTTTCTGAAGAAGAGAAACTTGTTAACCTCGAGTATAGATTTAAATGTCAGGAAGTCGTTTCTGAAAGTATTTGTATGGAGTGTAGCCATGTAGGGAAGTGAAACGTGGACGATAAATAGCTTAGACAAGAAGAGAATAGAAGCTTTCGAAATGTGGTGCTACAGAAGAATGCTGAAGATTAGATGGGTAGATCACATAACTAATGAGGAGGTATTGAATAGAATTGGGGAGAAGAGGGGCTTGTGGCACCACTTGACTAGAAGAAGGGATCGGTTGGTAGGACATGTTCTGAGACATCGAGGGATCAAAATGGTTCAAATGGCTCTGAGCACTATGGGACTTAACATCTATGGTCATCAGTCCCCTAGAACTTAGAACTACTTAAACCTAACTAACCTAAGGACAGCACACAACACCCAGCCATCACGAGGCAGAGAAAATCCCTGACCCCGCCGGGAATCGAACCCGGGAACCCGGGCGTGGGAAGCGAGAACGCTACCGCACGACCATCGAGGGATCACCAATTTAGTATTGGAGGGCAGCGTGGAGGGTAAAAATCGTAGAGGGAGACCGAGAGATGAATACACTAAGCAGATTCGGAAGGATGTAGGCTGCAGTAGGTACTGGGAGATGAAGAAGCTTGCACAGGATAGAGTAGCATGGAGAGCTGCATCAAACCAGTCTCAGGACTGAAGACCACAACAACAGTACTGTGTGATTTTTATTAACAGTTTTTTTTGCTGGTTCATTTACGAAGCTATTTGTTTCTGATGATATATGTACAGTGTTTTTTTTTTACAATTTGTTTCTTATATATAATAATTTGCAAAGCTATTTTTATGGAATATGCAGGGTGTTCATTTTAAATGAAGTCGTTGAAAATCTCGAAAAGTATACATCTGACCGAAAGAAGTTATAGTTCCTATTTATTTGTTTTGGAGGAGGACATCCAATGATGCCACATTCAACCCATCACAAGCCTGAAAGGTGGGGGTCACCTTTGAGATCTTCAATGTGAAGCTCAATTTCTATTGCAGATTGCGCTTTTATTGCAAAATCTACAGACGTTATTTCTGAAGCATTTTCTTCGTTTCGCCACATACAGCGCTGTAATCAGAAGAATAGAAATGGGTACACAATCGTAATTTACGACATGCTACCCAATGGCCCTTGAATATTTAATGGCACGTAGGACCCCACCTCCACGCTGCGAGAGTAGGATAGGCCTGTATTTCATAACTTCCAATTGGAAGCCCCATTGCAACATTCTATTTCCCGGACATATCAAACATGGGACTACCCGACGCGCCACTATGGCTATGGTCAACCTCATTCTGAAACCACATACGTTCTCGAACATACAGTGCAACATCCTGCAGTAGTATCCGTAGTTCCTTTACCAAAAACGTTCGATATTTGCGTCCATTCAACGTGCCGCCGATGAAATACCTACCAATGAGTTTGTTCCTCATGTTCCCACACCATACATTAACCACCAAGGACGTTCATGGTCAGTCTGCCGTATCCAGTGGGGACTGTTTGTACTGCAGTAATGCATGTTATGCCGGTAAACGCTACGAAGGTTTGTGAATGTAACTTCATCGGAAGACAGTATCTCAGCAAAGAACATGGAGGTCGTTTGCATTTGTTGACATGACCACTCACGAAACACTACGCGATTACAGAAATTGGCGTCGTGATGTTCTTGAAGCAGTGACACATCGTGTGGATAATACTTTTGACGATGCAGTATTTTGACAATGCTACCTGCGGACATACCGGAATCACGGTGTAATTGCCAGGTACTTATGTGTGTGTTTGGATGTTCCATTTCCTTTTGCCAGTCTGTAGCTGCCATCAGACATAAAGGTATTCACAACCTAGTAAAAGAACGAATGAGAGCGAAAGTTCCCGGGAAAAAGCTCAGCATACAAGGCATCAGGAGCCTCAACATTTGTCCTACAGTCTCCATAAATCAGGATCATTTCAACTTTTGCTTCTGCGGTTGCAACATCGACCATCCACGTGCACGTCTGTACTCCGAATGATAGGTAGGTGCGCAGTCAGTAAACACTGCACAAGTAATGTAATGTTTAGACCCACCTTCTGTTCTATTTATGCACGATACGCGACCTACGGCCGCAGTGTACCGCTCGTTATGATACGTCATTGTTAGCTAGACGGCCACATTGGCATGTCGAGTATTCCCCTTTCGATTTTCCAGAGGAATACAACGTTGCAAATGGGATTTCCAATTAGAAGTTATGAAATACTGTTCTGTTCTACCTTCGCAGCAGAGAGGTGGGGTCGCACATGCTATTGGATATTCAAGGGCCATTGAGTAGCATATTGAAAATTTCGATTGTATACCCATTTCTATTTCTCCTATTACAACGCCATCTGTGGAGAAACGAAGACAAAATTTATGTAGATTTTACCGTAGAATCGTAATTAGCAACAAAAAATGGGATTTACTACTGAAGATTTCAAAGTTGTCCCTCACCACCGATACACGGGGTGGAATGGTGGGTCGAATGTATCGTTAGATGTCCTTTCTCCTCTGAGAAAAACAAATTGAAATTATAACTTTTTTGATCCGTTGCGTAGTTTTCGAGGTATAGAAATGTCATCAGTTAAAATCAACACCCTGTATACATTGAAGTTTTCACAAAGCTATTATTTTTTCTGAAGACTTATGCAAATAACTAATACTGTCTGGTACACTAAAAATTCAATTACTTTGTTTCTCATAGAATTTGCTGCTTTTCAATCTATATAAAATATTTACATTTTTAGTCATTCTCTTTCCGGTCATTCTATGTATAGTATTTCCATTTTCTTCTGATAATTCCATCAACAGTACTTACGCTTTAATGACTGATCAGTCTCTACACAGTTTTCAATATATATGATGAACAAGGACTAACAGGAACAGATGAAGAAAAACCACCCATTCACACAAATATATAAAATATTTACATGCAGACATAGTGTCTACACAATTTCCAAACACATAGTGTGCAATGGATGCATAATCATTGCATCAGGTCGTGGAGTAGTTGCTGCAGGTGCAACCTGGAGTCCACACATATCTTATCACATCTGCAACAAAAAAGAAGAAGAATGGGAAGAACAAGAAGAAGAAATTAATAATCAGATAGCAGAAATAACGAGCACACAAACATCGAAAAAACCATCACAAATACATATCTTTAGGACCACTGGAATCAAATTGGGGTCTCTTAACAGCGCCGGCAGCGGTTCTAGGCGCTTCAGTCCGGAACCGCGCAACTGTTACGGTCGCAGGTTCGAATCCTGCCTCGGGCATGGATGTGTTTGATGTCCTTAGGTTAGTTAGGTTTAAGTAGTTCTAAGTTCTAGGGGACTGACCTCAGAAGTTAAGTCCCACAGTGCTCAGAGACATTTGAACCATTTTTCACTTAATAGCCCCTTATGACCTGTTTCCATTAAAACGTTGCAGCTCTGCTGATTCTATCAGCCCTGTTGATGTTGCTGTTAGCAAACTTCACATTGGAATGACTTCACACACCGAATAGCCTAAAACCACATTCCTTTGATTATTTCAAACAATAAGAATCGAGTATTCATATCTTTATTCATGTGGTTTTAGGCAGGAAAGCACTGGCTCTTACACCACTTTCACCAATGTTATTAGTAAGTATAGGATTATATTTCAGTGCAGGTGCGTGCACTGGTCCGTCATGTGGACAGTGCATCCGCTGAGTTGTACTCACACAGCAGACACCGATGTCAGCTCTGTTCAAATAATACCATACACATTTTAGTAAGTGCCTTTTTGAGATGTTCACTAGACCAGAAGCTATTAATTTCATATGTAGGCATCAGGCATCATGCAGAGTCCATCATGCTATGCACTGCTTCCACAATAATAGTAACGGAAAGTAGTGAGAATAATTTTTAATCCACCAGCGAGACAACACTTTATAGCTGCACAACATCAAGTAGTATCGGGCAGTCGCTATCAGATACAGCCGGACATTGTCTATCTGGAGATAGGGGTGCACAGCTATCAGACACAGTTCGCCCATGCTCTGTGCACTCCATCTGGAGATACACATGCATGGTTGTACTAAGATGTTACTAGCATCTGGAATGTGTTCAACAAATGTGATACAAACCCCCAATGTTTTTATGAACAGTACACTACAAAGTATGTTTATAAATCGTTCTGTAGTATTTTATACAAGTATGTCAACAACCTGAGTTGGCGTAATCGATTTCCATGTTAAATAATTAAAGTTATAGACATAAAGATAATATCTTGCAGTAGAGCGCCACCTGACAAACATAGTTTAGTCGATTATTCATATTGCTACCGAAAACCTCTGAGTTAAGGCGAAGGTGGCAGCACTTTCGGTCATAGACGTAAGTGCAGATGTAACTGCAGTCCAAGTACACTATTTCGAGCATGTGCTGTGAGGTAGATACCCAACGGCCAGGGGCAGGATGGATGTGATTTTTTGTGTGCACAGTGTTACTCAACACACCAAACGCATACTACCAGAGAAAAATATTTTTTTAACATCACCCACAGCTGCTTTATAGCAAGAGTGTATTTGTTTATTTTTTAAAGTATGTGGGTGAGCCGATAAGTACTGCCTCTGAATATTTTATTCTGTTCTCAATATCGGTTGAGTTACTACACGTGATGCATATTACTCGGTCTACTTCCCTGCTTTGCTGGTACAAGTTGCAACCATCTGCCACTAGAGGGCTCCAACTTGTAGTGTAGAACATAATCGTGCTAGTGTGTGAGAAACTGCTCACAAAACTTAAAGGAAGAATCTGAAGAATTCGTCCACACATGGAGCACCCTCTCTTTCAGCGTGACAACGCCAAGCCACATACAAGCGCTGCGTCATCTGCGACAATCCGATGGCTTAAATTCACTGTCATCGATCATCCTCCATACAGTGCTGACTAGACTCCATCCGATTTTCATCTGTTTCCAAAATTTACAGAACACCTTCGAGGACTTCACTTTGAATAGTGATGGAGCAGTGCAAGCAGGGCTGAACTTTTGGCTCCATCAACAAACATTCTACAGTAACAGTATCAAGAAACTGGTCTCTTGTTGGGAAAATTGTGTTTGTTGGCTTACATGACTATGTTGAGCAACAAATGCGTAGACATGAAGACTAAAGATGTAAAATGTTAATAAAGTTTGCTTTAGTTAAAAAAAACATCAATAAGAGTTTTCACATAAAAAATTCAGATGCATTATTTTTCGGCATGTCTTCATAACAATTCATGCCGGTAAAATGTTAAATACTAAAACATAGGATTATGATACGAACTTGCACGGTGGTAGATAACAATACCGGATGGCCCTGATGAATAAAAAGAGATAGGCGTAACTTACCACGCCATAGCAATGAGATACGAAAGAGCAATTGATATGACAACGTCCCCGGACTCCTCTCTCTCTCTCTCTCTCTCTCTCTCTCTCTCTCTCTCTCTCTCTCTGAGGTGTTTTAATTCTCCTCCAAAACAGTCAATTTCGTATGTGTCAAAAGCAGAATGTTTCCCACAACTGATATTGCCGGAGAGAACAGTTGAGAAAGTTGTTAAAAGTAATATTACTAATTACAAAATTAGACAAACGTCGAGCAGTAGTATTAGGAGATAAGTCATGTATATAAAATGTATCCTAACCATGTTGCGCACAGTGTCCTTTCATCATACGTCAGCAAACTTCTCGTGTTTTCACATGTAGTAGCGTCAATATGATCCATATGTATAACTTTTCCTTTATGGAATCACACTACCTTACATTACATTCAAATAGTTTACGATTCCAAATACATATGACTTCCAAAACATGTGTCCTGGGAGAGAATACCACAGCATTCAGAATCAAAATAAAAAACATTGACTTTTCCTCACGCACACAACTAGCAGGAGAGTGACAATTTCGTCTTGTCACTATATCCAACTAGAGCGCATCTTCTATCCACTATTAAATCCCTCTGTCACACCTAGTCTCTATATTAAGGACATACAGACCCTCTCTACCGCATATTCCGATTATTCTGTCTGCATGTAATGTGTTTTCTTTTTTTTTTATTTCTAAATGTTTGTGTGATGTCATGTGTCTCCCTCCATCTGTAAAAATAACAAACTCCATATATTTTTTTCCAGTGGGTCTGTGAACTTTCTCGAACTTTAGCGCAGATCTCTCACTCATTTTAGGAGCAGGTGGAGCTTTGATTCTAATAGTTCTCTTCCATGGTACAACCTTGTAGCTTTCTAGGAAATCAGCCAAGAGATCTCCAGATACTTTGATCTTCTGATTACGTCATTAATTTCGACTACTTCCTGTGTATAAATAATTATATTCTGTACGACAATGTCGGATCTGGATTTTATCGTATTTTGGACATTTTAACTGTTTTTCCACATTTTATCAATTTTTTGTTTTTCTGATTTTTCCATATTTTCCGATAATATATATCAAAAAAGGTTGTGTTGTTGTGGTCTTCAGTCCTGAGACTGGTTTGATGCAGCTCTCCATGCTACTCTATCCTGTGCAAGCTTCTTCATCTCCCAGTACCTACTGCAACCTACATCCTTCTGAATCTGCTTAGTGTATTGATCTCTTGGTCTCCCTCTACGATTTTTACCCTCCACACTGCCCTCCAATGCTAAATTTGTGATCCCTTGATGCCTCAGAACATGTCCTACCAACCGGTCCTTTCTTCTTGTCAAGTTGTGCCATGAACTCCTCTTCTCCCCAATTCTATTCAATATCTCCTCATTAGTTACGTGATCTACCCACCTTATCTTCAGCATTCTTCTGTAGCACCATATTTCGAAAGCTTCTATTCTCTTCTTGTCCAAACTGGTTATCGTCCATGTTTCACTTCCATACATGGCTACACTCCATACAAATACTTTCAGAAACGACTTCCTGACACTTAAATCTATACTCGATGTTAACAAATTTCTCTTCTTCAGAAACGATTTCCTTGCCATTGCCAGTCTACATTTTACATCCTCTCTACTTCGACCATCATCAGTTATTTTACTCCCTAAATAGCAAAACTCCTTTACTACTTTAAGTGCCTCATTTCCTAATCTAATCCCCTCAGCATCACCCGATTTAATTTGACTACATTCCATTATCCTCATTTTGCTTTTGTTGATGTTCATCTTATATCCTCGTTTCAAGACACTGTCCATTCCATTCAACTGCTCTTCCAAGTCCTTTGCTGTCTCTGACAGAATTACAATGTCATCGGCGAACCTCAAAGTTTTAACTTCTTCTCCATGAATTTTAATACCTACTCCGAATTTTTCTTTTGTTTCCTTTACTGCTTGCTCAATATACAGATTGAATAACATTGGGGAGAGGCTACAACCCTGTCTCACTCCTTTCACAACCACTGATTCCCTTTCATGCCCCTCGACCCTTATAACTGCCATCTGGTTTCTGTACAAATTGTAAATAGCCTTTCGCTCCCTGTGTTTTACCCCTGCCACCTTCAGAATTTGAAAGAGAGTATTCCAGTTAACGTTGTCAAAAGCTTTCTCTAAGTCTACAAATGCTAGAAACGTAGGTTTGCCTTTTCTTAATCTTTCTTCTGAGATAAGTCGTAAGGTTAGTATTGCCTCACGTGTTCCAACATTTCTACGGAATCCAAACTGATCTTCCCCGAGGTCCGCTTCTACCAGTTTTTCCATTCGTCTGTAAAGAATTCGCGTTAGTATTTTGCAGCTGTGACTTATTAAACTGATAGTTCGGTAATTTTCACATCTGTCAGCACCTGCTTTCTTTGGGATTGGAATTATTATATTCTTCTTGAAGTCTGTGGGTATTTCGCCTGTCTCATACATCTTGCTCACCAGATGGTAGAGTTTTGTCATGACTGGCTCTCCCAAGGCCATCAGTAGTTCTAATGGAATGTTGTCTACTCCCGGGGCCTTGTTTCGACTCAGGTCTTTCAGTGCTCTGTCAAACTCTTCACGCAGTATCTTATCTCCCATTTCATCTTCATCTACATCCTCTTCCATTTCCATAATATTGTCCTCAAGTACATCGCCCTTGTATAAACCCTCTATATACTCCTTCCACCTTTCTGCCTTCCCTTCTTTGCTTAGAACTGGGTTACCATCTGAGCTCTTGATATTCATACAAGTGGTTCTCTTCTCTCCAAAGGTCTCTTTAATTTTCCTGTAGGCAGTATCTATCTTACCCCTAGTGAGATAAGCCTCTACATCCTTACATTTGTCCTCTAGCCATCCCTGCTTAGCCATTTTGCACTTCCTGTCGATCTCATTTTTGAGACGTTTGTATTCCTTTTCGCCTGCTTCATTTACTGCATTTTTAGATTTTCTCCTTTCATCAATTAAATTCAATATTTCTTCTGTTACCCAAGGATTTCTATTAGCCCTCGTCTTTTTACCTACTTGATCCTCTGCTGCCTTCACTACTTCATCCCTCAGAGCTACCCATTCTTCTTCTACTGTATTTCTTTCCCCCATTCCTGTCAATTGTTCCCTTATGCTCTCCCTGAAACTCTGTACAACGTCTGGTTCTTTCAGTTTATCCAGGTCCCATCTCCTTAAATTCCCACCTTTTTGCAGTTTCTTCAGTTTCAATCTGCAGCTCATAACCAATAGATTGTGGTCAGAATCCACATCTGCCCCTGGAAATGTCTTACAATTTAAAACCTGGTTCCTAAATCTCTGTCTTACCATTATATAATCTATCTGATACCTACTAGTATCTCCAGGGTTCTTCCATGTATACAACCTTCTTTCATGATTCTTGAACCAAGTGTTAGCTATGATTAAGTTATGCTTTGTGCAAAATTCTACAAGGCGGCTTCCTCTTTCATTTCTTCCCTCCAATCCATATTCACCTACTATGTTTCCTTCTCTCCCTTTTCCTACTGACGAATTCCAGTCACCCATGACTATTAAATTTTCGTCTCCCTTCACTACCTGAATAATTTCTTTTATCTCGTCATACATTTCATCAATTTCTTCATCATCTGCAGAGCTAGTTAGCATATAAACTTGTACTGCTGTAGTAGGCATGGGCTTTGTGTCTATCTTGGCCACAATAATGCGTCACTATGCTGTTTGTAGTAGCTAACCTGCAGTCCTATTTTTTTATTCATTATTAAACCTACTCCTGCATTACCCCTATTTTATTTTGTATTTATAACCCTGTAATCACCTGACCAAAAGTCTTGTTCCTCCTGCCACCGAACTTCACTAATTCCCACTATATCTAACTTTAACCTATCCATTTCCCTTTTAAATTTTCTAACCTACCTGCCCGATTAAGGGATCTGACATTCTACGCTCCGATCCGTAGAACGCCAGTTTTCTTTGTCCTGATAACAACGTCCTCTTGAGTAGTCCCCGCCTGGAGATCCGAGTGGGGGACTATTTTACCTCCAGAATATTTTACCCAAGAGGACGCCATCATCATTTAATCATACAGTAAAGCTGCAGGTCCTCGGGAGAAATTACGGCTGTAGTTTCCCCTTTCTTTCAGCCGTTCGCAGTACCAGCACAGCAAGGCCGTTTTGGTTAATGTTACAAGGCCAGATCAGTCAATCATCCAGACTGTTGCCCCTGCAACTACTGAAAAGGCTGGCCTCTCATCAGATACCCCTCCGTTGTGGTTGCACCTACGGTACAGCCATCTGTATCGCTGAGGCACGCAAGCCTCCCCACCAACGTCAAGATCCATGGTTCATGGGGGGGTAGAAGTGTATAAATGTTCTTATTACTTACATTACCAGGTCCATGTTGCTATTTTTATCATCCAACTGTCATACATGTTCTCAACCCAGTCAGAGTATCTACAAACTATATTTCTTCCAAATGTCAATCGAAAGCCTGCCAAAGTCTGTGATAAACACCAGCATATTCATGAATTGCCGAATGGGGATTTGGTGGGTGGGAGGCGGGGTTGATTGTTGTTATCCTGTTATAAACACACACAGATAGTTCTAGTGAGACAAACATTTCATCTTGATTTTAAGGGAGATGACCAACATCTGTGTGTGATTTTAAGGGAGATTTAGTTGCAAAAAATTTCAGCTTCACCACTACATCGAATTTTCTTTAAATCGGTGACAATGGTGATATAATTATAAACAAATGACATTCATTGACTAGTTTTAACGTAAACCAGTTGAGAAAAGCTCTTGTCAGGGCACGAAAAGGGGGTGAACATGTTCGACTTTAAAAGACTCTCACAGAAAAGTGGGGAACCAGGTGTGTCAACCCTCATTCTGCTACCTCGCCAAAAAATTTGGCATAGAACATATTAGCACTCTTCTAACACAGAATATTCTAAATCCTTTTACCAAATCTCTCTTTGCAATGAAGCCTTCGTACTAAGCACATCTCTCTTACTGCCTCTGTCTATGTGTCTTCTCTCCCACTGTCTCCTTTTTCTCCCACCGGCAAAAAAATGGTTCAAATGGCTCTGAGCACTATGTGACTTAACTTCTGAGGTCATCAGTCGCCTAGAACTTAGAACTAATTAAACCTAACTAACGTAAGGACATCACACACATCCATGCCCGAGGCAGGCTCCGAATCTGCGACCGTATCGGTCGCTCGGTTCCAGTCTGTAGCGCCTAGAACCGCACGGCCACTCCGGCCGGCCTCCCACTGGCACCTTCTCCTGTCTGTCTCTACCACTGTCACTGTAGTCATCCCTTTTCTCTCACTCTGCCTTACCACTGCCTCCTTCTTTGGCATTCTCACAGTTTTTCTCTCCCACTGCCACTGTCTCTTTCTTTCTCGCATACAGTCTCTACAACTACCATTGTCTCCTTTCCAAACATATCCTTAGGGATGGCTTGGTCAGGGTTTTGACCCCTAACTGGGAAACTTTAACATATGGGTATAAGGGATGAGGGAGAGTGGGCATATTTTTTCGTATTAAAGTTCACTGATCTGAGGCGGGCTTTCTCTTGTTGGCATGCACCGCTGTCTTTCAGCACAAAAAAGCGTTAATAATTTCGCCTGCCAAAATTTTTGGTAAGCAGGGCGGAATGAGGATTGAGGTAGATGGTTTCCCACTTTTCTGTCGGAGTCTTTTAAAGAGGAGCATATTCGGCTGTTTTTGTGCTCCGACAGGAGCGTTTTTGAGTTGATTCACTTCTTTCCCCTAATACAGTAGGGTGTACCGCTTAGGTAGAAGGAAATCTGTAGGTCAGAAAAGCTTTGACAATTTATTTACATACTTCGACACTTTTACATACTTTGAGACACATAAACAACAAATAAGGATGCATAATATAGCGTTAAAATAAAATCGTCTCCCATACATCGCAAGTTCACTTTACAGTACTTTACATAAAGATGCACATAGGCTATACCTACAGTACGACAAAAAATGAAGTGTTTTATTTGCAAGTACAAAGAATTTCTCATGACAAAATGATGCCTCAGGTGTTTACGCCGTCATGTGGCACCATCGAATAATTTCCAGGTCATGACATTCTTTGTTGGCGTGAAGTACCCATTATACCGAGAAAGTGCATCACAAAGTCTTATTGGTGAAAAATGGCGAGGTTGGTGACCTTAGAGCCCTTACGATGACCCCCAGAACCCTCGCCGTATGTTCACTCAGTCAGTTAAAACTACATTTACGCCTCAGACCGCATATTACGTGAATATTTTACGTGCTAAGTACTAGGACTTTGAACCTCTGGATCTCGGTAACGGATAATGATATCGAATGAAGCTTCAAGATTCCCCGAGAACATCACCTTAAGGATATATGTCATGAATAGGAATTATAGAAGTGGCCATGCCTTCTAAGGCCCACCCTAGACCACATCTAATGTAAAAGAACCTGCAAATTTGCTCAATTTGCCTGGACTGGAGGAAGTGTGTAACGTTTAAATTCTGACCTTGTACTATAGGGTAGCTACAGTATGACTGTTCTTCCAATAGGTATGCAAAAGGTCGCTAGGCCAAGGGCTAACCGAAACATTTGACCTCTTGTCTCTGTGATCAATAGAACCTGTCTCATGACCACCTAAAAAATCGCATTTTCGCGCGCGACTTTCTGGGACATACTGGTACCGTGCACAATTGAGAAATAAATATCGTAATAAGTGTATCTAAAGACGACGTCTCTATAATCCACTTTTGCAAGGCCTTGCTATTTTCGTGTATTATTCATACCACAGCTGTTGATCGTACGAGACGAGTGCATCCGTGAGTTACCAGTACTGACCGAGAAACAAGCAGACATTCCTCCTCTTATGTCCCTTCTAGACATGTATGCTATGTCATTATTTCTTATCTCCTCACATTCCCGCGAGCCAAAACGCCTTCCCATAGAATCACAAACTGAAGGAAGAGTATATGGCGACGACAGAACAGTTTATTATACAAAAACTTTTCGGTAGTACTTCAGAGGATTAATATTTATCACAGTTATCACTGCTAAGACATACGGTCATAACATACAGACAATAAGCCAGCTGAGATGATTTTAAGAAATTGCTATAATGTAGCAGATTCTGGGAAATAAGAGTGTGTTAGTCACCATACATAGCTCAATTACACTATTTTGTGTGTTGGTTTCCCACAGAGCTCCATACCCACTACAACCCTCCTCCCCCCCACCCCTTTAGGCCTATTGTGATACATCCCCCTTTGGACACTATCCTGCATCATACGTAGTTGGATCTACTACTGGACAATACCTTGGACCTACCGTGGGATGGATTAACATTTGAATGCTATCCTAGACTCAACATGTGTGGATCTGTCCTCGAACTGTACCCTAGATGTAGCGAAAGTGGATCACCTCGAACAAAACCCTGGGCGTAGTGCTAGTGGATCCACTAACCCGCACTTCACATTGGTGGATCCGCACTGAACAATATTCCGAGAATATTGCTGGTGGATTCACCTTCGACGACTTCCAAACCCCATCCTGAACCTACTTTGGTCAGTGGGGACTCCCATGGGAAACCGACACACAAAGTAGCGAAACTGAGGTGTGTGTGTGTGTGTGTGTGTGTGTGTGTGTGTGTGTGTGTGTGTGTTGGATTATTACACAGCAATCCACACCTGGTAATGAAAGCAATAAGAGCGTATATACACTTCAACATTTGCATACAGAATATGGAAAAAATAGGATAATATGGGAAATGTAAAAGTGGATAAAACGTGGAAAATATGGAAAATATGGTAAAGAATGTCAAAAACACGGTAAAATCCAGATACAACATTGTCATTTGTATTTTTACATAGGAAATAGTCGAAATTTGTGACATAATCAGTAGATCAAAGTATCTGGAGAGCTCTTGAAAATTTTCCCTGAAAGTTACAAGTTTGTACCAAGGAAAAGAACTATTTGAAATCAGCTCCATCTGCTCCCAAAGTGAGTGAAAGAGATCTGCAGTAAAGGTTGAGAGAGCTCACGGTCTCCTTGGAAAAACATATGGAGTTCGTTATTTATACAGATGGAGGGAGAGTCATGATGTCACACATACACTTAGAAACAAAAAAGCATTATACAAATGGAATAGCCCGAATATGCTGTAGAGAGGGGCTGTAGATCCTCAACGAAAGTACTAGATATAAGGGAAAAAGTGACACCACACATGCTTTTGTAGTGGAAAGATGCTGCATTCTGGAAAGACATGGCGACAGGGTCAAGCTGTCATACTCCCACTAGTTCTGTGTGAATGAGGAAATGGTAACGCTTTTCTTTTTATTTGGGTTCTGGACGATGTGGTATTCTGCGCCAGTACATGCACGTTGCAAGCTATATGTATTTGAAATTGAAAATACTGACAGAAAAAAAATAGAGCAACACCAGGGATCTGTGAGACACAAACGAAAGTTGACAGACCAGTTTCTACATCTGAAAGACTGGTGCTAGTAGCGATACTATGAAGATGTAAATCAGTTTACTTTAAATACACGCTATAACGATCGTGAGCGTTAGTTACCCTTGAGACTGGACGTGGTGAGTGGTCAAGAATGCCTTTTAGGGCAACAAAAACGCCATTATCAAAACCTCACGTAGTTTGAACGAGGTTGTGTATTAGGACTAAAATAAGGTGGAGGTTCCTTCTGTGATACTGCAAAAAAGACTTGTCAAGAATGTAGTAACTGCACATGATTGCTGCCAACAATCATCACGAGAATGTACAGTTACAAGAGAACCGGGCTCCTGACGGTCATGTGGCACTACCAAGAGGGAACACCGTCCTGTTTAGCGTGTGGTGCTGGCACATTGTAATGCATCTGCAGCAGCAATTTGAGCAGCAGTTGGCACCACAGTGACACAACGAATTGTTCCAAATCGGTTGCTTCAAGGACAGCTTGGAGCCAGACACCCTTTAGCACGCATTCCTTGACCCCAAACCACAGCCATTTGCGACTTCAGTGGTGTCGAGAGAGCTCATTGGAGGGCAGGGTGAAGGTCTGTTGTGTTTCCTGATAAAAGCTGGTTCTGCCTCGTTGCAAGTGATGGCTGCGTGTTGGTAGAAGCAAGCTAGTTGAGGGTCTGCAACCAACCTGTCTGTGTGATAGACACACTGGACTTACACCCGGAGTTACGGTCTAGGGTGCAATTTCATATGAGAGAAAGAGCACTCTCGTGGCTATCCCATGCTACCTGACTGCAAAGCTGTACTTCAAACTGGCGATTAGACATGGGCTATCATTCATGAACAGCATTCCAGGGGGTATCATCCAACAGGATATTTTCCAACTGTTCATCCACATACTGCTGTTGTAACCCAATATTTTCTACGAAATGACGCCTTGGCCTCTGAATCACTAGTTCTGTCTCTAATCGAGCACATAAGGGAAATCATCGTACGACAGCTCCAGCATCATACACAAGCAGCGTTACCGCCCCTGTACTGACCAGCCAAGGGCAATAGGCATGGAACTCCATCCCACAAACTGGCACCCCACACATCTGCAACACAATGCATGCACTTTTGCACACTTGCATTCAAAATTCTGGCGGTTACACTGGTTATTAATGTATCAGAATCCACATTTGCAATAGCTTATCTTGCCCTTACATTGACCTGTGATCTTGCAACGTTAATCACATAAATATGTGACTTAAAACAAACATATCTCTGACATTTTGTTACTCCACATTAATTATTTTTTGGTGCTGTGGTTTTGTTCTGTCAGTGTATTTGGATGCAGTGTACAGTGGTGTGATTCCACAAACAAAAAGTGATACACATGGATCACATACTGGTGCTACTAAAGATGGAAATCCTGAGAAATTTGCTCATAGAGGATAAACATCCTCTGCACACAGCACGGCTAGCATACAGCACACATTTAATCTACACGACTTAGATTAGCTCCTAATACTATTGTTCAGGTTTGTCTAGTTTTTCACTTTTTCAATTATTCTCTCTGGCAGTATGAGTTGTGTGCTTTCAACACACTGACTGTTTTGGAGGAGACTTAACGCATCCTAGAGAGAGAGAGAAAGAGAGGAGTCCAGAGATGCCGTTAGCTCTATTTCTGTCTTGTATCTTATAGCTATGGTGTGGAAGGTTAGGTCTGCCTCTGCTGATTTGTCAGGGCTGTCCACTGTACTTGTCTGCCAGCCTATGAGCTCTTGTGATAGTCCTATGGTTTCAATGTATAATATTTTAGCATCATGCATTACTATTTTTTAAAATAAACAAATACAGTTTTGCCATTAAGTGGCCCCGAATGATGTTAAAAATTGATTTTTCTCAATTAGTATGTGTTTTGGTCTGTTGAGTAACACTTAACATAAAAAAACATTATTAAAAAACACATCCACCCTACCCAAGGCCTTGGTGTGTATATACATCACAACACACACACAAAATAGTGTAATTACAACTACACTTTGAGGGTATGACAAAGTGTTGCCATCTTGGGTTCTTACTCAGAGGTTTTTGCTAGCAGTATGTATAATTCACTGAACTACATTGGACAGGTGGGGGTCTAATGCAAGATAATTTTAATTATTTAACAAGGAAATCGATTACACAAATTCATGCTGGTGGTGTACTGGTATAAAATACCACAGAATGATTTATAAACACTCCTCACACGTCAGAAGATAGTAACCTGTTGACACAGCCATGCAGCTGTATCTCTAGATAGAGCATGCATGGCCATGGGTAAGCAATGTCCAATAGCGACTGCCCACTGCTACTTTACACTGCACAGCTCTAAGGTGTGTCTCACTGGTGGAATGAAAAATTATTCTCACCATATTCTGTTACCTTTATAGCTGAAGTGGTGCACAGCATGATAACTACCAGACTCTGAGTGATGCCTGATGCTTACATACAACATAACATCAATGCCTTCTGTGCTAGCAAACACCTGAAAAAAGGCATATTCCTAAAATGGGTATGGTATTCTCTGAACTGAGCCAATATCAGTGTCTGATGCATGAGTGGAGCACCGCAGATACCAGTTGCAGTGTGCAGTCAGTCACAAAGTGTCAGAAAATTACACTTCTCTTTCATTGGCAGATGCACTGCCGTCCACATGATGAACCAGTGTGCACATCTGCTCTGTAATGTAATCCTATATTTAACAAAATGATGCATGATACCACTGGCTATGCACAGCTGTGAGCCAGTGCTATCCTGCTTAAAACCTTGTGACTAGAGATACGCATACTTGATCCATATTGGATTAAATAAGCACCACAATGTGGTTTTCAGCTATAAATACGAGTCGTTTCAGTGCGAGAAGTCATTTCAGTCTGAGAGCTGTTGGCAGCAACATCAAAAGAGCTGTCAGCATGGACTAATAAGCGTCTCCAATTTGCCTCCAGCAATCCTACAGGTATGTATTTCAGATGCTTTTTGTTTCCATGTTTGTGTGCACTCTTTATAGCTGCAATCTGATGATTAATTTCTTCTTCTTCTTCTTCCTGTCTTCCTCTTCCAACTGTTGCAGATGTGATGGACATGTGTGGAGTCGGGGTTGCACCTGCAACAACTGCTCCATGATCTGACATGACGACGATGTGTTCATCGCCCCAGCCCGGTTTGAGGACAATATATTTACCATGGGCAACTACACACAGACCACAGACTGGTCCGTTATCATCACTGTGGTATGGGCTTATGACACCAGCTCGTTTACAAATGCATCCACATTCTGTGTGTGCTGGATGATCTTGCAACCACCATGACCTTAATCTCTAGGTGCACTTGATGAAAATATTGCGAGGGTTTGGCATGATATTACAAGACATTGTGGCAAATGGAAATGTTATAAGAGGCTCATGGCCTTATTTGGATGGTCCTAATATTGAACATAAGTAGAACTAGTCATATATATTTTTCTTATGCATGATACTTACCTTTTTTTGCAGATGAGATAGAGTTCGTATTTGGACATGGACTTCCATCTGTAACTAGTCCACAACCCGATCTGAGGATGATGCGTCTGTTGTCCCAGCCCAGTTTGTCAATGGTGTACTCATCAAACCCGCAAACATCACTGCAGTTGGGTCTATCATCATCAATGTGGTATGGGCTGATGACACAAGCTCATTTGCCAGTGAAACCTCAGTCTCCATAGCCTGTATCATCTCGTTAACATTGCCCTCAGATATTGCCTCAGCATTGCTCTGGAACTAGCAGCAACAGTACACTGCCTGCTCTGTTATGTATCACCAAGTAAGTTCTGCAGCTGCAATGAACCACTCTGTGGTTGCCAGCATTTTGGGGGAAAGCATTTCTTTACCCCATGTTCACAACATGAATGAGGGCTACAGAGATGCTGCAGCTTTTCTCTATGCTGCCAAGGCATTGCTCCCTGAAAGGCGGTGCTCCCTGAAAATGGCAATGATCTGTGGCATCCTGGCATTAAGTGTAACACAGCTCTATATTGTAAGTTCACACACTCCTCGAAAGAGGGCAGTGATGCTAGTGAGGAGAACAACATCATCCAAATTTGGGAGAGACCTGGCATGATAATAGGTGGTGATTCAATTGCAGAGTGGTTCAGAACTTTTGCAAAGACTGTCATACTCAGCCACTTCTCCAACACGCAGGAAACAGGGTCAGGTAAGGCACTCAGCCACGTATTGCACCTCATTGTCTACAGTTCATTTAATTTGGGGGGGGGGGGGGGGTAGACCAGTTTCATCCCTCTTCCAGAAGATACTGCTGCTAAACATACTTATGTTAATGTCCAGAATCCAGATGAGATGGATGAATATTACTTTTGATGTACGTTTCTGGTTCGCAACTCAACTTAAACACAATTTTTTCCATGGATGCCTCAATTCTTTTAGCAAGAGTGAAGTTCCAGACATTCACCTCACTGACTGCATGAGCCAAGAACTGGCACTTGTGGAAATGTCTGCAGGGGATAAAAATTTCTTAAAAGCTTAAGAATGCACATTATGGGGAGTGATGTCCATTCATAAAGTATGCTGCCTCCGAAGTGCCTCCTAGCTCCTGTAATGTGGTGTGAAGGTGATCCAGTGCCTCTCATACCACCTTCAAAAAACGACATTTACTCTATGCAGCATCATATCAAGTTGTATGCTTGTACAACTGTAACCTCAAAAAGTCTGAATCATATATGGGGGATAATCCTGTGAGATGGTTGCTCACCGAGTTCAAAAAACTTGCATAGAAAGTGGATTGAAATTATTTCAGTAACATTCCAATGAGTGATTGTGTGAGAATGATGCCTTATACAAGTAGGCAGTTAACTGTCATATTTGTGGGCTGCCAATGGTTAGAAAAGCAGAAATTCCACAAAGATACCACTGTCATCTACCAGGGCAGTTCTGTGGCACAACTCACAATCCCTGCAACTGAAAGTGCCAACTGCTGTGGCACATGCCCATCATCTTCCATAATTTGAGTGGGCATGATGTTCAGTTTCTTGTTGAGCCCTTGGGTGATTTCTGCTTTCAAGATGATGTGGTCACTGTCAGTCCTGACAATGTTGAAAAGTACATTTCATTTTAGGCATGAATTACACCGAACATAACTCTCCATTTCCTGGATTCGCTACAAGACATTCACGTGTGTCTTCAGAAACTTGCTGAGACGAATGTCACAAGGATATACACATCACCAGGCCTGCATATACCGACGATGCAAAGCTTCAGCTTATGAGAAAGAAGGGAGTTTTTCCATATAAATACCTGTATTCAGTGGAGAGATTCCACAAAACCACATTGCCCAGTGTAGCTGCATGCTCCAGTAAACTAACAGGCACTGCCATAATGGAACCAGAGTATGAGCATGCAGTGAATGTTTAGCATCTCTGAATTAGGGGAATGTGCTAAATTATACATGAACACCGATGTGCAACTGCCTGCAGACATTTTAGTTCCGGATTATGTGGCTCAGCACATACTCTCTGGCTCCTGTCTTCTATTACACTGTGCCAGAACTTTCACGGGATGCAATGTTAAGAATAACAAGTGTCAGTGTAGAACTGTTGAACAACATTGACACGCTGCTCTTTGTGGGGCATTTTGCCTGTGCGTGCACAGGTACACCAAGGTCAGTAATCTGTGAATGAGTGAGGAGCAGTACAGGCAGCCTGACGATTGAAGTTATATACCTTACATGGATGTAAACAGCCTCTATGGACAAAAGCAATGCAAGAAAGTCTGCTGTTTGGAGGGTTCCGATGAGGTAATCGTCAGTTTGAGGGAAAAGATCGATGATGTGGCTGCTGATGCTGGTGATGGATATGTTCTGGAGGCAGAACTGGTATATCCTGCCCATTTGCATAATGTGCCCAACAACTTGTCACTGTGTCCAGAGCGGTTAGTTCCATAAAATGGTTCTGGCATCAGCTGTTGACAATGCTGAGGAATATGCAGCGATATATTCTACACTACAGAAACCTTCAGCAGTGTCTCACATTGGGAATGGTAGTTGTCAGAGTGACCCACAGTGTCTCCTTCGAACAGCATTGTTGAATGAAGAAGTACTTTGAGGCAAACAAAAAACAGAGGGCACTACCGACATGTGGCTCTGAAAAAGGTTTTTACAAATTAATGAACACTTCAGTTTGTGGATAAACAATGTATCATCTTAGAAAATATCAAGAAATTCATATAATTTACTTGTGGGGGAGGGGGGGGGCGGGACTTTTAGTGCAAGACATTACGCTGCCAGGTCAAATTTCAAACAGGACACCAACTTCAATAAATGACTAGTCACTGGTGATGACCAAGGTTTCAGTGCAGTTCACAAATCCTGTCTATATTGGTATGTGTGTTCTGTGCCTCTCCAAACTCCACATGTACTGATTTCACTATGAGTTTGCAAGGCCAAACTTTTCTGATCCCAAGTTAGTTTATATGAATACACCCAAGTTAGTTTATATGAATACAAACAGTTTTATTTACTGGGTGAAAGACTGTGATCCATATGAAGTAATTAGATACAAAAACGAAGAATTCGACACATTTGGTTATATGGCGGATAATCCTTATGGGCTAATACCACAAAACAAGAAACTTTTCGGCCTGGTGAAAGGTAAGGTGAATGAGTCACAGTTTGTGGAGTTTGTGGGGCTCATGTCGTAAATGCATGTATACTGCATAGACGCAAGTGCCAACCAGGAGCTGGCTAATGGTGTGCATTATGTGACCTCAGAGGCACTCACAATCAAGAATTGTAAGAGCTGCCCACTCGAGGGCATTGGTGCCACTCTGTATATGATGTGCCAGGTAGTCTTTCTATTATTGGTGCCATAAGGTGCATACTGTACTGCAGCTGCATGTCGAGCTGTCGTATCATGACAGTAAATGGTTCACTTGTGGGGCAGGAACGGCATCCTCCTGTACTCTATTTACTGAGTGTATCACAGTGTATTTATTAATTTGTAAATAGTGGATGAGTCTGTGGATGTGTGCCCATTTCTCGAGGGATTTCCTTAAAATTTTATATCACGTGATGGACTTCAAGTTATGTCATGATCTTGAATATACCTTGCACAACTCCCTAAGGTGTGTGGGTAGGACAAGGGTTCTGCTGGTGATCTTAATCAAGTGCTGGTGATTCCCCAGAAAGGGAGGGGGGTGGGCAGGAATGAGAGTGAACTTATTATAACTGCTTTCGATATCTTCATTTGTCTATAGATTATATCGGTCCTTTGGCGACAGCAGAGTGCAGAGACGTTGGTAACTGCAGCAGTTTTCTCTTGTCTTAAAAAAAAGCTCCGAACTGTTCATAGATGAGCAAAATTTGAGAACAAAAGTAACTTTTACATTACGTATCACTGTTAAGCAACGTAGCTGGATGAATGTTGGATCGTAAGTAGAAAGAACTACTGCAGTAGAGTACACAATGTAACTGAAAAAAATGCGCGGTGAGAACAACAGTTGTGACATTTCGATTCAAAGACAACAATTACATTGAAGTTGCCATTATTCATGATGGTCCCCTGAGCGTTACAAAAGGCACGACATGGTTCATACTAGGGTGTATGATCACCACAGACTGCGGATGGCAATGCCCCTCTGCAACTTTTCCCTCACTGGCCACAATGCAGGAAAGGAATTCTTGTGCTAGTGAGTTCAGCTTCTCCAACAGAGCTGTTGACAGCTGCTGGATGCTTGTTGGCACTCGTGCACATGCTGCAATATGTCTCCTCAACACACTCAACGTGCGCTCGATGGGATTTAAGTAGGCGGAATGAGGTGGCCACTCCATGTGACGAATATCCTCTCTTTCCAAGAAGTCCCACATCTGCACTGTTCAATACAGTCACACATAAAAATGAAATTAGTCCAGAATGAGCCCCTGAAAAGGTACAAATGTGGAAGGAGTATGGTGACAGAATAACGTTGATTGGTTGGTGTACCGTGTTCAAAGATTTTGATATGAGAACGCCCAAGCAGCGTTATGTCTCCCCACACTATAATACCTGGATCATCAAATCGATCATGATCAACAGTGCCGAACATTTTCTCACATGGCGGTAGGTGGGAATGTGTAATGTGCCTAGGAACATTCTTTCAGTTGCATTCTGCACTATACTGTAACAGTTGTTTCTATGTATGGTCCAGGTCTTATCGACCTATATTACTTGGCAGTGGCAATCATGCGAAATTTACTTTCGTCCTTAAGTTTTGCTTACCGGTGACTATGACTGTGACTGTGACAACTGCAAGAGTTCGTCTGGGTGTATGTAGTGGCACACCGCGCCTTTCCATGATGTACAAATTAGTTCCTACTTTGTGTACTGGTGATTTCCTAGTAATCGAACATGACATACCTGTAACATAAATTTAAATACAAAGATGTTCTATTTTCCAAATACGGGTATCTAAAGACCTGAAAGTCGACAGCGAGTGATTCATTATGGCATGCATTGTCTTCTTGTCACTGTTGTCTTGACAGGACATTACCCCAAGTAGCAACAGAAACAATCAGTATTACTGGCATCGCGATTATTCTGGAAAGTCGTCCCAAAGGGCAGATGTGTTCAATCCGGTAGGTAGAATGGGCCGCTTGGTCTCTGCAACGTTGCCCAGGGGCCGCTGATGAAGCTAAAACAGGCCACAGGAAATACACAAGGTACAAGTAAATACATCAAAGCGCGGTTTTTGCCAAGTTGTAACAAACAGTCTGACAAATTTTCTGACGCACGTAAGTTGTTTTTAAGCTGAATCATGACAATAGGAATTGTAATAATTTACAAGTTTTTAAAAGTGCCTTCGAAGAAGACTTCAACAATACAACATGTGTGGAGCTTGATCAAATAGTAACAAGACAACAGCACCTCAAATCTTTGTAACGCTAATAGGAGGAGAGAACCCACTAACGTCTACTCTAGCCATTCTATACAAAATATCAGCAAATATGTGAGTCAGGCGCCTGTACACCTGAAGCCTAGCAATCTGATCTCTGCTGTTGTAGTGGTCAGACCGTCCATTTCCAAATACATGTTCATAGGACCTTTTTTCCTCCATTTCTTGTCAGCAATCCGTCTCTGCAGTTTGTCGGTTTTATTAATGTCCACCCTGTATAGAGAGCTATGTAGGAAGTTCAGAAAACGTTTTAAGGAAGTAGCGAAGGGTACTCCTGGATACATACGTTCGATCGCAGATTGATACGCGCGACAGTAAGAAAAACACGATCATAAATAAACACGCGCGATCGTACAATGAGACCGTAAGCAAATTCACATGATCTGCTGACAGGTTGCGGCAGCACGTGTCGATAGAGGAGGATATACTAAAAACCGCAATGGAATTAAATGTTCGAAAACGGGGCGTCCCGCGAGAGCAGGGAATTGTAGAACGGCCTATTTAGTGTGGTGGGCCGCTACAACAGAGGGCGTTCAAATTGCGCAACAGAGGGTGGCCTCTGTGTTGTGTTGAAGGGGGAAGGAAGCACAGGAATATTAAGGAATAAAGAATGGATAGCGAGTTGCAGGTAAGTAAAGAGAGACAGTAACAGCACCTCCACATTGACGGCTATCACACTTCCCATGTCAAAATTTTTTTCCGTACAGCTTCACCAGACGCTGCATCTGCAGTGGAAAGCAGGATTGGTCGAAATATACCAATAACCTTAGCACGGTTTTTACTGACAGTTAATTTCTTTTAAAACACAAACTGGACACCCTCTGCTGCGCAGTTTCAACGCCCGCTGTTGTAACGGCCCACCACACTAAACAGTGCCGTGCTGCAACTCCCTGCTCTAGCGGCGACACCCTATTCTCGGACATGTAATTCAAGTGCGGTTTTTAACACCTTTTCCTCTGTCGACACGTCCTGCCCAACATGACTGTTAGCAGATCCCGACCATGTCTTTCTGACTGTCTGCTTTCCACATCCCCTAAAACTTCCTCCATCCTTCCTGAAACCCATTGCTCCTGAACACTGTTGTCAGTCTTTCTGCCAAAACTTTGAGCCCTGCAGTAGAGTCACAATTTTCATAAGACCTTACCTTTAGTCCCCAAACCTAATTTTAACTGCACTGGACTTGTAAATGACTTTCTTTCCTTTACTCGTTCTTTGTATTGAAAATTTTTCTTTGCCACATACCACATTGACAACAGGCAACCTAAGCCCCATATAGAACCTTGTTTACAACAGTTCCAGCTTCCCTCCACTTGTGATCCTCCTCCCCTTCCATCCAATTATCCCCTGGTAATCTTCCAGGAATTCTTCACTTCTAACCTGGATTCACGTTCGTTTCCTAAATCCCTCGTTTATGAGTCCAACATCACTCCTATGGAACACTGCTATCCATTACCTGAAAAGAGATCGACTATCATTTTCCTGCGGACAAAGACTCCACCATAGTGGTCATGAATCGTAGTGACTATGTGGCTAAGGGTCTCTGCCAACTTCCTGACACCTCTGCATACAGACCTTACAATCATGATCCCATCCCAGAAGTCTAACATAACCTCAAGCAGATTTTCAAGACCTTGGGTCTACTCTGAAACCCAACACCTGAATCCATCTCCATCTCAGACTAGCAACCCCATACACTTCTACCACTTACCCACTTCCCAAACTCCTCAAACACAACCCCCTAGATCCCCCTACTCGTTGGATCATTGTGGCTGGGTACAATGCTCCCAAAGAATGAACCTCTACCTTTGTTGGAAAACACCTCCGAACTATTGTTTGTAACTTCCCATTCTAATTTCACGACACTGATCACTTTCCTCTCCAACTCTCCACAGTTCCTGTGCTATTATTGCCAGACTACTACTTGGCCACTGTGGATGCAACATCCTTACACACCAACATCTCCCATGCCCATAGTCTTGTCGCCATGCCTACTTTTCCCAAAATCCTGCTGATACCAAACCCACCACCTGTTTCCTTATCCTCCTAACCAAAAACATACTGAGCCAGAATTCTTTCATTTTCAAAAGCTAAATTTACAAACAAATCTGTGGTACTACCATGGATACTTGCACGGCACGATCCTATGGTAACTTCTTTATGGGATGGAATAATAGAGAATTGTGAAGGTGGTTCGATGAACTCTCTGCCAGGCACTTAAATGTGATTTGCAGAGGATCCATGTAAATGGAGAGATGGGCCACGTGGAGGAATCCTTCCTATCTCATCAATACCTGAAACCTTTCTCTGTTGATCCATCGCTGACGGAAGAAATCAGCTGGTTAAGTAATTGTCAATATCAATTAAATTCTCCAGCAGCCATGTAATTAAGGGGGGACGTACACGAAACTGCAGTAATTTTAAAAGTATTTTATAAAACTCTAATTTTTTAAGATAATCAATCCAAATTTGGTACAGTTATTAAGAAATGTTATGCGCATATGAACCTAAATTTTCATTTTTATTGACCTTTTACATCTTTAATTATTAACAATTAATTTTTTTTCAACAATGTAATTACAAATGTTCCTTTTTTGAGAAAACTGTGAGAGCAATGTTAATGAATTTTTGTACACACTTTCATACCAAATAATTACAAAACTCTGTGGAGCAGAATTTTTATATCTTCTTTTGTTCAGTTTTTACGGGTCTCCCAATTTCCCTGAAAAATAATATATCAAATTTAAGGAATATTTTCTACCATAAATACCTTACTATTTTATTAAATGAAAATTCCTTCCACAGAATTTTTCACTATAGTACTGACTAGTCATATACCAAATTTCACTTCTCTACCTTTTGTGGTTTTTGAGAAAAAGGTACATAAAGTTATAAAAATGTAAGTTACGGGAAAACTGAATCAATGATTTGATAGTGTTTGTATTAGGTCTTACCGTCTCTGTGTGAACTAGTGCAAGCCATATGCATACTCCTCTTCATCTGCAAGCAGTCTCTTCTTTGCTTGTCTTCTTTGGTTAACCTGCTGTTCAATTTTATTGGCTGTAATATCAGCCGCAGCAACTCTTTTGTCATCGATGTCCTTCAATATTGAATAGGTGAAAGCTCCTGGATGAAATCCTAGCCTCTGTAGAGTTTTTATTCTTCCAAGATTACCATTGTTAAAAACTAAACAAGCATCATATGCAGCAATTTCAACAATAATTGTTGAAACAAATGTTGTTTTTGGGCAACGTTTCCAAATCAGTGAGTTGTAACTTTCATTAGGGTTTTGTGTCTTTCCATGCACACACTTTCGTAGGAGGTCTGGCTCTGCTAAACACCTAAATGTTGGTTTTATAGCACTTAAAACAGCCACAGGTAAACTGTGCTTGTGTGAATAGTTCATGCCATCACGCTCAGCCTGCTTGAATTTGCACCACGATATGTCACACAAATTATGTACAGGTTTGTCATCTGTGGATAGTTTATGAAAATAAATAGACCACACAGCCTTCTGCATGTTATTCAAATTTCCACTGTTGTCCCTTATTGCCTTGCCATAGTACACTTGTAAAGAATGAATTTCTTTGTCTGTGAGTCTGTTGGGACCACCTAAAAGTTTTCCATCCTCAAGTTTCCTGCCCTTCAATTCACGTTTCAATTTTAAAAGTCTGCCTCCCATTCGTTTTTGCACATGTCCAACACATTCCAACTTTTCTATAGCACAATGGGGACCATAAGGTTCACTTTCCAAAACAGTTTTGAAGGAGCTGGAGTCACCATCACCAAGGTATTTTGTGTATCTAACACCGTACTTTTCCACACTTCGATGGAACATAAGTTTCATAGCTGCAGGTTCCATTCCACCACTAGAACCAGAATAATTTCTACAGCACACTTTCTTGTGTTCAACCTGCCACTTATTTTCTTCCACTTCACCAGCTCTCTTTCCGAGTACACAGCTATAGCAATATTTGCTCATTACCTGAACGTCAAGAATTTTTCCAGTATCAACACTAATGACAGATGATACTCCATACAGTGATGTATGTCCACGCTTCATCCACGTTCCATCACATGACACACACAAATCGGTGTCTGGCGTGTTATCTGCTTCTGTCTTTAGTTCACTATTCATCTTCACAGCTTCCTTTGCAGAGGACTTCAAGTTTTCTTCCACTTCCTCTTGAAGAGCACTTAGCAGTGTTTTATTTCCAGTGGTGTACCTAGCACTTGGTTGTGGCATGTTCATGATCCCACAAAACAGTCTGGTACCTTCCCTGCCTATGCCCAAACATCTCATGCCATATATTAAACGCATATTTGCTTCATATATCCGGTTACTTGATGCCGAAGTTCTAAAAGCAGTGTCTGAATGACAGCTTTCACAAGTAAGATGCAACATACACACTATTCCAATTCTGTTTTCTTCGTCATATAATCTCAAACTTTTTGCACCACAGTCAGCACATACACAAGCAGATGATATAATATCAGATAGTATTTTCAAATCAATAAGCCTAAAACCACTAGTAGCTTGAGTGTCTGAGCCACAATCATCAAGTGATTGACAGCTGTCAATTTTCCTTCTCGAAGCACTCGCTTTCTTGGTTGAAGTATCGTTTCCATTTGTTATTATGGGGCTGGTTTTCAAGTTGTCTTTACTACATCGAGAAGCTTGACACTTTCTAACCTTTTTAAACACCTTACTAGAACGCGGCATGCTGCAAAATATAATAACAAGTCTACTTACAACTTTCGTAAAAATGTATTCCAAACAAACACTCGTAAACAAACGCTATAAATCAAAGAATATAAAACCAGCGGCAGAGATATTATTCCACAGCCTTCTTGATGTAGTACACAAACGTTCCCTGCATTGTGACTGCACAAAACTGGAAAAAAACGCAGTATAAATAGATATACGAGAGGATGAAGACCAAGATGGGGGGGCGTCGCCCTGTGCAAGCTATTACAAATTATTATTTTTTTCCCCCTTAGAAGCGGAATTGGAACGTAATATTTGGTAATTGAAATTTCAATACCATGTAGTAAATGAAGAGCCAATAAAATTTTTTTCACAAATTTGGTCATTTTCATGTACGTCCCCCCTTAAGATGTTATTTTGACACCAAGCAGTTTCGGGATTCCATTATGGCATTTTTCAGGCCCCACATGCATCTCTCAAAATAAAGGATAATGCCATACAATGCCATGTATCTCTGGATTTCGTGAATTAAAACCATTTCACAAGGGCTTCATTTGAAGATTTATTGCAACTTCTACAAAGTTGCTACGAAGTCTTCAGACGAAGCACTTATGAAACAGTTTTAATTCATGAAATCCAGGGATATATGGCACTGTAAGCCATTATCGTTTATTTTGAGAGCTGCATATGAGGCCTGAAGATGGAATAGTGGAATGCCAAAACTGGTTGTCATCAAAATAAAATAAAATAAAATAACATCTTAGTTACAAGGCTGTTGGAGAATTTAATTGATATCCTACAACCTTTTGTCTAGTTCAGTTTTACTGAGGACATTTTCATGATCTGGACAAGGAAAAATCTTTGCTCTTTCACCGTAACCTTAACATCTATTCCCAAATCGCCATCACCTGGTCCTTCTCAACTCATCAAGCCACCTTCCTGCATGTCAATGTGAGATGAGGGATATCCTACCCAGAATCCTGCCCACATACCTCGAAGTAGTGTTTTATCACTCTTTCAACCTACAGAATATTCTTGTCTATCCCTGCGCCAATCCTGCTCCCATGGGTCATTCCCTTGTAGTCAGCCCACATGTAAGACCTGTCGCATACACCCACTCCCATCTTCTACTGCAGTACAGTCACAGGCATTTCCAATCCAGTAAAAGGCAGGGCCACATATGAAAGCAGCCATGTTGTGTGTCAACTATGCTGCAGTTATTGTACAGCATTACATGCTTCTCTGCAAGAGAGGCGCTCTGCATCGCGGTGTAGCTTGCTCGCCAGGTTTCGAGAGGGTGCGTTTCTGGATGAGGTATCGAATATATTGCTTCCCCCTACTTATACTTCCCGAGGAGATCACGAATGTAAAATTAGAGAGATTAGAGCGCGCACGGAGGCTTTCAGACAGTCGTTCTTCCCGCGAACCATACGCGACTGGAACAGGAAAGGGAGGTAATGACAGTGGCACGTAAAGTGCCCTCCGCCACACACCGTTGGGTGGCTTGCGGAGTATCAATGTAGATGTAGATGTAGATGTGAGCATGACAAGCAAACAACTGTCTACTTGCATGAATGGCCACCACCAAACAATGGCAAATTGGAAACATGACCATTCAGCTGCCAAAAATGTTGCTAACAACAACATATTTAATGACAAACATTTCTTCATGATATGGGCCATTTGTATACTCCCCTCGAACACAAGTTTCCCAGACCTATGCAGATGAGAATTGTCTCTCCAACAGATCCTGTGCTCTTGCAATCCCCCTGACCTAAACCTCCATTAATCTGTTCCCACTGCCCCAACTTACCTTTCCCTTCTCTGTTCTGTTCATACCACTCCTTCTTCATACAGACCATGCATTGACTTCTCCAATCACTCTTCCTCCTCCCCCTCCCCCCTCCTCCCACGTGTAATTTAACCTCTCCCTTCTCCCCCCTCTCTTCTCCCCCTTTTCGACCCTCCTACCTCTTCTCTCCCCTCCCTTTCTCCCTCTTCTTCACTTTTCTCCACTTTCCCCCTCCCCCCCTCCCATTTTTTTCCACTCAGTTCCTCCTCATTACCTCTTCCGACATACCTGGTTGTATCCTCTGTGTTTTTTTTTTTTTTTTTTTTGTCTTGTTGCACAGCTGCAGTGTCATCTGTCGAAAGACCTGCCTCTTTCCCACTACCCCGTCCTTGCATCCTTACTAACCCGCTACCCACCTCCATCAGCTCAGGCAACTGCTTTCAATAATCAGGCACAAATAATTAGTCTTGCCATGGCCATGGAAGAGTATGTGTGGGTATCTCCGTGGTTGTATTTGCGAATGTGTGTGCTATTGCAGGAAAAGAAGCTAAAGCTAGTATGAATGCTGTTTTCTGCTATGTGTTACTGTGCTCCATGCATCAGTCTGCTATAGGTGAGTGGTTGCTATTCCCTTATTTTACGTATTGCTCCATCCAGGAATTTCCATTTTTGTTATATTACTCACTTTGATATTATACTGCTTTAGAATGATTGTCATGATATATGAAAACATTGTGGTGAAAATTTTCGTATACAGTGGAAACTCGATTAACCGTCATCTTCGGGACCGTGGTCGTGATGGTTGAGCGAATAGACAGATAACATAAACACTGTATTCCTCCAAAACATAACGTCAATCAATTATTTTATGTATAGACACATATCACTCTCACAGTAATATAATAATATTTTGGAGCGAAAACAAATTAAAGATGATTTTAATAGCAAATAAAACTATTTATTACATTTTTGTACTTTGAAACCCGGAGCAGCCTTTTCAGAGAGTGGTGCTAATGTCTTTTGTGGTAAAGCCTTCCAATAAAGCCCAATTTCATCACAATTGTAAACTTGCTCCCTAACAAGATTCAATTCAGCAATTTTTTCTTTAAATTGTTCCCAGAACTCAGCAATTACAGAGCTATCTGTGCTGAGTTTTTCTCCGCTGATATCGAGTTGGCGAATGCCATGACGAAATTTAAACTTGTCGAGCCATCCGATACTTGCTTTAAAAGACGAGTCACCATCAAGTTTGTTGTTCATTTCAACAGCCTTGGCCATTATTATAGGCCCTGAAAGTGGAATCCCCTGACTTCTTGCTTGTAAAAACCATTGGTACATTGCAGTGTCCAATTCATCATATTTTGCAGATTTCATTGTCTTTCTTGTTCACACATCTCCATCCACGCTCTGCATTATTGACACATGTTGTTCTATTTTATCACCATCACGTTTTAGATTGTTAACTGTTGTTCTTCCAATACCATAAATCAGCACTACACTTGTCGCAGTTTCGGCTTAAGCGCTTTATAATTTCAAGTTTTTGATTAAGTCCTAAAACAACACGTTTATGTTTTTCAGACATTTTATCAAGTCACTGTATCACACTCACCTGCACTAAATACGGAAGTGTAAAATATTAGTCAATAAAGCTTATTCAAGTGGAAAACCTAACACAGCACAGCCCGCTAGATACACTGCAACAATTACAGTCTTCTCGCCACAACTGGAAACCGATCCAGTGGTGATTGTTGACTCACAAGTAAGACAAAGACAAGAAAAGGGGGAGATGTGTTAGCACGTCAACTGAAGGTCATCTTTTATGTACCATTCTACGCGGGAGGGTACATTCACTTCCCACTAAAATAGAGTAAATAAACAAAGCGAATGCGTCACTGCACCTTAGAGCATTCTGTTATTACAGTATTATTATGCTGTTACAGCAGTGACGGTTAACAGAAACTGACGGTTTAAAGAGTGACGGTTAATCGAGTTTTTACTGTATATGATAAAACAACACTTAACCCATGTAGTGTCTGGAAAAGAGTGTTAAGATTAACATTAACAAAAATACACTGAAGAGACAAAGAACCTGGAACATGTGCCTAATATTATGTAGGGCCCCCGCAAGCATGCAGAAGTGCTGCAACACAACGTGGCATGGACTCAACTAATGTCTGAAGTAGTGCTGGAGGGAACTGACACCATGAACCCTGCAGAACTGTCCATAAATCTGCAAGAGTACAGGGGGTGGAGACCTCTTTTGAACAGCACACAGCAAGGCATCCCAGATATGCTCAATAATGTTCATGTCTGGGGAGTATGGTAGTCAGCAGGAGTGTTTAAGCTCAGAAGAGCATTCCTGGAGCCTCTCTGTAGCAATTCTGGATGTGTGGGGTGTCACATTGTCCTACTGGAATTGCCCAAATCCATCAGAATGTACAATGCCTCCACCAGCTTTAACAGTTCCCTGCTGACCTGCAGGGTCCATGTATTCATGAAGTTGTCTCCATACCCGTACACGTCCATCTGCTCGATACAATTTGGAACGAGACTTGTCCGACCCGCCAACATGTTTCCAGTCACTGACACTTGTTGATGGCCCAGCACTGAAATCTGAAGCAATCTGCAGAAGGGCTGCACTTCTGTCACATTGAAGAATTCTCTTCAGTTGTCGTTGGTCCCATTCTTGCAGGATGTTTTTCCAGCCGCAGCGTAGTCAGAGATTTGATGTTTTATGGGATTCCTGATAATCACAATACACACATGAAGTGGTTGTATGGGAAAATCCCCACTTCATCACCACTCAGAGATGCTGTGTCCCATCGCTCATGCACTTACTATAACACCATGTTCAAACTCACTTAAAAATCTTGACAACCTGCCACTGTAGCAGCAGAAACCAATCAACAACTGCGCTAGACACTTGTTCTCTTATATAGGCGAACACAGCACCATATTCCACTTGGTTACATATATCTGTATTTAAATATGCATGCTTATACCAGTTTCTCTGGCACTTTAGTGTAAAACATGGATAGTGGAGTGTAGTCAAATTGCAACAAGTGATAACTGAGGAAACTTGATTAGCAAATCACACACTAATAATAATGCTGTGTATGAGTTAAATCATACACAATTAATTCAAGTGAAACACAAACACTTTATTAATTGAAGAACAACTTAACTTTCATGTACCGTCCCCATTGTGGCAGTTTACAATAGTGCATGGTTGTTTGATACTTGGTCGCTTGACAATAGGTAGCAGTCAAATAACAACTGTGCTGTGAGGTAACAGTAGTCTGACAAGTCCATCCCAGAGCTGCAGATGAACAGGTACTCTGTTACGGATCAGGAAGTAAGATAGTATTGTAGCTTACAGTAGCACAGTGAACACTTCTAAGAACTGTCTATTGGTGCACAACAAGAACTATTCCACTCATCAGCCTGACAACAGTACTCTGAACTGACTTTATGATGGTAACTGACTGTGGCACGCTGTAGTGAGGCAACTACCAGTACAGTAGACTGCTTGTATACTGCAGCCATTCTTATGGCAAGGCCATGTGGTGGTGGGACTTGGGAGCTCTGAGAAGTGTGGCCTGAAGTCCACTTGCGTTGGCCCCACTGTAGAGGCTGCACTGGCTTGCAGTGTCTTTGTGGGGGTTGACCTTTTGTTGTGAGTATTGACAGTGACACTGCAAATAGTACATGAGTTTTGCTCTTTGGCAGCGAAGTATGCTAACATACAATATAAATTTAAGTGTTTTAAATACTTTCTGAAAGTATTTGTCTGCAGTGTGGCTTTATAAAAAAAATGAAATGTGGCCAATAAAAAATAAATATGTGGAGTGTATATAGTTTTACAATGTGGTGCTACAAAAGGATGCTGAAGATTAGGTGGATAGGATCAGATAACCGAAAAGAAGTACTAAATTGAATTTGAGAGAAAAGGAAGTTGACACAACATGACTAAAGGAAGGGATAGGTTAATATGACGCATCCTCATGCAACAATGAATATTTATTTTGATAATGTGTGAGAGAATGTGGGGAAATGCTGCACAGAGAAACCAAGACCTGAATACAGCAAGTAAGTTCAACTACATGTAGGGTGCATTATATATATACACCTATATAAAAAGACTTGCACAAAATATACTAGCATAGATAGCTGCATAAAACCAGTCTTTGAATTGAAGACTGCAGCAGCAGCAGCAGCAGCAACAACAACACAAGAGGATTTTCTTGCAACTCCCTGTTGCTTATCCAATTTCATATTGATGTAAAAGCTTTAAACCAACAGAAAAATATTACGCTGCTGTGACCAACCAACAGTTCATAATAAAAATTTACAATGTCTTCACTCAGTATCGCAATCTGAATTGAAATATTGTAAAAGAAAACGTATACAACACCCTTCTTTTCCTACCCAAAACATCAAACATTCTCTGACAGTCAATTTACAGGAAACAGTTGACCAGTGCAATACTTCAGAGCATTCTTCGTTTCTTGCTCTCTCAAAATTCAGTTCATTTGAGCATAACAGTGCAGAGACATTGCATACTTACTTTCTGAATTAAAAACATCTTATTTTTTTCAACATTTTTCCTGACATCCTTGAACAATTTGGAAAAAAAAAGGGAACGCAATGTGTGTCAATCTTAAGGGATGAACCTCTGGAATTGCGGTCAACAACACTAATGACTAGCTTACACTTTATTGCGCCGCAAGGCACGAGGAAGATTGTCTGGGTAAATGCGGGCACGGAATGACCTGTTAATAGTTAATGCATTGTGGTTGGTAGAACCAGTGGCAGAAAATGATGTATTAGACACTTCACATTGCTCTGTAAAGAGAAGTACTTACACATTCAGAAGGAATTGGATGGGAAAAGCAGTGCCTGTGAATTTAGATAATTTTGGTGCTGATGGAGTAGAGCTCACCAGAGGAATGTTGGTAGCTAATTTGGAAGTCCTGGATGATGTGGGCAGGTACTCAATCAGTGTGCACCAGGGTAGTGTGAAAATCACCAATAAAACTGCACTTCATAGGAAGATGGAGCATCTCAGAGGTATGTATAGATTGTAAACCAGCAACACCTATAACACAGCATCATAACCCTGCAGAAACTGAGTCACCACTACATATCGTAGATCTTACCACATATTGCGATATTTGCAACCAGTATTAGAAGTATTCATTGATCAACAGTTGGTGGATGCGGTTACGGAGGAAAGCACTAGTCGGAGTGCAGCTGTGGTGGTTGTACCGAAGAAGTCACCTGATGGAACTAAAAGATATAGATCCTGTTGTGATTATACACATCTTAACAGCAAAACTGACCAATGTATATCCAATGCCCAACATCATTGGAACTACTGACAATTTGGGGCAATGCAAGTACTTCTCTACCTTCGAACTGAGAAGCAGGTACCATCAGATAGAGGTATTCCCAGAAGACCATTCAAAAACTGTTTCTCAGTCCCCTGGGGCCATTTTCAGCCTCATAGGAAGACATTTTGGTTAAAGAATGCTTTGGCTAAATTTTAATATTTGTTGGATGGAGTGCTAAGGGAACTGAACACTCACCAGTGCATGGTAAACCTGGATGATATAATTATTTTTGTGAGGGATGTGGCAGAGCACATGGAACTTTGTGAAAGGTTTTTGGATTACAAGCTGCAAGTTTAACAGTAGCCATGGAGAATGTAACGTTGCATTGGAAGAAGTTAGATATTTAGGGCTGTTTTTACCAGTGAAGGGGCTAAGATGGCTCCAAGGTTGACATAGGCAGTATGGGAATTTCTGATTCCTAGTAATGCCTAGGAATTGCAGTCTTTCCTAATTTAGGAAATTGTAACAGAAAATTCATAAAAGGGTTTGAATACGTAGTGGGACCACTCACACATCTGTTAAGACAGGGTGCAAAGTTCGAAAGGATGAAGGAATGCCAACTCACATTCAAGGAGTTAAAGGGAGCATTGTCATCAACTCCAGTACTAATTTTTCCAGACTATGGGAAAAAGTTTGTCTTGTCAACTGACACTTTCAAGCTATTGGGTATGTTCTCAGTCAAGTAGTAAATGGAGAGCAACATCTAATAGCATGTGCCTCTACGTAGCTGAACAGAGCAGAGAAAAGCTATTCCACAACAGAAAAAGAGATGGTTAGTCTGATTCATGGAATCATGTATTTCCAATGTTATTTTTATAGGAAGAAGTTTAAAAGTGGTAAGTGACCATGTGGCTCTTAAATAGTTGTTGAGACTTAAGGGGAGTTGGAACGGAATTATTTTTTTTATATATAATCTACACGGGTTGAAAATGTTAAAATTTTTACATACATTACTTCAAAATGTAATAAAAGTGGTATTTTTTTATATGGAAGGCTGTGGATTGCTGTGTTATAAAGGTCATGTCCAAAAGAGGATGGACACCAGGTTGAGGAAGTTGAAACAAAGTTTGAGAGACAAGAAACTTTATGATGGTAAAACCATAAGAGGTAGACTGACAGACAAAATGATTGATGAACTATAGCAGTTTTATGGGATGGCCATTAGAAATAATACTGAGGATTTGTTGAAAATGAAGCAGGCAATATGGGCTACCTTCTTCCACAGACTGTCAACTAATGAAAAACCAGTACACCACCTTTTCCCTCCTGGGCCTCTGGGCCTGATTCATGGTGCAACTACTGCAACGCCCAGTACTTAAACAGTCCATACAGCCATGAACATACCATCCCAGCAGCTGTCATGGATATCATAAAACCTATTTACATGGACCTGGCAAATCCTGAATTACTGAAGAAGTGTCTGCATGGTCAGACTCAAAATCCCAATGAATCATTCAATAATCTTATATGGACTCACTTACCAAAAAATATTTTTGTTGGAATGAAGACACTAAAGTAGGGGGGGGGAGGGGGGGCAGTAAACCCATTATTGCTTTAAATGATGGCAACACTGGTTGGGTGAAAGTGCTACAGCATATGGGAATTAATCCTGGAGCAGACTGCATCAGAGAACTTGAATGGCTGGACAAGGTTCGCATTGATAAAGCAGAGTATTCAGCACAGTTGGCCACTAAGGAGTCCTGAAAGAAGAAAAGGAGAAAAAACATGGAAAGAGATCAAGAGGCTGATAAAATCTCAGAAACCACTTTGAGTAGTGTATTCAAATTTTCAGGGTAATAACATATATATCCTGAGTCTACTGAACTAAAAGAAGAATGTAATATTATGTATAATTAAAATTATTTAGGATATCATACAAAAAAGTACACAAAATTTTAACCATGCAATTAAAAAATTGTATTTCCAAAAGCAGTGGCTGAAGTGCAATTATTGTACTTTAGTAGGCTCAGAACATACAGTTTAATGTGATGAAAAACTTTCATGTCAATGGCTACTGTGGTTCCTGAAATACAGGGAAGCCCAGACATTAAATTTAACATTGTCAGGATAGGGCATTCCAACTCCCCTTAAGTATCATTCTAGGAGACTGACTAAATGGGCACTGACATTAAACAAGTTTGAGTATGAAGTCATACACAAATCTGGTATGAACGAATGCAGATATTTTAAACTGAAAAGTAGCACTGATAAAAACATTGGATCATGACCTTGCGCAATGGTAATCAGCACAACGGGCTGATATGGTATGTAAACACAGCTGCAATTGACTGACTGTGTGTTACAGATTGTTGTGTAAGATGAAGTTGGAGCTCTGGGTAGTAGTTCCAGTGGAGGTAAAAGAGGAAGTGCTGGCATGACCATGTATTGTCTGAATATGGGAGTATTAGAACAACAAATAGGCAAGTAGCAGAATGCCACTGGTGGAAGTCAAAGAAAGAATATGTGGATTGGTATGTGAGCGATTGTGTACAATGCGCACAATAGACAGACATGAGCCATAAGTTAATACCTTTGCAGAGGTTACAAGAAACAACAAAATCATTTACAATGATTGGGTTGGACGTTCTCAGGTCATTCAACAGAACTCTAGGTGGTAATTGATTTGTACTGACTAACATTGATCATTTTTCTAGATATGTGGAAATGATAGTAGTCCTTAACCAACAGGCAGCAACAGTAGAGCAAGCATTGGTCAACAGCTGGTAATTCAAGTTTGGATTGATAGAAACTATGACTACATGTCATGGAATAAACTTTATATTGGATTTGTTAAGGCAGCTGTTTTATTTGCTAAAGGTTTAGGAAGTGAAGGACAAGTCCACTGTACCCTCAGGCTAATGATAGGATAGAGAGGGTACAATGCACAGCCGGAAGGATGTTGAGTCATTATGTGAACTCACACCATAACAACTGGGACATGTATTTACCTTTTTTTGTGAGCGTGTATAATTCAAAACTCCATTCTGTTACAGGATTACCAGTGTATGAGGTAGTTTATGGGAGGTACCTGCCATCACCATGTGAGAAAATAAGGCCTAGAGTTAGCAAGGATGGGATGTCTCAAGGATTTTGCTAAAACAGTGAGGGAAATTTAGAAGTGTGTCCAGGGAGCAAAAACCAGACCCCTGGAATGCCAGGAGTAATTGGGAAATTATGTGAGCAGATTACCACAGTATTAAGTTCATCAGTGGGTAATGTTATCAAAGCCTTACATTCCAAAATACAAGACCAAGGAATTTGTAACTTGATATCAGGAGCCATATTATGTATCTGAAAGAATATCACCAGTAAACATGGCACTTCAGTTACTGACTCATACAACTATTGATCATGTTGAACATCTGAAGCTATTTCGAGGTGCTCCATATGCTTTGATGCAAGTGTCATCATCCATTGACAGTAATCCATAGGTAATAGAAAGAAGGGGAAAAGCAGAAACCTGGCACAATCTGTGCAGGAGATTCTGTATGAAATAAGACTATGGCAGTAGGAGAGAATAGTCTGCATTTTGTGTTACAATGTATACGGTTGAAAGTTAAGTTGGCTGACGTATTATTCATATGCATAAGTGATTAGCATGTCATTTGAGAATGACAAGAGGAGGGAGAAATATTTTTCACATTATATGTAGTGTTATTATTCTTTGTTAATTTGTTGCTAAGCTAGGTATTTTGAGGTTGGATTTTATTTTGTATGTCTACTAGATGGCAAACCTTTCAAAGGGGGAGGGGCGTGATGGGAATTACCCGACTGTATTCCCATGTTGCCATGAGTTAAAGTAAAGATGAGAGGAGTCCTTATCTTGTCACTTTTGCACCTCTTTATCAAGTGTGGAGCAGGGTTGCTGCAGATACTATCATTGGAAACAGTACTACTTTTCACAAGGCAAGAGGACGTAGTACTCAAGAGACATCATTTGGACACTGAAGCTGACTCTGAACACTTGGGAAATATGCAATGAGGTGAAGCACTAAGATGTCTTTATGGAGATATAGCAGGAGATGGAAAGAAAATGCGTGCTGAAGGAAATGAGGAGTATGGTAAGCTGCACCAGTCATATGAACAATTACGAGGACAGATGGAACAGATAGTGGAAGTAGTGCTATGCATGGTACAGTAAAGTAAGCGACACTGGTTAAACCAGGCTATAGTACACAATTTACAGGACTCCTGAGATATGAATATGATTTATAAAAAGAGAGTGATATAGGAAGGAGGAATAAAGCCATCATGGGATGGCACACAACACAGTTAACCAGTTCGGAACAAGGTGTATTGAACAACACATAGGTATTATGAAAGTTAGCAACAGAGATAATACACATGCTAAAGACAACAATAAATACTGTGAATTGGGACGTGTAAGTCATACAGGCTCCAAGTATATACTTTGGGTAAGAGAACAACAGTAGAAAGGCTGTTGCAATGTTTAACCAAAAGCATGTGGGTTGCTCGGGCACCGGTATGGAGTTGTAAGAAGCAGTCTTATATGCAGCAGATGGGCAGCTGAATCCAGCTCTGTTAATGCAGTATCAGTTCTTGGCAGGCCTACAGAATATGCAGAAGGAATTGCAACCAGAATTGGAACTCATAGTTAAACCGAAGAACTCAAATCAACCACTGTATTACCACATAGCAGCAGTTGAGATGTGATGGATCTAGTCCAATTGTGTGTATTAACACAATATCTGATTAGCAATGGTGACCCAAGTTCAAATGTTAAACCATACATGCATTCCCTTTACAGTTGGGAACCTTGGGGAAGTTTGTCTGAATAAAGACATAGGCGGTACTGCTGATTGCAGAAGATGGTGTTAGTCACATGGTGATGTCACTAATTGAACTTTAACATCGTCATAGGGGGAGGATAACCATCTGCCTGTCCCAGGAGGTGCATACAGGTAACCGGCACATGTGAGATGCAGTTGTACTTAGGTAAAGCAGGTTCAAAATGGTTCAAATGGCTCTGAGCACTATGGGACTTAACTTCTGAGGTCATTAGTCCCCTAGAACTTAGAACTACTTAAACCTAACTAACCTAAGGACATCACAAACATCCATGGCCGAAGCAGGATTCGAACCTGCGACCGTAGCGGTCACGCGGTTCCAGACTGTAGCGCCTAGGACCGCTTGGCCACTCCGGCCGGCAGGTAAAGCAGGTCAGGATTGTCCAGGTGACATCCTGGAACAGTGACTCTATTTCCAGTAAGTGGGCCTGCTCTGGATTTATTCTGTAAACATTACCAAAGATGTAGGAGTGAACTGCTATGAGCAAGGTAGACTAATGGGAGCTAACTGCACAGGAGGGAAAAATTATTAATAGGATGGACTGTGACATAACAGGGTGCACTGCTCTCTTGTCAGCCTCAGTTACAGGGGAAATCAAGTTGAACATTACGCAGCCACAGTTGTACTGGCCAGAGAAGCCATTAGCAGTCCTTCTCACTATAAGAAATCAGACATACCTTAATGAAACACTGGTTCCCAATCCAATCCTAACCTTAAACCAGATCACTCACAAGTCTTCAAACCAGTTACATTTAGTTAACTGTAAGTTGGCCAATCAGCTCCCTAGTCCTGGATTGATAGAAGTCGGAATGCTGTGGCTGGTAGTCATTTGTTTATGGTTGCAAGCAGCATCAATTAGTTGATAGAACTGTGTGAGGTAGCCACTGTTGTCTGCTGTGTTACTGTGTCTACTCCATGCTGTCCCCTTTCTTGTGATTAGTATAGGTAATGTTCACTGTTAGGATTTTTATGAAACATGTCAATACATAAGATAATTTCAGTTTTGATTATGAACAAAATTTAAGTGTTTTTTTTTTTTTTTTTTTTTTTTTTTTTTAACTCCATGTGTGACTTCTGCTCTTGCACTGGCATGAAGCACAGTTTAAGGTGTCGGTTCCTCACCCTGCGGTGGTGTGTGTGTGGGGGGGGGGGGGGGAGGGGGGGGGGGAGGGGGGGCAGGTTTGCTTCCTCTGATCCCTGCAACTCTCTCTGAAAACTGGTCAATTTAAAGTTAATATGCTGTACACATTTCAGACCCACTCTGTTAGTAACGTATAATAGGGTGTAGTGGAAATTTAGGAATATAGACTCTACCTGTTTGCTTGGACCAGTGGTTTGCAGAATAGCATGTTTGCAAAGGCAAGTTATGTTTTACATATGCTATGCCTTCCATGTCCGTGCCAATTTATGGACGGAAGCCCTGTATCTCTCCAGGAAAATGAAAATGCTTAGAATATACTCAAGGATCCAGATCGCATTGACATCAAATATATTAGTCTACAATATTGGGCATCCATTCTTTTGTTCTTATTATGTATGGGAGAACGAGGTTTTTTTAAGTAACTTAGGACTGTTTGATGTAAGAGATTCACAATAAATGAGAGCTAAGAAAGGGACTAATGCTGCAGAGTATTCTCAGCAAAACCAAATTGGAATTTAATCAGGATGTGGTGTCTCATTCAGTTTTAACTGGTTCAAAATATTTTCAGCACCTGAGATGCTTACTTATATGTCATACATTTATAGGTTATGTAGTGACGAAATAATAGTAACTCTCTGCAACTTTCTCCATGTATGTTGTTTTTTCTTTTTTCTTTTAGATTTAACACTTTGAGTTTCCTTTTGGGGTTTTCTATTTCTGCAGCAACCAACTGTTCAAAGTGTGACTGGACAGAAGCTTTCTCCCAGCTTAGTATTTTTACATAGGACCAGAATATTCTAAGCTTCCCAGAAAGATCTTTCACTGACATATAATGAAGGGAGTTGTTTTATGCATCACAAATAGCTCTCCTTCTGAACACATGGATTTGTACTGTCTTTTACTTCTCTGCATTTCTGCACCCTTTTCTGAACCATGAATACAACAACTTCTGCCTCCTCAGCATTTTCCAAATATATTATCTGCCTCATCCCCTGTTGATTTAATTGCTCAAGACAGTTTCCAGAGAAAGTGTTCATGGCTTCTTCATAAGGCTGAATTTCTGTTCCAATGGTGGTGAATGCATAGCCATATCACTCAGTACACAGTCGGTTAGCCTCCTCCCAGAATTGCATGAGCAGGGTACTTCCATGCTACAGAGCTTAGACTTCCTGTGAATAATTCTGTGACCACTGCAGCGGAGTCGAGTAGCTAGTAGAATCATTTGATGATCTGAATGCACCTAGCAAGTTGCTACGGCCCAGGTATTGTTACTATCAAAATTAATTTCAACCTTGCTAAATATAATATTTTTATGTATTCCAATAAATGTGCCCCCTCTCTAACAGATCATTTTTTTCAACGCTTGCCAATATCCTGCTAAGGGAGTTCTGACAACCTGAAGAAATAGAGCAGCCTGAAAGACCACAAGAATGTCACTATTGGATGCTTGAAGCATGGAAAAATGCTGCCTGGACTAATGAGCTGCAGTACACACTGATGCCGAAGAATGCATATGTCATAAATCACATAACGTCTACCAACATTGGGGTGGGTGATGTAAGTATTTTTGTGCGAGTAGTGCTTATATGGGATCAAATTGGATCCCTAATATATTTGCTGCTGTCTCTCCCCAGCGAATTCAGGAAACTGTCCAGTTTTGTGCATTTACTGTTCCTTCAGCAAGATAACACTCCATCTTGCATCTTTTAGTTCCTGAAATACTTTGTTATGGTTTGATGTACATTCTATGCATACAAGAACACTCAACGCATATTAGGGTGCTTCAGTGCACCACCCTACCCCCTGGTTGCCTGACACAAATCTTATTTGGCACGCCCGAGTCACAATCAAGTGAGATGTGTGTCCTTTAGACACACTGAGTAATATCTGTGGCTTGGGGATGTCAGCTGAGAAATCAGGGGTCACGATGATTTCCCCAACACTTACACTGTCTTATGGACTTTATGCCATGATGTGACACTACTGCCGTGCAGTGCAGTGCAAATGGGCTTGCTACAAAATAGAATGTATGTCTAATTCAACTGCTCATGACTGTGTGCTACATAATAATTTTTAACATTAGTCATAGATTATTTTTAATTCATATTGCATTATTTAAATTGTGTGTGTTAGCTAGTCTGAATGGTGTCCCTATCGTTTCTGATAAAATTATGACATGCAATCATTTAGCACCTCTGTGTTATGTATTTTCCTGTCATTTTTAAACTGAATCAATGCTCAAAATGATCAAATTGTCAAATATAAAAACTGTGAATATCTTGTGACTGGCTGGTCTGAAGCTAAAGTAGTCTATTTTAAAAATAGTAGTAAATGATAAAAGCATTTATGTGTGGTTTAAATGTCAAAATATGCATTAGTTGTAAACAGATGATGTTAAATTCAAGGCTCCTGATGAGTGAAATGTCCCAGGGATAACCTACATTTGAATTACATAAAATAAGGTATAGGCAACCACTTGCTTGTAGCAGACCTGTGCTCCCCAAATAGGTCTGCTGATGGTGAGTGGTTGCCTTTCCCTTATTTTACATATTGCTTCATCCAGCAATTTCCATTTTAGTTTGAATTAATTATTTGTCATTAGGTTCACAAGAATTATGGATGGATTTTTCCAAAATGTTACATAGACCTCCAAGTCAATCAACTGCATTTCGTTCAGATTTTATTTTTATTTCTTTGGTCCAGTTATGTTGTCAATCTCAAGGACAGAGCAACTATATGCTCATGACTCAAATAAATAAAGAGCTTGAAATATTGTGTTGCAGGGAACCTGTAATCTCAATAAACAAGATTATGTTATAACTATTTTTATTCACAGTTAGTAAGCAGCTTTTTTCCCCTTTGCATGTACTTGAAATTAATTCAGTGTTTGAAGCTCAAAAACTAGAATAATGAATTTCTGAACAACTCTATGAATTCCATAACGTAGAAACATGTTGGAGTAGGTTAGCCTCCTTTAAGAGATTAATTGAACAATGCAGATACATCTTCCTTGATACTGATTTCGATAATGGTAAGCAGGTTCAAAGATTTATACACAACAAACCTAACAACTGAGTTTTACATTGCCTAGTGAGTACTGCTCTACAGTTCTGGCTTTGAAATAGATCATGTGTTGATACTAGATCAGTGCACAGCATTCTCTTTGCTGCCATCTTCTTTGAGTTCGATTCTGTTAAGCATAATGTGTTGCCCTAGTATTCTCATTGGGACTACAGCAGCCATCAGCTTCCTATGTGTACAACACAATACAATACAATACAATACATAACTGTTATAAATAAAGTGTGTGTCAGGCTGACTGTGTCATATCTCATACTTTTTTTGATCACAGCTCTTGTTTTGGATTGTGGCTCCCAATTTGCATGTACTTGCCTTCTTTCCCGCAGCACTATTGATTTATGTGCAAGTAAGACAGCATGCAGTACTGTTTGCATTTAATTTATCTCCTGAATACTTGTCTTGCTCTTGGCCTATCAAAAACCTTGCCTGCTTAGCTGAATGGTAAAGTGCTTGCCTCCCATGCACGGGGCCCGGGCTCAATTCCCAGCCAGATTGGTAATTCTCTCCGCTAGTGGACTTGGGTGTTGTGTTGTCCTCATCATCATTTCACCCTCATCATCGGCACGCAAGTCAGCCAATGTGGCGGCCGAACTTCCCAGGATGGGGCCTCCCGGCCAGCAATGCAATACGATCATTTCATTTTTTTGTGACCTTGCCTTTTTCATCTCTCTTTAGCTCTTCAAGTCTGTGTAGGCTCTGCTCAGTTACTTGTTTCTGATAATGTCTGCATAATGAATAGGTGTCTAAATTTATTGGTTTTATTCTAGGTTTCACTGTTTAGACTTTAAGGATATTATGTTTTCAGTGCTGACCGCAAAACAGCACAGCACAAGTGTGTCATTTCAAGACATTCATGTTACGTATTTCAAAGAAGCTATTAAGAACATTAGTAACACAAATTATACATTTCAGAATCACAGTGGGTTTACATTTTCAAATTAATGTGTGATTAGCAATGTTTGTATTCTACAAAATTCATCTTTCCATGAACTGAATACCATGGGACAAGAACAAACTCCAAAACTTTATGCAGTGTGGTTATGCAATTTACACTGTTGCTACAAAAGTTGTTATATGTGCAAAGTGTGGTATCGATAGCAACAATGCCACAGCGTAGGTGCACATTCTTAGGTTGGCACTACGACACAGATGACAGTGCCCTCTAGCCGGCGCTGTGCAGCTCTACGAGCGCCGCTCTAGATTCAGCCCATTTGATGCCGAGCAGACGACTAAGCAACATTGTTTCTATTTCATAGTGAGCGAGCCACTAAAGATTTTGCCTGTGTAACTTCCGTGAGCTTGAGACATCCGGTTTCACACCTACGTGCTCCCCAGTGCAAAGTTATGTGTTCATCTTCTTGCTAAAGTAAAGGCGATTTAAATTCAAACTGCAGTACCAAGAGTTCTACCTCACCTGCTCCTCCTAGCTTCCACCATTTGCTATAAGGTTTTCATTTGTGTAAACCATGGCTTCGCTACAGGAACAGGCTTCACTGTCCGATCTTGTACATTTTCAGGCTCAGCAAATGACACAGCTGCTTGCTGCCATAAATGAACTGGTCACACTACAAACTGCAGCTAATTCGGCGCCTCCGACGCCACCGCCTGTACCAACGCTGACGCCTCCAGCGGCGCCACTTCGTGTCTTCAGTCCTGACGTTGAACGCTGGCCAGAATACATTTCCCAGCTCGAGGCACACTTCGCAGCACACAACATATCAGGTACAGAGCGGCTAGCAGCTTGCTTTTTTCATTGCCAACGCAGGTGGTGTGTTGTACTGTGCACTTGTGAAATTTTTTCCCACCACCCACCCAGAAACTAAAACTTACGACGAAGTGATTGATGCTTTGAACTCCCACTTCTGTGACGGTGTCAATGTGATAGCTGCATGCTACAAATTCTTTCGTCTCAGGCGTGGCCCTACTCAGCCCCATAAATCTTGGTTAGTGTTTCTTTAGGGACTAACTTCTGATTGTGACTTTAACTGCTCATGTGGTCGCTCATATGCGGATATAATGATTAGAGACGCTATTGCACAAAATGGGGGATCATCGTATCTGCGAGCAAATCCTCAAATTTAAAAACATGTCTTTGCAGGAAGTGGTGGACTTGCTAGACAGACAAGATACATTAGACATGGCTACTTCGGCATTCGACGTGACCCTGGGTGTACTGTTAGCGCCGCACAACACATGCCCTCCCACCCGGCACCAGCACAGCCAGCCACGCCGCTCACGCGCACATAAACAGGTTTCACGCCTGGTACCTACTCAGAAACTGATATCATGTCCGAACTGCTTTCGTGTCCACCCACGGGACAGTTGCCCCTCCCGTCAAGCACAGTGTTATTTGTGCAATAAGAAAGGACAAGTGCAAGCTGTGTGTAATAAGAGAAACTCTACAATTCACAACTTGTCTCTCGTTCGCGTCACTCGCATGGGCGTCACCGCAACGGAAACTGAAGTGATCATGATTCACATCAGCCTATGGACGTTAATGCAATTTATTCAAAGCCTTCTGCTTCACGTGCTTCTACAGCCTGTCATGTGAATCAAGTTTTGCCAGACACTTCCTCTTGCATTCAGCACGATGCAAGGAAACTTTTTGTGACTTTGAACATGTGTGGACACACTGTTCGCATGCAACTGGACACTGGTGCATAAGTTTCCTTACTGAACAAATCAACGTATGACTTGCTTGGTTCACCCCCGCTTCATCATTTGCATTCCACGCTGACTGCATTTACTGGACAGGAAATCTCAGTGCTGGGCAAGTGTAGTTTGCTAGCCACGTATGGTGCAATGACACTTACATTGTCTTTCCATATGCTCCGCTCTAGTGATGCTACGAACATTTTTGGCATGGACACATCTGAACTTTTTGGGCTCGCAATTCAGGACAATGTACTTTGCATCAACGCTAGTGACCATGCAGACAGTGTTTCCGCATTGTGTGATGATTTTGCTGGACTCTTTTCTGATGGACTTGGTTGTGCCACGGACTACGCAGTGCATGTTGTATTTAAAGACAATGCCATGCCATTAAAGACAATGCCATGCACACTTTCCGGCACTCAAGCCCGTTATTGCATGCACTGCCGCGACGCCATAGCTGCTAAACTTATGCATTTGCAAGACAGTGGTGTCATTGAACCTGTTTCTGCTTCGCCATGGGCTTCACCTGTAGTGCGTGTGAAGAAACCAAACGGTCGTCTACGTATTTGTGCTGACTTTAAATCTATAGTAAATCCCCAGACAGTGGTAGCTACGTTTCCCTTACCGCGTTCTGAAGACATTTTTGATAAGCTTGGTGCAGGAACATTCGTTTCCACGATTGACTTGCGGGACGCATACTTTCAGATTCTGCACGACGAACAGTCGCAGCGCTATTTTGTGATCAACACCCACCTTGGATTGTTCAAGTTCCGCTGCCTTCCGTTCAGTTGTGCTTCAGCTCCTGCTATTTTTCAGTCTTACTTGCAGCAGTTGTGCGCCACTGTCCTTGGTTGTTGCAATTATCTGGACGATATTGTCGTATCAGGTTGCACCCCTGACGAACATTTGCAGAATTTGCGTGCCTTATTTGCTGTACTTTTGCAGCCAGGACTAAAGTGTAACAGAGACAATTGCAAATTTTTTTCAAACTGAAATTCAGTATTTAGGACATATGACTAACGGACAGGGTACCCACCCCTCACTGTCACATCTCAGTGCAATTAAGAGACTTGCCAGCACCCCGGAACTTGAAAGAACTTCAGTCTGTGTTGGGCAAAATTACGTATTATATTCGGTTTATACCAACTGCTATGCAGATTACAGCACCTTTTGTATCGCCTTCGGCGTAAGAACGTTCCTTTTGTTTGGTCTTCGGAATGTGACGCTGCTTTCCACAAGTTCAAATCCGCCTTGCTGAGTGATCGCTGTTTCATTCCTTTCGATCCCTCCAAACCAGTTGTTTTGGCTGTCGATGCATCTTCTCACAGTATTGGCGTGGTTTTCTCACACCGCGTTAATGCAGCCGATGGCCCGATAGCTTTTGCGTCTAAGTTGCTCAATTCTGACCAGCAAAACTATTCTCAAATTGAGAAAGAAGCCTTAGCTATTGTATATGGTGTGACTAAGTTTCATGATTTTTTGTATGGTCGAATGTTCTATTTGGTAACCAACCATAAGCCTTTGATGTCGTCATTCCACCCGTCGAAGCCAGTTCCGGCCCGTACTGCACAAAAATTGCAACGTTGGTCATTGTTTTTGTCTAGCTACAACAGCTCCCTGCCAGCACTTCTTTGCGTGGCCGACTCCTACTGCGGCGTGGCAGCGCGTTCATATTGATTTTGTGGGTCCGTTCTGGGACACCCGCTGGTTGATAGTTATTGATGTGTACAGCAACTTTCCTTTTGCTGTAATTATGTCTTCTACCACATCTGTCAGTACTATTCAGGCTTTGACATCTATTTTTTGCATTGAAGGTCTTCCTGAAGTTATTGTCTCCAACAATGGCCCCCAATTCGTGTCCTCAGAGTTTGAAGCGTTCTGTGCTGCTAATGGCAGCACTAATGCTTTGTCTTGTCTACCTACCAGTCCTGACAAAGTGTCTGATTCTTCCGATTTGTCCTGTTTGTTTATTGATTCGCAAGATAAGGAATTAGCTGATGGTCTTCTGGTGGATTTTCGTCACATTGCTTCCGCTACAGCCACCAATGCTTCTTTGCAGATTCTTTTGCAGTATCTTCATACTCAATGGCCTCCATCTGCTACGCAGATTAGTGATCCACTTGTTCGACGTTACTTTGTGCAATGTCACAACTTGTCTGTACACCATGGTGTTATCTTGTTACGAACTGACAATGACCAGTCTTGTGTGGTTGTACCTCGTTCATTGCAGTCAGAAATCCTCCACTTACTGCACGCTGGTCATTGGGGTACAGTGAGGACAAAGCAATTAGCACGTCGCCACTGCACTTGGGTTGGCATTCATAAACAAATTGAGAATTTGCTTGCTAACTGTCGCTCTTGCACGGAGCATCAATCTGCTCCCCGCCAGCACTTCTTTGCGTGGCCAATTCCTACTGCAGCGTGGCAGCGTGTTCATATTGATTTTGTGGGTCTGTTCTGGGACACCTGCTGGTTGATAGTTATTGATGTGTACAGCAACTTTCCTTTTGTTGTAATTATGTCTTCTACCACATCTGTCAGTACTATTCAGGCTTTGACGTCTATTTTTTGCATTGAAGGTCTTCCTGAAGTTATTGTCTCCAACAACGGCCCCCCATTCGTGTCCTCAGAGTTTGAAGCATTCTGTGCTGCTAATGGCATTCACCATCTGACCTCAGCGCCGTTCCACCCCAGTCGAACGGCGAGGCTAAACGCTTTGTGCGTACATTTAATTCGCAGATGAGCAAGTTGCGCGCCAAGCACTCTCGCGAGCACGCGCTCTGGAATTTTCTTGCTTCATATCACTCCCCAGCGGAATTCCTACGTGGCCGCACCCATCGGTCGCTCCTCCAGCTATTGCACCCGCCGCCAGGCGCTCCTGCTGCTTTGCCTCATTCTGGCTTGGCTCCGCATGATTTCGTGTTCTATCACATTTTCTCTGGCAGGCAGAGCTGGGAGCAGGAGCGCATTCTTCGCCAGCTTGGCCACGCCTTATTTGTCATTTTTGGTCCCTCCAGGACTGTCAAGTGACACTGGACCCAGATCTGTTTGTGCCGTCCTCGATTTTCTGCCGCTGGTTGTTTTCCGGCAGAATTGGTGGCTTTGTGGCTTCTGCCGCCTCAGCCCACGACTCCACCAATGGTGCCTCCGCCGCCACAGCCCACGACTCCACCAACGGCGCCTCCGCCGCTCGCACCTCCGCCGCTCGCACCTCCGCCACGTGCGCTCCTGCCGTCGTTACCGCTGTCAGTCAGGTCAACTGCACCAGACGGGCACCTCTCACTGCCGGCATGGGCCCCACCTCCGGCCGCCATCGCCGCCATGTTCCTCCGCAGCACCGGAACCGATGGACGCTAAGGCTGCTGTCACGCCACCGCCGTCGCCCATGGAGGTCGTTGCTCTTCCTCCTCATCCAAGCATACCCAGCGGCAGTGTGCGGCCTGAGCAGGTTTGCCATGGAGCGTTTTCCTCGCCCCCCTCACAAGCAATTTGGGGATGCGGGTGGACAGCGCTCCCCGGCAGTTCCGCTGTCCGCCCCCTCAGTTGTGCCGCCCCTGGGTCCCTCCACCGCCGTCGGAAGCCATACTCAACGACAATGCATCGTTTCAGGGGGAGGAATGTGGTATCGATAGCTACGATGCCACAGCATAGGTGCAAGTTCTTAGGTTGGCACTACGACACAGACACCGACGACAGCGCCCTCTAACTGGTGCTGTGCAGCTCTACGAGCGCCACTCCAGATTCAGCCCATTTGATGCCAAGCAGATAACTAAGCAACATTGTTTCTATTTCATAGTGGGCGAGCCACTACAGATTTTGCCTGTGTAACTTCTGCGAGCTTGAGACATCCGGTTTTGCACCTACGTGCTCCTCAGTGCAAAGTTATGTATTCATCTTCTTGTTAAAGTAAAGGTGATTTAAATTCACACTGCAGTACCGAGAGTTCTATCTCACCTGCTCCTCCTAGCTTCATACATTCGGTCTACCCTTCAGTTTACAGGAACAGACCCACACGCCGCCTACCAGGCTGGATGCAAACCTAAGAATTTCTGAGAATGGAGAAAAACTGAATTACACAATTTCATTGAAGTAGCCATAACGAAGCTAACTAGACACCACTCCAATCCTCCTAGGAATGCTAAATTCCTGCTGTACCAAAAACTGAAAATGCACCCTCCGTATGTTGGGCAGGTGTGGTTACTGGCCAGGCATATTGCAAATAACATTAAATAATTTCTAAAGTTTCCTGTAGTGCTGAAGGCTACTTCAATTACCTGTCTGTGACAGTTACAATTTTCATATGAACATCACACAGACCTAAACAGTTGAACAACCCAATGTGCTGTAACATGGCAGCTGTCCAACTGAAGATGCCTACCTGAAGACACCTACACTACTTACATACCACCAAGCTGTAACATTTAAATGTTCCATCATTACTGTTTCCAATAGATTACAACTACACCTAGGGACAATATTGCAATTAAATTCATCTCCCTGTGGGCTCTGCAGTCACAAAGTATAAGATTTACAAACTGCTGGAATGCATGGTTGTCCTTGACAGTTGTTCTTGTCTCCAAGCCTTCTTGATAGATTTTACAGCTTCATAAACTGAAGGAGTAAGACAAGGATGTAGCCTTTTGCCCCTACTGTTCAATCTATTCACCGGAGAAGCAATGACCAAAATAAGAGAAAGTTTCAAGAATGGGATTAAACTTCAAGGTGAAAGGATATCAATGATAAGATTTGCTGATGACATTGCTATCCTCAGTGAAAATGGAGTAGAATTATAGGAACTGTTGAATGGAATGAACAGTCTAACAAGGACAGAATATGGACTGAAAGTACACCAAAGAAAGAGAAAAGTAATAAGAAGTAGCAGAACTGAGAACCCTGAGAAACTTGGCACAGAATTGGGGATCATGAAGTAGACAAAGTTAAGGAATTCTGTTACCTTTTCACTAAAGTAACCCATAATGGACGGAGCAAGGTGGACATAAAAAACCGACTAGCAGTGGCAGAAAGGGCATTCCTGGATGAGAGAAGTCTACTAGCATCAAACATATGTCATAATTTGAAGAAATTTCCGAGAATATACGTTAGGAGCACAGCACAATACAGCAGTGAAACATGGTCTTTGGGAAAATCAGAAGAGATGCGAAACAAAAAATTTGAGTCGGTGAACTACAGAAGACTGTTGAAACTTAGGTGGACTGATAAGGTAAGGAATGAGGTGGTTCTCCACAGAATCAGCAATGAAAGGAATATATCGAAAACACTGACAAGAAGAAGGGGCAGAATGATAGGACTTCTGTAAAGACATAAGGAAATAACTTCAATCATACTAGAGAGAGCTGTAAAGGGTAAAAGCTGTAGAGGAAGACAGAGGTTGGAATACATCAAGCAAATAATTGAGGACTTGGGGTGCAAGTGCTACTCTGAAATGAAGAGATTAGCGCAAGAGAGGAATTTGTGGTGGGCCGTGCCAAACCAATCAGAAGACTGAGACTCAAAAAACACCACCTAAGAACATAATCAATGGATATAACTTAACTAGGAATTAAAGGAATAGTAATAATACAACAATGCGTGATAATGAAGAAGCAAGAGTATAGAAACACGGAAGACTACTTCCCTAGTTTTGGGTGCAGACTACACTAGATGGCTCCTATGATTATTTCAAATAATAGTAACCTCCAGTGTGGAGAGCAAAAAATCATAGGCTGCTCTCAGAAATTTCTCCACAATGTGTCGACTGGACTTCGACTTTGTCGTTTTAATTCACACCATTGCTCGTACTGCATCCAGAATTTCCCATTATTAGATTACTTAAGTGTGTTGGTGCATAGCAGGCAATTATTGTACTGCAGACTGCCAATTTCATTTGATTCTCAAGTCCCAACTGCAGTTGTTATTGGGTTTTTAGAAAGGACAATTTGGGGGCACACGACTGGTAGACATCATGAATATGTTTGCCCACTATCAGAAAACATTAGATCATTGTGCGCAAAGTTATCACAAATGTTTTGACAACATTTAAGGGAAACTCCAAGTAGGAATATCGACAATGTAGGGAAAGACACGACTGCTACTTCCTATACAGAAGATACGTCAAATTGCAGATAGGGTCGATTAAAAGACACCCACATATAACTTTCGGTCACAGCCTTCATCAGCAAACTGTGCATGAAGTGTGCTTGCTTTTCTGTGTGCATGTGTGTGTGTGTGTGTGTGTGTGTGTGTGTGTGTGTGTGTGTGTGTGCGCGCGTGTCTCTTTACTGATGAAGGCGGTGACCAAAAGCTATATGTGAGGGTATGTTAATCAAGCCTGTCTGCAACCTGACGTGTCTTCTTTACGGTAAGCAGCAATATGTCTTTTCCAACATTCTTGAAACAGTATACGAAATTTTTTAGCAAAGAAAATCTAAAATCATAAAAGCCTGTGTACAATAGAAGTTTTGTAAGTGCATTAATCTAGAAAACGGTTTCAGAGTGAAATCAGACTGACAGAAAACGCAGAAAAGAAAAAATTGCAACAGAGTGTGCATGTGGATTCTGATATGGTTTTCCCTCTACAACACAGACTGAAAAGATCTGCCTTAAAAAATGCCATTTCATACTCTACAGTCCTTCCATATAAGTTTTTAATACAGGAGACTAGTTAATCTGTCAATATCAGAAATATTTTTAGTAAACCATACTCATCCTAGTTCCAAATTTATTTTTGAGAACAAGAAACTTTACTCAAATAATTCACATTGCAACATGCAAATGCAACCATGTCTTTCTCTTTCTGATTCATTATTACAATACAGAAGGCATAAAAACTATGTATCTGCTAACAGTTCCCAAATAACCTTAGGAAACCAATACATAGCCTACTATTTTGGTATGGTCAACATATATTTTTAAACCCAGATATATCAGCACCATAGAAGGAATTGATAAGAAAACACATTCTGCATAGTTTCTTTCTGATGTGGAATATTGTTGCTCCTTGCTACATCAATTTTTTATATACATGATGATAAATTGATTATTGGCCACGGTACTTTGTAAAGCTTCATCTTCATTTGGCTCTTCAAACAATTTTGTGTGGCTATCACAAACTTTACTGCATTTTAAATGCAGACTTATGAATTACCTGGAAGTATGACATTTGGAAGTTGAAACAACACATAGGGCTCCTGATTGTAATGTAAATGACTTTTTGTCAATTAATTTGTTAATGAACTGATATTAAAATGCCACCTTAAATTATTGCAGCATCACAACTACCTTCAATATCTAATTTTATTATCTGTCCAATATGTGAATCATACATGCCACGACAATACTTCATGACATTACACACACACACACACACACACACACACACACACACACACACACAAAGTTTGGAACTGTGAATAAACTTAAATTATTTTTGATAACAAAAGCTGGCTGCAGTTAATGTTTCTGTAAAACAATGGATGTGACTATTTCAACAAGGACAGATATTCAGGAAAAACTTGGAATATAATAATTTTTGATTCTCCACATAATAAAGTTTTTCCATGAGATTCCAATATCACATTTCTGTGTATGTCACTGCTAATACTCTAACTATTCCTGGAAATATGGCTCAAAGATGGTCTTATATTTACTAAAAATTCATCATTTCTTAAGACAAAAAAATCTAAACAAAGTTACACCACATGTCTAACAACATGTGGTCTACTGAACCTACCAACACCACACGTCAGCTTCATCTCATGACGTAATGATGATGTAACGTGCGATGTCATATAAGAGCTGATAGTAATAAATCAGAACGCACAATATTTTTTTCATCTGGATTATTTTTTGGGATGTAGCTTCTGGTGACAGTCTGATCTGCAAAATTGCCTAAGGTATAGGTTAAGCTGATATGTGACAATTTGGTTGTAAATTGGTAAAGCCAACAAATTTGAACAGGAAATATAAGTTGTATTGGAATATTGATCCGTAGTGTTAGATTCAAAAGTGCCAGTTTATTATGAATTGGTGATGCAGTACTGAAGATTCCATTTAAACCACAACAAAACCACAGCAACAAACATGAAAAACATATGGGAGGATAAAAATCTTAACTGTGATTTAGTGTTGTCTTTTGTCAGAAAATATGCAGGATAGGAGCAAACCAATTAGTTTTAAGAAAATTGAAAAGTATTACTACAAAAGTTGTAAGATGTACGAGACACAGGGCTAAAAGTTCTATATCCATTAACATTCATTTAACACTTTTGTCGGCTCATTTTTTGTAGCAACTCAGTGAAGATAATTTTTCGCTATCCTATTAGAAATATGATCAGCTGACTCATTCATTTTTTGATAATTTATTTTTGTGATTTAGCACCAAAAACTATGGTGGAACATACATAACCTTTGTGAGGTCTTAAAACTGATAGTAAATGGATTTCCCACTTCCTTTTTGTGTGCTGTTTGCTGTTACTTGTTGCCATAACATGTAAAAAAACACATGAACACTAATTTCTGTTTTTATTTTGTTTTCTTTTACGTTATTTAAAAAATATTTGTTACTGATATTAAAGTTTACTTACCATATGAGAAAGCAATCCTTGAAACTTACACAATAAAGATGTGAGCTGATACAGGTCACAATAATGTATATTACAGAAGCAAAGCAATGTGTTCGGACAACAGCAGTAATCCCATGACAAACAGAAACTGATGGTTGTAGAGTTTTCATACACTCGGTGCAGTGTACTACCACAAGATGTCAGGCATAGACTGAGATGGTAAAACATATCCCTAAAAGCTTTGAGATACCCCTAAGTTAGTAAATGTGATTCCTAAGGACCACAAAGGACAGATTAATTTTGTGGTATGTGTACTTCCCAGGTCCCGTCCAGAAACCACACTGGTGGTAACCATACTTCCGAATAACCATTAAAACACCATTGTTTGGTGGGATATATACTTCCCACAGCCCTAAAGGCTATATTTGACTACAAAGAGAAACTACAGCTGGTGCAGCGGACTGCCAATAGATACAGGAGCATACAGAAATGGTACCACATATTCCCTTAAACGCTGCAAAGAAATATGTTTAGTGGGAAGAATATCACCCACAGTCTGCAAAAGGGCTAATAAATGTTGATGCAGGCAGTTGCTTCACATTTGTTCTCACATAGTAAAAAAAAAAAAAAAAAAAAAAAAAAAAAGTATTCAGTTGAAAATGTATATTCTTTTTGTCATCAGTTTTTCAAATGGTCTAAGACAGAGTAATGATGCAAACTTTAACTGTCGACTTAACTACTCAAATGAAACTGACACAGCACGAAGAGCTTACTGCACATTGTGTGCAATGCCTGGTGAATGGCAGCACAAGACTATTTTGCATTGGGGACCTGCACAGCTTAGTATAGAGGCTGGAGACATTAGATGCATGTCATGGCCAGTTGTTGGAAACAGAAGGCCAAGTTACTTGAAACACTGGCTCTTTTCTTCAACAATATACTGTTTGCTTACTTTTGCTGTCTCCCACTGCCTGCCACAAACTTTTTATCTGAGCACTATTCAATTAAAATTGTTCACTTTGTTTTTTAACAAAGAACTTCTACTATTTCTCATTTGTTTACAGACCATCCTCCATTTTTGTCAGTTGGTTTAAGGTGAGGGGACACCAAACTGCTAGGTCATCGGTCCCTTCCATTTTTGTAAATCAGTTTCTACATCTACATCAATGTATATACCCCACTAGCCACCACGCGAAGTGTGGCAGAGGGCACAATTCGTGCCAAAGTCATATTTGACCCCCTCTGTTCCACTCACGGATCGCATGAGGGATAAACAACTGTCTGAACGCCTCAGTAAGAACTGGAATTTCCCTTAACTTTGAATGGTGATCCTTGTGCAATTTGAAAGTTGGTGGTAATAATATATGCTCTACATCCTCAGTGAAGATTGATTTCCAAATTTAGTGACCAGCCCCTTCCGTTTAGCATGCCGTCTATCTGCAAGTGTGTCCCACTTCGAACTTTCTACGAGATTTGTAACGCTCTCACGATGGCTAAATGTACCAGTCACAAATGTTGCCGCTCTTCTTTGGACCTTCTCAATCTCTTGAATCAGACCCAACTGGTAAGGGTCCCGTACAGACGAACAACACTCTAAGACTGGACGAACTAACGTATTGTAAGCTATTTCCTTTGTTGAAGGACTGCATTGCTTCAGGATTCTACCAATGAACCGAAATCTAGAGTTCGCCTTACCCGTTACTTGTGTAATCTGATCATGTCATTTAAGATCATTTCAAAGAGTCACACCCAGATACTTGACGGATGTTACCACTTCCAAAGACTAGGCATTTATTTTGTACTCTTACGCTAATGGGGAGTTTTGCCTTGTTATATGCAGTAGGTTACACTTACTAATGTTGAGAGATAACTGCCAGTCACTACGCCACACATTTATTTTCTGCAAATCGTCATTGATTTGTTCACAACTTTCATGTGATACTACTTTCCTGTAGACTACAGCATCATTGGCAAACAGTCTAATGCCGCTGTCAATACCATCAACCAGATCGTTTATGCACACCCTGTGTCAGGAACAGCTGGTGCTACCCACAAGACAGCTCCACCCAAACGGACGGAATGAAGCCTGGTAAGTAAAAGAATCTGTGCTCCATCTTGAGCTGTACAATTCAGTTTCGAAGTGCTGCCAGTAACGCCACCCATTGTGCTTCTTCTCCCAGTGCTATCGCGTGGGCTGCGCTAACGCAGCTGGCACATCTTGTACGATCCCACGTTAGCAAATCGATCAGAAGTACCCATCATTGTGATTAACTGTCCTAGGTAAGGCATGGAATCGTTCTGCAGACTTCAACACTGCAGCCACCACATTACACTCCATCAAAATTTTCACACAAACATTCTAACCGAAATGTTTTTCACCACGGATCACAAAGCTCATCTGCAACATATATCAACACCAATCCGTTTCCGACACTGTCGAATAAATTACTGTCTTTGCTCCTGTCCTCGCATCTCCATACCTCAATGGTCAGTCAGTGTAGCAGATATGCGGCGGACCCTGATTCAACTCCCAGGGATTTTCCTTTGGTGGGAGGTCTGATATGAGGTGCACTCAGCCTCATGAGGCCAGTTGAGGAGCTACTTGGATGAGAAGTAGTGGCTGAAGTGTCAAGAAAGCTGGCAACAATAGGAAGAGCAGTGTGGCTGACCTCAAGTGACTCCATACGAGATAGAATGAGGCAATTGGTAGATGATGACATGGCGCTCAGTTCGTCCCAACTGCCACTTCAGGAGGTGACTGTGGAGATTTGATTTTTGGAGCACTGCCATTACCACGAGTGTAAATACTATCCATTCCATAAACATGTATGTAACAGGATTTGCTGTACTGTTGCAGGAGAAATTAAGCTTATTGACCTCAATTTTATGTGAATGATAAGATTTTCGATTATGGCCCAATGGTTGGTGTTAACAATCCATTATGGTATTTCTGATTATTCCTCGCGTTGCTGCAGTTTCTGCTACTGCTTTTACTATATGTAAAGAGATTATTACGTAGCATGAAAACTGGGATATTCTATAGATTTTTGAATGCAGAGATAACATCAAAAAATGAACAGCACTTGTACCCGCATCTCCTCTTCTTTTTGTCCATTATACATTATGATTTCTCTATCAGAGCCTGAACTAATGAACAAAGCATTGTAATGAAATCAGAAATACTCCTATGTTCTGGAACAGAAATCTATATGATCGCTGAGAAAGACATTGAATAGGCTGTGGAAATACTCCATTTCAAAAATCATTTTGTCTACAACCAATGTAATTAGCTGACATCTCTTCTTTCAAAATGGTAGCTTACACAACATTATTTAATTTATTTATTTAGATCCCACAAATCCAACACAGCAAGACATTCATATGGATGTAGGATGTGTCAGATTATTACAAATTATACCAAAAGGAACACACAAACAACCCTCTTGCAAGAGGAGTATACCGTCGAGACAAAATACACATTAATAGGTACAGACAAAATTACACTAAAAAAATTAAAATAAAGGTAGATCTTAATACCTACATAAAACACCTAGTAATGTTAACAATGATTCCAACTATCATAATGCATGTATATCAGATTTAATTAAAAGAAAAAAATCAATTAGAGTTAACACAATTGAAATATTCTTCAACTGAATAAAAGGAATTATCCATTAGATAGTGTTTGAACTGTTGTTTAAATTTGGGAAGCTTGTGGACAAGTGACTTCAGCAATGGTGGGAGAGCACTGAATGCCTTTAAGCTCATGTAGTGGTCTCCTCACTAAGGTTTTCTAGTACATCTTCCTCCTGCTATTGTGGATATGGTATGAATCATTGGTTTTGTATGGATGCTCATTTTTACCAATGAAACACAATAGGGAGTAGATATATTGACATGCAGTTGTCAGTATCCCTAATTTTCTAAAAGATTTCTACAAGAATGTCTAGGTTGGATCTGCTCATTATCCTTGTAACTCTCTTTTGGGTAAAGAATACTTTTTTGGGAAGTGGCTGATTACCCAAGAAATCTATGCCACACAACAATAGTGCAAGGAAGTAACTAAAATAAGCAGTTTTTGTAGTGAAATAAAATGTTGTGTGGTTAGTGCCTCCTGTCGGATAGACCGTTCTCCAGGTGCAAGTCTTTTGAGTTGACGCCACTTTGGTGACTTGCATGTTGATGAGGATGAGATGATGATGATTAGGACAACCCAACACCCAGTCTCTGAGTGGAGGAAAATCTCCAACCCAGCTGAGAATTGAACCCAGGCCCCTTAGCATGGCATTACATTGCGCTGACCACTCAGCTACCGGGGTGGACAGTTTTTGTAGTGCCTCAGTCACAGACAGTGCAACTAATACAAATAGCGATGTTGCTGAGCTGAGTTTTTTGAGAATATGTAAGATATGTTCAGACCATTTTAAATTGCTGTAAATATGTACACCCAGAAACTTGGACAGCTCATCTTTTAGTAACTTGCTACCATCATGCATTTAATACTTACTTGATACTTCACTTTTTTACTTACTTGCAAATGAATAAACTGGGTCTTGTTATCATTTAGTGTTGACCGATTATTTTCAGACCAATTAAGTACTTCATTAAAGACAATATTGGCCGATTCCTCAAGATTTTGGTTGGAGTTATGTTGATGAGGATGGAGGCGTCATCGGCAAAAATAGTAAAATGAGTTTTAAAGATAGTGCACAAGGGAAGGTCATTGATGAAGGTGAGGAAGAGAAGAGGGGACAAGTACAGAGCCCCGAGGAACACATCAGCCAATAGAGCCCCAGCTAGATGACACAGAGTGCCCCTCAGTCACTCAACATGACTACATGCTTTCTTCCAATTAGGTAGGATTTAATCCATGAACCAGCTGATCCACTTATACCATAATATTCCACCTTTGCTAAGAGGATTTCATGGTTAACACTACCACAGACCATCACATAAGATACCAACAGGAGATAATTCATTATTAAAAAAGAGTCTAAGATTTGATGGGTGAAGAAAAAAATAGTTTGTTCTGTTGATGCACCCTGTTGAAATCCAAAGTGGTTACTATTTAATACCTTATAATTAATGAGGCACTCAATAAGCCGACGCGTGAGATCGGATGTTTCTGTTGACCCAATAAGTCTTGTGAACCCGTTTCTAAAGAATTTTAGAAAAGATTGTTAAAAGGGAGATAGGCTGATAGTGGTAATGTCAGTTTTATCACCTTTTTTAAAGAAAGGTTTGGTAATAACATACTTTAGTCTCTCAGAAGCAATCCCATGCTGGATGGATTCATAGAATATATTGCACAAAATATTGCTTATTGGATTATAGTATTCGTTCAGTAATTTAGAAGTGATACCATCAATCCCAACAGTATTCTTGCTTTTCATCTCTCTAATTAGATTCTCAATTTCATGTACTGTGACAGGAGACGTTTTAATCTGCTTGGTTTTTTTTATTAATAACTTTTTGAAGGGATAACATGGCTTCATGAACAGGACATCGTTTTTTTTTTCAGTTTAAGCTGCTGATGCCAAAAAGTGGTTGTTTGAAATGTGAGTAATTATTTCAACATTACCATGAATTCTGTAACACAATGTATTAAACACTACGAAGAAGCACAGATACTGAAAAAGCAATGGTCGCAACAATATGAAAACTCGACTCCGAGATATTTCTAGTTGGCCTATAATGTCTTCAACGAATATTCCTGGTTCCAACTTATATAGAAACATAACACAAGTTCTTCAACTTACAAAAAAGGAACGCCTGATATTATTCGCATTTTATGGAAATGTATTTTTGGTGTTTACCATACCACAGCACGTAAGGGCGAGGCAATATTTATTGCCACATTTGGAGACATGCACTATAAGTCACTCACGATACGTTTACATGAAATGGTACCACAGAATTACAGACAAGTTATTTACTAGCATAATCGGAAGCAACTAACCACGAACCAAGCATGCACACTACACGTAAATAAACATTTCGAAAATCATGTCACGAGAATCTCTGAACGTGCGAGATGACTATCGATTTTTATTTGCAGTACTGACTTTGAAACAATTTAAACGTCAAAACGCCGGTATGTACATTGCAGGTATTTCAACGTCTTTCATAAACTTACCTTGTAGCTCTCCGAAGACCACATGTGCCACTAGAATTTTACTAAAAATTTCTCTAGCGTATTGTGGAATATTTAGTTTTGTTTTCACTGTTTATATACACACACGAAAAAATCGAATTAATCCTTGCTCGCATTTTTCGTTACGCCATTAACACTCACTGAGTCAACTTCAATCTTTATTTCAAAGTAATCCCTCATGTGAGAGATTTTTTAATAGAGTCTGTGACCGGTTCACAAACACAGATTCACATAACACTATTGAAAGTACATTGCTGAGATGTTTCAGTGACATAAAGCCTCTGCGTAAATTCAGTTTGCAGACAAACGCAGAAGAGGTATTTTCAAAGCGTGCGTCTCACCAGAGACCAGCTGCGCGCTGCATTTTCAAATACGATTTCAGCGCCGCAAGTGGTAAAATTAAATTATACTGGCAAATGACAGTATATATTCAATTAGATATTCCGCGGAATTTCGCTTCAGTTTCCACGACAGTCAGCATCATTTCAATAAATGCGAACCCATTGAAGAAATGAAATAAAACGCACAGTGTTATAAAGTTACAATATTCAGCTTACATTGATTTGGATTAAAAGAAATTTAGTTTCACTTCATTCATGTACTAGATGCAGCGTAATAAACAGGTTATTTACAATGATGTGAGCAAGAAATTTGAGCGGCAATGAGATGTCCACGAACCCGGATGTCGAAAGTTTGAGAAAAACTGCTCAAATCTCTGAGCGCAAAACATCTCCACAGACAAATCGTAGAGAGCCTATAGCTATATATGTGCTCTCATACAAATTGTAGTCGCAAAATGTGTTTCAGTACGTTTGTTTGATCAGTCTAGTTTTTCTCGTATTTGCGTGCATACTAAATTATGAAATGACTGATATGCTTTAGTGTTGTAACGAATGTATAGCCGAATTTATTGGCATTCGTAGTTGCGAATATGAACTAACAACGGAATGACGACAAAGAAAATTTGTGCCGGATCAGGACACGAATACGAATTTCCCGCTTATCGCGAAAGGTCGCTGTACCATTTGGCCGTGCACGACACATGGCCATACCCTAACTTCCACGTGTCGTCTACCAAGTGTCTGCAACCTGTACCGGTACTCGTACATCCTTTTTGAATGTTCCTGTACAGGGGAGACACTTTACTTGAATGTCGCTTGCCCGGTGTCGGCTGATAAATACGACATTGCAGTGCCTGTGTCGTTCCGAATTACGATATAAAGTTCCTTCGGACATGCATGCATGTCGTCACACTCAGCATACTTGACTTGAAAATTTAGTTTCACTTCACTCATGCATTAGATGGCAGTTTAATACACAAATTATTTACAATATATGGGCAAGAAATTTGAGCAGCTGTGAGATGTAAACAAACCTGGACATTGAAGTTAAGATATGAGCAACATTTCTGAAATTTGTTCAAATGGCTCTGAGCACTATGCGACTTAACTTCTTAGGTCATCAGTCACCTAGAACTTAGAACTACTTAAACCTAACTAACCCAAGGACATCACACACATCCATGCCCGAGGCAGGATTCGAACCTACGACCGTAGCGGTCGCTCGGTTCCAGACTAGCGCCTAGAACCGCATGGCCACTCCGGCCTGCCTGAAATTTGTGAACGCTAAACATCTGCACAGACAAATCGTAGAGAGCCTGTAGCTATATACGTGCTCTCATACAAATCGTAGTGTATGGACAAGAGATCATCTGTCGCGAGAAATGTGTTTCAGTCAGCTGTTTAATCATTCTGGTGTTTTTCGTCTTTGCGGCACACTGAATTCTGAAATGATTGTCACGCTTTAGTGCTCTACCGAGTTTATTGCTGAATTTGTTGAAATATATGGTAGTAACACATGTTTATGGAAAGTTAAGAGCAATAATTACACCGTCCATGATAAAAAGTCAACTTCATATAATACCAAAGTTGGTTACGGGTAGACGTCAGGCAGGGAATTGAAAAACCCAAACAATCACAAACAAAATAAAAGATACCTCATTGGCGACTCTTATACTTTATTGGAATGTATAGAATTACAGGCACATCTAAAAAATAAAATAAAAACAATGAAAAAACTGTAAGCTCTCATAACTGATATATTACATACCTGACTTACTCTAATGAAATCCTTCTTCAGAACAGTGTATATAGCTTCGTGTGTATTCACTATTATTTCGTTCAGTACTTACTTGGTCATAGAAGTCGAAGATTCCAAATCTTTTGTAACTTCTTACTGTTGCCAGAAATCGTAATGTAGGTGTGGACAACTCATGTGGTAAAATTGTTTTCTTGCCACATTATGCGAGAAGTTACCTACCAGTGTCAAAAGATATTTATGGCATCATGTCCATTTGCAGAAATGTTCTGTCAATCGTCAGGGTCGTCCTGTAACATGCGAAGTAAATTGCTATACACTATGTGATCAAATGTATCTCGACATCCCCAAAAACATACTTTTCCATATTAGGTGCATTGTGCTGCCATCTACTGCCAGGTACTGCATATCAGTGACCTCAGTAGTCATTAGACATCGTGATACAGCGGAATGGGGCATTCCACAGAGCTCACGGGCTTTGAGCGTGGTCAAGTGATTGGGTGTCACTTGTGTCATACGTATGTACGCGAGATTTCCACACTCCTAAACATCCCAAGGTCCACTGTTTCTGAAGTGGAAACGTGAAGCCACATGTACAGCACAAAAGCGTACAGACCAACCTCGTCTGTTGACTGATTGAGACTGCTGACAATTGAAGAGAGTCGTAATGTGTAATAGGCAGATCTATTCAGACCATCACACAGGAATTCCAAACTGCATCAGGACCCACTGCAAGTACTATGACAGTTAGGCGGAAGATGAGAAAACATGGATTTCATGATTGAGCGGCTGCTCATAAGCCACACATCACGCCGGTAAATGCCAAACGACGCCTCACTTGATGTAAGCAGCATAAACATTGGACTGTTGAACAGTAGTGGAAAAACGTTGTGTGGAGTGACGAATCACGGTACACAATGTGGCGATCCGATGGCAGGATGTGGGTATGGCAAATGCCAAGTGAACATCATCTGCCAGTGTGTGTAGTGCCAACAGTAAAATTCGGAGGCGGTAGTGTTATGGTGTGGTCGTGTTTTTCATGGAGGGGGCTTGCACCCCTCGTTGTTTTGCATGGCAGTATCACGGCACAGGCCCACATGGATATATTAAGCACCTTCTTGCTTCCCACTGTTGAAGAGCAATTCGCGGATGGCAGCTGTATAGTTCAACATGATTGAGAAACTGTTCATATTGCATGGCCTGTGGCAGAGTAGTTACACGACAATAACAATCCTGTAAAAGACTGGCCTGCACAGTGTCCTGTCCTGAATAATAGTGAACACCTTTGGGATGTGTTGGAATGTCAACTTCATGCCAGGTCTCACCAACCAATATCGATATCTATCCTCAGTGCAGCACTCAGTGAAGAATGGGCTGACATTCCCCAAAAAACCTTCCAGCACATGACAGAACATATGCCTGCGAGAGTGGAAGATTTCATCAAGGCTAAGAGTGGACCAAGACCATATTGAATTCCAGCATTACCGATAGAGGGCGCCACAAACTTGTAAGTGTCCAGATACTTTTGATCACATAGTGTATCACTCACTATCCTGACGTCTTCCCACGGCTGAGAACAATGTGCGAGCCAAGATTTGGGATTTGCCCTAGACAGAATAGTTTGTGCTGTTCTAAAAAACATTTTTGTGAATACGATTACCTCAACATTGGAGCTGTTACTCACTTTAAAAGGTTTGAGCAACATAAGTATATCATATACACTGAAGTGCCAAAGAAACTGGTATAGGCATGCATATTCAAATACATAGATATGCAAACAGGCAGAATACAGTGCTGCAGTTCGCAATGCCTGTATGAGACAAGTATCTAGCACAGTTGTTAGGTTGGTTACTGCTGCTACATTGACAAGTTATCAAGATTTAAGTGAGTCTGAAGATGGTTTTATAGTCGGCGCACGAGCAGTGGGACACAGCACCTCTAAGGTAGCGATGTAGTGGGGATTTTCCCATACAACCATGTCAGGAGTGTATGTGAATACCACGAATCTGGTAAAATCTCAAATCTCCAACATCACTGCGTCCCCAAAAACATCCTGCAAGAATGTGACCAACAACGGCCAAAGAGAATCATTCAACATGACAAAAGTGCAACTCTTCCGCAAATTGCTTCACATTTCAATGCTGGGCCATCAACAGGTGTCAGTGTGTGAACCATTCAACGAAACATGATCAATATGGGCTTTTAGAGCCGAAGGCCCACTTGTGTACTCTTGATGGCTGCACAACACAAGCTTTATGCCTCGTATGAGTCCCTCAACACCGACATTGGATTGTTGATGGCTAGAAACACGTTGGCTGGTCAGACGAGTCTCGTTTCAAATTGTATTGAGAGGATGTATGTGTACAAGATCATGGTCCCTGAATGTCAGCAGGGTACTGTTCAAGCTGGTGGAAGCTCTGTAATGTGGTGGGGGGAGGGGGAGGGGGCTGTGCAGTTGGAGTGATATTGGGACCCCTGATATGTCTAGATATGACTCTGACAGGTGACAAGTACATAAGCATCCTCTCTGATCACCTGCATCCCTTCATATCCATTGTGCATTCCGACGGACTTGGAAAATTCCAGCAGGACAACACGACACCCTAATGAGTATAAACACTCCCACTGGCCACTGAACGCCCCAGACATGAACATTATTGAGCATATCTGGGATGCCTTGCAACGTGCTGCTCAGGAGAGACCTGCACTCCCTTATACTCTAACAGATTTATGGGCAGCCCTGCAGGATTCATGGTGTCAGTTCCCTCCAGCACTACTCCCGACATTAGTCGGGTCCATGCTACGTTGTGTTGCAGCACTTCTGCATGCTCGCGGGGGCCATATGCAATATTAGGCAGGTGTACCAGTTTCTTTGGCTGTTCTGTGTATATTCATATGCTATAATTCCAAGTCACACACCACATTTTTCTGTTTATATGTGTAAGCTAATCTGATAAAAAAAAAGTGGTTTTGATATGGTTTTCACTAAAAGACAGATTCATGAGGAAGGTTTGTGTATAATTTTTTACCACTAAGCCAGTAAAGTTGCCAGGCTGTAGATGCTACCCGTACAAAGCCAGGGTGGGTCACTAGTAGATACAAGGTGGTCAGAAACAGTATGAAAAGCTTGTAAGGATGCCACAGGGTAAGTTGTGTTAAGAAATAATTGTAAAATGTACACTTTTGTGGCCAGAAATGTCACAATTAATAAAATGTTATGGGCTATTATGCTGTGGTGAAATGGATTTCATGTTTAAGGTGAAATCCTCGACCACGGCATAATAGCCCAGAACATTTTATTAATTGTGAGAAATAATTGTTAAGATAAAAATTCGATACATTGCACCATTTTTGAGAAAATTAGCATTGAAGTTAGTCAATCAAGCTGTTACACACGCATATTTAAGCGGCCCGCCAGGTACAATTAGTGTCAGTTGTTCTCATAGCGTAGACAATAGCATTTGAGACTACTCAGCCATTGTCTCAGGTTCGATACTTAGGCCTACTACCTTCACATGTCCAGTTATTGTATCACTCTTCTGATCGGTTGTAGGAAACCAAATGACGTACATGTCTCTGGCAGGACACTTGAATTTGAGTATGCGACGATCTGATATGCTAATTAAGGCTTCATACACAGTGGCCCAACAACGGTCATCAGAAACCATTCCCTTAGGTCTCCCGGTAACGTCAGCCGACAGAATGGTCTCAGTGTGTCCAATCTCCTCTGTCAGTTTTTTGCATGGTCAAGGAGATTAGGTTAGGTTAAATCTATTCTATGTATGAAGTAGGTCATATTTTAACCTCGTAGGGTGGGATAGATACTACGACACCTCTGTGCTTGGATACGAGTTCTGCATAGCTGCTACCACTATTACAGAGACATAGCTGCTACCACTATTACAGAGATGCCAAATGCTTGTGAATGAGCTTTCCTGTCATGTAAAGAACATGGTTAGTACTACACACTCTCTCCTTAGTTATGACAATAACCAGACGAGTTTTACGAATACATGACATGAAGGGAGAAATGTTCTGTTAAATACTCGATATAATTCATGGAGACATTGAAAACCAAGGTATAAACACTCTGTTTCACTGTATTTATTTAAAGCTGTGCAGACATACATCAATTAACCTTCAGTGACTGTCATTTAGGACACGAGTGAAAGACAAGCATAAAGTGTAGCATAAGATATTATGCAAACCTAAAGCACTTGCAAGCAGAAATGCATGCCGGACACACATTTGCAAACTGCTTCATATTAACAGAATCACTACCCTACTGGCATAAAACTGCAGTAAGAAGTAACAATAATTTGTAGACAACTAATGACAACCTACCACAAAAAAGATCTAGTACATCAGCTACAAGCATATAAAATGAACCACCCTATTCACTTGAACAAATTATTTTTTGAGGTTATAACCTATGCCCAAAATTTCCAATAAATATTTTGCCTATTTGAGGTTTCAAATTAACCTCCGATTTCAGTCCATAGCTTCCGAACTATGTCCCAATTATGACATTTTCATCCTCAGGATCCCACAAACTCATTCTTTCTTGGACGAAACTTCTCAGTTTCTCACACTCCATATTTTGTGTGCTAGAATCTCAGTCGATGTGACCGAAGAAATGAAACTGATTTGAATGCACCGATCCTCATCCGAAGTCTGTACTTTTGGGAGATAAGATTGACTATAATGTTACCGAGCACATATTGGCGTACTGAATTGAAAAGATCAGCCATCTCTGGCCAATGTTGGTTGTTGGCGGAATCCACCAATATCGGAGCCACTGTGACCGCAGCCTAACTCGGAAATGGCACAATATCATATTTTTTTCTTAATAGTTATTTTTCAATACAATCTATTCTGCAACACTCCTAAAAGCTTTTCAGACTGTTTCTGACCACCCTGCACACAGGGTGAAACAGAACTACACTCACAAACTTTCAGAGGGGGGACCAAGCACGGATTAATGAAGTTTTGTGGATAGGGTCAGTTGCCTAGAAAAGAAAGAAGACCCAGGGGTCCTCTCTTGAAAGTTAAAGAAAAACACCTTGAAAAACTAATCTTTCAAGCTGTTTTGATTCTTAAAAATGTAAAACAATTGCAAAAATGTGCTTTATTTTAGACAAAAATGTTTCAAATTTTTTGAAATGTGTAGCATTCACAACCTTTTCTGAGTAACTTCCTCAATATAATTGTTAACACACAGCAACAAGCTCATAAGCCCTTTGTTAACACAGAGTTGATAAGCAAATTAAAAGCAAATAAACTGAAATTGGGGTAATATAATCCACTGACTAAGACTCTAAATTCGCGTGCTTACTATTACCATTCAATTTTAATTTAGTTTCAACTCTTTAAGGGGGCGATCACCCTTCTCTTTCATAATTGTTTATCATCAGCTGAAAGGGGGAGGGGGGAGGGGGTGTAGAAAATATCATCAGTGAGTAACATCAGTGCAGAAAGGTTGAAAGATAGATGGCAGAAATGACCTCTGAAGCAGTTTACATATTAGTAGAAGCCTATTGGTATCAAACATCGGCCTTAATTTGAGGAAAATGTGGATGTACACTTGGCACACAGCACTGTATGGAAGTGAATAATGGACTGTGGAAAAACAGGAAAAGAAGAAAATCGGAGGATCTGAGGTGTGCTAATACTGAGGGATACTGAAAGTCAGGTGGCCTGATAAGATAAGCAATGAGGTTATTCTCTGCAGAATCGTCAAGGAGGGAAAAATGTGGAAAATACTGACAAGAAAATGGACCAGGATGGTGGGACTTGTGTTCCAACACTAGGGAATAGCTTCCATGATACTAGAGGAAGCTGCAGGGGGTTAAAACTGTAGAGGACGACAGATTTGGAATATAACCAACAAATAATTCAGAATGTTCAGTGCAATTGCCATTTTGAGGTGAAGCAGTTGCCACAAGAATGAAATGGGCCACATCAAACCAGGCAGAATTTGGATGACTCTCCAAACAAAGTAATGGGAATTTTGATCATTTTTATTGCATGTCTTTGGAAGATTTCGGACATTTGATCAATTTGACCGAATCAGTAATAAAGAAACAAGGCACTAACTATAGAGCTGCGGCATGTTCTAAAGAGAGAATGGAAACAACACTATTTTTTTATTTCTTTAAAGTTTGATGTATCTCTTCAGAGCATCTAAGCAAAGCATCTCAATGATTGTTCCTTAAGTTGCAGAGCTCTTAATGATGCACTGAAAAAAATATATTATTTATTTCAGATTGCTTTATTAATAGCACCTCTTAGGAGGAAAAATTATTAACAAATTTTTGAAGAGAAGAACAGTTCTGGTGTGAAAACAGATGTCCTCCTTGAAAGAGGACTGCGATACATAAAGTGAATAATATCCAGGTGAAGGGATCAGAGGTGATTGGCAAGACATTGGTGCACAGTGCTATTGAATAGCATTGTACTCAGCAGAGTGATTAGCATCACATTTTACATTTTTTATGTGGTAATCATTATATTTCAGATTCCACAATTCTGACTGTTCTCCTGTTTTATTTTTGCATCATCAGCCTTCTGGCTGGTTTGAATTGGCTGCCACTGATGCCTCTCCTGTGTCATTCCCTTCAGCTCAGAGAAGCAATTGCAACATGTCCTTTCTTCACTGATTCTTCACAGAACCTCCTCAATCATTATGTCAACAATCTACCTAATTTTCAACATTCTTCTGTAGCACCATATCACATATGCTTCGATTCTCTTATGTTCCAGTTTTTCTCACTGCCATACAGCACTGTGCTCCAAACATACATTCTCAGAAATTTCTTCCTCAAATTAAGACCTGTGTGTGATACCAGTAGACTTCTTTTGGCCAGGAATGACCTCTTTGTCTGTCCTAGCCTGCTTTTATATCATCCTTGCTTCATTTGTCATGGGTTATTTTGCTTCCAGGGTAGCTGAATTCCTTAACTTCATCTGCTGTGTGATCACCAGTTTTGGTGTTAAGCTTCTGGCAATTTTCATTTCTTCTACTTCACATTGCTTTCTTCTTCTTTTGGTTTACTAAGTCAACATTCTGTACTCATTAGACTGTTCATTCCTTTCAACAGACACCGTAATTCTTCTTCATTTTCACTGAGGATAGCAATATCATCAGCAAATCTTATCATCAGTATCCTTTCACCCTGAGTTTTAATCCCACTCTTGAATCTTTCTTTTGTTTCCTTCATTGCTTTTTCAATGTGTAGATTGAACAGTAGGTGCGAAAAACTGCATCAGTGTCTTACACCCTTTTTAATCTCAGATTGGTTCTTGATCTTCCATTCTTATTGTTCCCTCTTGTTTCTTGCACATATTGTGTTCAAATGGCTCTGAACACTATGGGACCTAACTTCTGAGGTCATCAGTCCCCTAGAACTTAGAACTACTTAAACCTAACCAACCTAAGGACATCACACACATCCATGCCTGAGGCAGGATTCGAACCTGCGACCGTAGCGGCCGCGTGGTTCCAGGCTGTAGCACCAAGAACTGCAGGGCCACACACATATTATGTATTATCCTTCTTTTCCTATAGCTTACTACTATTTTACTCAGAATTTTGAACATCTCGCATCATTTTACATTCATGAATGCTTTTTCCAGGTTGACAAATCCTATGACTCTGTCCATGCAGGTCAATTAATTTTTTATTGTCTGATGAGTCCACTCAAATGTATTAAGACAATACCTTCATAAACATTGAGACAAGTAGATTTTTTAGTGATCAGCACATAGACATATGTACTTGTGAATTAATACTGAAAAATAGTTCACTTTTAGTTGTAATTGTGTAAAGATCCCCACTGGGAACTTTTCAACTGTTTATGAGGAATCTGGGTTGCTTTCCACTATTGTCAGACATCAGTGAGCAGTTTATAGTCTGTGGTGACTTCACTATAGATTTTCTAAAGGTTTCTGATAGGGAGAATGATCGGAAAACTTATTTGGTTCCTACAATTTAATCTCTGTGAGTAACTTTCCAACACAGGTGGATAAAGACAGTAGGACCCTAATTGATAATTTTTTGTTTGGTAAATTTCAAAACAAGAAAATAACTGTTTACCTAGTAACAAATGCTCTCTCTGATCATGATGCATATTAATGTAGGATAAGTAACATAGTGCTTTACAGTATGGATACTCTTACGTGGAAATCAGTTAGAATAATTAATGACTCCTGGAAAAATGTTTTTAAGAATCATTTACAGGAGATTACCAGGCATGAAATTTATAATGAACCAAATGCTAACATAAAGTTGAATTATTCCATGACAAATTCATATAATTGTTTGAAAACAGTTTTTGCAGAAGCTAATCAGAAAGGACACTAAACGGCCATGTAAAAAACCATGGACCACTAGAGGGATTAAAGTGTCTTGTGAAAGGAAAAGGGAACTGTATCTTTTTGCAAGAATGAATAGGGATGCTGCAGTAGTTGCACATCACAAATACTACTCAATTACTGAGAAGAGTTGTTAAAAATCAAGGAACATGCACATCATGTCAGAATTCAGTAATTCTGACAATGAACTGAATGGAAGGGCAATGATGAGTCATAGGTAGCAAATGCATTTAATAATTTCTTAAATATAATATTTATTTATTTATTTTATTTATCCATCCGTTGACAATAAATATTGTATGGATGTTGTCAAGGGTATATGTAAGCGATTTCAAAGAAATGGGACACAAACAATATATACGTAAAAAAGTACAAAACAAAATAATACAATGAAGTTAATAATAATACAATGAAATTAATATAGCCTATATACATCCCTGCTTGTTATTTTAAATGCGTAGTCTGCTTTTCATAAGGCTTTAGTTTTGTCCTCCCTAAACGGCAAGTCCTTATATACATAACACTGCTTGAGTATATATTTACATCACACAACAGCTGTCCTTTAAGTATGTAAATGTAATGAATGATTAGGTACAGATAGAGTATTTTCCATTTTGCCTTTATAAATATCATCAGAAAAAATTAATTGACCTACGTAGTCATTTACAGAATAAAAGCATTGTTCTACTAGAAATTTTTTAAATTCTGTTTTAAATTTGTTATCATCTTCTAACTGCCTGATGTTGATTGGCAGTGCGTTGTACAGTTTTGCACCGATATGGCTCACATGCCTTTGTGTATTCATTCTTTTTTGTTCGCTGAGTATGGAGTGCTGCGCTATTACAGGTATTGTAGTTATAAAAGTCGGCATTTGTCTGAAAATCTGCAATGTGGGTCCTGACATACAATACACATTTGTATATGTATAATGATGGTAAAGCCCATTGGAGGCCTGGGGCAATGAGGATCCCAGTCTATTTAAAACTTGATTATTTGCAGTGTACATTGTATAAAATGTGAATTATATAGTTATAATGGCTGACAAGAAAATCAAGTATTTATAATGTTCATAATGTATGATCTAGTAACTGTAAAAAAAAAAAGTGCATAACAAAGCATTTACCCAAACGGGATGGAAATTGGTAGATGTGATGTAAATGTACAGATAAACAATTGAATTTTATTCAGGAGATAGAGTTCAAAAAACTGAGCAAGTCAGTAATGTTTTGGTCCACCTCCAGTCCTCATACAAGCCGTTATACAGCTTGGCATTGATTGATAGTTTTGTTGGATATCCTCCTGAGAGATATAATGCCAAATTCTGCCCAATTGGCATGTTAAACCATCAAAATCCTGAGCTGGTTGGAAAGACCTGCCTATCATATCCGGAACATTCTCAACTGAGGAAAGACTGGGGACCTTGCAGGCTAAAGTAGGGTTTGAAAAACACAAAGACAAGCAGCAGAAACACCCACCTTGTGTGTGTGGGTATTATCTAGCTGAAGCCAGGAGTTGCTTTCCATGAAGATCTATAAAATGGGGCATACATAATCATTGTGCTGTAAGGGAGCTGCTGATAACAGCTTAAGGAGTCCTGCTATGAAAATAAATGGCTCTCTAGACCATCACTCCTGCTTGTCGAGCCATATGGCAGGTGACAGACAGGGTGGCATCCCACTACTGTCCAGGGTGTCTCCAGACACATCTTCACTGGTCATCTGAACCTGGAATCTCATTGACTGGGGTAGTATTGTCTTCAATGATGACTCTTGCCTCAAACTGAGCACCAATGACGTGTTTCTTCAGTGTGTTCACTAGTCTATCTATAGATTCAAAAGGCACCTCACTACCCTTTTTATTAATTACAATTTTGATCTGTTCTGGGCAGATATGGGCCAGTGTGCAGCATCGTTGGATGAAGAGGAGTCAAAGTTAGATGCATCAGAAATATGTTCATTCTCAAAAATTACTCCTCATTACTATCTTTATCATCTTTTTTTCAGTATCACTTATGTCAAAGTCTTCAGTAAAATCACGTACAGTAGATTTTTCAACTGTGTTTGTAACCTCAACATCAATAATTATCTGTATGCCAGAGCCAGATTCAACAGTCTGATTACTACCTCTTTCACCATCTTTATTTTCTCCATGAATGAAAAAGTATTTGGACAAAGATCCAGTGAGTGGTGTAGCCTTTTCCCTCTTTGCTTTTCTTACTTTTCTTTTCTAAGAGAGATATGGGTGACTATTTTCACTAAACAAATATTTGCAAGATTATTTTGATGCACTACACATCCATTAAAAATTTCTTCTCTCTGTGTAGCCTGTAGGCTCAACATAGAGCGTAGACAGGTACCATCATGATCATAAATGCATAGCCATTTTCAAATGAATGTTATGTGTAGCATTTGTTTAGTGGCTGTGACAATAAAACCTTTTTTCCACTGGATAAAGATATTTTTATTTTGCTATTTGATAAACTATTACTTGGTTGTGAAACATCATGATTCTGCAATTTGTAACACATTTCAATATTACAGCAATGCATTATTTGCTGTAAAACAGTGTAAAGCTGAATGTAGTTCATGTAGTTGGATTTTTATACTCATGAAATAAACTGTACAATATGTGTAACCATTGAAAAAGTAATTTTTAGGGTATAATACTTTAGTTAAAAAATTAATAAATCACTGATAAGCTCTTCATTGCACTTACTGTACTTATAGTACACTTGTATAGACAGCATAGGTATGACTAAACATTTCATGTAGAATAATTGTGTCTAGCAAACAAGTGGTTATCATTCTACAGTTTTTAAGTTTCATGCAACATTTTACAAAAATTATAAAAATTCTGAACATACCCATTCTAGTACACTTGTATAGACAGCATAGGTATGACAAAACATTTCATGTAGAATAATTGGTCTAGCAAACAAGTGGTTATCATTCTACAGTTTTTAAGTTTCATGCAACATTTTACAAAAATTCTAAAAATTCTGGACATACCCATTCTCAGTTGCCATGATCTGATAACAGGTAAGTGTTTTTATATTTTGCATATGTTTGGGGCCTCAAACTCAAGACTACCTCTGAACATGTTTTGCCCTTATTTGGGATTTGATCAAAAAATGTCTCTTGCATGGCGGCCTCCAAATCTGGAGGCATTTGAGATTTTTAGCCCCCCCCCCCCCTCCGCCTCCCCCTCCCCCCGTAGACCACAGGCCCAGGGCAGGCTGCCCTCTCTGTCCCCACTTAGTCTATCACTGAACCACAGCAGTACGTTGAAAAACTAACTCTCATAAAATTCAGCCATATAAATTTATTATCAACTTCTCCTTCTGAAATCCAGAAAATTATACATTCTCTCAAAAATAAAGCTCATCTGGTTTTGAGAGTGTATCCAATAGAGTACTAAAATTTTGTTACCTTATAATAAGCCTATCTTATCCAAAATATGTAACACATTACTAACTCAAGGCATTTTTACAGAGAGACTGAAATACCTGTTTCATTGTTGACATAACTTTTCAAAATTTTTGAGAAGGTGTTTTATTCTAGAATAGTACCTCACATTAGCAACAATGATGTTCTTAGCGTACAAAGTTTGGGTTTCAGACTGGTTTCTCTACTGAGAATGCCACTTACCTGTTCAGAAACCAAATTTTAGATGCATTAAATAATAAAATAAGCATTGGTTGGTTTTTCTGCATGGTATCTAAAGCATTTGACTGTGTGAATTACAGTATTCTCCTAGATAAATTGAAATCCTATAAAACTGAAGTTTTATAGGATGGATAGTGTCACATATAATCAAAAGGATGCAGAAAGTTGTACTTAATAATTCAATCAAATAGGCTGGGGACATAATTCTGAATAATCACATAGGGCATCCCCAAGGCTCAGTCTTAGGCCCTCTATTGTTCTTCATACGCGTAAACCATCTTACATCTAATATACAACAAGCCGAATTAGGTTTTTTTTTTTTTTTTTTTAAAAAAAGGCAGACAACACCAGTATTGCAATCCATCCAAGCATACATACAGAAGCAAAAGAAATGGTAGACAAAGTTCTTAAAAGTATCATTCTCTGACTGGTATAACCCTCAGTTTTAAAAAGACACAACGTATTCAGTTCTGTACATCCACAGGTACTACACCAATAATAAGTGCAACACATGGTGAGAAAATAATAAATAGGGTGGGAATTTTAAAATTCTTAGGGATCTATACTGATGAGAATTTTAACTGGAAAAAGCACATTTTGGAACTCCTAAAACAAGTTAGTTTATCCACATTCCAAATCTTGGGGAGAGAATCAGTAAGTTGACATATTTTGAATACCTTCATTCAGTAATGTCATATGGAATAATGTTCTCAGTTAAAGTCTTTATTGCACAAAAACATGTTATAAGGATAATATCTGGTGCTCACCCATGATCATCTTGCAGAAATCTGTTTAAGGAATTGGGCAGTCTGACTACTGCTTTCAGTATGTTAATTCCCTCATGAAGTTTGTTGTAAATGATAAATTACAGTACAAAAGAAACAATGGTATACATAATTACAATAGCAGAAAAAAAGACATTCAATTCTCCATGTTAAGGTTGTCTTTAGCACAAAAAATGGTGCACAATGCTGCAACAAAAGTTTTGATCACCTATCCAGTGATACAAAATGTCTGACAGAGAGCAAAGTAAAATTTGAAAACAAACTGAGAAAGTTTCTTCTTGACAATTCCGTAGAAGAAAAAAAACTTACAGATGTTCAGAATGTAACCATGTGTAGAAATTACTTTGTGGTCTGACTGTAAAGCAACTTGTTCCATGTCACTCTGATCTGTCATGTAAAATTATCTGTGGAATATTTAACTAACTAGATAACAAAACTTATTTTGAGATAGAATATGATTTAATTTACACACCTCCTGCAAGTACACTACCACCTCATTCTGGCTCAGTTACAAGAAACCTCTCCAAATAGAGAGCGCATGAACAAATCTTTTCCTTCCAGCAAATACATTTGAGACTGCCCTACTCCTGCAGTTGAGATGGCAGTTCCTTCTGTTTGTGCATGGCAGAAATTGACAGGGCTGATAGAGCCCTACAAATAAAAGAGGTGTTGTGGAGCCCAAAGAACAGAGACAACAGGCATGAGGGTGCAGTAAGGACATATGCAGCAAAATGATGCCAATTCAGGAACTGAAAAAGAAAATTACATTGTTACTGGTTTTCTACAGAAGAGGCAAGAACATTTCCCTCACTGTAATCACTTCTTGAAACTGGGTATCTGTTTTTCTTATTTTTGACTCAATCAATGCATTTAATTTTTCAAAATCATGTAACAGCAGTACTGCATTCTTTGATGATACAATTCTTTCCTCCACCGACACACTTTTTGTTTCAGTTTCTTACTGTTTTTGATATTGCACTTGCCATATTCATGGAGTCCTAGCACTCACTAAGTAACCAGCAATTAGCAGCTAACACCTGCCATAGTGTGAAAGCAAGTATAACAGCTGCTTCGTGGAGAGGTGCACGGGTTTTCCACCCATCAATTATTGCACAAGGCAGTATGCACCTTTTCATGTATCAACACTGTGCAGAATTTGTTCATGGTTACTCAAAATTGCACTGAGTGGTGTGATTTGCCATCTACATCACATGCACTGTGCTGCACCAAGCCTCTCATCTTGGTTTTGTGTAGCATAGCACAGCACACCTGGTGTGGACATGACTTAAAATGCACCATTTTGTGTCACAATGCTTCCCATACATCGCCATGTGAAGTTCTGTGCTCTTTTAAAATTTTCAGTACTCTATGTTTTGAATCTTGTTTTAAGCAACAACAATCATGAGAACATGTATGAGGCTACTAAGACCACATAAAATAATTAAGATGGATGAAATGTGGTGAGCAGTCAGTTCTGCAACAGAACTTCAAATTCTAAGAAAAATAAGTGAAACTTGATGAAATAACATTATGGTCAGCCTACATTGTCAATAGACAATTTAGGCCATATTTTCTTTATTATTATTTTTTATTATTTATTTTATGGCCTTCATTGGACCACTCTAGTCAAAAATACAAAGTTGTAAACAAGTTGTTACACAGGGATACAATTTGGCTCAACAATAACTTAATATGATATTTAGGTAATATAGTTATTAGAGTCTATTCTAATATGAAAGGTGTTTTGCTCTTCTGTCTGCCCAATATTTCTTCATTCTTTCAGATATTTTCTTTCTTTCTTCATCTGAGACCACTCTTCCTGTACTCCTTTTATTGATTTTCATTTGTAGTCTGGTTTGCGGGTCTTGCAGTGTTCTAGTTTTCCCTGTCTTGTTTTTTAGGTCATCTACTGTAATTTGGAGTTCTTTTATATCTTTCTTAATTTCTGTGATCCATTTAATGTCACTCTTGCTATTCCACAATTTTTGTATTATTTTTTTACTAATTCTGTTTTCTGGAGTTCTCATCAGATGTCCAAAGAATGAGATGCGTTTCTTCCTGATTGTGCTCATGACTGCTTCTATTTTCTTATATACTGTTTCATTTGATGCTATTCTCCAATGTCCATTTATTTGCTGCATATGCTATTTCTGGTTGTGCAACTGTTTTATAGTGTTTTAATTTTGCATCTATAGATAGGCTTTTTTTGTTGTATGTAGTTTTGGTAATGTAATTTGCGTAGTTCAGTTTTTTAATTCTATTCTGCCATGATGGCTTCTCATTTAGATTGTATTTATTATTTCGCCTAAATATTTAAATTTATCAACAATTTTGATTTCCTGTTCTCCTATTGTAATTTTGTTTGCAAGTGGTGGATCAGTGAGCATAATCTCGGTTTTTTTTTTTTTTTTTCAAATGATATTCTAAGGCCTACTTTCTCTGCTATTTCTTGTAGTGATTTCACTTGTTGCCTGGCTTCTTGAACAGTGTTGGCCAGGAGAGCAAGATCATCAGTGAATCCCAAGCAGTTTAAGCTAATATCATCTTTTGCACTTCCAATTCTTATCATCTTTGGATTGTCCTTGTACCATTCTCTCATTATGTACTCCAGTGCACAGTTGAAGAGTAATGGTGATATGCAGTCACCTTGTCTTAAGCCTGTTTTTATGAGGAATGGTTCCGAAATTTCTCCTCTACACTTCACTTTTGATTTGGTGTTGGCTAGAGTGAGTTGTATTATTTTAATTAGTTTTGGATGGAGTCCTAGATTTCTGAAAATTTTTAATACTGAAGGTCTGTGGAGACAGTCATATGCTTTCTTAAAATCTACAAATGTTATTGCCAGAGGTTTGTTCCGTTTCTTGTAGTATGCCATAATCAATTTTAAACTAATTATCTGCTCTACACAGCTTCTCCATGGTCTGAAACCTTCCTGATATTCCCCTAACTCCTGTTCTAATTGCTCCTTGATCCTTTCATATAGGATCTTGGATAGAATTTTGTATGTGCAATCTAGAAGAGAGATTCCTCTGTAGTTGTCTGGGTTGCTCTTATCTCCCTTTTTGTGTAGTTGGTGGATGATAGCTGTGGCCCAATGTTCGGGGAATCGTTCTGTTACCCAAATTTTTCTTAGAGCCATGTGTAAGGAGGTATTGACTGTGTCACTTACATATTTCCACATTTCAACAAAAACCTGATCTTCTCCACATGCCTTATAATTTTTTTGTTCTTTAAGAATTTTTTCTACTTCTTGGAAAGTTGGAGGGTCTAGTTTGTTAGGTTTGGTTTTTATTAGGGTATTTATGTTGATTTGTAAGGATTCTTTGGGTTCCTCGCAATTCAGAAGTTTGTTAAATGCTTTTGTCATGATTTCTGCATTTTCCTTGTTACTGTGTATCATTCGTCCATCGTCATCTTTCAGTATTAGTGTAGGGGCCTCATATTGTTGTAGTTGTTTCCCAAATATTTTGCAGTAGTTCCTGGAGTTGGTTTTATGATAATTACCTTCTATAGAGTTAATAATATCTTTATGGAATCCTCTCTTGATTCTTCTAATATTCTGTGTGAATTTTTTTTCTTTCATTTTTTAGGTTGATGGCATTTTCTTCATTTTTATGTGTTTGAAACTTTAACCATGCTTGGTGTCTATCTTCATGGAATTTGTCACATTCTGATGTCCACCATGCATGTTTCCTTCGTGGGTTCAAGGGAGCTAGATTCTCTGCTTCTTTTTTAAGATTAGGCACTGGTTGTTCTAGATCATCTGTTAATTTGATGGTTTGTGTTATTGGTTGGTATTTATTATTTTTAATTAGCTGATGTGGGTCAAACTTCCTTTTTATTTTATTAGTTTTTCAGGTCCTCTTCTTTAACGGAGTGAATTTGATTTTAATTTTAACCATATAATGGTCTGAGCCTATGTCTACTCCTCTCAGTACTTTAACATTATGGATCTCCTTATGAAAATTTTTGTCCATACAGACATGGTCTAGCTGCCACTCCCCCTTCCTCCAGTCTGGATGTTTCCATGTTTTAAGTTTACTTGGCTTCCTTTTAAAGTATGTTGATTTAGATATAAGGTTGTGTTCTCTGCAGAGTTCTACAAGTCTTTGACCGTTTTTGTTTGTAAATTTATGTGGTCTCCATTTTCCAATTATATCTTTATATTTCCTTTCTTTTCTCAACTGAGCATTGAAATCTCCCAATAAGATTTTTACATTCTTTTTATTTACTCTGTTCACAGTTTGCTCTAGAAGGTCCCAAAATTTATCTACCTCTTCCTTTGTTTTTGTTAGACAATTTTTTTCATTTGTTGGGGCATGAGCATTTATTATTGTATAGGTTTTATTCATTGTTTTAAAGCTTAGAGTTGCAATTCTTGGTGATACTGCTTGGAAATCCGTTACTGAATCTATTATTTTTATGTTTACTAAAAAAACCTGTTCCAAACTAGGAACATTGTTTCATTGCCCTCGGTCCTGGTTTCCCATTACAAATTCCGTATCCTTGTGATTCGAATTGGTCCTCTGTGGTGTTTCTCATATTTTCTTTATATGACTTAGCAAGTATAGTACTGATTCTGAAAACAAACTTCAGACTACTGAGAAGTCTTCCAGATAATCATGTTACACCTGAGGCGATTTCGCAATGTAAATTCGAGGTCCCCCCATGAACCATGGACCTTCCCGTTGGTGGGGAGGCTTGTCTGCCTCAACGACACAGATAGCCATACCGTAGGTGTGACCACAACGGAGGGGTATCTGTTGAGAGGCCAGACAAACATGTGGTTCCTGAAGAGGGGCAGCAGCCTTTTCAGTAGTTGCAGGGGCAACAGCCTGGATGATTGACTGATCTGGCCTTGTAACATTAACCAAAACGGCCTTGCTGTTGTGGTACTGCGAACGGTTGAAAGCAAGGGGAAACTACAGCTGTAATTTTTCCTGAGGGCATGCAGCTCTACTGTACGGTTAAATGATGATGGTGTCCTCTTGGGTAAAATATTCCGGAGGTAAAATAGTCCCCCATTCGGATCTCCGGGCGGGGACTACTCAAGAGGATGTCATTATCAGAAGAAAGAAAAGTGGCATTCTACAGATCGGAGCGTGGAATGTCAGATCCCTTAATCAGGCAGGTAGGTTAGAAAATTTAAAAAGGGAAATGGACAGGTTAAAGTTAGATATAGTGGGAATTAGTGAAGTTCAGTGGCAGGAGGAACAAGACTTCTGGTCAGGTGAATACAGGGTTATAAATACAAAATCAAATAGGGGTAATGCAGGAGTAGGTTTAATAATGAATAAAAAAATAGGTGTGTGGGTAAGCTACTACAAACAGCGTAGTGAACGTATTATAGTGGCCAAGATAGCCATGAAGCCGATGCCTACTACAGTAGTACAAGTTTATATGCCAACTAGCTCTGCAGATGACGAAGAAATTGAAGAAATGTATGATGAGATAAAAGAAGTTATTCAGGTAGTGAAGGGAGACCAAAATTTAACAGTCATGGGTGGCTGGAATTCGACAGTAGGAAAAGGGAGAGAAGGAAACATAGTAGGTGAATATGGATTGGGGCTAAGAAATGAAAGAGGAAGGCGTCTGTTAGAATTTTGCACAGAGCATAACTTAATCATAGCTAACACTTGGTTCAAGAATCATAAAAGAAGGTTGTATACATGGAAGAATCCTGGAGATACTAAAAGGTATCAGATAGATTATATAATGGTAAGACAGAGATTTAGGAAACAGGTTTTAAATTGTAGAACATTTCCTGGGGAGATGTGGACTCTGACCACAATCTATTGGTTATGAACTGTAGATTAAAATTGAAGAAATTGCAAAAAGGTGGGAATTTAAGGAGATGGGACCTGGATAAACTGACTAAACCAGAGGTTGTACAGAGTTTCAGGGACAGCATAAGGGAACAATTGACAGGAATGGGGGAAAGAAATATAGTAGAAGACAAATGGGTAGCTCTGAGGGATGAAGTAGTGAAGGCAGCAGAGGATCAAGTAGGTAAAAAGATGAGGTCTAGTAGAAATCCTTGGGTAACAGAAGAAATATTGAATTTAATTGATGAAAGGAGAAAATATAAAAATGCAGTAAATGAAGCAGGCAAAAAGGAATACAAACGTCTAAAAAATGAGATCGACAGGAAGTGCAAAATGGCTAAGCAGGGATGGCTAGAGGACAAATGTAAGGATGTGGAGGCTTATCTCACTAGGGGTAAGATAGATACTGCCTACAGGAAAATTAAAGAGACCTTTGCAGAAAAGAGAGCCACTTGTATGAATATCAAGAGCTCAGATGGAAACCCAGTTCTAAGCAAAGAAGGGAAAGCAGAAAGGTGGAAGGAGTATATAGAGGGTCTGTACAAGGGTACTTGAGGACAATATTATGGAAATGGAAGAGGTTGTAGATGAAGATGAAGAGGGAGATATGATACTGTGTGAAGAGTTTGACGCAGCACTGAAAGACCTGAGTCGAAACAAGGCCCCGGGAGTAGACAACATTCCATTGGAACTACTGATGGCCTTGGGAGAGCCAGTCCTGACAGAACTCTACCATCTGGTGAGCAAGATGTATGAGACAGGCGAAATACCCTCAGACTTCAAAAAGTATATAATAATTCCAATCCCTAAGAAAGCAGGTGTTGACAGATGTGAAAATTACCGAACTATCAGTTTAATAAGTCACAGCTGCAAAATACTAACGCGAATTATTTACAGACAAATGGAAAAACTGGTAGAAGCCGACCTCGGGGAAGATCGGTTTGGATTCCGCAAAAATGTTGGAACACGTGAGGCAATACTGACCCTACGACTTATCTTAGAAAATAGATTAAGAAGAGGCAAATCTACATTTCTAGCATTTGTAGATGTAGAGAAAGCTTTTGACAATGTTGACTGGAATACTCTCTTTCAAATTCTAAAGGTGGCAGGGGTAAAATACAGGGAGCGAAAGGCTATTTACAATTTGTACAGAAACCAGATGGCAGTTATAAGGGTCGAGGGGCATGAAAGGGAAGCAGTGGTTGGGAAGGGAGTGAGACAGGGTTGTAGCCTATCCCCGATGTTATTCAATCTGTATATTGAGCAAGCAGTAAAGGAAACAAAAGAAAAATTCGGAGTAGGAATTAAAATCCATGGAGAAGAAATAAATACTTTGAGGTTCGCCGATGACATTGTAATTCTGTCAGAGACAGCAAAGTACTTGGAAGAGCAGTTGAACGGAATGGTCAGTGTCTTGAAAGGAGGGTATAAGATGAACATCAACAAAAGCAAACGAGGATAATGGAATGTAGTCGTATTAAGTCAGGTGATGCTGAGGGAATTAGATTAGGAAATGAGACACTTAAAGTAGTAAAGGAGTTTTGCTATTTGGGGAGCAAAATAACTGATGATGGTCAAAGTAGAGAGGATATAAAATGTAGACTGGCAATGGCAAGGACAGGGTTTCTGAAGAAGAGAAATTTGTTAACATCGAGTATAGATTTAAGTGTCAGGAAATTGTTTCTGAAAGTATTTCTATGGAGTGTAGCCGTGTATGGAAGTGAAACATGGACAATAAATAGTTTGGACTAGAAGAGAATAGAAGCTTTCGAAATGTGGTGCTACAGAAGATGTTGAAGATTAGGTGGATAGATCACGTAACTAATGAGGAGGTATTGAATAGGATTGGGGAGAAGACAAGTTTGTGGCACAACTTGACTAGAAGAAGGGATCGGTTGGAAGGACATGTCCTGAGGCATCAAGGGATCACAAATTTAGCATTGGAGGGCAGTGTGGAGGGTAAAAATCGTAGAGGGTGACCAAGAGATGAATACACTAAGCAGATTCAGAAGGATGTAGGTTGCAGTAGGTACTGGGAGATGAAGAAGCTTGCACAGGATAGATTAGCATGGAGAGCTGCTTCAAACTAGTCTCAGGACTGAAGACCACAACAACAACAACAAATTCGAGGTCACCCCACCCCACTCTCACCTGGGCCTCACTATCCTGCCCATGTACTTCTATGTGGTACATTAGAGGGAATCATGCTCCCCCTGGACCAATAAGATTCAAGCTTCCTCTCCCCTTCATCATCCTTTTATTACTGGAGCAAATGTGTGGGTTATGTCATTCAAGGTGGTCTACTGTAGTGGAAGCACCATCACAAAGTGTGAGCAGAGCCCAGCCATAGCCGCCCCCCCCCCCCAGCAAAATAAAGAGGCGCCATTTAACTACATTTAGCCCCTTCCTCCCATAATTAACTGCTCCTTACAATTTATAAGTAATTTGTTGCAGTTATACTGATTTTCCAAATACATCTTAATCCTGTGGTGTATGCAGGGCTGTGCCCCTGCATATTCATCCACCGCACTTCAGTATATGCTACACAGGGCAGGAATGGCCCCTGCCTCACCTCAGAGGTCGTCTGTAAATAGTCACAGTACTGAGTGCAGTCAAGCCACCTACAGCTCTCACAGTGTCTGGGGCTGCTAGCATTGCCACTACAGGGCATTTAAGTTGCAGCTCACAGCACTGCAGTCAGGGGTCCTCTTTTAAGTCTGCATGATCACATGTCCACTCGCCACAACAGCTGTATCCTTCTGCAGGCATCTGCTTAGGTCAGCACACCATGCTTCAAAAGTAAGTTACATTCTGGGCTCCAACAGCCACTCCAAGTCTCTGCTACAAGTCTCTGCTGTGGATACTGCATGCCACTCCTGCTGCGCACCAAGGTGTCACCTTGGCCTCGACATGAACCACGTCTGCCACTGAACTTCCATCAGTGACTCTCAAGGACACACAAGGCAGCATGCAAGGGAGAAGAAACAACACAGCCACCAGTGCTGGCTGTCCAAACAACTGGAATGGAAACAGTGGTACATTCAGCCAATGCATAACATGTGCATGAGAACTGATCATCAAGATGTTGAGTATTAACACAATCTTGCATTCTACAAGCACTGAACAGAACCAAAACTCTATGCGTTAAAAGAGCCTCAAACATAGCATGAACACATGAATAAAAGTGCAAGATACAAAGAACAAGACTGCTGAGGAAAGGGTGTAGGATATATTATATCTGATATAAAAGAACTGGAAAAGCAAATAAACACTGCATAATAACTTCAAAAAGCTCAAGGCAAGGGACATGAATATACAACCATGTCCTCATAGAGGAATGGCAACTGGCCCCCACATGCAATGTTGGACTGACCGTGTAAAAGCAGGGCTTGCAGTGAAATTTCTATGAAGGCACAATCTGAGGCCTGGAAGAACACATTAGAGGATTGTTGATGCCAGCAGGAATGGTGAGACCAGCAGTTAGGTCAGCAGCAGTAATGCGAGTGGCTGCTGGGACAGTCAAAGCAGTGCCAGCAGGGATGACAGGGCTGGCCACAGAGGTGGTAGCTGCAGGAGGTCGAGCCAAGATAAGGCCAGTGATGACAGGATTAGTGGCATCATCAACATGGTTGATGACAACAGAGGACCAAGCATAAGAGTGCCGATGATGAATAGACAGACTAGGAGGATTGGTGCAGCACCAACAGGATGAGTGATGACAGGATGGCCTGCCAGGGCAGGGCCAACAATGTGTGGAGTGATGACTACACTGATGTCATCGCTGACAGACTTGGTGACAACAGGAGGGCTGCCCAAGACAGAACTGGTGTCAACAGGGCTGATGCCAAAAATGAGAGTTGGCATCAATGATGTCACAGGCAAGAGCCGGGCTGAGAGTGGTGGAACTACTGCCATAGAACTCTGTGAATACAAAACAGAGGGCCACACCATACAATAACATTGCAAACAACTCAAGATGGGCTATCTTTGACGCACACAAAACTCCAGTCCAGAAACTGTTGACAATCAAGCTCACTCAGACACTCAGAAGAAGACTGTCTGACCTTAACCACGGATGTAGTGCATGCACTGCTTTGTCTGAGGTGCCTTTCACTACAAAAGTGCACATTTAACCATCCCACAAACAAGTCACAGTCCATGTCCCCTGGATGAAAGTTTGGGAAAAATTGACAAAAGAAAAACTTCTGCACATGCACCGGCAATAAAGTGAGCACTGCATTGCATACCTTGAATGCCGTAAGCCATCAAGTTGGTGGTATAGGGCCCATTTCCCTTTCTGACCATCAAATGCCCAACAAGTCAGCACAGATGCGGGAGTGGGATGCTGAGAATTGGTTGTAGTAGCCAGAACTTGAGTGAGCTAGTTATGTCCTAAAGCAGTTTCTGTATTTGCTGCTCCTGTAACTGAATGACTACAGACAAAGGCAGTTACAATGATGGAACAGATATGCAAAGGCAAAATGACACTCTATCCTTATGAGAAAATACACTCCCAGCAAAGTGAAACCTGAACCTTGACTTACTGAAAACAACTCAGACAAACAGCATCAGCTGAGAGAATTCACACTGTTACAACACATTAACAGACATCTTGATCTACATTGAAAATTAAGACGACAACAAAAAAACTAGTTTCACTAACTTACTTAGATTGAGAAACTTGCCCTGTAGCACTCTAAAAATCATGGAATGCAACAAACACACTGCATACAGACAACAAATGAAGCCTGAAAACACTGTCCCACCAAAATGAAGTAGCACACTAGTAAAAATCCACTCAGTTGAGAAACATATGAACAAACTTGAAAACGAAACCTGCGCCAGCAAAATGAACCAATACACAGCAAGGACACTAAAACAGAGCTGAAGAATACTGAAACATGAAACCTTTTACCTCATGACCATTGAAGAGTATGGTAGATGAGAGGAGACAAGACAATGTCAAAAGGCACTTGTAACACATATGCTAAACACACTTGTGTCAATGAGGTATTGCAAAATAAAGAAGAGCATTCAAATACCTCACAAAACCTTTCAACTCATCACCATTGAAGTATCCTGATACTAAGAAATGTTAAGACAGTTTGCAATGACAACTATTTATTACTGATATAGAAAACAGAATTGAAATACAATATCTGTGGATGAATACCCTCACAACTGAAGTACAAACAGAACTTCCTCTTCTAGACTTTGCCTGAGGTGCACCTACATGATAAAGCTCACAATTCATGGTAGGCAGAGGAGCAAGAGAAGCCAACTTTAACTGACATTAGGATCCAACCTGGTACTCGGAGTATGTTCTTCAGACAGCACTACTTTCAGGATGTTGGGAATTGACATTTGTTGGAGGTAATGACTTAGATTATGATAGCTGCTGGTTGGATGATGTGTGGCATGGCACGGCACTGGGAAGCAGCAGATGGTAGTCCTGTGTAGCGTGAGTGACAGGTGCTCACAGTGATGGCAATGACTTCATACGGTGAACGACTGCTGCAGCCAGTGTGAAGTCCTGGCATACAAATCCTCCAGCATGGTCCAGTGGTGGCCACAATAGTCTTCTGTGGAAGGATACCTCTGTGGTGTGTCGATAGCACATGATGTAGCATAGGAAAGTAGTGTCTTGTCTATAGTACTCTCTGTCACAATAGACATGCTGCCTATAGGCAAGTTGGCACCCTCAGATTCTGTGGCGGCTTTACTGTACACAGTACCATGACTCTGTTTACAAACAATGTCTATGGTGAGCCAGGGGCCACACCTGTCCCACAAAGAACACATGTTAGTGTGGCAGTTGGGGACAGCACTGCATACATCACATTTCTATGTTACTTATTTTGACTCTTCTTCCAAAGCTCAGTTTGATGATCTTCTATTGGTTTTTTTAACTTTCATTAAGTGCCAGGGATTATTCTTAACAGACAATGAAACTATATGTTATTTTTCAGGTTATGTCCAAGTTACTTCTAGTTCATTTATATTATTGCTACTGATAGTCACATAAATTTTAAAATATTTATATTTTTCTTTCTTAATTCATCTATAAAGTAAATTTTTTTAGCTTCTTTACAAACTTGTGGCTGATCCTGGATGGAGTACCCACAATAATGTCCTACTCCTTTTACAAGGTAAGCACTTTTGTAGATATTAAACTGAAATATGTGCTCTTCTAGCAATGGACACTGCTATACAGTACATGTTTAATATTATCAGGAAGGTCGACACTAAATAAAGTTTGTATGAAAGTTATTACTTTGAGTATAATTTTGTACCCTCTGTACAGTAATTCCAAATTTGAGGCTCTTTTTCTTCACTGTCTAGGGACAAAAGAGAGGGTCTGGGTTTCCTAATTCATAGTAAAGAAGCTTTTCTTCAATAACAATATGTAATGGTTTTTTTTTTTTCCACATTTCTGGTTCTTGATAGCATACCAACATTTCACAAAGAAAATTCTTTTCATATGAAAGAGACCTTTGTTTCCATGATAACCACAGTTCATTAGCACGTGTATAAACACAGGACTAAATATTCTCACATACACATTGCCAACTACTAACTGAGATAAATATTAAGTGCTGGGCTAACAAGTTGCATGCATGGTACGTGTTGCCTCAACAATAACTGTAAATTGAATGCCTACTTTTCCACATTATTTGTTCTGTATGTTAGAATATGACTTTCTCAAATATTGTAGAAGCAGAAATGATTCAAAATACCATTTGTATTAATTTCCTGTTATTCAGTAGTAAATGATTTATACAAAGCTAAATCTCTCAAAGTTTACAAAAATGTAAGGATAAAATCAGTAACATAGTTCATTTTAAATAACTAAGAAACATAATATATAAAATTTCTAAATATGACACACGTGTAAGAAAATGAGTATTTGGCTTTTTCCAACGTGTGATTGTCTTTATGAAATATTAGGCCTATTTTTGATACACAACAACAATTTTCCATTTGCTGAATCAATATGTTTTGTGAACATTTATGTAGATAATCTATTGGCAGTATTTTGAAATAAGTGGCCTTTTTGGTAACAATATGATAAATCAATTTCTTAGCCCAAGAATTATTCATACAAATATGCAAAATTATTATTATTATTATTATTATTATTTTGTGTACATATTTGGAAAGATAGAAAGTTTTAGTAAATGCACCAGTGTATAACATAAAGATCTGGAAAACATGTATCACATAATTCATAGTTGAAAATCAGATAAATCATTACTAAAAAGAAGGTGATGTCACAAATTTCAGATTCCTCAAGAAGCCAGCATAAACCTCAGTTCATTGTACTGTGCATTGAAAGGTTGAATATCAGAGTTCAATATTTCATCTTCAGAGAGGTCACTAGAGATGGCACACAAGTGTAGGATAGATATGACAAAACATATCACTCATGTTATTTTTCTGAGGAACCCTTCAAACATTTGCCTTATTTGACCTAAAAAATCACAGAAAATTAGAATCTGAATGGGTAGACACAGATATGACCCCCACTCCTTTCAAAGGCAAATTCAGTGGTTCAACATTAGTGATTTAACAACATCAGTGGCTTAACAATAGCACTACCTCCGCTGGTGTAGATGTTTGTAGAATGAATGACTAGCACTAACATTTATTGTGAGTATATTCACACTGTGCGGGCACTTTGGTGTGTGCCCATGTCCCTTTAACAATGAGTTTAGGATGTCATGCTCCTACAGGGACCACATCTTCTTTTGTAGGCATTGGCATCATGACCCATTTAATGGTTTTCATTTTACAGCCTCCATTTTGTTTATTTTAGAATAACCCTAATAGAATTAGTCACACTAACATGTTGTAAGCAATTTCCTTTAGAGATGCACTGCACTTTTCCAAACCACTTCCAACAAATCTAAATCTTCCATTTGCCTTCCCTAACATTGGGACTCAGCCAGGATTTGTCTGACGAAACCACAGGCAAATCTAAAGTGAGTAAAATTGGGGGAGTATACACTGAAAAGAAATGAAAGTGGGACGTAAGTAATAAATATCTTGGAAGTGATAGGGCAGAACAATGAGAATATCAGAATCACAACAAGTTTGAGTAACCATGTTGTGCCAGGAAGCAGGGAATGGGCAGGGTGTAATGTCAGTCATGCAGCAGCAGCAATGCTCAGGCCTCATGCATCTTGAGGGAAGCAGCAGGACTTCAAAAGATAGGTACAAAAGGCAAAAGTGTACTGTCTTGCTTAGCACTGCAAGTCGGAGAGTTTTTTGCTTTCAATGAGAATTTAAGAATTACTAAATCAAATGGATATTGTGTTAATGAAGCCAAGGACTGAGACTCTGAAATCAGTATAGGGGCACTGTATAGTTGTGTTTTGAAAATAAAGTTTGTAAATTTAACATTGTAAGCTGTAGCAAAAGTGAATGGACGAACAGCTGAAATCATGCAGAGTATTAGGGATTCAGGAGCTGAAACTGAGTTGTTTCATAATGGTAAAAATGTTGATGAGACAAAAGACTTTTTAGTGATGAAATCAGAGGCAGTAGATGGGGAAACAGAACTGAAACTGTAAAACCAAGGGGTTTATCAAAAACAGCTGCTTTCATGGAAACCATTGAAGGATATCAAGTAAGGAAAGTGGGTGGTGAAATAATGAAAACTGGAGATTTATGTGAAGTAATAAATCAGCGGCAGGTTGCAGATATAATAGTGGAGAATAATTAAATTTATGTAGAGAGACATACATACGGAGGGACTGGGTAGAGTTTCCTTATTTATACTAGCAGATGTGTGAATTACTGGAAAGCTATGGTTTTATATTTTTGTACTTTTGAAGGAATTCAGAACGATTTGTTTGAGGACAGAGAAGGGCTGTTCAAGTAATCAAGAAATAAGCTGCAAGAACATGATTATTTGTAGGTGATTAGATAGTACATTTTTTAACTTCAGCATTGGTCTTTTGTGGCAGCAGACATACTCAGTCCAATTACCTACAGACAAATTTATCCTCAGGCCAAGAAATGGCTGGGATTAAGAAACATTTGTGACATCAAGGGATATAAAAACCATAAAAAGTGTATGCTGCTTAATTTTCCTTAGCGTCCAGATTAATTGATAGAAACTTCTCATTTTTGCTATTTTAATAGTTTATTGTTCTGGCAGTGGCCATATAGGCCATATATGATAGTAACCATATAAGCATTGCTTTGTTTTATTTTGTTTTCAGTTATATGAGTAAACACGGCTGGTGCAAAGCTGACATTCAATGAAAGGAAGACAGTTTTGGAGTAGTACATTAAGTTCAAAAATGTTAATGAGGTTCAACATCAGTGGCAAAATGAGTCTGGAACAGAGCCACTGACATATCAAACAATTGCACACTTTTGAGACAAATTTCAAATTGAAGGCTGTGTTATAGATAAACACAAACAACAATTTGGACAACCTGTAACATCAAATAGTCTAGCAAACTCCCATGCTGTGTTACAACAGTTTGCTCGCTCATTACAGAAGTCTGTGAGACATGTGTCTTTGGAACCAGCGGGAGTCGCTCAAGTGTTCAGTGTATTTTGAAGACTGAGGATTTTAAGTATTATATCTCAAGATTGCTACATGAATGAATGGGAGTGAACCAGATATTTGTATGGAGTAATGCTGTAATTAATTATTTCACTCTGCAAAAATAAATTTGTGTAATACTACCACTATATTTCTACAGCTATCATTGCTGTTATTTTTTATGTTCGTCTTGCAAAATAAGAGAGGCACGAATCACCTCCTATCTGCTATTTGTCTTCATCTGCCTTCCAGAGTGTAAGCATCTCTTGTTATTCATTCGAACTATATTTGGAAATTCCAACTTAGTCTATGTTCACTAACTTTCACTAATGACATGTAGAGTTTTGTTATGATTCAGTCTGAATTACATTGCAAGAAGATCAGTTTGGTGACGCCGATTTGCATGCCATCCGCCTGCCATTATGTGCAGTTTTGCATGATAGCGAAAAAGTTAAACCTTGCAGTCTACATTTCTTTAATGAAGTCTGATTTATGTTTTCTAGTGTGATGCAAATTATTTTGTTGTATTATAATTCATACAATCACGGTCCACCATCACCAAACTTACTTGCTTGCCAACGAAGATTCTGAGCCTGACGACTATCAATGGAGGTAACCAAATTAACTTAAACTGACTGTCAGCAGTTGCGGTATTGCAACATTGATATTATTTTTTAATCGTGCTATTCACATTTTATTCCTGTGGTGGACACTGGTGTCTTGACTTCTGACCAATTAGACTTCAGAAGAATGTGACATCAACATTTCAGACAAAATTTCAAAACCTTTCATTTCTGATAGGTATACATTACATTTGTTATACCACGACATGAGCATAACTTGTAAAAAACTTTGTCTTGTCATTTTATTATAGTCATTCTTTATTCTTTTTCGTGTAAACAATACTGACAAACACTGAGAAAAAAATACATAACCTCAGTAATTATAAGAATTGTACAAAAAGAATCTAACTAATTATTGAACATCTGATGCCAACACCAAACTGTAAAACAACAAGTAAGAAAGGCTTTGTCTATTTATTCCTTGTTTGAGCAAAGAGTTGTCCTCTTTTACAAAGTGTGTGCATACAAAATCAGATTCAACTTTAATTTTATAATAGTAGGTAGTACCCCCATAAACCATGGACCTTGCCGTTGGTTGGGAGGCTTGCGTGCTTCAGCAATACAGATGGCCGTACCGTAGGTGTAACCACAACGGAGGGGTATCTGTTGAGAGGCCAGACAAACATGTGGTTCCTGAAGAGGGGCAGCAGCCTTTTCAGTACTTGCAGGGGCAACAGTCTGGATGATTGACTGATCTGGCAACACTAACCAAAACGGCCTTGCTGTGCTGGTACTGCGAACGGCTGAAAGCAAGGGGAAACTACAGCCGTAATTTTTCCCGAGGGCATGCTGCTTTTCTGTATGGTTAAATGATGATGGCGTCCTCTTGGGTAAAATATTCTGGAGGTAAAATAGTCCCCCATTCGGATCTCCGGGCGGGGACTACTCAAGAGGATGTCGTTATCAGGAGAAAGAAAACTGGCGTTCTACAGATCGGAGCGTGGAATGTCTGATCCCTTAATCGGGCAGGTAAGTTAGAAAATTTAAAAAGGGAAATGGATAGGTTAACGTTAATTATAGTGGGAATTAGTGAAGTTCGGTGGCAGGAGGAACAAGACTTCTGGTCAGGTGAATACAGGGTTATAAATACAAAATCAAATAGGGGTAATGCAGAAGTAGGCTTAATAATGAATAAACAAATAGGAGTGTGGGTAAGCTACTACCAACAGCATAGTGAATGCATTATTGTGGCCAAAATAGACATGAAGCCCATGCCTACTACAGTAGTACAAGTTTATATGCCAACTAGCTCTGCAGATGATGAAGAAATTGATGAAATGTATGATGAGATAAAAGAAATTATTCAGGTAGTGAAGGGAGACCAAAATTTAATAGTCATGGGTGACTGGAATTCGACAGTAGGAAAAGGGAGAGAAGAAAACATAGTAGGTGAATATGGATTGGGGCTAAGAAATGAAAGAGGAAGGCGTCTGTTAGAATTTTGCACAGAGCATAACTTAATCATAGCTAACACTTGGTTCAAGAATCATAAAAGAAGGTTGTATACATGGAAGAATCCTGAAGATACTAAAAGGTATCAGATAGATTATATAATGGTAAGACAGAGATTTAGGAACCAGATTTTAAATTGTAGGACATTTCCAGGGGCAGATGTGGACTCTGACCACAATCTATTGGTTATGAACTGTAGATTAAAACTGAAGAAACTGCAAAAAGGTGGGAATTTAAGGAGATGGGACCTGGATGAACTGACTAAACCAGAGGTTGTACAGAGGTTCAGGGACAGCATAAGGGAACAATTGACAGGAATGGGGGAAAGAAATACAGTAGAAGAAGAATGGGTAGCTCTGAGGGATGAAGTAGTGAAGGCAGCAGAGGATCAAGTAGGTAAAAAGATGAGGTCTAGTAGAAATCCTTGGGTAACAGAAGAAATATTGAATTTAATTGATGAAGGGAGAAAATATAAAAATACAGTAAATGGAGCAGGCAAAAGGGAATACAAACGTCTCAAAAATGAGATCGACAGGAAGTGCAAAATGGCTAAGCAGGGATGGCTAGAGGACAAATGTAAGGATGTAGAGACTTATCTCACTAGGGGTAAGATAGATACTGCCTACAGGAAAATTAAAGAGACCTTTGGAGGAAAGAGAGCCACTTGTACGAATATCAAGAGCTCAGATGGAAACCCAGTTCTAAGCAAAGAAGGGAAAGCAGAAAGGTGGAAGGAGTATATAGAGGGTCTGTGCAAAAGGTACTTGAGAACAATATTATGAAAATGGAAGAGGTTGTAGATGAAGATGAAGTGGGAGATATGATACTGTGTGAAGAGTTTGACGCAGCACTGAAAGACCTGAATCGAAACAAGGCCCCGGGAGTAGACAACATTCCATTGGAACTACTGACGGCCTTGGGAGAGCCAGTCCTGACAGAACTCTACCATCTGGTGAGCAAGATGTACGAGACAGGCGAAATACCCTCAGACTTCAAAAAGAATATAATAATTCCAATCCCAAAGGAAGCAGGTGTTGACAGATGTGAAAATTACCGAACTATCAGTTTAATAAGTCACAGCTGCAAAATACTAACGTGAATTATTTACAGACAAATGGAAAAACTGGTAGAAGCCGACCTCGGGGAAGATCAGTTTGGATTCCGCAAAAATGTTGGAACACGTGAGGCAATACTGACCCTACAACTTATCTTAGAAAATAGATTAAGAAGAGGCAAATCTACATTTCTAGCATTTGTAGACGTAGAGAAAGCTTTTGACAATGTTGACTGGAATACTCTCTTTCAAATTCTAAAGGTGGCAGGGGTAAAATACAGGGAGCGAAAGGCTATTTACAATTTGTACAGAAACCAGATGGCAGTTATAAGGGTCGAGGGGCATGAAAGGGAAGCAGTGGTTGGGAAGGGAGTGAGACAGGGTTGTAGCCTATCCCCGATGTTATTCAATCTGTACATTGAGCAAGCAGTAAAGGAAACAAAAGAAAAATTCGGAGTAGGAATTAAAATCCATGGAGAAGAAATAAAAACTTTGAGGTTCGCCGATGACATTGTAATTCTGTCAGAGACAGCAAAGGACTTGGTAGAGCAATTGAACGGAATGGACAGTGTCTTGAAAGGAATTAGGAAAGAGACACTTAAAGTAGTAAAGGAGTTTTGCTATTTGGGGAGCAAAATAACTGATGATGGTCAAAGTAGAGAGGATATAAAATGTAGACTGGCAATGGCAAGGAAAGTGTTTCTGAAGAAGAGAAATTTGTTAACATCGAGTATAGATTTAAGTGTCAGGAAGTCGTTTCTGAAAGTATTTGTATGTAGTGTAGCCATGTATGGAAGTGAAACATGGACAATAAATAGTTTGGACAAGAAGAGAATAGAAGCTTTTGAAATGCAGTGCTACAGAAGAATGCTGAAGATTAGATGGGTAGATCACATAACTAATGAGGAGATATTGAATAGAATTGGGGAGAAGAGGAGTTCATGGCACAACTTGACAAGAAGAAAGGACCGGTTGGTAGGACATGTTCTGAGGCATCAAGGGATCACAAATTTAGCATTGGAGGGCAGTGTGGAGGGTAAAAATCGTAGAGGGAGACCAAGAGATGAATACACTAAGCAGATTCAGAAGGATGTAGTTTGCAGTAAGTACTGGGAGATGAAGAAGCTTGTACAGGATAGAGTAGCATGGACAGCTGCATCAAACCATTCTCAGGACTGAAGATAACAACAACAGGTAGTCTTAACAGTAATTAGTAGCTTAATTGTAAGAGATAACTGAAATTGTGTCACACATGCATGTAATGATGCAGGAATGCTCAGTTGTTACATCTTATTAAAGTCATATTTGAGACAATTCTTGCTCAGCAAACTTAGTTGTGTGCTGATATCAATTTCATTTATGTAATACATAACTTCAGTAGAGATCAGGAAGTTACTTAACATGGACCAAAAATTAGCAGGAGATAGGATTTACAAATGAGAATTCAAATTTTGATACAGTTGTACATGATGTGAATGCTTCAGCTCTAGAAACTGAATCACATGCTGAATGCAAAACAATTAATCCTACACTCAGTTCCACCACTAGCCAAGAATTTGATATAAATACCATAACACTTAATAGTTTAGCAAAGATGATCAGACATACATCAAATCACTTGTCATCAATTAATAGTAAAATAACTACCTTATGTAAGGAACTGTCAGCTGAATCACGTGATGTAAATATCAGCTCTGTGTGATGAAATGTGTACTAAAGATGAAACATCAACCATGCGTAATAAACAGTCAATGAAATCTGTAATGAAATAACCACTAAATTTAATTAATTCTCTTCTCAGATAATAAGCTTGAACACTCCCAAGTAAAATTTAACCTTGCAACAAAATACCATGTCCTCTGACGTGGCAAATTAGTCATTACAGTGTGACACAGTGACTACTGGAGTTACTGCTTTGAAAGACACACATAAGGGCCTACCCAGCACAATGAAACAATTGTCTGAAGAGCAATTGCAGATCAGCGAGTCATTCTGCAAGCTAAAACTCAAGGTGGAAACTTTTACTACAGAACATGAGGATTAAAGTTAGATGTCAATTAATATAAAGAGAGAAAACTTTGAGAAAGGTTATAATGAATGGATTTCAAACAGGGAAACACATATTAATAAAAGGCTAAATTCAGAGCTACCACAGGTTGTAGAACAAACAGTAAGTGTGTCACAAGGGGCAATATTGAGGTAGAATGTTAACAAAAACTTAAAGCGGTCAGTCAAACATGTATCCTATGGAATGGGGGGGGGGGGGGGTGTGCAGTGCCAGTCTTAATATGTAAATACTTGTTTGATAACTGTCACAGGTATTAACAGAGCTAACACAAGCAATAAAAACAACAATTGTGGTGCAGATTATTTCTCTCCGCCATGCTTAAAGTTTTGTTGTCACAGCACATCACGAGATGAGAACATCAGTCTGGTGGCACAACCAATGACACCATCACTGTGTTACACATGACATATCAGACATAGTCTGCCTGGAATTAAAGAAATAGAATGTGATGGAAACCGATCATTTACTGTCATTTTGATTTAGGACCTTGCTCTGATTAGGACACAATCAGTAACCAAATGTACGTCACATACAATTACTTGGAATTTCTGTATGGCATGGTACCTTTAACATGACGAGGCAAAGCAACCACCCCTTGTAAAATTAAGTGTGACCATAAATATTAAACTGTGGGATGGGATGGAGGCAATCAATACAATAAAGTAAACCTGTTTCATTATAATGATGATGTGGACATCTGAGAGAATCCAACAACAGATAATTCCAAATACCATGTTCAAAACAAAGATATTGTACAGCCATGAAAGGAATAACTACGATGGTCATGTTAGACAAGAGCAGTATGTTGAGCATTTTGTCATCTAATTTATTCAATAAAATCTGTGACATCAGTATAGTATCCACGTATGCAGTACAGGAATGTAGAATTACGTTACCAGAGCTCTTGGTGTGAAATTACGTAATGTCAAGATGCAGATTCAGATGGATATGAACATAGGAAATGGAGTAATAAAATACCTGTCCCTAATTACTAGTGGATTAATAGGCCTTTCCAGTATTGTTAACAATAGTGTCAAAGAATTCAAGGGGACATTGTAATTAATTATTTCTCTTTGCAGAGATACAATTATATAATACCACTATTACATTTATACAGCCCTTGTTGCTGTTATTTTCAATGTTCATCTTGCAAAATAAAAGAGGCATGAATTGCCTCCTGTCTGCTATCTGTCTTTTTCTGGCTTCCAGAGTGTAACTCATTACTTGTTTGTAGTATATTTGAAATAATAACCGGAAATTCTGATTTAAGCTAAGTTTTATTTATCAGAAATTATATTACTAACTTTCACAAATGACATTAGGAATTTGTTATGATTCAGTCTGAATTATGTTGTGAGGAGATCAGTTTGGTGACATGTTGACTTGCATGCCATCTGCCTGACATATGTGCTGTTTTGCATGGTATAGAAAAAGTCAAACCTTGCAGTCTACATTTCTTTAATGAAGTCTGATTCATGTTTTCTAGTGTGGTGCAAATTATTTTGTTTTATTATAATTCATACAATCACGATCCACCATCACCAAACTTACCTGCTTACCAACAAAGATTCTGAGCCGACGACTATGAATACAGGTAACCAAATTAACTTAAACTGACTGTCAGCAGTAGAGGTATTTCAACATTGAAGTCATTATTTTTAATTCTACTTTTCACTTTCTACTCCTGTGGTGGACAATGCGATTTGTCCTGACTTCTGAGCAATTAGAGTTCAGAAGAATGCAGCATCAGCATTTTAGTCTAAATTTCAAAATCTTTCCTTTCTGATGGGGATACATTACACTGCAAATGGTTTAATGGCATGCTGCACAAGAACAATGTGTTTGCAGAGATAATTATGTGTTCCAATGAGGCACAATTAAAACTCAAGCCACCACAACGCTAAGTACTGTTCTGATACAGATACACACGTCAATGTGGACAAATCTATGAATTTACTGGAAGTGAACGTACAGTGTAGGTTATCTTAATGGAGTTTGATTGAACTGTTCTTCTCTATTAGCATAGTTACCAGTGAGGCATTCCTAGAGAAGCTCTAGACATTCATTTTGCCTGCCCTCCACGAGTTGTATGAGGCCAAAAGATTTTACTTCCAACAAGATGGTGCCTCAAATTAACAAAGAACTTCGCGGTATCAACCCACTTATTGGTATGACATTACACTCAGTCGAGCCTGGATGCATGCACTGATTCTAAGGGCAAGGGTGTCATAGAGCCATTTCATCCTGTCCTGAACCACACTTGTTGTAAGTGGTCCTTGATATACTGGATACTGGCACTGGAATGGAGTTGACGTTCAAACTGGTTTCACACATGTTCTGCTAGTGAGAGATCTGAGGACTTCGCTTACCATGGTGTAATGTAGCAGAATGGGGCAACACATAAGAACAAATCAAAACCAGGTCAACTAAAATCTGTGGCACCTGAACAGGTTGCTATGCCCAAATATACCGTATTTACTCGAATCTAAGCCGCACTTTTTTCCGGTTTTTGTAATCCAAAAAACCACCTGTGGCTTAGAATCGAGTGCAAAGCCAGCGGAAATTCTGAAAAAAGTTGGCGGGTGCCGCCACAACTTACTTCTGCCGTCGAATAAATGTAGCACTACACAGGCATGCTTTGTAGGCACAAAGATAAATACTGGCGCCAAAACCTCTGCGTCAGTAAATAAATTTAAAAAACAAAGGTGGAAGACGAGCTATTTTCAATGTACTACGAAAATCCGACTGGCAAGACTGTTTAGGATGTTTGTCAATAGGGCCAACTCTACGTTCTGAAGTTTTTCCTATCTGTGAGAAGAGATGGTTGCTATAATAAGAACTTTTATAAATTGTGAATCACATGCAGTATTCTCGTCACCATAAGAATAATACGCATATAAACATTTTGCCATGTATTGTTTCATGTTTGCTGCTATCTCATTTAAATTTGGTCTGCCTAATAAACTACGAAACTAGAGTGAGACAACAGCAAACGCGGAAGAATATAAATATCATGTCATGTTTGTATTCGTATTATTCTTATGCTTAATAGTGATAGTCAGAAATGAAGCACGGCAATTGACTAGATTTTTAAATCTAAGATGACTCTAATTTCTGTGTAGAATGTAATGTACTAAAGAGACGCCTGCAAAGATTTTCAAACGGAGAAAATTTTTCGCTAAACTCTCGTTCAGAACATCTTCTATCATACGCAGTCTATTATTTGGTTCTTGTTGATCATTATCAAAGAAAGCAGCAGTGTAAGTAACAACAAATAGCAGTTTCTTGCCATTGTTTCGCTAATGAGACGATTCCTCTTTTTTAAAAAAAAAAAAGAAAAAGAAAAAAGCGGTGGTAGCGCGCACAAAAGCAAGCCATGCCGCGAGCGGCGACAGGCCGTAAACACGCACTATCAGAATGCGACAAACAATGCATGACACAATACAGTAACACATTTTCAGCTTAGAGTGACGTAAACACCTCTAACAAAGAAAACTGCGCTTATCAGATCAAAGAAAAATAAGCTATCAATTCAAACCAGACGATGCACATGGAAAAGGAATGGTACCCGTATAAATACGGGCGGAGCGCCTGACGCATAGCAATCGCTACCTGGTAAAGCTTAACTGCTAACTTACGACTCGAACCAAACTACTGTAGCTGTATCGTCATTCATTCGACCTAAATTGTGTCTCATATTACAATGGACCAACTTTGTTTGGATTTGGAGATGCGGCCTATAATTTTTCTCTCCTCTTGAATTTCGAGTCTCAAATTTCAGGTGCGGCTTAGATTCGGGAAAATATTTTTTCCTTGATTTCGAGTCTCATTTTTCAGGTGCGGCTTAGATTCGAGTGCGGCTTAGATTCGAGTAAATACGGTAACTTCAATGTTCTGTGCTTTCAGTTTTTTATACTTGCATTATTCATAGCAAACAAACAGTTTGGGATGTATTTAGTCAACCTACTTTGTTATTTAAATGAATCTGCTTGAATACGGTACTGTAAAGATCTTTGTAGTTGCCGTGTAATGTAAAGAAATGCACATCCTGACATATTTTGAATACTTGTGAAAGAAGTAATAAATTTATCACATAATACATTACAAGATTACTGGAAAAAACATGTTAGGAACCATCTAATTTTATATAAGCATTGTTCAGATGAATAAGATCTCATACTACCCAATTAGAATGTTTATTTCTGTTAAATGATCATCACTCACAAAAGTTCATACAAAAACTCATCTGCATCTGCACTTCCATTATCAGAATTGTCAAATTTTAATTGTACTTCATGATGATCTAGCACATAACAATGTAAGAATTCAGTTCTAATTATTGTTAAGTTATCTAAGGAGCCTGGTGTAAGCCACATTATGAGAAGTGTTGCAAAAGATTTTGTAGTGTCATGACTATGTTATGGTATGTTAAAAAGTTGTAATAAATATTTTAAAGTTAAATTTTTTTCTTGAGTAAATTAGTTCATAGTTAGCACATCACAAATCATCTCACATTGCAAGAAAAACAAACACAAGGAACATTTTAATGGAGAAGCTATTAAGTTAACTGAGTTACACCACCCACTATTCATCAGTGAAAAGAAAGATAAGTATTGAAGTGTGCCAATTTAACCTGGTAACATTTCAGTTTGGTTTGACGAGCTGGGACCTGCAGTATGAGTGTATGTCATATGAGAAGTTGGCTATGAGTATTGATGGTATGCTGAGATTGGTCTATATAAACTGTGCTGATGACATACAAGGATTTTCTTCATGTTTTGATGAGATCTTGATAAAGTGTAGGATATACTGTAGTATTTTGGAGATGATGATGATTATGATGAGGTGGCTTTGAGTTAGGTGTGTGGTGTACACTTGTGTCATCTAGTATGTATTTGTACCTGGGAATAAGATGAAGGTTTGTAATATGTTTAGTATGAGTTTTATGGCAATATAAAGAAGTATACTGACTTCATCTGATGGGTCCATGATAAATACATGTCTTGGGATAATGAAAATAGTACAACAGTTAATTTGTGAAAGATGATTGGAATAAAATGGCGTTGCTGACTAGGACTTTGTATCAACTGAGTGTGTCTTGTAGTAAGTCTAGACTGTTCGAGAGAATAATGTTTAAGGAAGAGTTAGGGATTGCTGAAACTGAAAGGAAACCAGAAAACTGCTTTTGGTGTAGAAAAGATGTGGGTGGGGGAGGGTGTGCTGTCTCTGGTGGTAGACAAAATATTTTACTGTTATGACATAATTTTGTAAGAAGGTAGAGTCCACATAGAATACAATGCTCAGTAGCTGTGCAGATGACAGGGCACATGTGGTGAGAGTGGAAGTGTTGGAAGTTACGAGCAGGCATTTGTAGAGGAAATGAAGAGCACTGTAGGGGAAGTGCCATTCTAAACTGAAACCTAAGCTTACATGTTTTATAAATATTCCTCCATGCCCACACTTGCATGGTGACCGTTCAAAAAGATATGTCACCTGTGCTTTCGTTAGTATTTGAAAAGAATGCCATCAGAAATGTAGTGATTTATATTCACCTGGCTTGTTAATCATTTGCAACCATCAGAGAACTGTCACAAGTGACGAATTTTGAGTAAAACCTACACATTTCTCTTGCTGTCATGTTAAAATTTGCTTCTTTTGCCTCACTAACACGTTGAGCAGATGCAGTTGTGAGAGAATTCCAAAACAGTGGTTTATTAAGTTTACTAAGTGAGGAACTGATGAAAAGTAAGGTCAGCAGCTTATGACAAAGTACATCCTCGGTACAAAAAAATGTGTCACGTCTTCACTTATGTTGTTCCAAAACCCATAACATTTCTTGTTTCACCAGCTATCGAAGGCCCTTAAAAATTACATTCTTTCATCGAAATAGTCTGTAGTTAGTTGAACAACATGGTAATTAATGACTTTTGCATAAACATGTTATGGCAAAATACTCTTCTCATTGTGTGCTATTATTTGCCAAATTTCATTTTGATGTCTGAAATCATGCATGACACATGAGGAACGTTGTGGATGTTTTGCCCTGGCTTTATCGCTAGCATGGTGCGATCACAAATGAGTGTGCTATGTCAGATCAGTTTTCTCAGGACTAGTGACAGGTAGAGACAACCACCAAGTCTAATGAAAAATTTGATATCAAACAATGGAAAATCCAGGATGGAATGTAACACTACCAGAGAAGGAAAGTTGCTACTCACCATGTAGTGGAGATGCTGAGTCATGATAGGCACAACAAAAAAATTGTGTGAATCTTTTTGTTGTGACTATCAAGACTCAGCATCTCTGCTATATGGTGAGTAGCAACTTTCCTTCTCTGGTATTGAAAAATTTTGATATCATAGCTAAATTTCATACACAGCAACATATTATGTAATATGTACCAAATGCAAAATCAAAATCATAGTGACCTCTATTTTTCATTGAAGACTTTTTCAAATTTTGCACAATACCTTACTTCCACATAAGTAGCACAATAACTATGAGCATTAACACAATGATTGGCACATCATCATGAACCTGACATATAGAGCTATAAGTAAAGCAAAATTGATTTTTTTTACCGAATAGTTTCTGTAAAACCATTTGAGAAAGACTGCAAGGCATGCGTCTTGATTCTGTCATTGCCAACCAACCGAAAGGTGGCTAACATTTATCGGCCCCTCCTACTAAACATACAAATGATCTTACCTAGCACTTTGGATCAAAATTAGTCACTGCGCATTGGCCATGATATCCTGTTTGGACTTTTAAATGGTAGACTTCTCTCTGTACAGGGCTTGGCAACTCCAAGTCTCCCAGCCCTGACGGCATCAGGCCACTACAGCTCAAATACTTAACACATCCTGCTACACAATTCCTAACAGCCATCTAAAATTTCTGCTTTCACCACACATACTTCCCCAAAGTGTGGAAGACAGTGAATGTAATCACCCTACCTAAACCAGGCAAAAATCCCTTATTTCCCCAAAATTACTGTCCTATATCCCCACTCAGCTACCTTGGCAAAGTCCTGGAATGCCTGATACTATCCTCGCTACACATATTCCTCCAAGAAAACAACATCACTATCCACAAACAGTTTGGTTTTTGTACAGGACATAGCACCACATCCCAGACTACCTGAATGATTGAGAAGATACGTCAAGCCAAGATGAATGGACTCAGCAATGGGGCTGTACTATTAGATGTAGAGAAAGCCTTTGATCATGTCTGGCAAGACAGATTGCTATTTAAGCTCCACCAATATAACTGCCCTCTCGATCTCCTTAAAGTCGTAGCCTCATTTCTTCGAGGCAGGAGTTTCTATGTAGGTTTACATAGGTGTGAGAGTAGTCCCAAACCAAGCAAGGCACCTGTCCCCCAGGATTCTGTCCTGGGCCCTGACCTATATGGCATTTTCACAAACGACATGTCAAAGAGAATAAACAATCATCTTGTCCTCTTTGCAGATGATACTGCTCTCTCTAATTGTCACAGAAACCTCAATTACATTGCTCTAAACCTAACAAGGCACCTGGAACAAATAACCCAATGGTGCACCATTTGGAAGGTAAAAATAAACCCTGATAAATGTCAGGCCGTAGTGTTCATAACTAGGAAGAGACCATGCAACCACCAAGTCCAACTTGATGGAAGGGAACTCGCCTGGAGTGATACAGTAAAAGACCTAGGTTCAAAAATTGATCATCGCCTTACTTGGAACTGCCACATTACAGAAGGATGTAACAGAGGTTCAGCCGAACTTTTTAATATGTATCCCCTCCTAAGGGTAATGGCCTTAGCACCAATTTAAAGCTCTTACCATGGAATATGGTGGTACTTCCAACCCTACTTTATGGCCATGAAGTCTGGGGCATTGCTGCAGACACACACATTCATAAGCTCCAAGTGGTCCAAAACAAGGCCTTTCAAACAATTATAGATGCTCCCTAGTTATCGGTCAAATGAAGACATCAGACATGAGCTTAACATCCCCCTCATCTCATCAACACCAAAAACAGGACTATCAAATTCTACAACACTTCAGAAACTTTGCCCCACAAAATCATCTCATCATTAGGCCACGACGCTTTCGAAATTAATTAAAAACACCCCAAACTTACAACTACCCACCAATTTAGGCAATAATACACACATAACACACTATTAAAATGCACTTATACTAATCAAAGAAACACTAGGTATGTCCAAAAACCCATCGATGTTTCAAAACCCTTAGCTGAGACAGAAAGCAGGAAAGAATCTTTCGGACCTTCAAACTACATGGGCCTCAACCCAACATGCTATCTTCGTCAGAGCAATTTTGAATTGCTGTGGGATTATACTTAGAATTTTGTACCAGTATTTGTAGGAAATCTAAATTAGTTGTCACATTATTTTTCAAATTTTGTTTGAGTAAGTATTCAATAAAGAAGAGATTTTGTCATTTTCTCATGTTGTTACAATTACTACAAGCCATGTATAAGATACACATACATGTGAGGGTTATTTAGAGTCATGGAACATACACTGGTTAACATCAAAGCTAGACATGTATTACTTGATATTCAACATTTGTAATTAATTCTATTTTAGTACTGCCTGATGAACACTTTAACTTAGAAGAGCCAACTTACACTTCTTGACTATTACTATGCAAGTTTTTGCCCTGTCCTTTACTTGCACATAATGTCAAATACAAATGCTAGTTATATAAATATTTCAGGTGACATGCTTATATGATCCATATTAAATTGTTTTTTGTCATTAGGTTCTGAGCCCTATTGAGAAAACACTTGTTACTGCTAAGCATTATGACCCCCACCCCCCTATGATTGCCAAAGTTGGTGGATACTAAAATAGTTTTGTCACAGCTCTAGTTGTGTTATTTTTGGTTTGACTGACAGTAAGAAGAAAATAATAAATAATTTATACTTTTGTCTCACTGGTGATTTATGATGATGAAGTGTGTAATATTTGTTGCTAGACACTTGTTCTACTGTAACGTATTGTACAGTAGGTGGAGGAAGAGACTGTTTAATTTCACTTGATGTGACTTTATGAAGAGAGACATATTTCTGATACTGTTTAGCTACTCATTCTAATATTATGATCACAGAATACTGTGACTAAATAACTATTATATACAAGTACTTGAAAACTAGTACACCTTATCAATAAGTATATAACTCACATGTTCTCATAAAAGTATTAGTTGTTCATGCTGCTTAATGTGTCCAGCCATCTTCGAACTAAATTTTATGAGCTAATACACAGTGGAGACACAGCATTGATAAAATGCCAATGTACATACTTCCTTTTGGCATTACTTAATAGTAATATTATTCCTTTTGTAAACTGTGGTCCATAACTACTAGTAATAGGTACATATGCATCTCCACTGCTAGTCTGTCTTTACTAATGTAGTGGTATGATGACTAGTTAGATCGGCAGAGATTATCAATATTATTTTTTTGCTTGTGCATAATTTCATTGTGTACATTTTTTATTTCCTGACTTCTACTAGCTACATTGCTAGTGAGGATACCATAACTGATTAACTTAAAAATGCCTGACTATTAGAAACTGCTGTTTTCTTCCTTTCAGTACTGAGTTACACATATATGTACAATATTGTTCCTTGTAAGCAGTAACTTCCTAAGTTTGATGTACTTAAGACAGATGTGACAGTAATTTGTTGTATCTGGTTGTCACTCAAACAGAAAAGCAATAAACTTTTCTGGGGAGAAGAGGAGTTTGTGGCACAACTTGACAAAAAGAAGGGACCGGTTGGTAGGACATGTTTTGAAGCATCAAGGGATCACAAATTTAGCATTGGAAGGCAGTGTGGTGGGTAAAAATCGTAGAGGGAGACCAAGAGATGAATACACTAAGCAGATTCAGAAGGATGTAGGTCGCAGTAAGTACTGGGAGATGAAGAAGCTTGCACAGGATAGAGTGGCATGGAGAGCTGCATCAAACCAGTCTCAGGACTGAGGACCACAACAACAGCAACATGGCTTTCAATTGGGGGCAGGTTTCCTGTTGTTAGAAACTTGACTACAGCAGACTGAGTCTCTTTACTGACATAGTTACATTACATACCCCTATGTTACATGGAAGAATTTGGAGCTGTCTAGTGGCAGTGGGTTGCAGCTTGTGTCAACTGAGTGGGAAAGTGCACCGAGTAATATGCATGACACATAATACCTCAACCGATACTGAGAACAGAATAAAAAAAACTTAGAGGCACTACTTTCCAGCATGCCCTCATACATTTACAGACTAATGTTGATTGTACAATTTTAAGAAATTCTTTTACTAATGATAATGAATTTGAGACTGCTGATATGTAATGAAAACATACAGTACTATTAAGTAACTAATATTGTATACAAGTGTCTATATAATATTATTAATAGATAAATTACTGTCACCACTTTATTTTGCGAATAGGCACACACACTATAACTACACTGCACAACAATTTTCCCACCCTGGTGCATGATGCCTTAGCAAAGCCTCGCGATAATATGAGGGGGCTGGGCAAGTGGCGGGCGGGGGGTGGAGAAGGGGAGGGGGGGCGTGGCTTATTTAATGTAGCAGAACGGGACAATACATTAACAGCAGATCGATACCAGGTCAACTGATATCCATGATACCTCAAAAATTTATTAGGTCTATATATAACTTCAGTGTTTATAGTTTCATTTTTTCCCATACGTTATTCGTATCAAATGAATAGTCTGGGATATAATTAGTCAACCTACTCTGTTATTTCAGTGAATGTGCAAGAATACAGTACTGTAAAGACCTTCATGGTTGCAATGTAATGTAAACATACATTGTTACTGATATACTTCAAAAACTGGTGCTGTCGTTGTTGTGGCCTTCAGTCCAGAGACTGGTTTGATGCAGCTCTCCATGCTACTTTATCCTGTGCATGCTTCTTCATCTCCCAGTACCTACTGCAACATACATCCTTCTGAATCTGCTTAGTTATTCTTCTCTTGGTCTCCCTCTACAATTTTTCCCCTCCACGCTGCCCTCCAATACTAAATTGGTGATCCCTTGATGCCTCAGAACATGTCCTACCAACTGATCCCTTCTTCTAGTCAAGCTGTGCCACAAATTTCTCTTCTCCCTAATTCTATTCAATACCTCCTCATTAGTTACGTGATCTACCCATCTAATCTTCAGCATTCTTCTTTAGCACCACATTTCGAAAGCTTCTATTCTCTTCTTGTCCAAACTATTTATCGTCCATGTTTCACTTCCATACATGGCTACACTCCATACAAATACTTTCAGAAACGACTTCCTGACACTTAAATCTATACTCGATGTTAACAAATTTCTCTTCTTCAGAAACGATTTCCTTGCCATTGCCCGTCTACATTTATATCCTCTCTACTTCGACCATCATCAGTTATTTTGCTCCCCAAATAGCAAAACTCATTTACTACTTTAAGTGTCTCATTTCCTAATCTAACTCCCTCAGCATCACCCGACTTAATTCGACTACATTCCATTATCCTCGTTTTTCTTTTGTTGATTTTCCTCTTATATCCTCCTTTCAAGACACTTTCCATTCTGTTCAGCTGCTCTTCCGGATCCTTTGCTGTCTCTGACAAAATTACAATGTCAGCGGTGAACCTCAAAGTTTTTATTTCTTCTCCATGGATTTTACTTCCTACTTCAATTTTTTCTTTTGTTTCCTTTACTGCTTGCTCAATATACAGATTGAATAACATCGGGGAGAGGTTACAACCCCGTCTCACTCCCTTCCCATCCACTGCTTCCCTTTCATGCCCCTTGACTCTTATAACTGCCATCCGGTTTCTGTACAAATTGTAAATAGCCTTTCACTCCCTGTATTTTACCCCTGCCACCTTCAGAATTTGAAAGAGAGTATTCCAATCAACATTGTCAAAAGCTTTCTCTAAGTCTACAAATGCTAGAAATGTAGGTTTGTCTTTCCTTAATCTATTTTCTTAGATAAGTCATAGGGTCAGTATTGCCTCAGGTGTTCCAACATTTCTATCGAATCCAAACTGATCTTCCCCGAGTTTGGCTTCTACCAGTTTTTCCATTCACCTGTAAAGAATTCGTGTTAGTATTTTGCAGCCGTGGCTTATTAAACTGACAGTTGGCTAATTTTCACATCTGTCAACACCTGTTTTTTTTGGGATTGGAATTACTATATTCTTCTTGAAGTCTGAGGGTATTTCGCCTGTCTCATACATCTTGTTCACCAGATGGTAGAGTTTTGTCAGGGCTGGCTCTCCCAAGGCTATCAGTAGTTCTAATGGAATGTTATCTACTCCCGGGGCCTTGTTTTGGCTTAGGTCTTTCAGTGCTCTGTCAAACTCTTCACGCAGTATCGTATCTCCCACTGCATCTTCATCTACATCCTCTTCCATTTCCATAATATTGTCCTCAAGTACCCTTGTACAGGCCCTCTATATACTCCGTCCACCTTTATGCTTTCCCTTCTTTGCTTAGAACTGGGTTTCCATCTGAGCTCTTGGTATTCACACAAGTGGTTCTCTTTTCTCCAAAAGTCTCTTTAATTTTCCTGTAGGCAGTATCTATCTATCTTACCCCTAGTAAGATATGCCTCTACATCCCTACATTTGTCCTCTAGCCATCCCTGCCTAGCCATTTTGCACTTCCTGTCGATTTCATTTTTGAGACGTTTGTATTCCTTTTTGTCTGCTTCATTTACTGCTTTTTTATATTTTCTCCTTTCATCAATTAAACTCAATATCTCTTCTGTTACCCAAGGATTTCTACTAGCCCTCATCTTTTTACCTACTTGATCCTCTGCTGCCTTCACTATTCCATCTCTCAAAGCTACTCATTCTTCATCTACTGTATTTTTCCCCCCATTCTTGTCAATCATTCCCTAATGCTCTTCCTGAAACTCTCCACGACCTCTGGTTCTTTCAGTTTATCCAGGTCCCATCTCCTCAAATTCCCACCTTTTTGCAATTTCTTCAGTTTTAATCTACAGTTCATAACAAATAGATTGTGGTCAGAGTCCACATCTGCCCCTGGAAATGTCTTACAATTTAAAACCTGGTTCCTAAATCTCTGTCTTACCATTATATAACCTATCTGGTTGGTTGGTTGGTTATTGGGGAAGGAGACCAGACAGCGAGGTCATCGGTCTCATCAGATTAGGGAAGGACGGGGAAGGAAGTCGGCCATGCCCTTTGAAAGGAACCATCCCGGCTAATCTATCTGAAACCTTAGAGTATCTCCAAGCCTCTTCCATGTAAACAACCTTCTTTCATGATTCTTGAACCAAGTGTTAGCTCTGATTAAGTTATGCTCCGTGCAAAATTCTACCAGGCAGCTTCCTCTTTCATTTCTTACCCCCATTCCATATTCACCTACTATGTTTCCTTCTCTTCCTTTTCCTATCGAATTCCAGTCACCCATGACTATTAAATTTTGGTCTCCCTTCACTACCTGAATAATTTCTTTTATCTCATAATACATTTCATCAATCTCTTCATCATCTGTGGAACTAGTTGGCATATAAACTTGTACTACTGTGGTAGGCGTGGGCTTTGTGTCTATCTTGGCCACAATAATGCGTTCACTATGCTGTTTGTAGTAGCTTACCCACACTCCTATTTTTTTATTCATTATTATACCTACTCCTGCATTACCCCTATTTGATTTTGTATTTATAACCCTGTATTCCCCTGACCAAAAGTCTTGTTCCTCCTGCCACCGAACTTCACTAATTCCCATTATATTTAACTTTAACCTATCCATTTCCCTTTTCAAATTTTCTAACCTATCTGTCCAATTAAGGGATCTGACATTCCATGCTACGATCCGTAGAACGCCAGTTTTCTTTCTCCTGATAACAACGTCCTCCTGAGTAGCTCCCGCCCGGAGATCTGAATGGGGGACTATTTTATCTCTGGAATATTTTCCCCAAGACACCATCATCATTTAACCATACAGTAAAGCTGCATGCCCTCGGGAAAAATTACGGCTGTAGTTTCCCCTTTGCTTTCAGCCGTTTGCAGTACGAGCACAGAAAGACAATTTCGGTTAGTGTTACAAGCCCAGATCAGTCAATCATCCAGACTGCTGCCCCTGAAACTACTGAAAAGGCTGCTGCCCTCTTCAGGAACCACATGTTTGTCTGGCCTCTCAACACGTACCCTCCATTGTGGTTGCACCTACAGTACGGCTATCTGTATCGCTGAGGCAAGCAACCCTCCCTATTATCGGCAAGGTCCATGGTTCATGGGGGGAGGGGGAAAAAACTGGTGCAAGAAGTAATAAATGTATCATGTTTCAAATAATATTGAAATAATTAACCTTTTTAATGTAAAGCGTTGTTCAGAAAGATAAAATTTTATATTTACACAAGGTAGCCAGAGTATTTCTGTTTAATTTTTGTCACTCACAAAAGTTCACACAAAAAAAGGATCTGCATTTCAGCTATCAGAATTGTTAGACTTTAATTGCACTTTGTGATGAGCTAACAAACTACAATAAAAACATTTAATTCCAATCACTGTGAAGTTATTTAAGGAGCATGGTGGAAGCCATGTGACAAGGATGTTGTAGCAGATTTTGTAGTATCATGACTATGTTACATGGTGCTAGAAAATTGTTATAAATGTCTTAAAGTTATATTCTTTGTCTTAAGTAAATCATTTCATATGTAGTACATCACAAATCATCTCACATTGCAAGAAAAAGAACCATAGGCAGCATTTTAGTGGAGGAGCTATTATATTATTCAGCAATGAACAACAAGTTAAGTATTGAAGTGTGCCAATTTAACATGGTAACTCAACTTCATGCAGACAGTTCGTAAAGACACGTGCCAAGTGTGGATGGTTATTGTCCTGTTCAAAAAATCACACCATAGTACTGTCACGTGAGAGGAAACACTTGGGTGCACAAGATGTCCATAACATACCATTGTGCCATACGTGTTCTGTTGACACTACCTGCCATGACCTGAAGTCATACTTGATGGTTACTCACAACATGATGCCAATAATAACATCATTGCACCTCTCCAAAATATTGGAAAAATGGAACTTCTCTCCAAGACCAGTGCCATATTCACCACCATCAGTCTTCCAGGGTAGTGCAGAATCATGACTCTCAGCTGAACACAATGTCATGCCACTCGTCAGAAATCAGTGTGCTTCTCAGTCACAGCACCACATTAAATGTAGTGTAGTTATTACACTCTCTGGATTGTTTATGTTGTTGTTTCATGTTTGTCTGCCATCTAAAGATGAAAATGTTTATTTATAATGACCCTAAGGGATCTTTCTTTAGATTAGATTAGATTAGATTAATTATTCATCCCATAGACCCATAAAAGAGGGAATCATCCTGAGTGTGGAACATGTCAGATAAACACATTACAAAAATGTAATTAGAAAAACTTGAGTTTCATTCATTTTAATGATCCACAGTCAATAATCAGTAAAATTATGTACATGCATTAAATTTAAACTTCTAATATTTACAGGTTTAATACTTAAATCTGCTTTCATTAAATCCATCATTCAGTCATTTGCTAGTTTCTTGGCTATTACTACCAACTATTGTCAAAAATTAAAGTAAATTATTCATTTCTATGATCCTCAGTTAAGAACAGTCAGATTACGTACAAGATTTAAAATTAAACTTCCACTGTTTACAGACTTAAGACTTACATCTGCTTTCCATACATCCATCATTCACACAGTAGGTAGTTACTTGGCCGTTACAACCAAGTATTGTCAAAAATTAAAGTATAATAAATTTTCATTAAAATGGCCTACTGCACTTGTTGAGAAACTCATGGATGGAATAGATGGAGTTGGCCACCAAAAATTCTATTAAATTATGTTTAAATTGTGCCTTGTCTGAAACTAAACTCTTAATGGTTGCTGGTAACTTATTGAAAATATGCGTTGCTGAATACTGGACGTCTTTCTGGGCAAGAGTAAGTGATTTTAAATCTTTATGTATATTGTTCTTATTCCTAGTGGGAAAAATATATCTAAAAACAAAGATGATGTGACTTACCAAACGAAAGTGCTGGCAGGCCGATAGATACACAAACAAACACAAACATACACACAAAATTCAAGCTTTCGCAACAAACGGTTGCTTCATCAGGAAAGAGGGAAGGAGAGGGAAAGATGAAAGGATGTGGGTTTTAAGGGAGAGGGTAAGGAGTCATTCCAATCCTGGGAGCAGAAAGACTTACCTTAGGGGGAAAAAAAGGCAGGTATACACTCGCACACACACACATATCCATCCGCACATACACAGACACAAGCAGACACTTGTAAAGGCAAAGAGTTTGGGCAGAGAGCTTTCTATGTGGGAATGACCAGCAACAAACTGTCCATTCGCATGAATGGACACAGGCAGACAGTGTTTGTTGGTAATGAGGATCACCCTGTGGCTAAACATGCCTTGGTGCACGGCCAGCACATCTTGGCACAGTGTTACACCGTCCGGGTTATCTGGATACTTCCCACTAACACCAACCTGTCAGAACTCCGGAGATGGGAACTTGCCCTTCAGTATATCCTCTCTTCTCGTTATCCGCCAGGCCTCAATCTCCGCTAATTTCAATTTGCCGCCACTCATACCTCACCTGTCTTTCAACAACATCTTTGCCTCTGTACTTCTGCCTCGACTGACATCTCTGCCCAAACTCTTTGCCTTTACAAATGTCTGCTTGTGTCTGTGTATGTGCAGATGGATATGTGTGTGTGTGTGTGCGAGTGTATACCTGTCCTTTTTTTCCCCTAAGGTAAGTCTTTCCGCTCCCGGGATTGGAATGACTCCTTACCCTCTGCCTTAAAACCCACATCCTTTCGTCTTTCCCTCTCCTTCCCTCTTTCCTGATGAAGCAACCGTTTGTTGTGAAAGCTTGAATTTTGTGTGTATGTTTTTGTGTCTATCGGCCTGCCAGCACTTTCATTTGGTAAGTCACATCATCTTTGTTTTTAGATATGTTCTTATTCCTAGTATTGATACTGTGTACTAAGCAGTTAGTTGGAAAAAGAGATGTATTATTTACAACAAACTTCATTAAGGAATAAATATACTGAGAAGCTGTGGTTAATATGCCCAATTCTTTGAATAGGTTTCGACATGATGTTCTTGGATTTACATTACTCATTACTCTTATTATACGCTTCAGTACTCTAAAAATTTTTCTCTGTTTGTGGAGTTACCCCAAAATATGATACCATATGACATTATGGAGTGAAAATAAGCAAAACATGCCAGTTTTTTTAATATTTATATCTCCTATGTCTGACATAATTCGCATTGCAAACACAGACTTGTTTAGGCGCTTTAGCAGTTTGTCAGTATGTTGCTTCCAACTGAATTTATTAACAAGCTGTAATCCCAAGAATTTTACACTCTCAACTTCTCCTATTTCCATGTCATTATATTTTATACACACTCCAGAAGGAAATCTCTTGGAAGTTCTGAACTGCATATAGTGGGTTTTTCAAAGTTTGATGACAGTGAATTGGCTATGAACCACTTATTAATGTCAGTAAAAATTTGATCCCGCCCTTTCTAAATTTATATTTGATTTACTATTTATTGCAATTTTTGTATCATCTGCAAATAAGACAAACTTGGCATCTGGTAATGTAACAGATGACAGGTCATTAATATAAACAAGAAACAGTAGTGGACTTAGTATGGAACCTTGGGGAACACCACATGTAATTTCTTCCGTCAGATGATGTCTGATTGCCTACTGCTGTAGTGTTACGTAATGACACCCTTTGTTTTCTACTAGTAAGATATGACTGAAACCACTTTGCAGCACTACCAGTGACGCCATAATATTTTAATTTACTTAAAAGAATGCTGTGATTCACACAGTCAAACGCCTTTGACAGATCACAGAATATGCCAGTTGCCTCTAATTTGTTGTCCAATGAATTAAGGACATTTTCACTGTAAGTGTAAATAGCTTTCTCAATATCAGAACCGTTAAGAAACCAAAACTGTGACTTTGACAGTATGTTATTTTCACTAAGGAGCTTAAGTTGACACTCGAACATAACCTTTTCAAAGATTTTTGAAAAAGCTGGCAAAAGTGAGATCGGTCAGTAATTTGACGGCATTTCTTTGTCCCCTTTCTTGTGGAGAAGTATAACTTCAGCATATTTAAGCCAGTACGGGAATGTTCCTGTGACAAGTGGTTGATTACACAAATAACTTAAGATATGACTAAGCTCACATGAACACTCTTTTATTAACTTTGTTGATAACCACTAGAATGCTTTGATTTCAAGGACTTTATGATGGATTCTATTTCTATGGGTGAAGTAAGTGTCAATTCCATTTTACTGAGATTGCTTGTGTGCACTGGTCTCAGATATTCCATTGCATTATTTCCTGAACCTGACAACCCCATGCTATCAATAACAGAGACAAAATACTTGTTTAAATGGTTTGCAACACAACATGCGTTCGTTACAAGGGTTTCATTTATTTTTAGAGCTATTTGTTCCTCCTCATTTCTGGTCCTACGTGTCTCTGACTTAACTATACCCCATATTGTTTTTATTTTATTGCTGGATGTATTTATCTTCTTCTCATAACGCAGGTGTTTAGATTTCTGGATAACCTTCTTCAATATTTTGCAGTAATTTTTGTAATGAGCTATAAAGCTAGTACAAAAGGTGTCCCTACGTAGCAGATAGTTTCCTTTTTCTCTCACATGATATCTTTATCCCTTGTGCGATCCATGGTTTCTTATTAGACTTCTGCTTAATTTGAGTTACCTGCAGGGGAAAACAATTTTCAAACAAGCTGCTAACTTTATTAATGAACGTTTTGTATTTTCCATTTGTGTCTTGGATGCTGTAAACATCCATCCAATTAATTTCTTTGAGCAATCTCCTAAATTTCTCAGTTTTTGACTGTTTTATTGGCCTTCTGTACTCAGTTTTGATAGATGTTTTATCCTGACAATTTTCAAACTTTAATGTTAAGTGTTGCATGTCATGGTCAGATAGCCCATTTACAACTGGTTTTGTAATGTGGCTTAGTTGCCTAGAATTTTCTATAAATACACTCCTGGAAATTGAAATAAGAACACCGTGAATTCATTGTCCCAGGAAGGGGAAACTTTATTGACACATTCCTGGGGTCAGATACATCACATGATCACACTGACAGAACCACAGGCACATAGACACAGGCAACAGAGCATGCACAATGTCGGCACTAGTACAGTGTATATCCACCTTTCGCAGCAATGCAGGCTGCTATTCTCCCATGGAGACGATCGTAGAGATGCTAGATGTAGTCCTGTGGAACGGCTTGCCATGCCATTTCCACCTGGCGCCTCAGTTGGACCAGTGTTCGTGCTGGACGTGCAGACCGCGTGAGACGACGCTTCATCCAGTCCCAAACATGTTCAATGGGGGACAGATCCGGAGATCTTGCTGGCCAGGGTAGTTGACTTACACCTTCTAGAGCACGTTGGGTGGCACGGGATACATGCGGACGTGCATTGTCCTGTTGGAACAGCAAGTTCCCTTGCCGGTCTAGGAATGGTAGAACAATGGGTTCGATGACGGTTTGGATGTACCGTGCACTATTCAGTGTCCCCTCGACGATCACCAGTGGTGTACGGCCAGTGTAGGAGATCGCTCCCCACACCATGATGCCGGGTGTTGGCCCTGTGTGCCTCGGTCGAATGCAGTCCTGATTGTGGCGCTCACCTGCACGGCGCCAAACACGCATACGACCATCATTGGCACCAAGGCAGAAGCGACTCTCATCGCTGAAGACGACACATCTCCATTCGTCCCTCCATTCACGCCTGTCGCGACACCACTGGAGGCGGGTTGCACGATGTTGGGGCGTGAGCGGAAGACGGCCTAACGGTGTGCGGGACCGTAGCCCAGCTTCATGGAGACGGTTGCAAATGGTCCTCGCCGATAGCCCAGGAGCAACAGTGTCCCTAATTTGCTGGGAAGTGGTGGTGCGGTCCCCTACGGCACTGCGTAGGATCCTACGGTCTTGGCGTGCATCCGTGCGTCGCTGCGGTCCGGTCCCAGGTCGACGGGCACGTGCACCTTCCGCCGACCACTGGCGACAACATCGATGTACTGTGGAGACCTCACGCCCCACGTGTTGAGCAATTCGGCGGTACGTCCACCCGGCCTCCCGCATGCCCACTATACGCCCTCGCTCAAAGTCCGTCAACTGGACATACGGTTCACGTCCACGCTGTCGCGGCATGCTACCAGTGTTAAAGACTGCGATGGAGCTCCGTATGCCACGGCAAACTGGCTGACACTGACGGCGGCGGTGCACAAATGCTGCGCAGCTAGCGCCATTCGACGGCCAACACCGCGGTTCCTGGTGTGTCCGCTGTGCCGTGCGTGTGATTATTGCTTGTACAGCCCTCTCGCAGTGTCCGGAGCAAGTATGGTGGGTCTGACACACCGGTGTCAATGTGTTCTTTTTTCCATTTCCAGGAGTGTATATTATCAATGCCCCCAATGGACCATGGACCTTGCCGTTCGTGGGGAGGCTCGCGAGCCTCAGTGATACAGATAGCCGTACCGTAGGTGTAACCACAACGGAGGGGTACCAGTTGAGAGGCCAGACAAACGTGTGGTTCCTGAAGAGGGGCAACAGCCTTTTCAGTAGTTGCAGGGGCAATAGTCTGGAAGATTGACTGATCTGGCTTTGTAACACTAACCAAAACGGTCTTTCTGTGCTGGTACTGCGAACGGCTGAAAGCAAGGGGAAACTACAGCCATAATTTTTCCCCGAGGGCTTGCAGCTTTACTGTATGGTTAAATGATGATGGCGTCCTCTTGTGTAAAATATTCCAGAGATAAAATAGTCCCCCATTCGGACCTCCGGGTGGGTACTACTCAGGAGGACATTGTTATCGGGAGAAAGAAAACTGGCGTTCTACGGATCGGAGCGTGGAATGTCAGACCCCTTAATTGGGCAGGTAGGTTAGAAAATTTAAAAAGCCCATGCCTACGACAGTAGTACAAGTTTATATGCCAACTAGCTCTACAGATTATTGTATTGTATTTTTTATTGGTCCTGTTGTCTACATAGCAGCTTATGCATAAGACATTGGACAAATCAAGTTATAAGTATACAGGCTGAAGGTCATTTCAAGTCATACATATTTAAGGTTACAATGATACACTTTACACGTAAGTATTTATATAACACATTTCATAAATTTAAATATTCTTCAACGGAGTAAAAGCGATGATGAAGAGATTGATGAAATGTATGATGAGATAAAAGAAATTATTCAGATAGTGAAGGGAGACAAAAATTTAATAGTCATGGGTGGCTGGAATTCGACAGTAGGAAAAGGGAGAGAAGGAAACGTAGTAGGTGAGTAAGGAATGGGAGGAAGAAATGAAAGAGGAAGCCGTCTGGTAGAATTTTGCACAGAGCATAACTTAATAATAGCTAACACTTGGTTCAAGAATCATGAAAGAAGGTTGTATACATGGAAGAAGCCTGGAGATACTAGAAGGTAACAGATAGATTATATAACGGTAAGACAGAGATTCAGTAATCAGGTTTTAAATTGTAAGACATTTCCAGGGGCAGATGTGGACTCTGACCACAATCTATTTGTTATGAACTGCAGATTAAAACTGAAGAAACTGCAAAAAGGTGGGAATTTTAGGAGATGGGACCTGGATAAACTGAAAGAACCAGAGGTTGTAGAGAGCATTAGGGAACGATTGACAAGAATGGGAGAAAGAAATACAGTAGAAGAAGAATGCATAGCTTTAAGAGACAAAATAGTGAAGGTAGCAGAGGATCAAGTAGGTAAAAAGACGAGGGCTAATAGAAATCCTTGGGTAACAGAAGAGATATTGAATTTAATTGATGAAAGGAGAAAATATAAAAATGCAGTAAATGAAGCAGGCAAAGAGGAATACAAACGTCACAAAAATGAGATCGACAGGCAGTGCAAAATGGCTAAAAGATGGCTAGAGGATAAATGTAAGGATGTAGAGGCATATCTCACTAGGGGTAAGATAGATACTGCCGACAGGAAAATTAAAGAGACTTTTGGAGAAAAGAGAACCACTTGTGTGAATACCAAGAGCTCAGATGGAAATCCAGTTCTAACCAAAGAAGGGAAAGCATAAAGGTGGAAGGAGTATATAGAGGGTCTGTACAAGGGTACTTGAGGACAATATTATAGAAATGGAAGAGGATGTAGATGAAGATACAGTGGGAGATATGATACTGCGTGAAGAGTTTGACAGAGCACTGAAAGACCTAAGCCAAAACAAGGCCCCGGGAGTAGATAACATCCCATTAGAACTACTGATAGCCTTGGGAGAGCCAGCCCTGACAAAACTCTACCATCTAGTGAACAAGATGTATGAGACAGGTGAAATACCCTCAGACTTCAAGAAGAAAATAATAATTCCAATCCCAAAGAAAGCAGGTGTTGACAGATGTGAAAATTACCGAACTATCAGTTTAATAAGCCACAGCTGCAAAATACTGACACGAATTCTTCACAGGTGAATGGAAAAACTGGTAGAAGCCGACCTCAGGGAAGATCTGTTTGGATTCCGTAGAAATGTTGGAACACGTGAGGCAATACTGACCCTATGACTTATCTTAGAAAATAGATTAAGGAAAGGCAAGCCTACATTTCTAGCATTTGTAGAGTTAGAGAAAGCTCTTGACAATGTTGATTGGAATACTCTCTTTCAAATTCTGAAGGTGTCAGGGGTAAAATACAGGGAGCGAAAGGCTATTTACAATTTGTACAGGAACCAGATGGCAGTTATAAGAGACGAGGGGCATGAAAGGGAAGCAGTGGTTGGGAAGGGAGTGAGACAGGGTTGTAGCCTATCTCAGATGTTATTCAATCTGTATACTGAGCAAGCGGTAAAGGAAACAAAAGAAAAATTCGGAGCTGGAATTAAAATCCATGGAGAAGAAATAAAAACTTTGAGGTTCGCCGATGACATTGTACTTCTATCAGACATAAATCGGGTGATGCTGTGGGAATTAGATTAGGAAATGAGACACTTAAAGTAGTAAATGAGTTTTGCTATTGAGGGAGCAAAATAACTGATGATGTTCGAAGTAGAGAGGATGTAAAATTCAGACTGGCAATGGCAAGGAAAGCGTTTCTGAAGAAGAGAAATATGTTAATATCGTGTATAGACTTAAGTGTCAGGAAGTCGTTTCTGAAAGTATTTGTATGGAGTGTAGCCATGTATGGAAGTGAAACATGGATGATAAATAGTTTGGACAAGAAGAGAATAGAAGCTTTTGAAATGTGGTGCTACAGAAGAATGCTGAAGATTAGATGGGTAGATCACATAACTAATGAGGAGGTATTGAATAGAATTGGAGAGAAGAGAAATTTGTGGCACAACTTGACTAGAAGAAGGGATCGGTTGGTATGGCATATTTTGAGGCAGCAAGGGATCACTAATTTAGTATTGGAATGCAGCATGGAGGGCAAAAATGTAGAGGGAGACCAAGAGATGAATACACTAAACAGATTCAGAAGGACATAGGTTGCAGTAAGTACTGGGAGATGAAGAAGCGTGTACACGATGGAGTAACATGGAGAGCTGCATCAAACCAGTCTCTGGACTGAAGACCACAACAACAACAACAATATTATCAATGGAAGTCTTAGAACATTTGTATACCCTAGTTGGGAAATTTACAGTAGAAATTAAATTGAATGACAATTTAACTGATTTCACTGACAGTGTTTTTCAAGACATCTATATTAAAATCACCAACAACCACTAGTTCTTTGTTTTTTAATTTTAGATGAGATAATAACTCTTCAAGACTGTTCATAAACAGGTTGAAATTTCCTGAAGGTGTTCTGTATAGGGCCACTATTATAAAGGACCTATTATGAAATTCTATCTCTGTTGCACATGCTTCTAAGTGCTGCTCTAAGCAAAATTTATTAATGTCAATATTCTTAAATTTAAAACTGTTTTTAACAAATGTGGCAACTCCTCCTTTCTCCATCTTTTGTCTACAGAAGTAGGAGGCTAACTTAAATTCTGTAAGTTTTAACATATCCATACCAGTGGTCACATGATGTTCACAGAGGCAGATTATATCAACTGGGTTTGATGACTCTAATTCATCAATGCACATAAGTAGTTCATTAATTTTACTTCTAAGCCCTCGAATATTTTGATGTACTAAAGATAGTTGGCATTTCACATTTGCTGAGATGAAATCGGGTGGAAATAAAATTTCTGCTGATTGCTGTAAATTTTTAACCAACAGCTGTGTTCGCTGATCCAATGTGTCAGGATTAAGCTGTTTGATTTCTTTATCAAAGTGAAGGATTGTTTCAATCTTTATTCCTCTCAGAACTTGACTTCATTCTGTGCTACCTATCCTAAAAAAGGAGCTGCTCCAACACCTATGACCACTGGTATGTTACCACTCATGGCAGTGCCTCCCCCGTTACATTTCCTACTATTAGCCCAGCCAGTTTACCCTTCCCCTTCCTGTTGGGGTGTAGGCCATGTCTAGTATAATCCCACCTACTGAGAGAATCAACAGGAACCAAACCAATATGTGACCCCACAACCAACCCAAGCAGCCGTTCCAACTCCAAATTAACTCCCCGACAGAAGAGTTTAAATGAGGTCGGTCATGGCATCTCAGAACAGACACAAACTCAACACTGGTATGTCTCGTTGCTGATGAAATCTTTGCCAGGTCACTCTCTATATTGTATCCAGGATCTCTGTCAATACTATTGCCCAACCCACACAGAATAACCATAGTGTCTTCCTTGGTAAAATCTTTACAGAGTGAACCTAAATCCTCTGTCACCTGACCCAGACCAGCACTTGGTTTAAAAAAATTTGTGACTTGGTATTCTGATCCTAACTGGTCCTACAAAAGTTGGACTACACCTCTGGCATGTGAACTACCTAACAACAAAAGTTTCTTTCTCTTTGCTGGCTTTCCTACATTCTTATTCAATTTTCTACTGAAAGTTTGTTGTGCCTTCTCTACACCTACCTCTGTCTGAGGCTCATCAGCTTCTAACTGAAGCAACAGGTCAAACTTGTTCTTCACATTCACCACAAAGCTGTCTGACAAAGTTCTAGGTCTGTTACTCCTGTTACCTGTTGCCACTTCCCACCTCTCTTTACCCTTCTCCCTCCTTAACCTGTTCAGATCTTACCTAGCCTGCTCTAATTGTGCCTGAAGGGCAGCAATTTTCCCCTCCTGTTCCACTATTTTCCTATCTCTACTGCATATCCTACAGAACCACTGATGAGTCTGCTCCTCCTCCCCATTTCCCACACCACTACAGTCACCCCAATGGAAAAAAAACTACTGCACCCATCACACAAAACCCCGGAGCTAACAATTCTATGGCATGTCAGGCATTTTTCACTCATAGTAAAAATCTTACTTTAGCAAGAATAAGTCAAATTAAATTACAGGTCACATTTACGAAAGATTAGGTCTAGTCTCAATCGTATGTAAACAAACTTACTTCAGTGACAATAAGTTAGATTACCAAAAAGATGATGAAAAACATGTTTACAAAAATTAGGCCTAGTTGCAACTGTATGTAAACAAAGTTACTACGGTATGTACAAAGTTTCCAGGTACCGGAATTTCAAATTTACGCTGTGTTTTGCAAAATAAGAGTTAAACAACAAAGGTGTATGCTTTTCTTAACTTGCTAGAACAGAACAGAACAATTAAATGAGATTCTATAAGTTTTACTGCGCTAAAATGTATGCAAGAATACGATCGTAACCATACTTTAAGTTCCTTTCGCGTTTTCTAGAATAATAAGCAAAGAGAAGTGAAACTTTTAATACTAAGCTTGCAAAACACACTAATACACGTATTAAACTAGTTTCTTGAACTAAACAGAGCTTTATTACACTCTAAATCACCTTTCTGTACAGCAGCACAAAACTCAAGCATCTCGCCTGGTGCAATAGGTTCAAAATAAAACTCAAAACAGACAACTGGCTGCATCCAGCACACAAAAATATAATATAATCCACTGAATGTGGATGTAAGGCTTCAAAACACATCATGGGCAAAAATAAAAAGTAACTGATGCAGATAGTTTCTTTATCTTTTATGTCATAAATGACTGTAGTTTCCAAATCACAGTCCAACAGGGAAAACGTAAGGTTAACGCTAACAGGTGAACTGACACGTTTCAAAATTAAATTGTAATTAATATAAAAAAGGAATTTTACTGTATAGCTAATACTTTGTATTGGTACTTCAGTAGGCAAGTGCCTTCAGCATAACATTGTAAGTTTCTATTTGCTCCATTTGAACATATGTTATTAAAAAAACTTATATTTAGTGTCAATATTACTTACATTGTGAGCAAATTTCACCTTATTTTAAAATTTGCCTCCATATTTTATTCAGGACAAAATTTGGAGGGTGAGTTACAGCCTCCAAATAAATATAAGCAGATCAATGTATGGTTATAGACACATTTTAGATTGCGATAGATTAGTGAACACACCCACTTTAGTTGAAGGTTGTAATGTCATGCAGTGGTTGTGGGAAAAGCTCAGGAGAGTAGGTGGCATTCCTATTTGGGTTTTGGTTACAACGAGGACATCTTTTGTATAGGACAGCAACCAATGTGTTTCAATAAATGTTTCCAGTACTAGTGGATCTTATACTTAACCCATCATGATAGATGCTCAAGTACTTTACAACAATGTTATGCAAAGGGTAGATTACTACTTACCAACATGTTGTGTTGCAGCCAGGTACAGGATAAATACTGTTATACATTAAGCTTTCAACCATAGCCTTCCTCAGAAAAGAAAGGAGATCACACGCACATCCACACAAGCAAGAACACATCACACACACACACACACACACACACACACACACACACATGGCTGCTACTGCCAGCCACTCTGACCAGAGCGGCTGGCAATAGCAGACATGTGGTGTGCCTGCTTGTGTGATTTCCTTTTGTTTCTGATTAAGGCTTTGGCCGAAAACTTAAAGCAGAACATTCTCTTTGCTGTTCCCGTCTGCAACTCAGTGTGTCATGTTTACTGTGAGTAGCAATCTATCCTTTTCATAATATTGCTGACACACTAAACCAAACTTTCCATGGTTCAAGTATTTTACAATATTATCTATTTATTCATTTCTAAAACTGTGATACATACATAGCATCAACAAATATATTATTCTAATGATTAGCTGCACAATGCATGTATGCAGTACATGGTTAATTCAATATGTGCAATAGACTAAAAGTAGGCTGATACTAAGGGAAACAACATGTGAGACTGGTCCACCATTACCATTCTGTAGAAATACCAGGAATGAACTTTACTAATGTGTACCATGAACAAGTAGACAAAAAGGTTCCCTACAAAGACTGAAATATTTTTAGTATCATGCATTTATCAAATACTGTGATGCCTATCACACTAACATCCCCAATGCCCATGGCCTCGCCACTATTTAACACTAATTTTCCCAGCACCCAACTGACTCCCAAACTTCCAACCTCACTCCTGGTCTCCATAACCAATTATGTCCTCAACCATAATTACTTCCCCTTTGAAGGCATCACCACAAAAAAACTCCATTTTACAGCAATGGGCACCTGCATGGCATCATCCTATGCTAAATTATTCATGGGGCATCCAAGGGAATCCTTCCTAACCATCCAGAATCCCAAATCCCTCACCTTGTTCAGATTTACTCATGACATCTTTGTGATCTGGAGTGAGGATGAGGAATTCACTTCACCTGCTCCTCTGAAGCACAAAACGCTATTTTCCTCAATGCTGACCTCCACATCAGACCTGCCAATCACCAACATCTCTACTTTGACAGCTGCCACTAACTCCACACCAAGAAAAGCTCTATAAACAGCTTAGTCACTTGTGGTTGTTGTATCTGTAATGATGAATGGTTGTTGCACCTGTAGTGATGAGCAGTACCTCTCCAAATATGCCCAGGATCTCAATGAGGCCTCCACAGGCCAAAATTACCCTCACAACCTTGTCCAGAAACAGATCTCTTATGCCTTGTTCACCAGTCACCTACCATCTCCTATCTCTCATCTTGTGAAATGACAAATATCCTCCCCATGCATCCCACAGGGTGTCCACCTAAACTATACAATATCCTAGTCCATCCTTACTCCACCCCTGCTCCAAACACCTTGCTCCATATCCCTGCAATGCCTCTCACTATTAGCTGCTCCTGTCCTACCACTGACCCCTTCTACCCTATCAGAGGCAGGGCCAGCTGTGAAAGTAGCTACATGATCTACTAATTTTGCTGTGCAGCATTCTACATGGACATGACAACTAACAAGGTGACTCTTCATGAATGGCCCCCGCCAAACTGTGGGCAAGAGATCGTTGAACCACCCGGCTGTTGAACAATAACCCACCATGATGTGCTTCATTTTAATGACTGCTTTACAGCCTATATCACATGGATTCTTTCCACCAAAACAAGCTTATCCATACTGCACAGACGGGAACTCTTCCTACAATATATCCTTCAATCCCATGATGCCCCTGGCCTCACCCTTCACTAATCTCTGTCCTCCACCTGTCTATCCCCTTCCTGTTTGCATTCCAGTAATTACACACACCCTCTATTCAATCATTGAACCTGCATAATCCTTTCCTCTTCTCTGTTTTTCTCCTCTACCTTTCCCCTCCACCCCTCAGCACAGTCTCATGGTGCTGCAGCTAGCAGCCCGTCTGTTCCAACATGTCCAAGCATGTTCCCACAGGCAACACTATCATCTTCCACCAGACCTACCATGCTATCCCTCCTCTTCCCCACACTACACCTCTTTTTGACATCCAATACTCAACCCAGGTATCTTGCTACTCACATCAGTTGCAGTCGTATTTGGCTCTTAGTGACTGAAGACAGTCCAATTCATGAACAATAGCATGTCATGCATGTCGAGACATGGATGAGAATTGCAGTGTTGCAAGTTCCAAGTGACAGTTATGGCACACACAAGCACGTGCTTTAAAAGAGCATGTATCCTGCAAATTGTGTCTCTTGCTTTCTCATGTAAAATTTGTCATGTGCCACCATCATCAGTGATGAAAATTCACAGCAAACTGAATACAAATTCAGAAAATAACTCACTACAATCATGTCTAATACTCGCATTGACTATAACATTCACAGTGGGAACTCAGGACACTACTGAATGCTCATTGGCTGTAAGAGAATGCACAAAGAAGGTGCACAGAACAAGCCTGAACTCAACTGCTGTCATTCGTGACTAAGTACAAATTTGTATAAGCTGCTTTGAGAATGTTTTCTACTTCTGAAGAAGTACGATGTCCAAAAGGCGAAAAATTTCTATCATCCTTTCTCACTGTGGGGTGTGGCTGTCTGACTCAGTACCTTGTCTATGTGGTAGGTGGCAATCTAGCCTTTCCGTATTGTTATTCCAATCTTCACTTTCAAACTGTTTGATTTAGCCTAATGGCTTTCCTTCCATCCCACAGCCAGTGCTGTTTCCCTTTGTTGTTATTCTCTACAACATTACATTACTCAGAATCATTCTTTTTCTTTCTGTATTATTGTCACCTCCTGAACTGCATAGAATCTGACTTTCGAGCCACCTTGTAAGAAGTTTTAATCGCACACAACATAAGGGCTGTGTGACTGTGTGGGTTGTAGTTGCAGCATCTTGTTTCCATATTTTTCCTACTGATAAAATTATTCCTGTATTTTCTGATGTTTTATTGTCACCTCCTGAACTGCACAGAATCTGACTTTCGAGCCACCTTGTAAGAAGTTTTAATCGCACACAACATATGGGCTGTGTGCCTACTGTTCTGTGCTACAAGTACTTCATTGCATCCCCTACCAAACTATCAACCTCCGTTCCCTCTTCCTTTATGCAAGCACACACTTTACTGACCTCCATCTCCACATGTATCAACCCATTGACCTGCATCCTACTCTATTGCTGTCTTTTTATTTTCTCACTTTATCTCATCTCATTTTTATGTTGTTTTTCACTGCAGGCCCTACTTAGTCAGGTTTCATCTTTTTTCATGTTACTTCATCCATGTCGTCCTTTTTGTGCTTTCCCAGCCATTTTTACACACTTTTAATCCTCCAGAATGGATCCTTGCTCCTTCCATCTGCACCAGTATAGGAAAGTTTCACTATCCCTAGCCAAAATCCAGACTCACATACCATTTCTGTGTTTCTTCCTGGCTCATGGAATCATGCCCTAAATGGCCTGACCATCAAGTGACCCATCTCTGGCTGCAACTCGTCCTCCATAATGACCACTGTCTATTCAAATTCTGTCTGCCCACAGCCCTCACATCTCTTTTCCTACCTCATCTACACTAGTAAAATTCTTCTGCTCTACAATCCCAAATTCCTGCATCCCACCTCCCAGAATGACACACTTGCCCTCCAAGAACTAGAGCAGAATGCACAATGCAGCCTCACAAAACTGTCCAATCTCCGACCTTGGACTACCATTATGTGCCACCACTGTAGGAGCCTCCATCAAAACTCCTCTGTATCCCTTCACAGTCATCAAACCTTGCCTTGCAGTCATACATTTCCCACGCCCTCAGAATCTCCCTCCTTCCACCTAGAAGAATCCAGATCCTAAACAGACCCACAACATGTCAAGAACCTGTTTTCCATAAGCCTCAGTCCCACATAAGTATCAGTCCTTACCTTCTGCCCCACTCCAAACTTAATCACACTGGGATTGTAAAACACCTCTCCTTGTCCCCATCCCTACAGTGGAAATATTTTTCACCACTAACCCTACCAATCAGACCCAATCAAAAACTGATATGGAATCTTGCCTGAAACAGTTTATTCTTTCATCCAACCATGATCCACCCCCACTGATTGCAAATCATCCTCTGTTAACTTTTCAGAATTTCCTAATTTTGAACCTTGTCTCAGCATCATTCCCCAAAAGCCGCAATATGCAAACCAGTCTCACATCCCCAAAAAGAACCACAATCCACCACCTAAAAACTAATTTTGACCTTATAATCTATAATCATACCCATTAATCAAGGCTCCACCACTATGGTTATGGTCCTGGTGAAAGGACTCCATGAACTGTCAGGCACATCAATCTACAATTCCTATTTAAGTGATACCATTATGGAAATCCATAAGAATTCCAGTCCCTCCTCCATCTCTTCCCCTCCCTGGGGACACTGACTTATCATAGGCATGTCTAGTATCAGGCGGGAGAGTTTGGGTGCTTCAATAACACATAGCTACTGGAAGGGTCACCCCAGCCAGGCAAGTCTCAATGGAGGGGCCTGATGAAGAGCGTCCCACAACTTAGAGAAGGATGGGTTGTGTTTTTTCCAGAGAGTATGGGTTTCCCGAGCTGGGGCCTGGCCAGCCCCGTCAGACCTCTTCTATTGTAAACTCTGGGCATACTTCAGAGACCATCGTTGCGTCCAGTAATGGCCCTTTGTGCATTTCAGAGAATGGGGGCCTTGGCTTCATCACCTGGAGCATGAGGCAGGTACACACCTCTAAAACGGAAAAAAAACCTCAATTTCAAGGTGTACTATGTGATGGTGAGGTGAATGGCTGTTTGAGGTAGAACAGTCTCCAGTGGGCAACTTATGAAGCACCTGCTGCCCCCCCAGCTGTGGAAGGCTTACGCAGGTGTGCAGGGCTCTGCCTGGGTTGACATTTGCTTCTCTAGTGGCTCATGGGATACCTATGGAATAATCTAAATTCACTTCTACTACTAACGGGACAGGTGAACTGTCAAGTAGTACCTATGCCCCTCCAATACAGAGAATTTGTTTTTCCAGAGAGTATGGGTTTCCCGAGCTGGGGCCTGGCCAGCCCCGTCAGACCTCTTCTATTGTAAACTCTGGGCATACTTCAGAGACCATCGTTGCGTCCAGTAATGGCCCTTTGTGCATTTCGGAGAATGGGGGCCTTGGCTTCATCACCTGGAGCAGTGCTCCTGAGTATAAGTCGCAGAATTACAGTAACAAGGCACTAATTTGCCATAACACTTTGTTTGTTACCAAGAGAGCAGAGGGAACCTTTGAGAATGCCTCCCCTTCCTATTTTCTATACTAAAGTCCTTAAAAATTGTTAAATGACTTAGTAATGTAACACTTCACGTTGAAACTGCCACTTCAAGCCAGATATCCAAGCTTCTGGGATGCAAGGCCTTAGGTGACTACCATGCAGTGGCTGATTTACATAACACCTTTATCTTCTGTAAAGGCATTGTAAACTGCTTCACTGTAATGGTGATGGACCATAAGGAGTTGTGGAAAAAAGGAAAATTATGGGTATCATGGGCCTGTAGAACAATATTAAGCAAGTCAATAGCACACTAGAAAGACCGACAACATTTATTGTAACCTGAATATGTTCTTACGAGTTATATCCATCTTCTACATCTACATGACTACTCTGCAATTCACATTTAAGTGCTTGGCAGAGGGTTCATCGAACCACAATCATACTATCTCTCTACCATTCCACTCCCAAACAGCGCGCGGGAAAAACGAACACCTAAACCTTTCTGTTCGAGCTCTGATTTCTCTAATTTTATTTTGATGATCATTCCTACCTATGTAGGTTGGGCTCAACAAAATATTTTCGCATTCGGAAGAGAAAGTTGGCGACTGAAATTTCGTAAATAGATCTCACCGCGACAAAAAACGTCTTTGCTGTAATGACTTCCACCCCAACTTGCGTATCATATCTGCCACACTCTCTCCCCTATTACATGATAATACAAAACGAGCTGCCCTTTTTTGCACCCTTTCGATGTCCTCCATCAATCCCACCTGGTAAGGATCCCACACCGCGCAGCAATATTCTAACAGAGGACAAACAAGTGTAGTGTAAGCTGTCTCTTTAGTGGACTTGTTGCATCTTCTAAGTGTCCTGCCAATGAAACACAACCTTTGGCTCGCCTTCCCCGCAATATTATCTATGTGGTCTTTCCAACTGAAGTTGTTCGTAATTTTAACACCCAGGAACTTAGTTGAATTGAGAGCCTTGAGAATTGTACTATTTATCGAGTAACCGAATTCTAACGGATTTCTTTTGGAACTCATGTGGATCACCTCACACTTTTCGTTATTTAGCGTCAACTGCCACCTGCCACACCATACAGCAATTTTTTCTAAATCACTTTGCAACTGATACTGGTCTTTGGATGACCTTACTAAGGTTTCACTGTTTTTTCCTAACCCAAACCGATGCTTCAAATGTCAAAAAATTTGGTCATACCACTATGGTATGTACGAGGGTGAATCAAATATAAATGGGTGTTTGGACTCTGCTACTCACTCCAACTGCCATCTGGTGGCAGCTTCAAACTGGGCAGGTCAGACTGTGCTGTATAGTCTACTCCCTGTTGGAAGAATTTGCAACCTACGTGCAGAAGTGGATCTCCCAGGTCCTTTGTGCACGCAGGTAGGATTAGCCGTTGTAACGGCTGAGCAGGTAGCTGCGAGACCCTGTAGCGGATGGGCGTGTATGACTTCCAGTTGAGACAGGAGCCGCAGTTGGCATGCTGCCTGTGCAAGTTTAAAGTTTAATGTAATAAACACTTATACCAGACAACTTGTTCCGTCTATTTATTGTGAGTGGAAACTAGGGGAGGACAGTAAGTCTTCTTGCACTATACATTCACACTCCAATGTGCCACCACGGGAGGAAGAGCCCACGCGCACATTTTTTGGTCCTCCGGGTCAGATACAGTGACCACGTGGAATTTACGTTCGCGCGGATTTATTTTCCGGTATTTGTGAACTTCTAAAAAACCATGTGTGAGCTGCGTACGTTATCGGTTTTGTTGTTGACTGCTATCAAGTGTCCCAAGGCCTGTTTGGGACTTCGACAATGACAGCCTTAACAACGGCGATCGGGGACATATTTTTGAACATTTAATGTGTCTCTAATTCAAACGTGAGAGGCACAGAAACATGTCGGTGCCAGCATCATCGGTGACATCACCTCCCGCTCCCACCGAAACTTTGCGCCGTTGGAGACTGCAGCGCCTGCCACGCCAGCTGCCAGTACCCGTGACGCCGCTGCTGTTCCAGTCCGTACTGCCTCGTATTGCCGCAGCAGTGTGGTAAGTGCAACTGTTGGCTTCATGCTATCATTTTCCTGGTCCTAAAATGTAGCCCTCAGAGAAAACAAAATTAGTCAAGCAGAGATGTGTAGCAAAGGCTGCTCTCATGCGCTTAGCAAGCTTTGTGCAGTCTGCAGAGAGTGCCAGCATCGAAATGTTGGAATCAAAATTAAATCAATTGACTCGGATTCAGACTGATTTTGAGTCGTCTCAAACACGGCTGGAAATTGAAGACAAATCAGCAGATCATAGCAAGGACAGGGCAGAATTCGAGGATTCGTGGGACTTTGTTGAATCCACTGTCAAGGGTTCAATGCAGCTTCCGCAGCATTTGGGCTCAAATCCATCAGGCAGTGTCAGTTCTTTGAAACTACCCGCTATTAACTTGCCAAATTTTGAAGGTGACTACCTTAAGTGGTCATCATACAGGGATACGTTTTTGAGTCTCATTATGAATAACAATTCAGTTGATGACATTCAAAAATTTCATTACCTTAATCCATCTTTGCAAGGTGAAGCTAAAGACCTTTTGAAACATATACCTGCCACAGCATGAAATCTATCGATAGCCTGGGGACTTATAACACAGAGGTATAATAACCCAAAAATAATTGCAGCCAGACATGCTAAGGCTTTGTTGGCCTTGCCTACAGTCGGCCATGGCACAGCGAACAATTATAGGCAACTAATTAATCACGTATGCAGCCATTTGAAGGCCTTAGAAGCACTCAAACCTGATGTTCCACTTCATGAAGTTATTCTTTCAGAAGAGATTCTGTCCAGTATGTGACCCACAGATCGTCATGAATGGGAGGTAAAGATGTCTGGGTCAACATTCACCACATTAAATCAACTAATAGATTTTTTGGAAACAAAATGTCAGGCCCTTGAATTGATCAGGTTCAGGGATAACACCTCAAGGGATTCGCAAGGAAACGCCAATAATTCAAATCAAACGAGACATATGAGGAGGGCTCATCTCGCTAATGCTGATACTGAGGAATCATGTAATTTTTGTAGTGAACATCATACTATCACTAAATGCAAAGGGTTTCAATCACTAAATGTTGATGAGCGGCGGGCATATGTGAAAAAAATAAGCTTTGTTTTTTGTGCATCAGCTCTGGTCATTTCTCGGCTAAATGCAGGATTTCTCCTTGTAAGACCTGTAAAGGAAGGCACAACATACTGCTCCACAAGCCTGTTGAATCAAGTAATGGGCAGAATAGTGAACCAGGAGGCCATTCCTTGGCCCATCAAGCTACGAACGGAAAGACATACACGCCCGTCCGCTACGGGGTCTCGCAGCTACCTGCTCGGTCGTTACAATGGCTAATCCTACCTGCACGCACAATGGACCTGGGAGATCTACTTCTGCACATAGGTTGCAAATTCATTTGGCAGGGAGCAGACTATACTGCACAGTCTGACTTGCCCAGTTTGAAGCTGCCACTAGATGGCAGTTGGAGTGAGTAGCAGAGTCCTAACAATGGGATTTTTGTTCCTGAGCAACAACAGTCGGTAAGACCAGCCCGTGCTTCTAGTATAGTTGGGTGGGGTCTTTAAGGGACAGGAGAACTGGCCGTTACTTATTTCCAACAGCTTCATCAGTAATGCTCACAATGTCGGAACAACAGATGCACCCTTCCACTTCACTACACATAATTCTAAAATTTCTTGCTTGTGAAGGAGTTCAAGTGATGGAAATTTTCCAGAAACTGACTGTACAGTTCGGTGATACTGTACAGTTCGGTGATTGAACATTGTCAAGGATACATATATATGCCTGGCATAGAGAGGAAGGATGAGAATATGTGGAAAATCAGCAAGACAATCACTGTCCTCAGACTAGCAGTATTAAAGACAAAAACACTCATGTGGTTTGAGTGATTCTTGAAGGCAATCAGTGGGCAAGAGTATGAGAAATTGCGCAACAGGTCGGCATAAGTTATAGGAGTCATCAAGTGATCATCACAAATGACCTAAAGTTCCGTGAAGTGTCTCTCAGATGGGTCCCTCACCTTTTGACTGAAAATCTGAATTTGGCGGTTTGTCCAAAGTTTACATTAAAGTTGTGAAAGAAGATGATGCATTTTTGAGTAGGAGTGTCATCTGTGACGAAACGTGGGTCCTGGCGGATGAAAGGGGGGAAAGTCCAAGTGAAAGATGAAACTTGGCCAGTGAGGCATTTTGGTCATCAATTTTTTGCTTGAGCAATGCACAATGAATGCTGCGTACTACTGCAAGCTATTGAAGAAGATGAGTGATGTATATCACTGCAAAAGACAAGACCCACCAATTCAACAAGTCATCTTCCTTCAGGACAGTGCCAGGTCCCATATAGCAGCTGTAGCGGCCTGCAAATTACAGGAAATGCGCAGGTCTCAACTTGATCATCCTCCTTACAATCCATACCTATTGCCCTGCGATTTCCATTTGTTTGGACCACTTAAAGCAACTGACAAGGATCTGGAGGAATTTGTGTGCAACTGGCTCCTGATGCAACCAGCTTCATTCTACAATGTTGCACTAAAAAATCTTCTTCTCACGGGGAAAAATTTGTTTCTAAAGCCTGCAATTATGTGTGAAAATAAATTGTAACTGCCATTTGTTTTTCAATAAATGATTTTTTAAATCAAATTCCATTTATATTTTATTCACCCTCATAATAGGAGGTCTAAGTGTGCTAATCATGAAGGCTCAGCTCACCAATCATGCAATTGCTGCACGCTTTCTTCAAAATATATTAACTGTTCTGGGAATCACCTAATATGGAGCAGGGGGTTTATAATGAGGAAAGGAAAATTCAGGAATTGAAAATTACGAGGCACATACCCTGTGGTGAAGCTAAAAAAGCTTTTAAAGCTGTGCAACCTCCAGTGTTTGTTAGTTCTTTTGCTTTGGCCCTTAAGAAGCTAATTGCATAGTGAGAAGCTTCCACACCAACTCCGACCACAGATTCAAGTACTTTTTGGGTAAAAGTTACATTTGAGCCTGAAATCTTTCGGAAGCCATCAGCGATAGACTTGAAATCTCAGCTACATATCACTGCACATCATCAAAACTACACTAAGTTGTCCTCTCTACCCTGCAAGCAACTCTTTACAAAAGCAAGGAAAACATCACACAAAAAGTAATTCCAAATCACAGAATGTAACAACGAAACCCTCAGATAAATGAGCTCTCTCCCTTTCTGATGGTGATTTTACTGTCAAGGATACTGATATCCACATGGAGAAACTGAAGAGGTAGACACTGTATAACATTTTCTTAACCTCTCGTGTAAATCCCCATCGCCAAGGAAGGACGACAAAAACATCCACTGATAACCAATGGCTCAACTTCTGAGTTGCAGTGGAACTTCAATGGATACCGATCACATTTGTAAGAATTACAGCACTTCATCCAAGAGGGACTGTTCTGCATCTGTGTACAACAAACTCATTTTAATGTCAACAACACAACTGCATTAAGAGGCTACCATCCCTGCAGGAAAGACGATGTTACTGGAGACAGGGTTAAGGGTGTTGTGGCAATTTTCATTGATATCAGATGCCACTCGTCTCCTGTCCGTCAAACCGTGGCCACACAAGTAGTTGCAGGGGAAGTTTCACACCGGTTAAAATCATGGGGTGTTCTTCAAATCTTCCAACTTATGGTCTGTCGGGTGCAGATGCACTAACAGAACTCTTTCAGGCACTACCCCCATCCACTCCTTGTAGTGGAGACTTCAAAGCATACAATGTGCTGTGGGGCTCAGTTACCACTTGCTGCAGGGGTCGTTATTTCGACCACCTTATCCATTCACAGAAAGTCTGCCTTTTGAACTCTAGTCAGATAATGTTCTTTTCCCCAGTTACAGAAACTGACCTTTTGTTTTGCTTCCGAGTTATTACTGACTCAGTTCTGTGGGAAGTGGCCACAGATCTGAGTCCATTGTGGATTCATCTGTTGACTCAGATGGTGGTTGACGGGAAACCATGGGGACAGACAGTTCAAAAGAAAAATTGGTCAAGATCTAGAATGTCTTTGAACAACAGGATTTTGTGCAGGAGATGGTGGACCACATCACTTGTGAGATCCAACGAGCTGCCGCAGATTCCATTTCCTAGTCTAGCAACAACCTCAGATGACGGCCTGTCCCTTGGTGGAAGATGAATGTAGCTTGGCAATCAGAGCCAGGCGCACAACTTGGCGGACACCATCGAACTACTGAAAACCTTTGTGCTTCCAGATCTGTGAGAGTATGAGTGAGACAACTAATAAAGATGATGAAATCCTGGCATCACTGGGGTCATCAAGTCAAATTTCTGTGTTCTATAAGACTGTGAGATAAGGAGGCTTCGCTTCTTCTCACATGATGATGGGATTTACAATCTTCCATTCTCCATGTGGGAATTGGAATCAGCTCTGTCCATGGCCAGGAACTGCTCAGATTAATTATGCTATGCTCAGTCATCTGTACACTGAAGCCAAAGGCGAGCTCCTATCTTATTTCTGTCAGATCAGATTTGACGGACAATAACTCATGACTTGGAAGGAGGCAATTTTAATTCCATTATGAAAACTAATCTAGGATCACACTAATGTTAACAGTTATTGGAGTGTAGCCCTTACCAGTTGTATGGGTAAAACTCTTGAACACATGGTCAACCGCCAACTCGTCTGGCTCCTCAAATCCAGAGATCACCTGTGCCATTTCCAGTGCAGTTTCAGGTGCTACTGTTCTGCCCTCAATAACTTAATTCTATTAAAGATGGCGGGTGTGTTTCCTGACCTCAAAAAAGCATATAAAACCACTTGGAGGTTCAACATCCTTTGTCAAATTCATGAATGGGGACTATATGGATGTGTACCACTTCTTATCAAAACCTTTCTACAGAACCGGTGCTTTCAATATTATATTGGTGAATCTGTCTGATTGATATTTTCAGAATGCCCCCCCCGGCTGTGTTACATGGTTTCCAACTGCTATCAATGGCATCTCCTCCACTGTCAGGAGCCCTGTTAAATGCTTTGTTTGTGGATAAATGCAGTCTTCTACTTTTCCTCCAGTCTCACACCGACAATGGGGCAACTACACCTGACCGTCAGGAGGCTGGAAGTTGGGTCAATAAAACTGCTTTTAGGTTTTCTCCAGAGAAGTCTAAGTGTATCAGTTTTAACCATGCTTAAAGTTCTAACCAACCAGAGCTCATAACTGGGAACAATATTTTACATTTTAAGGCCACTGCATTCTTTTTGACCATACTATTTGACTGTAAATTAACCTGGCTACTGTACCTGAAAAACCTGTGGCCAAAGAGCTTGAAGTCATTGAATACTTTAAAATGCCTCAGCAGAAAGGCGTGGGGAGCCGACAGGTCCCTCCTTCCGCGATTTTACAGGGCACTTGTCAGATCATGGCAGCATTGTATATGGATTAACATGTATCTCAAGATGTTAGATGCTGTCCACAATGAGTGTATTAGGGCATCAGCAGGAGCTTGTAGAACCAGCCCAGTTTAGATTCTGTGAGCAGAAGCTGGTGAATCACCACCTTGGATTCAGTGACTCGAAAGGCCCTGAAAATCTCATTGTTGGCCAAGCTATTCGGGATATGTGCTACTGACTGTGCCAGGGATCTGGATGTATCAGACCACCGAATACACAGTCAGGGGTGGAACAAATTGCTGCCTTGGCATCTTCAGAGACCCAAGTGATTTTAAGCTTGACACAGTACAAGAAAACTTGTACTCCAGATAACGTTTTCCTATTTCTGTTTTCTTCAACTTTAAATACATACTCTATCCAAACAGATCTCAAAAGGCCCAATGGTACCGACTAACCACCATTTCATCTTCAGCTGATAGGTGTCACTGGATGCAGATACGGAGGGCACGTGATTTGCACCCTTATTCCCAACAGTGCTCGGTAGACCCTGATGGTCATCCATCCAAGTGTTAGCAAAGCTGTTTGCAAACTTTAAACACATGCCACAGTTTTATCATTGTTTATACAGATAAATCAAAGCATGCGAATGCCTTCGGTTGTTCAGCTATTTTCTCTGAACACTTCGCAAATCATGATGCTGAGTTGTATGGCACTATGACAGCACTGGAATAGTTTCACAGGCATCACAGTGCAAGGTTTCCCATCTGTACTCACTCACTCCATGTGCTACAAGTGGTCCACCAACTGTATTCCAGAGACCAGTTGATTCAGCTCATCCAGCATCTCCAACACTGTGGCAAGATGATGATCTTTTGCTGAGTATCTCGACACATCGGGGAATGAGAAAGCAGCCAAAGAAGCGTGTTGGGATGATGCTGTACATTGATGTGTCATCCCCTTGCATGCCATCATCTCATTATCTGACAGACAAATCACGCACCAGTGGGCAACTGAATGGTTAGAGGTGGTGGGAAATGAACTACAGTCACTCAAATCAACCACAAAGGCATGTTAGACTTCACGAAAATTCCACCAATGGAAGCTGCTCACCACACTGCACACAGGCATAGCCATTTAACACATGGTTTCGTCCTGCAACAGGAGGATCCACCACTCTGTGAAGTTTAAAGGATGCCACTTTCAGTTCAGCATATTTTGGCAATGTGTGTGTGATATACTGACATCCTCCACTTACTCTTGACAGTTCCTGTTCCTTTACCACTTGGAACCCTGCTTGACACTGTCAATGCCAACCATGTTCCATCTAGAGGAATTCTTAGTTGGTTCAAAATCAGTGATGATATCTTCACGATCTGGACTGATGGGTGTGGACACCCTATCCACATGCCAACCAGAATCTCAATAACTTCTGCCCCATTCACTTCACCTACTCTTCCTCAGCCCAAAATGGTATCTTCTTAGATGTCAACCTCCACCTCAAGGATGGCTACATCAGAAATTTCATCCACATAAAATCTAACAATTACCAACAGTACCTCTACTCTGAAAGCTGCCACTCATTCCACACCAAGAAAACCCCTACAAACAGCTTAGCCACTTGTTTTTGTTGCATCTGCAGAGACGACCCGTCCCTCTCCGAATATGCCAAGGGTTTCAATGAGGCCTCCACAAACTGTAAATCCTCGCAAAACATTGATCAGAAACAGATCTCTTGTGCCACGTTCACCAGTCACCTACTATCCCACACATACCCACTGCCCAGCCACACTCCTGTTCTGACTCAGTACCATCCAGGAGTGGAGCAACTGAATCACATTCTCTGCCCGTGTTCCAACTATCTATCATCTCGTTTTGAAATGACGAATATCCTCCCCACCCATCCCACAGTGGTATTCTGGTGTCCATCTAAACCACGCAATATTCTTGTTCATCCCTTCTCCATCCTTACTCCCAACCCCTTGCCTCATATCCTTGCAACAGACTCAGACACAAGACCTCCCACTACAACCTACTCCTGTACTGCCACTGTCATCTCCTACCTCATCAGTGGAGGGTCACCTGTGAAAACGACTATGTGATGATGTAATCTACTAATTTAGGTGCAACAAGTGTGCAGCATTCTACATGACCACTAACTGCCTGTCTGCATGAATTCCACTGCCAAACTGTGGGGAAGAGATGGCTGAACCACCCAGTTGTCAGCCATGCTTCCCAACATAATGTGCTTCACTTTAATGATTGCTTCACTGCCTGCGTTACACACATTCTTCCCACCAAAATAAACTTTTCTGCGTAGCACAGGTGAGAACTCTCACTGCAACCTATCCTTCATTCCTGTAATCTGCTGGCCTCAGCCTTGATAGTCCGTGTCACCATTGGCTATCCCCTTCCCTGCTCCCACTCTAGTACAATACATGCCTTCTGTTCCACCAATACACCTACGTAGTCCTTTCCTCTTCTCTATTTCACTCCTCTGCTTTTTCTCCCACTCACCAACACAGCCTTCAAACTCGGCAGTCACAAGAGCTATCCTTTGCCGGCCCCCCCCCCTTTCCCCCTCAACCTCCCACAGTGCGAATGTGGATGCTTCTATTTATGAAGGACTTTGTCCAAAAGCTGAAATGTTTCTAGTACTCTTTTTAATTGTGCCTGTCTACGAGTCAATGTCTCCTCTATGAGGTGAGTAGCAGTTTATCCTTTCCGTATTGTGATTTCTTCCTAGACTTTCCATTCTTTCATATGTGAAAAAGGAGTGTTATGCTTCTTTATCTAGCAACGATTTGCAATGTTCAATATACTGAAATGTTGCTATGAAACATCACCACAAAGATATACGTAAAATGGGAGAAAGGCAATCGCTCATCTATAGTGGAGCGATGCATGGAGCACAATAACACAACAGAAATCAGTATTCAACTAGCAATAGCTCATTTTCCAGCAACACTAAACAAACACAACCACAAAGACATCCAAAATGCACACTCTTGTGGCCACGGCAAGATGCTGCCAGCTAGTGCTCAGAAGCTAGTGGGAATACTATTTTCTGTTGTGTTATGTGCTCCACACTTCAATCCATTATAGTGCCTTTCCCTTAATTTACATATTGCTCCATCCAGGAATTTCCATTATTGTTATACACCAGAAAGATACATTATTCTTTACAACACTCATTTTGAAAACCATGCATGCTCCTGAAAGTACACTGAACTTAAAACAGTTTCACGTGCTATGCAACCACACTACTTTAAAAAAATTTTTCTGTCAATGATTTGTGAATACACTGAGCTCCTGACGATGGCCACCCAAATTATCTTCATGGTATATAGCATGCACTAACATCTGCTTGTAAAACATGGACAAAAACTGATGAGATGTTATATGTAACTTTCAAATTTGTAAAGAGAACAGTTATTGATTTCAGTCTTCAACATGCAGAATTGCCAAAAAGCCTCTCATGCTGACTCCCCCAAGTTGGTTACAATACAAATACCATGCCTTCAAATACAATACTATACCTACTTTTTTATTGGATAACAAAATGGGAACCATTGTTGTATTCTCAATCTGGTAATACCCAAATCTCGAAAATTATGCACTTACTGATCTGTTTCTTCATGACAGTTCATTTTCTCACTGCAAAAAATCTGAAAAGCATACTTTGTATGTATATATATCTGATGAAGTCATTTTAATAGCAGTATGTACAGGATAGATTGTTACTCATCACACAGACAAGGCATTGTGTCACAGACAGGCATAAAGAAAAAGATTGCTAAAATATTAAGCTTTTGGACAAAGTCCTTCTGAACACACACACAAAATTCTGAAAGAAGGACTTTGTCTGAAAGCTTAATATTTTAAGAGTCTTTTCTTTATGCCTGTCTGCAACTCAATGCCTCCTCTATGTGGTGAGTCACAGTCTGTTCATTCCATATTACTGTTATTCCAAGCTGGGCTTTCCACAATTTGAAGTAGTAGTTTTAAAATACTGATGCCACTGCCCACCAGTATTCAAAAGATGCCTTTGACAACCACAATCATTTTTTATGGGGACTGAAGGGTGTAATTCAGCTCTAGTGAGTCAGAAGTGGAAGTGGCAATTACATTACAAACTTCAAAATTTTATTTAAAGTGTAGCATTCACCACAGCTGCCTTAACACGTCACAGATGCCTCTCACTTTTCCTTTACATACAAATTAAAAAACAAATTACAGTTAAACTGTTTTCAGATTTGACATGTTTTATGTTATGTAAAGTGGATGGTATTTTACTAATTTTGACACATATATTTGGTCCTGACAAATTATTAGTATGCTGTAAACAAAATCTTCATTAAAAAACATACATTGCACTGTTCACAGTTCACATAATTCAAAGGAAATTATAGCCTGATTAAAATTGCTTGTTGGTTGACATTTCAGATGTTGGAGCCAGTTTCCTCTGATCAGATGCTCAACAACACGCCTAAAATGTTCACTGTTGCCAAACTACCACAACAAATGGTAAGCCCATTTCCAATTCCTGTCTGACCTACACACACACACACACACACACACACACACACTCTCTCCATACACATCACTGACCAGACAATACTGTATCCTTTCGTATAATAATAATAATAATCACAGAGATCGGCCTGTATTATAAGCTTCATACTGCGTTGCATGAGACCAAACATTTTGGAGGCAACAAATCATTACTGTGATTGGTTCTACAGGGAGGCATAGTGGTTAGAGTACATTCCTGACATGCAGCAGATCATGGGTTCATTTCTTGTCAATGCTTTCAAATTTTTGATTTTACAGTCTTTATCAAAATGACACTGATTGTTATTTTTATTCAGTTAATTGGTTTGATATTTTTTTTTTAATTTCAAATTCTTTGCCATGTAATTTTCATCACTGCACTGTCATTTTCACTTGCTTTAATTTTTTTTCTACCTATCTTTTTGTTTTGTTTGGAATGTGCTTACATTGCTTACAACCTCAGTAACTGAGTGCCAACCAGAACTTTTCAATGGTCAATAAAGTGTCAGCTCGTGTAGCAGTGTGCGGATAAATTCAGGTAAACAATGAAAACTTGAAATTACAGTTTGCTTTTAGTGCTGAAACTGAAATTTTTCTGACTTGATATTGCTTGCAGAGGTTAGCTTTAATTGCTGTGAGCAAAGTGAGAGTGATTACTAGTTCTGCTGCAGTTTGATGATCGCCATTTTCTGAGTTACACTGCACATCATGAGACTGTGGTTAAGTTAGGACACGACTGTAAATTCTGGGCTATAAAACACATCATCCGATGCAGTTCAGTCATTGGTGACTTAAAATCAACTGTAGACAGAGCATTTCGTGGTCTCTTCACACATCACAGCAGCCCCTTCCAACACTACACTGCTCTGAGTAAGTAACTGCTCTTGTGAAGTGATTTGCCCTGTTCGTGCATTTCGGCTTTAATGACGTGGCAACCAATGTGATAACACTGTAATGGCAAATGACAGATGTCAACTTACGAGTAATTTTATCAGACTATATATAGTATGTGATGTTTATACAGAATAGATGCCTTTCGTCTGTTCACAAGGTAGAAATGAGATAGTACATCATAATGTCTTCCTGATGGTCAAATGGAATCAATTTTTTATAAAATTAAGGTATTTTCATGAGTGAAGTGTAAGTGGCGAATAGAGCCCATCAGATAAAACTTTGAAACAACAAAGTTGGTAGAGAGGGAGACTGATATGGCATATACACATACCATTTGCTGCTTTTAATGGCCATCACATCCTCTATTGCGTGCTTTGTTCACTATGTGCCATTTCACTTCCAGTGAAATTGCTGGTATCTTTCCTTCTATCCTACAGGTTCCATTAACAATTTCTCTTTTGTTTATTTTAGTGAGAGTAAAATTTCTGTTTATTATTTATAGTTTCTTGAGCAATAGATTAAATGTATTGCTTAGTTGCACACACATGTTCTATATGGAACCACATTGGCCAGCACAATTATTTCGCCTGGTTATCTCCATTTTCCTCATCACTAGTAGACTGAATGTATATTCACCATTTTCCTCATCAGATGGCTAGAAAACCACTGAAAGTACCATACAGAATAAAAACTGTGAGTTTTTTTTCTTCAAAAGAAGGAATGACAAACCACCGAAGCCATATGTCATACATGAACACACAAAATAATACTAAAAAAAGGAACAACGGAGGTTCAGAAACTTTGAGATGTATTATGACTCATCATTTACAATGAGAAAACTTTAATTACATAGAAGAAACTTCACCAGCTGACAATTTTACTAATAATTTAGCATTCCCATCTGATTTGAAGACAGAAGTGCAAATACAATGCACAGATAAGAGCCACGTCTGCAAGGAGCAAGTAATGTTTGTCCAAAGTGCACTCAACAATTACAATTACAAGCTTACCATGGAAGAAATCTTTAGATGCTCAGTAGTCACAAATGGTTCTTGTAATTAATGCTGCTTCTCTATCAGTGCTTAATTTATGATCTAATAACACACAACACCTGATGTGTGCTATGTATATATTTGCCAAATATTTTGTTGGAAATGGAGGCAATAACAACTTGAAAAGCATGGAAGGTGCAGAAAGCAATATATTCTGTGGTATATGTTAAATGAGATGTATTGTGACAAATGAGTGAAGCACTCTGATAATTATTCCAGTAACTGTGTCTGCTGAACAAAGTTATCAGCGCAGCAAGATGCAGTTACAGGAAACAGCCATTGAACATGTTTGTTGTGCTGTTACACTGATCATTTCAAATCCACATACTTTCATGTAATAAAATTAATCAGAGATAACAGTTTTGCATAAATTGCTACGATCATTCACAAACTGAATACACAGAAGACGACAACAAGGCATGTCATACACTTTTCACAGAAGACGACAACAAGGCATGTCACACAGTTTTTTAAGTGAAATATGCATGCCAATGGCAGATTCTTCATGCCTCAATTGAAGAGGACTGGTTTCTGCACATTATGGATTAAACTGATCTGTAATTTTTTTGTTAGTGTTACATGAAGGAGACAGTGAACAAGAAAAGTTTTAAGTCTGTGGTTGATGCAATGAGTGTTATTGATGATGATCATCATCATCATCATTGTCATCATCAAAAGATACAATTTGGAAAAGCAACTGTAAGTAGTGATAAGACATGCTAAATTACCCTCCAAGTAGGAAATTGTACGAAATCCCTATACAAAGCAAACTGTGCTAGTAAGATTTAAAGTATATTTACAACCAAGTGGAAATGAAGCATTTGCTTAAATGAGTATATAAATATCACCAGCTTAGCATTTTATCTGTGAAATAAGGACGATCTTTTCAAAAAGCTGCAACGATTCCTGTATTTCATTACTGTACAGAGGATTTAATATCTGTAATACATCAAAGAAGAAAGCAACTTATGTTGTCATCTCAAGCTATGACAACGCAAAAATAATGGAACAAATTAATGTCACCACTCTTCCCATATATCACTGAAACATGCAAATTAGTACTTCATATAAATGTTTTCAAATGGATAGCGAAGAATATAATACTAATGCAAATATTCCTGCCATCATATTTATGTAAGAAAGATCATAGTATAGGCACATTTTCAAATGTATGCTGAAACTGACAGCTGAAAGACACAAATCAATTCTGTGTGTGAAATCATCTTATACTCACTGACAATTTTCTGTCTAAGAATGAAGTAGCCATCAATTGAAAGGTTAGTTTCACCATTTAAGTGCTTTGCTCATATCGCCAGGTATCATTCTATTAGATGTGATAACTATTTTCCTTCCTTTAAAGTGAGAAGCAGGATTCAATACTTCCAGCCATATAGTTCCCCCTCTATGAGGTCCTGTCATGTTACAATTAATTGTGAAAGTGAGGTGATCGATAAATAAGCATGGAAAATTAATTTCATCCTATAATGAACAAAAAGAAAAAGGTTTTCCACCCTTTTTACGCAAAGTAATAATTGCCAATGTCAGTCCTTACGTTCTTCCTCCTTCCCCATTACCATAAATGAGTACAACCAATTAAAGCAATTTAAATTGCATAATAATTTGTGTTGCATCAAGAAACTGCTTCAGAACAACTGAAAGTTTCTGACAGTTATTGTCATACTTTGCATACCATACTGATACAACAAGGATGGTACTCTTTTTTACAAAATAAATAATTTATTCTGAGTAAGAAATAAATACTGTATTAAATACTAAAAAACTAATTACACATAATCTCATTTCTTTTTTTAACATAATATAAAACAACAACAAATATTGTCAGCTGTATTTTTGCTTTAGCTGTTAGAATTGCTCTGAAATTTAAATGAGAACTCAAATATTTCATTTAGAACAAGAATTACCAATTAAACACTCAGCCAACGTACAGCAAGGAACAATATCCTTCAACATCAGGTATTATTAAACACTAATGCAAGCTCTCCTCCACTGTTTGACACTTTCACCTCTGTAACTTCAACACAAAATGGTTTAACTGCTCTGTTTACACTTGAAACATGATTATATAACTTTGTAAAAGATAGTCAAGTAGATAATCTGACAAATGTGACTAACATTTTCATTTGTGACAGAAACATATTTCAATACGGATGATACTTGACATTCATTCAAATCTTTCTTATTGTTTCTCCATAAACTGGAGGAACGTTTTCAGAATTCAGATAAACAGCTCTACATTCCAATACTCAAGTATCTCAAAAGTTAAATTTCATGGCTACACATGCTTAAGACAATACAAAAGTGCCATGTAATAACATAATGTCATCTAAAAGAATACATATACTTAACTATTTTTTTGTAATTAATTCAATTATTATAAATGAGACAGAGAGAGAGAGAGAGAGAGAGAGAGAGAGAGAGAGAGAGAGAGAGATTACATACAAACTTTCAATGTGCGGAATTATGTCACAGACCTGAAATAAATTTACAAAAGAATTTTTGCCGAGCTCTCTCTATCTAGTTTCCCTTTTTACTGCAGAATCATTCACACAAAGAACTTGTGGAATGTTTCTTAATGCCGACATGCTATGGGCATTTTTCCGAATGAAACAAAAAACACCTGAAACTGAAAACCATATTTTTTCATGAAATACAGAAGAAAAGCTGCCTTAATCATGTATTGCCATGAAAAATACAACCATTAGCTTTTCCTGTGGAAGTTAAGGCCATTACTTCTCTCACACTGCTAACACATAAAATCATGTACAAGAAACATTCCTCACATCCAATGTATTATTCTCAGCTGTAACATAACTAACAATCATTTATTTTTTAAAGTCAAAAACAAAAATTTGCATAGTTTCGAAATTAATTTTGATTCTGCACAGATCTCCAGTGCAGGTTACTTGAAAATATTTATTTGAGTCTACAAATGTATCAGTGAATTGTAACTTTCCAACATTAACTGTCATAACTAAAATCATATTTACCTATACTGCAGCCATTAAATAATGGTAACTTCAAAACATTTTTATGGGCAACAATTTACTCATACAGAAACATAGTTACAACATTATTACTGTTACATACAATACTACAAAAACACCACATTCCTTAATTGGAAGAATGTTCTTTTCCAAAAATCTCTCTTCAAGAGCAATTAAAAGCTGCTTTTACAGATGACATAAAAGTTAGTTTCCCTAGTAACAACACACAATATGGGTTCAAAGAAATGAGTTTTAACATAAAAATATATTGGCACATTTCATGTTCCACTTTGATAAGTTTAAAAATGATTCTGTCTAGATTTTTGTAGTAATATCCTATAGGTACATGATTTGAATGATGCTTACACAACCATGGTTAGCCAATTATTAATCACGCCTATCTTCCAATACATTCTTTACATACAGATGTTGAGTTACAAAGTTAAAAGCGAAAGACAGAAGTCCTGGAAGAGGCTTTAAGCCTCCAGTCACTTTCGCTGAGCTGGAGGCATGTACAACTGTTGCTGGATGCGTGGAGGTTTACGATCTGCACCTGCACTCTTTATGTACGGCCTTGTGCCACCTCGGCGAAATTCAAGTATACCTGTACCAAACAACAAGCATTATCAAAATATCTAACCAAATATGTATTGTATTAGCTGCAGTTTCCATTAATGTAGATTGCAGATTAACACTAGATGAATGAGAACCATATAAGAACACACAAGAAATTTTAAAATTTGGTGAGAGAGGTTTATAGAAACTGAAGGAACACTAATTAGGGGTTAGAGAAGTGTAACAGACAAATGCTAAAATACTTCTCCTCGGGTGACTATAGGGTAATACCAAATGCCTGAATGGTATAATGAATTTTTACATCATTATGAAAAGTAATGTAGGTGGCAAAGAAACACTTGAACAACTCAACGGACAAATAATTCTTCTCAGAGATAAAACAACCACAACGTAAATATGGGGAATGATGTAGAATTATTGTACAGGGAGGGGGCAGTGGGGAGGGGAAGGTATCAGTGTTGCTTTTAGAGTGATGCAATACTTTTCAACTAGTTACAGTGTTACAGTTACTAGTTACAGTGAGGAAGTTGTTAGATGGACTATACCCTGGGAAGACAAGCAATCAGAAATTAAAGATTGGATTGCAAAGCTTAACCAGACAGGGATATGGATTTGGATCATAGGCTAACAGTGAAAGACTAGAGAGTCCCTACAAGAAGTGGGATAGTAATAAGAATGAGGGGACGTGAAAATTATATGACTGAACTATGCAAGAAGCTTTCTGGTAGTAGAGTGGATGATGAATGGAGTATTACTGTCCATCTCCAGCAATTTCTCATTGAAATTGATTATGGTGTGTGAGCTGCTTCTAGTTACGAGAACAATTTATGTATACAACATGAGCCCATTTATGTAGTGACTAACTGTCCATGGGGGATATGTGGTTGAATTAGCTGTATTCCCAACATTGTCAAGCTTCTGTTACTGTCTTCTACGATCCTGTTCAAACATATAAATCTCAAATTTTTGAATTTTTACTTGTGTGATCTTCAAGCCCTTTCTGAACCGCTCCATGTTGCTCTGCAGAGGGTCTACATGACGACTGAAGCTTCTGCTAGTACACGTATTCTAATTTCTTCATGGGATGCTGAACTGGATTGCTCAAAGCCAAGCAGTATGGTTAAGTCAACTAACTATTTGATATACACACAATCACATTAATGTGTAGCACCTGATCTTTATCAATACAGACCCAGTGTGAGCAGCACAAATTCTATTTTCCAAATTGCTCATATTTGCTCTTCAAGCGACCGATTAACACCTGCAGTTTTTCAGGTGTGAACTGGAGGAGCTTGACCATCTGTATAATGCATTCTTGTTCCTCTGCAAGCAGTTAAGGCTTGGTTAAAAAGTTCTTCATCAAAAGGGTGTCAAATTTCCAGACTGTTTGTAGAAGATTTCTTGTGGGAAAAAAGCCACCAAATATTGTGAAGCTGTGAGCACACAGTCTTTGTTAGGACCATTTTCTCATTGGAGATTTCTCACGGAATGTCACTCTGGCATACAATTTGACAAACAGAAAGCCATCAAAGGGACATCACAAGCATAAATGAGAAACTACGCAATAAAACACTCCAAACTGTGCAAGATTGTATTTACAAATTTTTGATCACCAATGAGAGGGAGAGAGCTTCCATTTTATTGAAAAACTTATCCACATAACCTCATTACACACATAGACCTGTCTGAGTTGACAGCTTTGTAAGAATAGAAATAAACGGAGTCTTCCCCACTACCCGAAAATTTATGAGACCTGCTGAATGAGAAAAAATAAAATAGCCGTAGGCCATGAATGATGTGGAACAAATCTTTAGGCAATGCAGCAGCTGTTAAAATGACACACTCATGAGCTGGCAATATCATGGAATATAATGCCAGTACCAGCACTAATATGTATATACAGTGTGAACATTTCATAATATGTAACAGCAAAAACATATTTTCTTCAAATCTGTATTAATAACATGTGCACTGTAGGCATCAGTACGAGCCACTACCCCACAAAGAGGAAACCTGTAAGTTTCCTTGAGCTATGAGCTGAAATCAGACACAAGCAAAATCTTGAAGTTGATGTTCTGTATTTAAATAATAAAGACAGCTAAAATAATATACCCACATGAGGGTGTACTACATGCAATAATACACATAAATATCAGACGCACTGGGAGTGTGCGAATAAAGCCTGTAAGTGTTGTAAGCTTTATTTCAAACAACCTTTGCAGAGTGGTAAAGTTTAAGCTTCTAAAGCACTGAAACATATATAAAACATTAAATAAAAATAATTAAGACATTAAACATATGGGGGAAAGTATCTCTGGAAATACTAAAAATTCTCGTTATGAAAGAAAATGTTTGCTAATCATGTGCAACGGTACTCCAGTTCAAACAGGATTGTTTGGACATTCTCTGTTCAGCGCATCTCTTCATCCTGATTTGCCTTTTCCCATCAGCTGGTTCCCGCATTACACAATGTATGTTTTCTTACACGTATGAGGCCTCCTCCTCTTATCTCGCGAAATACTCCCTTTATTATTTTGATTCTATATTCATACAGTGCCACCTAACTCACTGAGTATTTTTTGTACAGGTAAGGCAAATTTGAAAGTAGCATGTCAATTACGTGAACCATCTTCCATTCACACAAATAATATGACGGCATCTGGTACTGCCTATTAGTGCCTGAGATATTCAAGTTACACATTGGTTGGCAAAGCTTAAGGATGAAAGCAACTTTTGCATGATGTATCACTGCCATGAAACTTAGTCCCATGCATAGGAGGTGATGGTGTGATTCATTAAAACAGGGCCCAGAGCCATCATTTGGATTGGATGACTTCACTTGGGGAAGAATCATTGGGAAACTGGAAGAAAAATTAAGTGTGATGAATGTAGCATAGGAGGAAATGCTGTAGTATAGTACAGAAGATGTCTGCAAGAAATACGTTAGGAGGCAACCAGAAATGACACTTTTATTCAAAGAAACTGAATTCACTGCAACTGATGATGACATTACAATGGGTGGGACATTGTCCGTAACTGGGCGGGTGATCACCATGGACGGCAAGGCATGGCCCCAAACATGGTTTCATATTGGCTACAAGGTAGGTCAGGAGTTCTTTGTAGTAGAATGTTCCATTTATCCACTAGCATGGCTGACAACTGCTGGATGGTCATTGGAGTATGTGGACATGCTGCAATAATATGTCTCCCCAACACAACCCATACATTCCTGATGGGATTTAAGTTGAGGGAATGGGCAGGCTACTTCATTTACTGAATATTCTCTGTTCCAAGTGCTGCTCTACCTGCAGCGTTTGACGTGGTTGTGCACTGTAATCCATAACAATGAAGCCGGGGCATAATGCACTCCTGAAATGATGTACATGGGGGATGAGTACAGGGTCACGCTAATATCGAGCAGTGGGCTACATTCATCACACTTAATTTTTCTTCCACTTTCCCAATGATTCTTCCCCAAGTGAAGTCATCCAATCCAAATGATGGCTCTGGGCCCTGTTTTAATGAATCACACCATCATAGCGCAAAACTGCTTGGTGACTGACACGCTCTTTTCCTGTTCCTTCAACTGTCTGTTGTTGTCCATTTTGAGCTATAGTCACCCTGACCTCATACTACATGATGTCCAGCTTTCTATGCTTGACTGGAAGACCTCTGGCAACATGCTCCTGCACTTTCATCCATTTTCACCAAGTTGTTAATATTTTACACTACATTATTTATCTTGTCCTTAGTTTTACACAGTAGTCTATTGTACAACTGTCAGTGGTTTTGAGATCATTTGCAGGCAGGAATTTGGCACTTGTGTCACAGCATTAAGATATTCTGTGGAGATGTTATAACCTCTCTGTCTGTTCTTCCACTTTCTGATCATCACTATGTCTGAATACTAAGCAATTACATGCATTTTCCCCAATCTTGTGAATACAACTTCTTTAAGGTGTTCCTCCTATTTAACCTTTGTGTCCCAGTGCAATGAGTTTTTAGATTAAAAAGGTTTTAGTTGGCACAAAACTACTGTAATAATTACCCTTACAAATTTGATGGCCAACATGCTGCTTCTCCTCTGAAAAATGAGCTTTTCCCACTAGTATTAGTCAAGCATACCAGCATTTGAAACACATTTATTTATAGAAATGACTGGGCTGTTCACCATGTACAGTCAGTGACATAATTTACAAGACCCCTGCCTCATCGTTATGCTGCACTGCTCCGTTATACTCTCTGTTAAATACAGCGCAACATGCAAGGTGATGAAGTGCTACTACTATACTGTCCAAAGGTGTGAAGCCGAAAAACAGTCCAAATACTGTGAAACTGTTTTACATAATGTGAGGGACTATATTGCAGCTGATTCATTTATCTGCCCTATCTATTTGCTGTATTCAATAAGCTAACAAAAAAATGCTGTTTAGTGTGCACTGCACTAATACAAATGAATTACTAATTATCATGATAACATTATCAAAAAAGTATTTTTTAATAAAACAAACTATTCCAAATTGTCACGGATTAACAGAATAATATGCACTTTCAGCTTCAAAACCATATGTCTCTACATTCAGCACACAGTCATACTGAATGCGTTACAAGACTACCACAAAGGTAAGCAAATGTAGCACTGAGAGTAATACATAACAAAATTCAGTTAACAAATAATTCAGTACCACAATTAAATCAATACAGTTGGCAGAAACAGAAAAAAGGAGGCACAAATAAGTGTGGAATTCAGTAAGTTTTTCAGCTTCAAATCTACACGACACAGAAGCAAGGTCATGATGAAACTTACGGGAAACAAGCTGTCTTAGGATTTCCATACTGATTGTTGATCTGCCTGCTAGTGGCTTTTCACATAAGGGGTAAAAATCTCCAGCAAGATTAGAACTGAAAACTAACACATCCTTCTGCTTGAAGGGTACACACTTTACGACTAAGCTATTGTACGATTGTGTCAAACAGGGCTGCCTTGTTAGTTAAATAGTTTTGTGTTCCACGGATCCACTGCACGATAAATCATAATGATGTAAAATGAGTCATTTTACATTCACATTGCAAGTTACTTTGTAAATATGGCCACATGCTGAACAATTACAAGGATTTTTTTTTTTAAATTAAATCCAAAGCTATGTGTCAGTAATTCAGATCCACCACCTTTTATGCATTACATTAACAGAAATTCTTCTGCAGGGGAGGAGGAGTTGTCAAGAAGAAATTTTTTCAGTTTGTTTTCAAATTTTACTTTGCTGTCTGTCAAGACATTTTATATCACTGGGTAAATTATCAAAAGTTTTAGTTGTGGCATTGTGCACCATTTCTGTGCTAAAGACAACCTTAATGTGGAGCAATGAATGTCATTTTTTTTCTGGTATTGTAATTATGTGCATCACTGTTCCTTGTTGTCACAATGATGACAAAGACAGAAATTGTACAGCGCAAATAACAAACTAAGCTGCAATTTCTGTTGGAATGAGCTTCCTGGACTCTAAATCATAAATCTACTACATCTGGGTCATCCCTAACATGAGGATAATTCAGAATATTTAACCTAAATTACAAGAAAATATAAAATGAATTTACCAGGATAATTCTCTACCAAACCAGGAAGTAAATCAACAATTACATGGTTGCCAAACATATTCTATAAGATTGCCAATTCTCCATTAAACTTGTAACAGGCAGAATGTATTTGCTCAGGCAATGTGATCCTTGAGCTGACTGGCACCATGAACGCTCACCCTTCAAAGACACAGTGGTGCTGGCTGCCACTGCAGTGACTGGGAGTATAAATAACTAATAAAGACCAATGAGTTTTATTTGCATTTCTGTAACTATGATTTGGGTAAAGTGTAGTTACGAATAATATTCGGATACACTGACTGCCACTTGAACATTATACATAAAGAGCATGGAAAATTATCCTCTGTAGCTGTTGTAGGTATTTTTGTTTTTCTGTCTTAACCCTCAAGCAGATGTGTCATTCTTCATAACACAATGGGCGTGCAGCGTACTTTGCACATATGTAAAGAATATCTGTCTTTATCTTACTGAGGTAAACATGTACGAGCAAAATCACAGTTTAATCTCCGTTTAATAAAACGATGATTTAATAAATGTACAAAATATGAGCTAAAGCACCTTTAGTTAAATAATAATGAAATAAACTTTCATTATATCAGTCTGCTGCCATGAAAAAGTGCTATCCAACAAAAATGACCTACTTGAAGCATTAAACAGTGCAGCTGCATCATATCCTAACCAATCGTTCATTTGATTACTAATTTCTCTTTTAGACTACCTCATTATGAGACTATGCTGCTAGTTTGTAATATGGGTCATTTTCTTGCATGTATTGTTAATTTTTTGTCACCTAGTTTGCTGTTTATTTTATGTTGCTGCCACTCATTTGTACGTAAGACAAACGCTTTATTACTGTTTGGCTGAAGCAATGACGAAGGAATATGTATGTGGTTGCAACTACAAAACAGCTACGGCACAAGACAGTGTTAGTTGTGGTTGGTGTACTTTATACCCACTTAGGGGTTAAGTAAACTGCAAACTAAGAAACTAATTCACTGGAAGCAATTCACTTTTTTAGCATCACCAGACACTATTACATTATGCGTAAATGAAATTAATTAACTTTAAAATTATATACGTGAAAACAGGTTTCCTTATAAACGCCTGCATTGGTACCACCTCTATGACAAAACAAATGAAAAAGAACATAGTACTGCTTGTGAATAACACATTTTGTAATCAGAATTCATATGCTGCAAATAACCTACAGATTCAGATCACAAACACAAACAACGTAAGGGAATTTTTCACAATGACTGAAAAATAGAACTCAAAAGCAGAGTACATAATTAAACAAGTGAATCACTGCAGTGCGAGTTTAATTCCAGATTCTGATAACATTGAAGAAGAAGCAGTTGTGATGAGAATGTGAAACAAGGAACAAAAAGTGTGATCAGTAATGTGTTAAATACATTAATCAATTATTTATAAAAACCAGAGACAAAAAGCATCGTCTAATTGTAACTATTACAAGATAACTGCTGGTGATGCTTTGTCAATAATAGCAAAAAGTGCCTGACGAATGAGCTTTTCAAGCATCAGACAGCTTAAGACAGAGAGGAACCAAAGTAACAAGAAGAGGTTATCTTAGGTGAGCGTGGGATGGAATGTCTATACAGTATCTCGCAGTTGGCGCATTTTCCTCTCAGTTGTTTCATACTAACGTGCCTTTTAGGCTATCATAATATATGTGAATTATCAAGGTGTAACTGTTAAAACAGACTGCTATTTCGAACATCACGGCACTTGTGGTCAATCTGCCTCAGTGGACAAAACTAATTTTAATTTCATTTCATGTTGGAGGCTATAGTAAATGTTTAATAACACTTTCAAGATAGTAACCGCACATGTTAACTTGTCTCTTGAGACAATTGCTCATCGGCTCTTGTTTAACTGGAAAGTTCTGTGTCACACAAATAGAGTCAAACCAGAAGGACAAATAGGCATGGAGATTAGATAGCTCACTCTTTACATCACTGTGGAATAACTTGAAAAAGTTAAGCATTGGTAAGGCAATTCGTTTCGATGAAATGATGTTGGTGAAATAAATTAAAGATTTTGAATGAAACCTAAAGCATTTCTGTTTTGAAATCACCCGTACACAGCTAAATAGAGCCAAATACATCTAACTGAAGATTTCTTTGAGTAATTTTGAACATTTTGGTAACTCACAATCACAGTGGGGAGTGTCCATCACTGTCGCTGTCTATCCCAGTGCAATGCAATCCCCAAGTAGCATCCTACGCAATCATCAAGGAGCTCAGTGGTGGTATGGTTTCATGAAGATAATCAAAAAGTGAGAATAAAAAATTTTACAAATCACAAGAAATGAAACATGGGAGTTTCCACAGAAACAATACGGTTTAATTTTTCCTTAAGAAGCATAACTACTTCATAGTAGTCCTGAGGGATGCAGGACGTAGGGATTGGCCAAGCTATGTTTCTGGTACAAAATACTGTAAGAACTCCATATTCCATGTGCAGGTGTAGAGTTACAATAGCGGTCTGCTGAAAGTTTATCCCATGAGGAACAGCTGTAATTGGCCACACTCTGACATAGTTGGAACTTCACTTTGTGGAAGAAGGTCAAAAATAATGCATACTTATTTTGTAATAGGTGCCAACACTCAATAGTTTCTTACAGAATGACAGTAAAAGTTTTCACACTACTGCATCAGTTCACACACATGGTGTAATACCAAGCGAGTTGGTAGTGTTCAAATTTTTTGTGCTCCGCATTCAGATATAGTCTAATGTTGTCATTTTTTTCCTTTTGTTGTCACAGAAGTATGTGCCATCAATGACATCAACATTTGTTTGACATTGAAAAATACAATGGAATTATTTACAAAATAAATAAGCATTTCAAAAATTATTACAATTAGAATTCCAAAATATCAGTTTTAAATGTTCGAAGCATAAAAAAGCAAATCACCACCAGCAATGTGTGAAGAATGTGAAACTGAACTTACAGTGCAATGATTCATTCATTTAATTATCTTCACCGCTTTTGAGTTCTATTTTTCAGCCACTGAGAATAATTCCATTGCACAGTTCACTTTTGTGATTTGAAACTATATGTTATTCACAGCATACAAAATTTGATTAAAAAATGCAAACGGAAACCTGTTTTCAAGTACGTAACATTAAAAGTAATTATTGCTATTTACGCACAAAGTTACCAGCATCTGGTGATGCTAAAAAAGTTAATCACTTCCAGTGAAAGAGTTTTTTAGTTTTCAGTTTGCTTAAGGCAGAAAAATGAAATAACTTACAACAGCTACAGAAGAGGATACTTTTACTTCACATGTGGCAAAGGCGTTATCGACCATACGCCTGCCCAATGAGCCTCTTCCACTTCTGCCTGTTCAATGCGCTGTTTGTCCAGTTGCTGTTGCTGTTCATCCTAGTTGTGTCCTCCCGAATGTTATCCCGCCATCTGATTCTCTGTCTCCCTCTTCCTCTCATTCCATCTATTGTTCTGCTGAATGCCATTCTAGGTAGTCTATTCTCTGTCATTCTTGCTATATGGCCTGCCCAATTCAACTTTCTCCTCTTGTGCACTTCGACGAGGTTACGGTGTTTGTAGAGCCCTCTTAATTCTTCATTTCTTCTTATTCTCCATTCCATGTTATTTTCGTCGTATACAGGTCCAAAAATTTTCCTTAGTACTTTTCTTTTGAATATTATCAGTTTTTCCTCATCTTTCTTTCTAAATATTAATGTTTCACATCCATACAACATCACAGGTATAATGGTCGATTGATATAAGCGGATTTTGAAGTTACTGCTAAGTGACCTTTTTCTTAGAATTTTGATGAAACTAAAAAGTGTCTTGTTTGCTGTTGATAAACGGGCATCTATTTCTACATCTGTTCTGTTGTTATTACTAAAAAGACTTCCTAGGTACTTGAAGTGGTCAACGGTCTTGAAACTGAAGCCATCTACAGTCAGAGGTGCATCTTTTCTAATTTTCTTACTTATGGGCACGTACTCTCTTTTCTTCACTAACATGTAATCCTATTTTCTCAGCAATTTTGTAGTAATTTTGCATCATCTTGATTAATTCTCTTTTGGAACTACTTATTAGTGCTACATCATCTGCATAGGCAAGTCTTGTAATGTTCACATCCCGTAGCTGGATCCCTCGTGGACTGGTTTTAGAAAATTCTCTATCGATCTTCTCTAGGACAAGGTTAAATAAAACAGGTGAAATGGCATCCCCTTGTCTCAGTCCAATGTACACCTTAAAATCTTCAGTTTCTCTTGCCAGTGTCTTTATGCAACATAAAGTTTCATCTATACACATTTTAACTAATCTGATTAATTTTGATGATATTTTAAATTCCTTCATTATATTTAGGAGTGTCTGTCGGTGTATGCTATCATAGGCCTTTTTAAAATCTACGAATAGTATGTGGACATCTACATTGAATTCCCACGCCTTCTCAGTTACTTGTCTTACGGTGAATAACTGATCTAAAGTGGATCTGTTTCTGTGGAAACCGCATTGGTAGTCCCCAATCAGTTCTTCTGTTATTGGTATCAGCCTGTTTAATAGGCAGCTCGATAAGATTTTGTAGGTGGCATCCAGTAAGGCAATTCCTCTGTAGTTATCACAAACAGGTGGATCATTCTTCTTAAATATGGGGCACACAATTGCAGTTTTACAATCTGCAGAAATGGACAGAAGAGGATAACTGCCAAAATAATTTTCCTAGCTCTTTATTTATGAAGTTCAAGTATTTAAAAAAAAAAACTTTGAGAGTATATATAACATAAAGGAATTGTCACAATTTAACTGTACACAGATGTCAATCTGTAAAATTATCAAATTGTTTAGCTAGAACACATGAGTATAATTTCTACTGTCATCCAACTGGTTTGAATTTCAGAGAAGTGTAAAAACAAAAAAACAATGTTCACAATATGAACGAAGAATCATCTTTTATGACGGAAATATATCAGCAATTACCTGAAAAGTGGTTCTGATTATTCTGTGGAGGCAGTGAGTCAGAGGAGCTGCTAAAGGCACTGGATGACTGTATACTCTGCCCTAAGCCTTCCTAGGAGCGAAAAACAATGCAATTAAGAACATGAAGTATGTAAATTCAACTGAATTTTTCATTTACATTTTAAATATGTCTAGCAATGTATGTAGTAGCTGTTATGTAAAAAGGCAAGGCAAAGAATTGAAATTTTACAAGATATAAACAAAGAAATAGTCAATGAATTTCTGCTTTATCTGATGCACTTTAAAATAGCCAAAACACAATGGCCAAACTTGTTACTTACATCTGTAATTGGTATGCAGTCATCCTGGAGAACTTCCTCATAGTTACCATATTCCACAAACCTCACAACACAAGTCCTATCTGACACACCAGTAACTTCCGCATTGTAATACTGCAAAAGATCGTGCCGAATTACCAAATGTAAACACAAATTATTCTTTTGTAACTCAGTAAGATATTGCCATTTATCTTTACAAAATACACTAACGCAACTATCAGGTGGTTATAATTAAAGTGCAGCTAGTCACAGATGCCCAATGTGAGCTGGTGTGAGCTGTAATTATTGTAAGGCAGCAAAATTAGGTACATGTGCTAATGCATAATTGATTTATGCAAAAAATCATGTGCAGATCTGGGACTGTACATAGTTTGACAAGCCATAATGTGAGTGAACAATATGGCTACTGAGAAGTGAGACAATATGCTTTCAGCAAAACTGTTATATGTGAACAATAGCAATTACAGTGCTGCAATGAGAGAGTACCACTGACTGAAAGGTTCGACGAGAGGCCCAATGTCGTTAAATGGTTGAAAGAAGATGACAGTAAAAAGTGAAAACATGGGTGACCTTGGTGTGGCACCTGGAAGGCACCTATCCTGTTGGAAGTTATTGGTGAAGTTGCTGTTGCTGCAACTGAACATGCAGCATGAGTCCCAGGTAGTGCTAATGCTTGTGCTCATGCAGTGTCACGAGAATTGTCCATCCCATGGTAGACACTGCAGAAAGTTTTACAATCTATTTTACACTGGTATTTATAAATGATCCAGACGTTTCAGCGACTGAAATGTCATGATACGCAGCAACATTCTAAATTTGTTCTTAGGTTTCTGGCAAAGAATGAAGTTGTTGACAAGTGGCCAGACAATATACTATGGAGTGATAATGCCCATTTGCCACTACAGTGTGCAGTGCATACACAGAACTGCCAGATTTGGGGTACTGTTAAACCACGTGTTGTACACAAAGAGCCACTGCATTACCAGTATGTGACTGTGTGATGTGGATTCACACACTCCTATATTCTGTCTGTTCTTTGAAGAGAACACGTCAAGAAGGCCTGTCAGGTGCATCAAGACATCTGCACACTATCGAGACCTCTTTGCAGAGCAAGCAATTCCTGCTTTCCCATGCAATATTGAGCAACACCATGCAATACGGAGCAACACCTCCTGTTGCTCAACCAGTGAAAATCTGCTTAATGCAACTTTCCACAGAGAGGTCTGCTTAACGCAACTTTCCACAGAGAGGTTTCCCAGATGTATGGCCTAAAAGATCACCTGATCTGAACCCATGAGACTTTTGGTCTGGGGATATCTAAAAGAATGTGTTTACCAGGGACACAGTCAGTCTCTATTCAAACTGAAGGCCAGTATACAAGACCACATTGCTCGGGTTCCACTGGGCCTGTTGCAAGCAACTGTTGATCACGCTGTTTTACAGATGCAGCATCCCTCTGACATCCCCAGTGCTCACACTGAACAAATTGTGTGAGCAATGGTTAGGAATAATTCAACAGTATGCTTTCCTCATTTGTTTGGCCTTTTCTGTCAAAGTCCCATTCCTAATGCATTTTATGGAACCATCTCTTTCTTGAATTCACAGTGCCAGATTTGCCCCCGGTGGCCAAAATTGGAACTAATTTTTTTCCAGCATACATCTGTTCCACATCAATGCAGCAGAATATTTACCAAATTTCACTTTTACAGCCCACATTGGACCTCTGTGAGTAGCTCCATTTTAATTATAACCACCCGGTACTTAGCAGGCAACATTTTTTCCCATATGTAACAACCAAGAAGGAATTAAGATATTGCGTTCATGGTTCCACACCAAAGTTTAAAAATCCATGTTTTACAGGAGATAACCAGTATACCGCTTGATTAAAGCCATACCCCTTGTGAATAATGCTGCACAAATGAAAATAAAAATTTTTATTTCCCTGTGAGAGTCTTCCTAAACATTAGTTACTTAAAACAACTATTATTAAGACAGAATAAATTATTGTGATGATCCACGTGCAAATTCATACTAGCTTACCAATCAGTATAATAAATTATAAGACACATATAACTGCTAGCTCTCTGGCTGAACAATTAACTACGGCTCACTATACTCAAGAGTGTATAATTCAATCAGCTGGGTAGAAAATGCTAAGGCTACTGAAACTGACTGTTGAATCAAGAAAATTCATACTGCCATGTCTTCTTTTTATCAATCAGTTATGAGTCCTCCGATCATTATATGTTGGCATATCACATGAAATGTATACAGAGTGTACTGAAAAGGAGTTAACAGCTATGAAGATTCATACAAACTTACTCATGTGACTTACAGACATAGTCATGTTATCATTTTGAAAGAAAACTGATTAAGTTCTGACTCACATGTTACACTACTATAGAAATGCGGCACTGCAAGTGCTACCAGCAGTCACAGCAAAGATGGCCGCCTTACCAGTTCCAAACATGGTCACTGTGTGTGTGTGTGTGTGTGTGTGTGTGTGTGTTTGTTTGAGTCGAAGTCTGCGACAACTGAGCAAAGTAATTTTCACACAGAGTATGTTAAAGATCCTCCCAGTAGGCTTACTACTCATGAGTGGCATAAATGTTTTATTGAAACTGGATGTTTGGTAAGACGTAACAAATCCACAAGTCATCCCCATGCATCTGACAACGTAAACAGTCCTGCAAAATAAACATGGGTGCTTCCTGAGAGCTGGGTGTCAAAATCGACCCAGTGTGCTTCACGAGAGCTGGACATCCCACGTAGGACTGTTTGGTGTGTCTTAAGAGAATGGTTGAATCCCAACCCGTACAAGTTTACAATTGCACAAGATTTAAAAGACTGATGGGACTGTTCATAATGATTTTTTCACTGGTAAGATTATCTTTAAATGATGACTAACTGAAACCCGCAGCTGCCGACAGGTGTTGTTGATACACCTCGATGTGCCCGGTTGGGGCACACATTGTCAGCTGTCCACATCGAGGTGTATCAACAACACCTGTCGGCAGCTGAGGGTTTCAGTTAGTCATAATTTATTCTAGGGAAAAGCTGCACGGTCATCAACAGTAACTGTTCTTTCGAGAACAGTTACTGTCTTCATATATATATAGTTAAAAGGCTACCCAGCCATTGACCTTCGTCTGTGCGAATGCGCACAGGTTGCCCAAACTCTTACGGGAATCGCCAAAGCGTGCGCGAGTAATGAGTGGATGGGCAAATGTCTATAAGGTACTTTACATATGTAGACTTGTGGACAGTTGGGAATGTGAGTCTCACGGGAGGTGTGCATGGGATAAGTCCCTGCAGTCACGCTATTCATCTGTGCCTCGGTGGCTCAGATAGATAGAGCATCCGCCATGTAAGCAGGAGATCCCGGGTTCGAGTCCCGGTCGGGGCACACATTTTCAGCTGTCCACATCGAGGTGTATCAACAACACCTGTCGGCAGCTGAGGGTTTCAGTTAGTCATCATTTATTCCAGGGAAAAGCTGCATGGTCATCAACAGTATCTGTTCTTTCAAGAATAGTTACTGTCTTCATATATAAGATTATCTTTAGTGATGATTGACTTTACACTGAATTGGTCAATTTAATAAACACCACTATAGTATCTGGGGCAGTGAAAATCCACGAATATTTCTGGAACATGAATAGGATAGCAGAAAATGGAGTGTGTTTTGTGCACTGAATAACAGCAAAGTTTATGGAGCATTCTTTTTCCAAGACAAAAGTCTCAAAGGAATCGTATACTTAAATATACTGGAAGACTTTTAATCTCCCAGATCGATAATGATGATCAAGAAAGCACCATACTTCCTCTCCAATGTCAAGGATTTCCTTGATGTCCACTATCCATGTAATCTGACGGACCAATTGATTGTTTAATTGAGAGGGGTATGGGAGCAAACGGTGAGGTCATTAGTCCCACGATTCTAAAGTGAGTTACAGAAGAAAGAGGGTCTGCTAAAAGTGGATGGACTCAGTCAGGGGAGTCAAATTATAAAATAATGAACATTAAACATACACACTAAAAGCATAAAAGTTGAGAGCAAATCTAAAAACCGGAAAAAAGGGGGTGGTCATGGGGCACAGACTGTGAAGACTGCAAAAGAAGTCCCAACTACAACCAACGCATCCCTGCTCCAAAACTAAAGGAGAACTTTATATCTGGAAATAAAAACCACTTTCACGGAGAAAACCGAGGACCAGGTCATCAACCATCTGTGGATCATCTGCTAATATTAAATTTAAGGAAGCAGGGAGACTATACTGAAAGAAGGGGACATGCCACCAATATGTGAGATATCGTCAGTCTGGCACCACAACCACATTGTGGGGGTGGGTCATTAGGTAGGAGGAAACAATGGGTGAGCCAGATACGACCAATGCGTAAACGGCATAAAACGGTGGACTCCTTCCGAGAGGAGCGGAAAGAAGAGTGCCAAACTGCAGTAGATTCCTTGACTGTGCGGCGTTTATAACTATGAGCAGTGGCGCTCCAAATGGCACTCCACTGTTGGGCAAAGAGAGATTTGACGTAGATCTACATATCCACAGCTGGAATCATGAAAGGAAATGGAGGGGGGGGGGGGGGCGGGGGCTTAAGTATCTGCTTCTCTAGCCAAAAGGTCAGCCAATTCATTCCCTTGGATACCCAAATGACTTGGGACCCAGAGAAAGATGACTCAACAGGCGGGACACTCAAGGGCAGATAGAATGTTATGGATAACAGAGACCAAAGGGTGACTAGAGATGCATCGTTCGATAACCTGCAGGCTGCTCATGGAGTTGGAAAAAATTAAAACACTGTGGAGGGAGGCCTGAGAAACAAAAAGGAGGGCCCTGTGAACGGCTAGAAGCTTTGCTGTGAACACACTACATGATCCTGGCAAGCAAATGGTGCTTGAAGCCAGTAGGAGACGTGAAAGCATATCCCACCTTATCAGCAGTCTTAGAAACATCAGTGTAAAACATGGTGGCACCCTGGAACTCCATAAGGATGGCACATACAAGACACCAGTAAAGCATAGGAGCAACAGAGACCTTAGGACCCTTGAATAGATCGGTCCTAATCCGTGGTCTAGGTACCGTCCAAAGAGGGGGGGGGGGGGGTATGGGAGGAAAGACACGGGTTGCAGTCCAGTGAGTGCAGATGGAGGTCCCAACAGATGGTAGAGATACGCATGCCAACCGGCAATCCCACCTGTGGGTGGGTATTAGAATGGAGACATCCCTCACTGGCGAAGAGCACAGGGTACACAGGATGGTAAGGGAATTGGCGTATGGAGATTGCATAAGAGACAAGGAGTTGGCTCCGTCGAACGTGTAGAGGGGGAGTCCCTGCTTCTGTGAGAAGACTATCAACAGGACTTGTGCGAAAGGCACCGACAGCCACACACACCCCACAATGATGGACAGAGTCAAGGAGTTTCAAAGTGGAAGGAGCTGCTGAGCCATAAATCTGACTTCCATAGTCTACTCTGGACCAGACCAGAGCATGGTAAAGATGAAGAAGAGTGGAACGGTCTGCACCCCAAGATGTGTGGGCCAGGAGGCTGAGAACATTAAGCTTCTGCATGCATGTAGTTTTTAGGTGGCGAATGTGGGGTAGCCATGTCAGCTTGTTATCAAAAATAAGACCCAAGGAACAAGACTGTGCTACAACATCAAGGAGCTGGTTGCCTAAATAACCCACGTTTTGGAGGAAGAAAGCTTGAAGCCATGGGCTGTGGCCCACGCAGAGGCCCATCGTATAGCGCCTTGGAACTGGCACTCAGCAGATGCTGGTTGGTTGGTTTGTGGGATTGAAGGAACCAGACTACTACGGCCATCAGTCCCTTTCTCCACGAACTTGAAACACCCACAAGGAATAAAAACAAACAATGGAGATGACACAGGATAAGAAAGACACAGACAGAAACCCGAAAAAAGGAATTAAAATCAAACAGAGTGTGACAGTGGTTGGCCGACCATAGGAAAAAAAAAAAAAAAGGAAAAGCCAACCACCAAGAAACGCACTAAAAACCCGTCTAAAATCATAAGCCAAAGGCCAGACTAAAAAAAAAAAAAAAAAAAGAGACACACTTAGATCAAGCAATAAAAACGCCCTGCACAAATAAAACTCAAAACTAAATCTGCCATCGCAACGTCATCTGATAAAAGTGCAGGGAGCGTATCAGGTAGCGCAAACGTCTGCCTGAGCAGAGTTAAAAGTGAGCAGTCCAACAAGATGTGGACCACCGTGACAGCTGACCCGCAATGACATAAAGGTGAGTCCTTGTGGCGCAATAAATAGCTGTGTATCATCCAGGTGTGGCCAATGCGCAGCCAGCAGAGGACCACAGAGTCCTTGCGAGAGACCTGCAAGGAGGAGTGCCACGCACCAGTAGCCTCCTTGATGGCCCGAAGTTTGTTGGGTGAAGGAAGGGTGCGCCGTTCTTCACCCCAGGTACGAAGTACCTTCTGCTGCAAAACTGACCTGAGGTCACTCTTTGAAAGGCCAATCTCCAAGGCTGGTGCACTGACAGCATGTTTGGCCAGCGTGTCAACACATTCATTTCCTGGGATGCCGACATGACCTGGGGTCCACACGAGGACCACAGAGCAGCCACAATGGGCAAGAGTATGGAGCGACTCCTGGATAGCCATCACCGACGAGAGTGAGGGGAACACTGGTCGATAGCTCGTAAACCGCTCAGGCAGTCACTACAGATAACTAAGGACTCACTTGAGCAGGAGCGGATATACTCTAGAGTGCGAGAGATGGCGACCAGCTTGGCAGTGAAAACACTGCAGTCAGCTGGCAATAAGTGTTCTTCATAATGATCCCCTACAGTAAGAGCATAACTGACACAACCAGCAACCATCGAACCATCAGTATAGCCAACATCAGAGCCTTGAAACGCGGCAAGGATTGAAAGAAAGTGGCAGTGGAGGGCCTCAGGAGGACTGAGTCCTTCGGGCCCTGGGCCAAATGAAGCCGAAGGCATGGGCGGGGCACACACCACAGGGGTATACGCAGACAGGCCTGGAAAAGAGGTGGAAGAGGGAAAACCTCAAGCCCAGAGAGAAGAGCTCTGACGTGAACCGTGATCGTACACCCTGACCGGGGCCACCATTCCGGAAGATGGACGACCGACTGAGGGGACAGGAGACAATAATTGGGATGCCTCTCTCCACAAGTATGCTGTTGACAAGGCTTGCCAGGAAAGCTCCAGTGCCGAGTTGGATCCCACTGTGAAGGATAGGGTCCAGCAACCGCAATGCGGAAGGGGATGTCGAACCGTACGCCAAGCTCCCACAATCTAGACAGGACTGAATTAATGCCTGGTACAGCCGTAGAAGGGTAGACCGATCGACACCCCAGCTGATGTGACTCAAGCAACGAAGAGCGTTAAAATGCCGCCAGCATGTCTGTTTAAGCTGCCGAATATGAGGGAGGCAAGGTAACCGGGTATCAAAAACCAATACCAAAAACTGACGCGTCTCCACCACAGCAAGAGGTTCGCCGTGGCTCAGGGTGAACAGTGCATCGCCGGCAGAAATGCATAACGCAGGTCTTGGCAGCCGAAAACTGGAAGCCATGCGCTACAGTCCAAGACTGCGCCTTGCGGATGGCGACTTGCAGCTGCCGTTCAGCAGCTGCAATGCCAGTGAAGCTAAAGTATAGGCAGAAGTCGTCAGCATACAGAGAAGCTGAGACAGACGTTCACACCGCTGCAGGAGAAAGACGTTCCCACCGCCACAGCGAGCCCATTAATTGCAATTAAAAAGAGGTAGACACTTAAGACAGATCCTTGCGGTACCCCATTCTCCTGAACTCAGGAGAAACTATGGGAGGCCACAACTTGCACGCGGAAGGAGCGAAGTGACAAAATTTTGTATGAAAATCGGGAGCAGACCCTGAAGACCCCAAACATGAAGCGTAGAGAGGATGTGATGTCGCCATGTCATATTGTATGCATTCTGCATGTCAAAAAAGACGGCGGGCAAAGGCTGTACGGATGGCAGACTCCAGGCACACCAGATTATTGACGGCAGAGTGGTCCTTACGGAACCCACCCTGAGACGGAGCCAGAAGGCCCCGAGACTCAAGTAGCCAACTCAACCTCTGGCTCACCATGCATTCGAGCAACTTGCAAAGAACGTTGGTGAGGCTAATGGGGCGTAGCTGTCCACCTCCAGTGGGTTCTTGCCAGGTTTCAACACAGAGATTACGATGCTTTCCCGCCATTGTGACGGGAACTCACCCTCAACCCAGATACGGTTGAAAAGGTCTAGGAGGCGTCACTGGCAAAATGAGAGATGTTTGAGCATCTGACAGTGGATGCGATCTGGCCCGGGAGCCGTATCAGGGCAAGCGGCTAGGGCACTTTGGAATTTACACTCACTGAACAGAGTATTGTACGATTCAGGGTGGTGCGTGTGAAATGAAAGGCTCCGATGTTCCAACCGCTCTTTCAGGGAGCGGAAGGCCAGTGGGTAATTCACAGAAGTGGAACTTTGAGCAAAATGCTACGCTAAGCGGTTTGCAATTGTGTCAGAGTCAGTACAGACAGCTCCATTCAGTGAAAGCGCAGGTACACTGACAGGGGTCAGATAGCCATAGAGTCACCTAATCTTCGCCCAAACCTGCGATGGAGAGGTACGGAGGCCAATGGTGGAGACATACCTTTCCCAGCACTCCTGCTTGCATTGGCGAATGAGGCGCAGGCTCGTGCACAGAGCTGTTTAAAGGCGATGAGGTGTGCCAATGAGGGATGCCGCTTGTGATGCTGGAGTGCCCGCCTGCGATCTTTAATCGCCTCAGCGATCTCGGGCGACCACCAAGGCACAGTCCTCCGCTGAGGGGACCCAGAAGAACAGGGAATGGCAGATTCTGCTGCAGTAACGGTGCTGGTGGTGACCGAGTGAACCACCGCATCAATGGTGTCATTAGAAAGAGGCTCAATAGTGGCAGTGGAGGTGAACAAGTCCCAGTGAGCCTCATTCATAGCCCATCTGCAGGGGCGCCCAGGAGAGTGACGCTGTGAAAGTGAGAGAAAGTGGTCACTTCCTCACAAGTCGTCATGCACACTCCATTGGACAGATGGTAATAGGCTAGGGCTGCAGATCGAAAGGTCGATGGCTGAGTACGTGCCATGCGCCACACTGAAATGTGTGAAGGCACCAGTATTTAAAAGAGAAAGGTCGAGCTGTGCGAATACTTGCTCAATGATGCTGCCTCGGCCTGTTGCCGCTGATCCATCCTACAGAGGGTTACAGGCGTTGAAGTCGCCCAGTAACAGAAAAGGTGGCGGCAACTGGGCTATCAGTGCAGCGAAGACATGGTGCGGGACATCACCATCTGGTGGAAGACAGAGACTGTAGACAGTAACAGCCTGAGGCGTCCACACCTGAACAGCGACAGCCTCTAAATGTGTTTGTAGAGGGACAGACTCGCTGTAAAGAGAGTGAAGGACGTAGATGCAGACGCCACCAGATACCCTCTCATAAGCTGCCTGGTTCTTGTAATAACCCTGATAGCCACAGAGGGCAGGGGTTCGCATCGGCAGAAACCACCTTTCTTCAACAGCAATGCAGAGGAAAGGGTGAAGGCTGAAAAGTTGTCGGAGCTCGGCAAGATGGTGGAAAAAACCACTGCAGTTCCACTGGAGGATCACATTGTCCGTGGCCGAGAAAGGCGTGAAGTAACCAAGGAGGCAGATTACGCCACTGGGTAACCTGCTGCCATCGATCGAGTACTGACAGGAGTGACATCCATCATGTCTGAGGGACCGGCGAGATCTAGGCCTCAGCGGACGCCAAAATCTCCACCGCATCCTCAGATGCAGCTTGCAGGTAGCGGTGGAGCGGGTGCCACCACAATTTCCTTGGTCTTAGGGGTCTTCGATTTCGATTTCTCATGCTGTTCCTTTGGTTGCCCTTGCTGGGAGTGCTTCTTTGATTCAGTTTCCGAGACTGAAGAGAACCGCAAAGCCCTACAACCAGCTACCTGGGGCTTCTTCAGCCCCTGGTGGGTGTCTGGTTTGCCACTGGTACGAACCTGGGAAGGGAGTGACCCAAGGGATCCCTTCCAAGCAAGAGAAGCCGAAGAAGACTTATGCTTCTCTGGCTTAGAAGTGGGGACTGGTGTCTCTGATGGTTGGGGGGGGGGGGGGGGGGGGGGCATGCTGCTCCCGAGGTAAGTGGTGCGGGAGCAACAGGGAGGGAAGTGCTCCCCACCATCAAGGGGGCAGGTGAGGTCCTTCGGCTCTGAGAGCTGACTATATGTGGTGCAACGGATGGAGCTGTAACAGGAGTGACAGTGGTGGCATAAGATGACGTCATGCACATGAGATGAAGCCATTGCAAATTTCCGTTTAGTCCCAGTGTAGGTCAGTCAGTCCAGGGTCTTGTATTCCATCATTTTCCATTCCTTCTGTAGAATCTTACAGTCTGGTGAGCAAGGGGGACACAGATGGGAGGCGGGGCACATGGAGTATCGGGATGGGTTGGACGACCACAATTGTGACATGAGGCTGGAAGCATAGTGGGAAGACATATGGCTGAACTTCCAACACTTGAAGCACTGTGTCGGGGAAGGGATATATGGCTTGACATCACAGAGGCACACCATCACCTTCACCTTCTTGGGTAATGTGTTACCCTCAAAGGCCAAGATGAAGGCACCGGTGGCAACCTGATTATCCCTCGGACCCTGTTGGACGCACTGGACGAAATGGACACCTCGTCGCTCTAAGTTGGTGTGCAGTTCATCATCAGACTGTAAAAGAAGGTCCCTGTGGAAGATAATGCCCTGGACTGTATTTAAGCTTTTATGGGATGTAATGGTAATAGAAACATCCCCCAGCTTCTTACAAGTGAGTAATGCCTGTGACTGGGCAGAGGATGCTGTTTTTATCAGGACTTTTGACAAGCCCTCCACCTCCCCGAACTTGTCCTGTAAATGCTCTACAAAGAACTGAGGCTTCATGGACGCAAAGGATTCCCCATCAGCTCTCGTACAGACTAGATACCTGGGCAAATACGTCTCGCTGTCATTCACAGCCTTTCGCTCCTCCCATGGTGTGGCCAGGGAGGGTATCGATTTGGGGTCATATATGTTTGCATTAAAGTGAGCCCTCGAACACTTAGAGACTGCTGGTGGCTGGCCACCAGCAAGAGAAGATGTGTCACGCTTCATTGCATGTCATCCACCCTGATGCCACCAACTCCGGCTAAGGGCCCTCCCCACAGACGCCTCCAAGCCACAGCAAGGACCACATGGCAGGATGGCCATTGCCGGGAGTCCCGATGCCCCAGGGAGATAGGCATCTACTCCTTGGCATACGTGGGGAGTTAACGGCACAGGCATCAGTAGAGTGATCCCTGTGTTGTCAGGGGGATACAACCAACAGGGCATATGGCGGCCTCACCACAACGGACTGGCTACCATGCTGGATATTAGGTGGCAAGTGGTCCATGGTCGTCATCAGCGCAGAAAGCGGCACTGCAGAGTGCATGGCGGAAATCACACCCAGGAATGTATCCTCGCATGGAGAACGAACGGGACTGCAATGCAACGATGAATAAGCTGGCTAAAGGTTTCAATGCATGATGGACACAACACAATGCACCAAGTAAGGCGCCCTTCCCCAACTGGCTTGCTCTTCCGAATAATTTTGAAATATGGTGGTCAAACCCAAGAGGGGACCATCACATATGGGCCAAAACGTTTGAGACTCCTTTTAGTTGCCTCTTACGACAGGTAGGAATACCACGGGCTTATTCTTACCTCCGAACCCGCAGGGGGACGGGCAGGGGGAGGGGGAGGGGGGGGGGGGGCAGCAGATGCTACCTAGTGGGAGCTGCACCAGATGCAAAAATCGTCACTGTACAATGCCAGGGTAACCAGAGGCCCAACAGAGGTCACAAGTCCATTGATGACAATGAAGAAGAGTGTGACACTTAGCACAGAACCCTGTGCTAAGTGTACCTGTGTGATACCATTCTCCTGAATCTGAGGGGCACCGCGTGAAGTGCCAACTCAAACCCGGAAGCGCTGGTAAGATAAAAACTCGTGGATAAAAATTGGAAGAGGACCACGGTAGCCCCATTCATGGAGGGTACCTAAAATGAGATGGTGCCAAGCCTAGTCATATGCTTCATGTAGGTCAAAGGAAACTGCGAGAAGGTGCCAGCGGTGAGTAAAAGCCTGTCGGATGGCTGAATCCAATAAGAGTAAATGGTCAGTTGGAGATCACCCTGCCTGGAAGCCACACTGATACGGTGACAAAAGGCTCCAAGATCTGAGTACCCAACACAATCTGAAGTTGACCATCCTTTCGAGCAGTTTACGAAGTACATTTGCAAGGCTAATGGGGCGGTAGCTGTCTAGAGACGTTGGGTTTTTCCCGGGCTTAAGGATGGGGATAATTACACTGTCTCGCCATTGCGATGGAAAAGCACCCATGAGCCAGACGCAGTTGAAGACCCTGAGGAGCTGTTGTCTCTGGTGAACATCCAAGTGTTGGATCATCTGATTGTGAATGGAATCTGGCCCTGTGGTCGTGGCTCATGAAGAGCTAAGAGCCTGCACCAATTCCCATTCCGCGAAAGGTGCATTATAGGGCTCAACACGATGCGGGATGAAATGGAGCGGGGTCCGTTCAATTCTGCGTTTCTGCTGGAGAAAGGTAGGAGGGTAGGAAGCAGACAATGATGCCATCACAAAGTGTGTCGCAGGGTGTTCCGCAAGGACCAATGGATCAGTGCACAGAGCCCCTTGGAGGTTCAAACCCTGGACAGTTGACTGTTGCTGGTGGTCCAGAACACTACGGAGCTTTGACCAAACCTGCGATGAAGAAGCATATGTACCCAGGGAGGAAACATAGCACTCCTTTTTACTACGCTTAATAAGGTAACGAGCCTTAGCACGGACAAGTGAGGAGGTTGGTCTGGGAAGGGTGTCACTTAAATTGCTGCAGCACCCATCGGCGGTCCTGGACAGAAACTGCGACGTCCTTGGTCCACCACAGTACCGGCCGAACGACGAGGGGGCCCTGTGTATAGAGGAAAAGCAGTTTCAGCAGCATGAAGAAGAGGGGCAGAGATGCCCTGCACGACCACATCAATGGAATTCGAGAGGGAGGTGTCAAAGTGGACAAAAGACATGTTTAAAGGTCAATTAGCCCTGCAGAATGCCCAACGTGGGGGCTGTCTGCCTGGCGGTAGCAGGGGAATGATAGTATCACTGGAAAGTGGTTGCTGTCACAAAGGTCAACATGGGATTACCAATGTAGGGAAGCCACGAAGGAAGGGGGGGGAGATCATGAGATCGATAGCAGAGAAGGTGCCATGAGTGGCACTGAAGTGGGTAGGGGAACCATCATTAAGGAGAGACAAATCGAGGTCCATGATAAGTTGGTCGATTAGGATACCCCTACCCATTGAAATGACACACCCCCACTGTGGAAGGTGGGCACTGAAGTCCCCAAGGAGGAGAAACGGGGGCAGGAGTTGCTGGATTAAGGTAGGTAATGCAACATAAGCAAGTGGCATACCTGGAGGGAGGTTTGCACTCTAACTACTATCACTTCCAAGGTGGTACATAGGGGGATCTAGTCACTAATGACATCGGAGCGGACCAAAGTGCAGACCTCACTAGACGCTATCCCGGGGCCAGCACGGTTCCAACAGAACACCCGATAACCATGTAAAGTTGGAAATTGGTCATCACGGAAATGCATTTCTTGAAGAACGAGACAGAATGCAGAATAAGAGGAGTCAAGATGCATCATATCTGAAGGGTGACAATAGTGTTCATTGCAATTCCACTGGATGATCATGTGGCGTGAGTCCAAGGCAGACACGGAGAAGTCGACGAGGAGGTCAGGTCATTTGGTCAGCAGTAGTCACCGACAAGGATGGAGTGACATCCGTAAATAAGATGTCAGACTCAGGTTGTGAGGGGGGAGATGGCACCTCCGAGGGTGCCTTGTCTTGAGAAATGTTTCTTCTTTTTCTTCTTCTTCTCTTTCTGAGGTGGAGGGGGAGTACAGGCTTCTGCAAGATCGGGAACCGAAAGATAGCAGGCGACCTTGGGGCGCACAGATGGTGGAGGGAGGAAGGAAGAAACAGAGGCAAAAGTTGAAGATAGTAACACTGGATGGAGTCTCTCATACTTTTGGCGAGCCTCAGCATAAGACAGGCGATCCAGGGACTTGTATTCTTGAATCTTCTTCTTCTCTCTCTTGTAAGCTGGGCAATCTGGCGAGCAAGGGGAGTGGCGGTCAGCAAAACTGACACACACAGGCGGCAGAACACAGGGGCTTCCCTAATGGACTGGGTGGCCACAGTCACCACACAAAGGGTCTGCTGTACAGCGTGAAGACATATGCGCAAAACGCAAGCACCGAAAGCACCGCATAGGTGGAAGGATGTATGGCTTCACATCACATCTGTAGCACATAACCTTGACCTTCTCTGGGAGGGTAGCCCCCTCGAAAGATAGAATGAAGGCGCAAGAATTGGTGCGGTTGTCTTTGTGACCTGTACACGTTGAACAAAATGAACGCCACACCACTCCAGATTAGCCTGGAGTTCCTCGTCAGTTTGCAGGATTAGGTCCCTATGAAAAATTACTCCCTGGACCAAATTCAGAGATTGGTGAGGAGTGACAGACACCAGGACATTGCCAAGATGATCACAGGTATGAAGAGCTGCGGATTGGGTAGCAGAAGAAGCTTTGAACAGCAGGGTGTCCGACCACATCTTACTAAGAGACTCCACTTCACCAAACTTGTCCTCGATATTTTCTATGAAATACAATGGCTTTGTGGTAGTGACTGTGTCTCCATCCATCCTAGTACAGACAAGGTAACAGGGAGAGGGTTTCAGCCCAAGATGGCGAGCCTGGCCCTCCTCCCATGTTGTAGCCAGGAAAGGGTAGGTTGCTGGGTCATATGAGGCAGCATTCAAGGATCCTTCACCATTCAAACGGATGGCCGTTTGAGAACTGCCAAATTTTTGCAGCTTGATATGATTCATGTGCCAAGCATCCGCCCTGATACCAGCCACTCCGACCAGGGCCTCTCCCCATGGGCGCCACCCAGCCACAGCAAGGGCCGTCAGGCATGGCGGCCATTGCCGGGAGTTCCGATGCTCCACGAAGATAAGCAACCACTCCTTAGCATACATGAGGAGGGAACAGCTCAGGTATCAGTAGTGTGATTTCTGTGTTGTCAGGGGGCTCAGCCATATGGGTACTTAACAGCCCCACCACACAGACTGGCTACATGTGCTGGTGACCTAGCAGGGTGGAAGGGGGCTACAGTGGGGAAGGGAGAGGGGAAGGGAGGAATCCACACTGTAGATGCTAGGGAGGGATTGAGTCCCCCCCCCCCCCCCCCTCCATATGGCTTTGGAGTGGAGTTCAAACCTCAAGTGGGGACCGAAATGCCAAAAGGGTGAAACAACAGGCAAAAGGAACAAAACTGCAACCAATACAGGAAACCAGGTGGACAGCCATGTCAACATAATCAGAACACCGAGAGAGGGGAAGGAGGTGGCACCAGGGAACGAGTGGGGATATGGAGGGAGGGGGCAGGGGGAAGAAAATGCAGCCAGGGAATGAACAACGAACAATGGGCCGCAATAACTCAGGGCACCATGCACGAACTCAACGAAAGAACCTTGAGCCCCTGGTGAGGGGGGACAAAGTGCACAAACTGCACAGCCCCTACATTCACCAGATCTGACACCACTTGACTTTCTTTTGGGATTTCATCAAATTTGGTGAGAAATTGACTTCAAATGGGATGTGTACCCTATAATAACTGAAGCTACATTTAACATGTTTAGGTATAACATAAAAAACTTGATGTATTTTGCTATAAAATGACACCAAAACCATACTTTTAAGTTAAATGAATAAACTAAATATGAGTTTTCAAATCTGCAAAGTTGTTTTGGATACACATATTGTATTACTCACATGTCTTCTAAAAAAAATAACGTTCAGCTTACACATTCTTACCAACTGATCTCTCTCAGCTTTTTGATGGCTGCCACATTACAGAAATTGGCCAATTCCTGAAGTGTACGGAAATAGCAAGGTAATATAAGAGACGCCACGCCATAAGAATGTTTGCACATGTAGGTACACACACACACACACACACACACACACACACACACACACACACACACACTCGCTCATGATTAAGACCATAGGGATAATAAAATGCTGACAGACACCATGTTATCTTCTGTCTATGCCTTCCACAGATGTCAGTGCAGATGGGAGCATGTTAATGACCCATTCCATCAACAAGTGATGTCAGAATTTCCAAATCTGCAAACTTCCCCCCCCCCCCCCCCCCCTTTTCCATACACACACACACTACACAGTTTTTAATTTTCCTAATTAATGAGTGTGCCATATTCAAATATGCTCACCAAGCAAAAATCCTTGGTAAAACTTTTCTTAGGTGACTGTCTACAGCCGCTGATTATTTTGAAAAATCATACATGCACCGTCAGCTGTACAGCTGTATATTTATTCTCTACCAGCTTCAGAAGTTCTCACCAAATATATGTTACATAACTGTGCAAAAGTACAGAATGTTTATACGGATTATGTTCAGACAGATCCTTACAACAGTTATGTATGCTCTATTTTTTGTTGTGTCATAGATTAGATTAGATTAGATTAGATTAATACTAGTTCCATGGATCATGAATACGATATTTCGTAATGATGTGGAACGAGTCGAATTTTCCAATGCACGACATAATTAGGTTAATTTAACAACATACTTAAGTTAATATAACAACTTTATTTTTTGTGTTTTTTTGTTTTTTTTTTATTTTTTTATTTTATTTTTTTACTTTTTTAATATTTTTGTTTTTTTTTCTTAATTTATATCTAAAAATTCCTCTATGGAGTAGAAGGAGTTGTCATTCAGAAATTCTTTTAATTTCTTCTTAAATACTTGTTGGTTATCTGTCAGACTTTTGATACTATTTGGTAAGTGACCAAAGACTTTAGTGCCAGTATAATTCACCCCTTTCTGTGCCAAAGTTAGATTTAATCTTGAATAGTGAAGATCGTCCTTTCTCCTAGTATTGTAGTTATGCACACTGCTATTACTTTTGAATTGGGTTTGATTGTTAATAACAAATTTCATAAGAGAGTATATATACTGAGAAGCTACTGTGAATATCCCTAGATCCTTAAATAAATGTCTGCAGGAAGATCTTGGGTGGACTCCAGCTATTATTCTGATTACACGCTTTTGTGCAATAAATACTTTATTCCTCAGTGATGAATTACCCCAAAATATTATGCCATATGAAAGCAATGAGTGAAAATAGGCGTAGTAAGCTAATTTACTAAGATGTTTATCACCAAAATTTGCAATGACCCTTATTGCATAAGTAGCTGAACTCAAACGTTTCAGCAGATCATCAATGTGTTTCTTCCAATTTAATCTCTCATCAATGGACATACCTAAAAATTTGGAATATTCTACCTTAGCTATATGCTTCTGATTAAGGTCTATATTTATTAATGGCGTCATACCATTCACTGTACGGAACTGTATGTACTGTGTCTTATCAAAATTCAGAGAGAGTCCGTTTACAAGGAACCACTTAGTAATTTTCTGAAAGACAGTATTGGCAATTTCATCAGTTAATTCTTGTTTCTCAGGTGTGATTACTATACTTGTATCATCAGCGAAGAGAACTAACTTTGCCTCTTCATGAATATAGAATGGCAAGTCGTTAATATATAATAAGAACAACAAAGGACCCAAGACTGACCCTTGTGGAACCCCATTCTTGATAGTCCCCCAGTTTGAGGAATGTGCTGATCTTTGCATGTTACGAGAACTACTTATTTCAACTTTCTGCACTCTTCCAGTTAGGTACGAATTAAACCATTTGTGCACTGTCCCACTCATGCCACAATACTTGAGCTTGTCTAGCAGAATTTCATGATTTACACAATCAAAAGCCTTTGAGAGATCACAAAAAATCCCAATGGGTGGTGTTCGGTTATTCAGATCATTCAAAATTTGACTGGTGAAAGCATATATGGCATTTTCTGTTGAAAAACCTTTCTGGAAACCAATATTTAACAAAAACCTATTTTTGATCCATTGATGTATCATGTTTTTCTCCTATGAAGATGGTTGTTTATAACTGAAAGTGGTGGAGAATAAATATACAATTGTACAGCTGACAGCACAAAAAGAAAAACCCTTGGCAATACAGGGAATCAAACCAAGAACTTTCATACTACAGTTAGGCAAGCTGACTGCTCAGCTTTAATGGTGGATAAATGGAAAGGTATCTCAACATTAGTAACGTATTTCCTTAATCCTTTAGCTCCTGCAGATTTGAGTGCTGTATGTTATGCCAACTGACAACTTGTTATCACCTAATCTTGTCACCTGTTGACACCTTCCTTGCACACTACTGAATATTTCTCGAACATCACAGTAACACTCAATTTTATCACTAGCATCACAAAAAATAGTGTTTTTATTGCAAGTTATTCATATACTTAAATTTTATGACTTTTAAACTTCTCTGTGGATGAGTTACCGCACTGACAAATTACATGCAAGACTTGCACCTTCCCGAAGCATCTGAAATGATTTAGCAGCATATGACAAGAATGAGACGATTCTTTCAATTCCCCACCATAGTTCAATGTACCACCAGAGCTACCCATCTGTAAAACCTAACTTTCAACATGTATTACTTACTGTGTTATCTTCAAAACTTAATATTATATTTTTGAAAGTAGTTAAATCAATATTTTATCACTCATATTGGGCTAGTATTTGATGTGGGATGGACCCTATCATATCACAGCTTGCAGGGATGTTATGGTTCATTCTACGGTATTTAGTCTACACAATCCTGTTAAGTTGTTTACAAGAGATAAATATACTGAAAAATTTGTGATACTGTTGTAATACAGCTGCTTTCACTGTGAGTAACAATAATAACCTTCTTGCTCCCTCACACAGAATACATACTGTGTGACATGTTTCATAGTTGCATATGCTGTTTCTTCCTATCACTGCAGAATAATGATTGCTTAATCAAAAACAGGACCAATTCCCTATCTCCAATCTGTACTTAGTACAAACAGAAAGATTATGTTACAGCTCCCCTATCCCCTTTGTTTATCAGTGACTTCTTGTCTTTCAAATTACTACTTGTGTATTTGGAATAGGCAACTGACTTGATATTAGCTTCAATTCAATGGTTAATAATTATATTCCATAACTTGTTAAATAAATGCTTCATATCCTTTCCTCTTCATTTATGTTAGCACAACAATTCATTAAACTTCAAAGCCACGTACTTTGAGTGAGGGAACACACTTTGGAAGAGTATGGATACATTTCAAGCAAATGAGGCAACCTGCAAAAGTGTAGGATCAACATGTGCCAATACCACATGGAACGGTGTGGAAATTTTTGCCCTTCATAAATAAAGAACTATTTATAACATTTGTTTAACTCGTTCAATATATGTCAAATTGTTTCTTTTTATACCCAACTGATTTAAAGCCTCCAGTATGAAGAGATTTGGAGAGAAGATGGACTTTTTAAGTTTCTGAACACTTTTACAACATTTGCATGTATTTTCCCTTTTGATATGGACTCTAAACCAGGTGATCTTAAAATCTTATTTTTATTTTATATATATTTTGAAATATTTTTTTAGAGAAGTACCAGTTTAAATTACTCCTTCCTCTATTGTGACTTATGATAAATGGATCTTCCTTGTGACATAAGTTTTGAAACATGGTACAAGACATTATGGTATGCTGCATATTTTGTGATTTTGGTTTCATGGCGCACTTTCTACTTTTGAGATGGTGGTGGTGGTGGTGGTGATTGTTGTTGTTTGTTTGTTTGTTGGTTGGTTGGTTGGCGGTTATGGAACTGAACAGCAAGGTCATCAGTCCCTTGATTTAGGGGTAGTTCATCCAGAATTAGTGACATCCATGAGGAAGTGTTCTGACGATGGAAGTGCTTAAGAGGAGTAAGACCAAGGCGTTGAAGGCAATACTGATGCCACAGCTGAGTGAGAATTTATGAAGAAATGTATGGATTGGGCCAGTTTGTAAGTCAGAGCAGATGAGGGGTGTCGCAAGACTCATCCAATGGCAAGAAAAGCTCCACCCTACATATGACACCTGCCAGCTCGAAGAAGTAAGAAGGCAGTTACAGAATAAAGAACATCTTCTAGTCACCAGATTCGGAACAGTAAAAATGAGAAGGCTAAAAATGTAACAGACATTAGTTGGACCATCAATAATAAAAACATAAGGAGAGAAATAGGTAAGACAGCACATGGGCACTCCCAGGGCTCTGCAAGCAGCAGGATTCATCCCAATCACAGCCATCCCACCCAAGCTCCAATGTAGTCAAGGCATTAAAGAGCACCCATTATTCAAAAGACTGCTACCTCTACAGTAGAAAATAGGGCATGGTAGAAAATGAGACAAACCACATCTAAAAGTAATTAAAATATAAAATACCATATCCAATTGAGCATAGGTGTTACCTGCATCTGCAAATCGGTCAATGGCCTGATGGACTCGCTGAGTCACTACATATAAAAACGCAGACAAGAGAGGCAAGTTCAATAAAGGGAATGGCTCTGTCAGTGGCTATAACCTCCACTATAAAAACACTACATGTTCTTGGAAACAGAAGGGGATGTAGAAACGTATCATGTTTTACCCATGGTTTTTTAGCTGCCAACACACTGAAACTCCTGAAGAACTGAACAGATTTTGAAAGGTCATGGGGTTGACTGAGACTTGAGCACCTTGTAATAGACTGGTCCCAATTCATGGCTTGAACACCAGCTAAGAGCAGGAGCACACGAGAACACAGGGAGCACATTTTAGGGAGAAGAGTGAGAAATACTGGCAGAAGACTGTGAGGCACATTCCAGTAGGTAATTCCAACCAAGGGATTAGGAGGTTGACACCAGCAGTATGCAACAAGAATGGGATATATTGGATGATCATGGAATTGTTGAATGATAGTTACATAAGAGACCTAGAGTGGGTATTGTCAAAACGAAAGAGGTAAGATCCCAGTTTCAGCAAGGAGACTGTCTATTGGACTAGTCTGGAGGGCACAAGTGGCCAGATGAACTCCACACTGATGAACAGAGTCCGACAACTTCATCTGAAGGTGCTGCTGAGTCATAAAACTGACAACCACAATCTGGCCAGGATGAGACTGGGGCCCAATAAATAAAGACAAGAGTAGATTGATTCACACACCAAGAGGTGTGGGCAAGGGAGCAGAGTGCGCAACTAGTGTTTAGCTGATGAATACGGGGCAGCCAAGACGGCTTTTTATCAAACAGAACAACTCCCCCCAGGAACTCAAATGGGAATCCTTCGAGGGAAGGCGACATTCTTTTTGAAGAATACTGTTGAGAAAATGTAGAGAACTGTCATCTGAACTGACTACCGAATGATTCTACTGCCGCTAATGTACACTGCATGTAAGGACCATGAAGATAAGATATAAGAAATCAGGGCTCATATGGAGGCATATAGGCAGTCATTTTCCCCCCGCTCTATTTATGAGTGGAACAGGAAAGGAAATAACTAGTAGTGGTATAAGGTACCTTCCGCCACACACCATACAGAGGCTTGCGGAGTATATACAAAGATGTAGATTGTTAGATTAAGTGCCTAAAAATGTGCCATGGGTAACACTGAAATGGGTAAGAGTACCATCAATGAGGAGACACAGATAATTGTTGGTAAGAAGCTAGTCAGATAGAAGGTCCCAAGCTGACAAAGTGATACTCCCTCCAGAGGGGTTGGTGGGCATTGGATTAAGGTTGTCAACTCAAGGTCAATAAGTAGTCTACCTGGAGGTATGCGAACATTGCGTTGGTAGTCAAATCGCTGTTGCTTCCAATATGGTATGAAGGGGCATCCACTCACTGACCACATCTGTGCTAACCAATGTATGGATCCCTCCAGATGTCCTCTCAAGGCCAGCATGACTCCAACAGAATGCATGATAACCATGTAGCATTGGGGAATGCCATCAGGACAATGCCTTTGATGTGAAGCAGCAAAAATTGCAGAAGAGCAGGAAATAAGGCATAGTACTGGCAGGTGAAGGTAATATCCATTACAGTTCCACTGAATGACCATGTTATGGGTGTTCAGGTAAAGCATGAAGAAGCTAGTCAGGTAGAAGGTCCCAAGCTGACAAAGTGATACTCCCTCCAGAGGGGTTGGTGGGCATTGGATCGGTCACACCCCCTGTGACCGATGAGAGTGGAAGTACATCAATGAGCATTGGTTCAGAATCTAACAGTGTGGGTTCTGACACCTCTGGGGTCACTGGAGTAGCCTTGTCCCGATTCCTCGTCCTCATTCTTGTCCTCCTCCTCCTCAGCAGCCATTGGTAGCCAGGATTCTTCCAAGGGTCTCTCAATGATGAATCAGATGAAGAATGGGTAGCCTTGGGATCGACGACGATGACGACGTTCTTTCAGATGCCACACAGATAGCCGATTCAAGCTCGTCCAGTGTGGTGGGATGGTTCCAGTACACAGTGACTTTCACTGTGCTCCACAAAAGGTAGTCAGATCAGGTGAATAAGGAGGCCAATCAATCCCTGCATTAGTAAATCCATTCATGAAGTATTCATCAAGAAAGTAAAACATCTATTTAGTGCAATGTGATCTGGCTCCATCTTACACGGATCACTCTTGTGTGGTGACAAATTGTTCCAAAAATGTAAATGTAACATTCACTAATGATCATTTCTCACATGAAAAATAGGTCAAAAATGCCTCTTCTGCATGTCACAACCCAAACAGTAACTTTGGGAGAACACAGTGGTTTCGTTTCACACACTGGGATTTTTGGAACCCCAAAATCGCTGGTTTTGTTGATTCACAGATCCATTCAGGTGAAACAGCATTTCATTGCTGAACCAGATGCAGCCTAGATCAAATCCTCCATTAGCTATTATTTTGAGAATCTGATTAGCAAGGTCAGTCCTCCACCACACAGCTCATTCCGGTAGGGCCTGGTAGCTTGGGATTTTGAATGGAAACATGTATAGGTTCTGCCTCACTGTTTTCTACATGCAGAATGCTTTGAAACAATCTCTGCTACAATTCTTATAATTCCAGAAACCATGGTGACGTTTTCAGATGACATTCCTCACTAAATCATCAGCCAGGCTGCCTGCCCGTTGAAATTTGGCAAAGAGCTTGTAACGGTTTTCACGTTGGGTACTTTTGGAACATTAATTGCACTTGAAAACTGCACCTTGCTGCTGTAGGACTGAGTTATAACCTGTGGTGTTCCAGTACCAGAAGAACACGTTGTTCAATGGAATACACAATTTCAACCTATTCCTTTGGTATGCTAACCTCCTTTCTCATAGAACTGATTGCTCTAAGCTATGGCACACTATTTACAGCCACTAGTGATGTGATTAAAGTGCCATTTGTTACCAGCTTTTCAAAGTATTTCGGAACTTCTCTAGAACTTCTGTACAAAATTATTACAGGTTCCACAGTAAACATGACTTTTGTTGCACAGTCTGTCAATCTTAGTTTGCGAGATATTTTATTTCGAAATTACGGACTCTTTAGCTGCACATCCTGTATTATCCTTTTGAACCTTTCTGGACACATCGGACAAAGTGTTCAACTCACCATCTAGATTATCCTGTAGCTCCTCATCTGTTTGAACCATAAGGTCTTGGTGGAAGATAATTCATTGGACCTGTGTGGGGCAATGGTCACATCACTGAGTATTTACATGTTGGAAGTGTAGCAGAGGCAGCTTGAATCAACAGTGAGCCACTGCTTGTTTCTCCTAATAATTCATCACCTCCAAATTTACAATGAAGAGCCAAAGAAACTGGTACACCTGCCTAATATCGTATAGAGCCCCGCAAGCATGCAGAAAAACCGCAACACGACATGACGTGGACTCAACTACTGTCTAAGTAGTTCTGGAGGGATCGGACACCATGAATCCTGCAGGGCTGCCCATAAAAGCCGTAAGAGTATGAGGGGGTGGGGATCTCTTCTGAACAAGACATTGCAAGGCATCCCAGATATGCTCAATAATGTTCATGCCTGAGGACTTTGGTGGCCAGCAGAAGTGTTCGAACTCAGAAGAGTATTCCGGGAACAACTCTGTAACAATTCGGGATGTGTGGGGTGTCGCATTGTCCTGCTGGAATTGCCCAAGTCCACTGTAATGCACAATGGATATGAATGGATGCAGGTGATCAGTCAGGAATGTGTCACCTGTCAGAGTCGTATCTAGATGTATCAGGGGTCCCATATCACTCCAATTGCCCATGTCCCACACCATTACAGAGCCTCCACCAGCTCAAACAGTTCCCTGCTGATATGCAGTCTAGATCAGAAAAGCCATTGTTTTGACATAATTTGTTTCATGTGTGAAATGTCCACCCTGATGCTACCTACTCCAATTAAGGGCTCTCCTCACAGTTGCCAACAATGTGCAGAGAAGGACATCTGGCATGATGACCATTGCTGGGATCTACTCCTTGGCATATATGGGGGATCTAACAGCTCAGGCATCAGCTGTGTGATTCCTGTGTTGTCAGGGGGCTCAACCGAAAGGGTACACAATGACCCCACCATGACAGACTGCCTACCGCATTGGCTTTGAAGTACAAACAAGAGCCTAGGTAAGCAATTTGCACACATGATTTTTAACACAACTTGCAGTAGATGCTATTTAAGGTGTCAATCCACATTACAGAAAAATTTGGAAAATGAAGATCAAATAAGATCAAATCCACAAGGAGACCACAAACTGCTTCAGCCAGCAAGTGGTGAATGCAAGAATATTCCAAGAAAGGAAAGCAGAACATACGGAATAACTGTGTCAACATCAAAGGCTGCCACCATGAGAAATAAAGCGAGGGAAGGAAGGATAGTCAGAGATGAGATATTGCAGTACAGGAAAGGAAGTACATGTTGCAACAGCTTGGAGAGCCATGCACGCCACATGCGTACTCATGTTAGTTTTGGGGAATGAGAGTGAGATCTTTAGTGCTCATATTAAGATCACTAACGAGACAAATGGAGTTGACAGTGGTGAAACAATAAAAAAATTAATATTAACAATTAAAATATAACAATTCCCTCAGAACTATAGGTACGTGCGAGGCCCCCCCCCCCTTTTTCGACACACACACACACACACACACACACACACACACACACAGAGAGAGAGAGAGAGAGAGAGAGAGAGAGAGAGAGAGAGACCAAATTCTTGTTTACCACCAGTTCCAAAAAAGCTTTGAACACAAATCAGAAGAATTAAAGTCAATGATTTAAAATAGCACAACAAAGGCCTGATGGTCACTGGGTTAATAATTGATGAATTGTTCAAATGTGTATGAAATCTTATGGGACTTAACTGCTAAGGTCATCAGTCCCTAAGCTTACGCACTACTTAACCTAAATTATCCTAAGGACAAACACACACACCCATGCCCAAGGGAGGACTCGAACCTCCGCCGGGATCAGCCGCACAGTTCATGAATGCAGCGCCTTAGAAAACTGATGAATTGGTCACTTCATAACAGCAAACTCCCTAGCCTAATAGATTACGCTAGAGTCCATGGACTAAACAAAATCCCGAAGTTTTTCAAATACAAACTGATTCTTGGCCTTAAAAGATAGCGAAGTTAAGATCTACTCCAACCTTTGCATAGAACTTTTAAATGAACCAGACTCATCTCTCACAAGAAATATTTCACATGATCCCTAAATGCCTTGTTGCTTGTACTTGATTACTGAGGTGTTGCATTGCTGGGCAAGTTAAAGAATGGCACAGAAGAGGTGTGTGGATTTCATTTAGGGTTGACACACCATGTGGAGTCGCCACATTTCTTTTGGGTGGCAGCTCAACCACCTCTGCCCAGAGGCCTGGAATAGGGCTCGTCTGAAAGGGTCCGATGCTAATATTTTTAAATAGGAAGGTCTTGCAGATGCTTACATCATGCATCTACAATCAAGCTTGGGTCGCACAAAGGGCCTGCAAAATTGAAACAGGCATTTAACTTGAGCATGTTGTGTTCAGCACATAGTTGTGCCTCAGGTTGATCAACTCTGTTCTTGGCTACAGTTTGGTGGTGGTCAATCATTCTGGTGAAGAGTGTGCTTCACAACCTGTGCCATCTGAATCCTTCCCTCCAGCACCTTCATTTCTAAACTACATAGACAGGAATTCTCCTTGCAACATGTTGTTCTCTCTTGTAATCCTCCTGCCCTAAATATCTGTTAGACCAGTGTCCTCACAGTCCCACCAACTGTTTCTCTTCATAAACCACACCTCCACTTCATCTTAATTGGTGCCACACCTTACTGGCTAGCCTGTGCATCTATTACCTCTTCTTCCCATATTCCTATCCTGCTACATAGCACTGCCTCTTCAAGCCACTACCTGCACATCCCCAACCCGTCCTCCTACTTTCTGCCCCTCTCGCCTTCCACTCACCCCATTCAACTGCCACCTTGCCCCCGACCATCTGCCACACTGCACTTCCGGCATTGTGTGTCCAGCTGGCGCAATCTAGGTGCATGTAGTTGTGTGTGTGTGTGTGTGTGTGTGTGTGTGTGGGGGGGGGGGGGGGGGGGGAGGGGGGGGAGGGGAAGGGGGGGTGCAGGGTGGCGGCAGGTGCTGTAGCTGGTGGAAGGATTTATTTTGGAAGCTAGCAAAATTTTCTTTCTTTTTGTGTCAACACCTCCGGTATCTCCCCCATGAACCATGGACCTTGCCGTTGGTGGGGAGGCTTGCGTGCCTCAGCGATACAGATAGCCGTACCGTAGGTGCAACCACAACGGAGGGGTATCTGTTGAGAGGCCAGACAAACGTGTGGTTCCTGAAGAGGGGCAGCAGCCTTTTCAGTAGTTGCAGGGGCAACAGTGTGGATTATGGACTGATCTGGCCTTGTAACAATAACCAAAACGGCCTTGCTGTGCTGGTACTGCGAACGGCTGAAAGCAAGGGGAAACTACAGCCGTAATTTTTCCCGAGGGCATGCAGCTTTACTGTATGATTACATGATGATGGCGTCCTCTTGGGTAAAATATTCCGGAGGTAAAATAGTCCCCCATTCGGATCTCCGGGCGGGGACTACTCAAGAGGATGTCGTTATCAGGAAAAAGAAAACTGGCGTTCTACGGATCGGAGCGTGGAATGTCAGATCCCTTAATCGGGCAGGTAGGTTAGAAAATTTAAAAAGGGAAATGGATAGGTTGAAGTTAGATATAGTGGGAATTAGTGAAGTTCGGTGGCAGGAGGAACAAGACTTCTGGTCAGGTGACTACAGGGTTATAAACACAAAATCAAATAGGGGTAATGCAGGAGTAGGTTTAATAATGAATAGGAAAATAGGAATGCGGGTAAGCTACTACAAACAGCATAGTGAACGCATTATTGTGGCCAAGATAGATACGAAGCCCACGCCTACTACAGTAGTACAAGTTTATATGCCAACTAGCTCTGCAGATGACGAAGAAATTGAAGAAATGTATGATGAGATAAAAGAAATTATTCAGATTGTGAAGGGAGACGAAAATTTAATAGTCATGGGTGACTGGAATTCGAGTGTAGGAAATGGGAGAGAAGGAAACATAGTAGGTGAATATGGGTTGGGGGACAGAAATGAAAGAGGAAGCCGCCTGGTCGAATTTTGCACAGAGCACAACATAATCATAACTAACACTTGGTTTAAGAATCATGAAAGAAGGTTGTATACATGGAAGAACCCTGGAGATACTAAAAGGTATCAGATAGATTATATAATGGTAAGACAGAGATTTAGGAACCAGGTTTTAAATTGTAAGACATTTCCAGGGGCAGATGTGGACTCTGACCACAATCTATTGGTTATGACCTGTAGATTAAAACTGAAGAAACTGCAAAAAGGTGGGAATTTAAGGAGATGGGACCTGGATAAACTAAAAGAACCAGAGGTTGTACAGAGATTCAGGGAGAGCATAAGGGAGCAATTGACAGGGATGGGGGAAATAAATACAGTAGAAGAAGAATGGGTAGCTTTGAGGGATGAAGTAGTGAAGGCAGCAGAGGATCAAGTAGGTAAAAAGACGAGGGCTAGTAGAAATCCTTGGGTAACAGAAGAAATATTGAATTTACTTGATGAAAGGAGAAAATATAAAAATGCAGTAAGTGAAACAGGCAAAAAGGAATACAAACGTCTCAAAAATGAGATCGACAGGAAGTGCAAAATGGCTAAGCAGGGATGGCTAGAGGACAAATGTAAGGATGTAGAGGCCTATCTCACTAGGGGTAAGATAGATACCGCCTATAGGAAAATTAAAGAGACCTTTGGAGATAAGAGAACGACTTGTATGAATATCAAGAGCTCAGATGGAAATCCAGTTCTAAGCAAAGAAGGGAAAGCAGAAAGGTGGAAGGAGTATATAGAGGGTCTATACAAGGGCGATGTACTTGAGGACAATATTATGGAAATGGAAGAGGATGTAGATGAAGATGAAATGGGAGATATGATACTGCGTGAAGAGTTTGACAGAGCACTGAAAGACCTGAGTCGAAACAAGGCCCCCGGAGTAGACAATATTCCATTGGAACTACTGACGGCCATGGGAGAGCCAGTCCTGACAAAACTCTACCATCTGGTGAGCAAGATGTATGAAACAGGCGAAATACCCTCAGACTTCAAGAAGAATATAATAATTCCAATCCCAAAGAAAGCAGGTGTTGACAGATGTGAAAATTACCGAACTATCAGCTTAATAAGTCACAGCTGCAAAATACTAACACGAATTCTTTACAGACGAATGGAAAAACTAGTAGAAGCCAACCTCGGGGAAGATCAGTTTGGATTCCGTAGAAACACTGGAACACGTGAGGCAATACTGACCTTACGACTTATCTTAGAAGAAAGATTAAGGAAAGGCAAACCTACGTTTCTAGCATTTGTAGACTTAGAGAAAGCTTTTGACAATGTTGACTGGAATACTCTCTTTAAAATTCTAAAGGTGGCAGGGGTAAAATACAGGGAGCGAAAGGCTATTTACAATTTGTACAGAAACCAGATGGCAGTTATAAGAGTCGAGGGACATGAAAGGGAAGCAGTAGTTGGGAAGGGAGTAAGACAGGGTTGTAGCCTCTCCCCGATGTTGTTCAATCTGTATATTGAGCAAGCAGTAAAGGAAACAAAAGAAAAATTCGGAGTAGGTATTAAAATTCATGGAGAAGAAATAAAAACTTTGAGGTTCGCCGATGACATTGTAATTCTGTCAGAGACAGCAAAGGACTTGGAAGAGCAGTTGAATGGAATGGACAGTGTCTTGAAAGGAGGATATAAGATGAACATCAACAAAAGCAAAACAAGGATAATGGAATGTAGTCTAATTAAGTCGGGTGATGCTGAGGGAATTAGATTAGGAAATGAGGCACTTAAAGTAGTAAAGGAGTTTTGCTATTTGGGGAGCAAAATAACTGATGATGGTCGAAGTAGAGAGGATATAAAATGTAGGCTGGCAATGGCAAGGAAAGCGTTTCTGAAGAAGAGAAATTTGTTAACATCCAGTATTGATTTAAGTGTCAGGAAGTCATTTCTGAAAGTATTTGTATGGAGTGTAGCCATGTATGGAAGTGAAACATGGACGATAAATAGTTTGGACAAGAAGAGAATAGAAGCTTTCGAAATGTGGTGCTACAGAAGAATGCTGAAGATTAGATGGGTAGATCACATAACTAATGAGGAAGTATTGAATAGGATTGGGGAGAAGAGAAGTTTGTGGCACAACTTGACCAGAAGAAGGGATCGGTTGGTAGGACATGTTCTGAGGCATCAAGGGATCACCAATTTAGTATTGGAGGGCAGCGTGGAGGGTAAAAATCGTAGAGGGAGACCAAGAGATGAATACACTAAGCAGATTCAGAAGGATGTAGGTTGCAGTAGGTACTGGGAGATGAAAAAGCTTGCACAGGATAGAGTAGCATGGAGAGCTGCATCAACCCAGTCTCAGGACTGAAGACCACAACAACAACAACCTCCGGTATTCTGTGAGTGGTCTTCTTTCCTCCTAAAGTATTTACATTCTGCCAGAACTTCCATTACTATATTGTATTACTGTGTTTTATGACAGTTTCCCTAAGGATGTGTTTGAAGTCTGTTTTTGTCACAGCTGTTATTAATATAATGTTAAGAGTAAGAAATCACATCCAGTGTAGGGCCTCAGTAATGGTGGAGTAACACCTGAAACTCCTAGCGTAAGCAACTAAGGAATAGTCAGGATTCTAAGATACAAACAAGGTAATGGTTGCCTATACACTTGAAAGTCTTTCCTGTGCAGTTGGTGAGGACAACACTAACAAAACAACTCAGGCATGTACAGTGCTTTCTTAATTTCAAGTGGTAGAGGAGATTAAAACAGCTTCCTTTCATGAGTTTGAGAACTCTATTGTCAGTGAAGTGAAATCCAAAAGGTTTGAAGGGATTTCTTTTCTTTTCCAATGAGGTGCTCCACAGAACTGTAAGGTAACCTACCATGACCAGGTGACATATCATGTGATATGACAATGCAGAAATCAGCTCCTGCGAGGAGAAAGGTCGTTTGTATGCTTCATCATAGGTGGAACTGAAGTACCAACTGCCACTGTCAGTGGATGGATCCTGTCTTGCTGTAGCTTTGGCAAAATGTTCCACCACTATCCTGTTTCACACAACACCAAGTGGCTAGATACTTCCCACACAATCATAAACTTAGCTCACCAGATGTAATGCCATGTGACAAAACACACGCATGTGCCTGCCCAAGCCCTCAAAATAAAGAAAGAAAATACTGATAACCAAAAATTGTGCACTCTGATTACAAAGTCACAACCTCTTGATAGTGAACAACCCACAATGGTGATCACTCTTTTATATCACTTTTGAGTCCCTTTAATTTTTAGCTGTGGTTTAATCTGTCAATAAAAATTCTGAGAGAAGAGAAACATTTTTTAGCTGTATCTACAGTACATAGAGGCAATTCCTTCTTCTTCCATGTGGATCTGTGGGGGTCATTTCTCCAAAAGTTGGGACTGAGGCAGAATGTGAAACTTCTGTTAGCAGAAGATGTGGTCAGTTTCCTATGTCATTGCTGGCAACAGCCTTATTTTTTGAGGTTGGGAATTCACTGCAGAGTAGCATCTGGGAAGCCAAAACTTTGGACTGCCATCACCACCCCATCCCCATATGGTAGAAGCTTTGATATGAGCAAACAGATATAGCTTCGTCTTGGTCACAGAGGCTTTTTGCTATATGCTCTTGGTGCCTTTCATTTAGCAACATTTTAGCTGCTCAACACCTGAAACAGAACTGTGCAATATCGCTTGCATGTGCACACCACTTCATTTGCGTCATCAGAATGACCGTCTCCCACTATGGCCACAGACTGACGGTTCTGCCATGTGGCAAGATTTCACTGTGACCTCACCTTTTTGTCACCAGGATTGGCATACTCTGGTTCAATACTCTTTCTTTGGCTTAATAAAATTCCTCCCATTATTCTCCATCTAGCACAATACAGACATCTGCATAGAAGTAAATTTGCATAGCTACTGTTCACTTTGGCTTAAGTTTCTATTCATTTACTCTTCTTTACAAATGTTTTATGTTAGTAGAGCGAGCCCTCAGCTTATTACTGTAACCTATAATCTCAGAGTACATCTTTTTTTTCTATTAAACCTGCCACTTTCTTTTTTTAGTTAGCATCTTTCACCCCAATCTTCCTCAGTCTCCACACTAATTAAGGACCCCATATGGAGGAATGTTTCCCATTGGAGACTGACTGACTAATCATTATAAGAATCTCGGCAGCCTGTTGATCTTTACCACCCCTGCAAACTGGGTCCAGTTTCTTTCATATTAGGCACTTGGGGTGGTAGCGCTGTTAACAACCAGTGACAGAGTGGAGAACACAGTCCATAGTGTTCAAAAACTGTTGCCTCAGTATTTTCTGGCTCTCCCTAATAATTCAACAGTTTGTCCTTGCCGCCCTAAAGGCTGCGAGACTCTGCAGTTGGCCGGCTCTTGAACTTATGCAAAGCTGTCTCTGATTGCTGAGTAGCATTCATCACACCACCAGAGGACAGGATTTGGATTGTTTTGGGGGAAGAGACCAAACAGTTAGGTCATCGGTCTCATCGGATTAGGGAAGGAAGTCGGCCGTGCCCTGACAAAGGAACCATCTCGGCATTTGCCTGAAGCGATTTAGGGAAATCATGGAAAGCCTAAATCAGAATGGGCGGACACGGGATTGAACCGTCGTCCTCCCGAATGCGAGTCCAGTGTGCTACCACTGCGCCACCTCGCTCAGTCCAGAGGACAGGGTGACTTTGTAGTTGGCATGAAGAGTGTGGAGTAGTTGCTTTATCAATACAGTGAATGATGTTTGTAACATAATCCACTAATTCTTGGATGCTATCACAGTGTTCAACAGCAGCAAAGTGGCTTTATGTTACCCAGTTTGCCATACTGAATGGCCATCAATGGAGGCTTTCTTTCTGGCACTACTTGGTGTGGCAGGTGAATCCAGATTGGTAAGTGGGACCTTGTAATGCAAGTCACTGACCAATTCCCAATGAGCAGTGGGTATATAGTTGCTGAAGAGAATATTGAGAGGTCTATAGCAATTAACAATCCTGTTGCACAATGCACCCTGTTCAACAGGCCTATATTTGGTGATATTACGATGCTCTAAACATCTCTATCTCTAGTGCAGGTAGATGCTGACTCAATAATAGATTGAACGAGTTAAAAGATGATACAGCTGCACTGATACACTCACTGCTTGTAATCTGGTGGTGAGGGAAGGGGCGAAGTGTTGTACGCATTGTTTACAAAAACAGTAACTTTTCCTTTAGTTCTCTCCCTGGTACAAATGTCCCTTGTTATAGAGGCTGTGATCACATATCATAAAAGCATCAGAAAGTCTCTCTCTAACAATTCAGCCTTTCCTGTGTTAGAAAACTTAATTCCTTCAAGTGTTTACTGAATTCTTTGATGGTCCATTATAATGGGGGAGCCATCTTACAGTGGAAAAGCACCTACTCGTCATTACCGATTTCAAACAAATTTATGTTAGATGCAGGGCTACATGCATGGCTTGGCCAGTAATGAAAGTGGGAGTTTCAGATGGCCTAGTAGAGAAAATGATGCTTCTGTTACAGGTAGAGCAATTCACCAGCCATTTATGTTAGCATACTTTCCAGGCAGCAGTTGGTGCAGTGAACAGTATACAGAACAGTAATCTGAGGGTTGTGGGGTCAAATCCCCACTGGGAATATTTTTTATTTTCAATTTTTATGTTACTTACACTGCAAATAAATTGAATTAATGTTCAGTATATTGTATTTCTGAATATTTTCACAAAAGGAAAATTTGGGATTGGAAATAAATTTCCAGGAAGATAATATAATGAATGCATACACAAGAACTTTGTATGTATAATTGGATAGCTTTGTTATTTTACAGTTGATGACTTACATTTGCTGGTCTGCCATTCATTTTAACAACAGATGAAGCAATAATTTACTCAGCTTCTTGCAAATGTAAAAATGACAAATTTTTACAATTATGTGTTTATGTTCATAAAAGGTTCGCACTCATCGCATGCCAGGCATAATCCACCATGTCGCCATGCAAATATATTTTGATGCAGTCTTCTCGGGATGTGGTTTCTTTCCCTCTCTTGATGAGATAACAACAGTTTTGAAGCTTTTTGGTTAAATTCTTTACATGACCACAAAAACAGACATCACTGAGTTGCACCAACAGAGTGTGTTTGGGGGAGGATGGGGGAAATCACGTTAATGCTGCATATGGTAACCTTTCATCTTAAAAAGTCTCATCAAGTAATTGAGGATTTGTTTGACTTCCCCACCAGTACGTAACAGATGAAATTTGTTCTCCTACATCAGTCAAAAAATTTCTGTATAACGATGATGTAAGCTTCCCAGATCCTGACAAATTAATGGTAACATTCCTTTATTTTGCCACAGACTCATCCATTGTTTGTTGAATTCTCGGTAGGAGAACCTGTGCTCTCTCTGTAGATGTACACAGACTGATCACAATAATTTTCTGGAAAGAGTTATAGCATATTGTGTATAACATGAATGGAATATTTTGCCATGTAAGTAACATAAAAACTGAAAATAAAAGAAATAGAAAAAGTTTATACATATCGATTTGACCTCACCATCCTCAGATTACCATTCTGTATTCTTTACACTGTGCCTACCGCTGCCTGGAAAACTACACTAACAAAATGACTAACAGCTCACCATACCAGTGCTAAAAACACTATTATTTTCTAAATGCTTGGTCATCTGGAGCTCCCAATTCTGTCACTTTCATTTCTGGCAAAGCCCTGCATATAACATAAATTTGCAAGAAATTGGTGATTACAAGTAGGCGCAGTCTCCTTGTTAGCGGTGAAATTTTTCTATTTCTTGCTGTAGCCTGAAGAATCTGAATGTTTGAAGCTATTAGGGGTTACTCGACTAAATGCCAGTTTTATCAGGAGAAATGATTGTTATCTGACCTATCACACAGGATTACAGTTGCATGGTCTGAAGGTTTTACAGCAAACCTTTTCAGTCTGTTGTTCTTGGTCCTTCACTTTGATTTTGGGGATGCTGGTAAGATTGTTTAATCAGATGATTGTTTTCTCATACTTGTATGCCTGCTGTGAGGTTGTGTAGTTGTTCCTAATATTATCTTCTATTAATACTGCTGGTACTTGTCTAGGCATACCTGTTGATTTAGTCATTAATGCAGCTTTGCAGTTACAGGTGCAGGTTCTTGTACTTATATCAGCTGTTACTGTCTGGGTGTCTTTGGTAGTCTTTGATACATACAGCTTCATTGCTGAGGTGAGAGTCTTCATGAAACTAGTCAACTGAATGCTCTTGAATGCCTCCTTCCCTATACACTGCAGGATGGATTGTGTGACCTAGAGTTTCTCTGTCTTTTTTTCCTCTATGGATCCCAGACATTCTCTGCTACACAGTGGATGTTGGGGGCAATTCACACACATCAGAAGGGTAATATATAGAGTATTTTCTTTACCGGCAAGCAAACTATACTCCTGCATTCTGGTTGTCATTTGCGTCCCTAGATGATGTGCCCAAAATTTCAGTATTTAAAGCACTGCATTGCGTTGGCCAATGCCCAGCTTTTAGATAACTAATGCATTCTGTGATGTAATCTAGAAAATTTTGCATACTGAACATCAAAATAAAGAAAAGAAATTGAACAGTAACTGTCCACATTATCTATTTCAGCCATTTTGTAAAGGGGTTTCACTAAAGAGTATTAGAATCTGTCACAAAGATGACTGCACCTGACACACTGCACAGGTGACTGAGTATGGTTCACTGTTCTTCATAATTTTACTTGAAATTTCGGCACACCCACAGGAGTATTTACTCTATAACGTTGTAATAACTGATTCAATTTCATTTCTGCTTGTTTCCAGTAGCTACATGCAGTGTAGTTGACTCTGAACACCAGCCTCAAGAAATCTGTAAATACGTATTCACCTGTACCACTAAATTTCTGATTTAACTTGCCAATTATTGATAAGAAGTGAGTGGGTGTTAATATAACCCAAAAGACCACTACAATCACTGAAAGTGTTTGTAGTTGATATAGGATTCACTGATATCCTATGAACAGCTATGGTAACAAGTGTCAATCCAGTTAGAATACCACTCATCTGAACAAGCTTTATACAACCGTATTGTAGCAGGTACCACAGAGGTTGCTCACGAGAAACTATTTACACCTAACAGTCTACCTGATTGGTACGGAGTACTAATGTGGTGTTAAGCCAACAGCTGAGATCCTTACACACTGTGACATAGAGAAGCATGCACAAAGTTTACATAAATCCTAGCTCAGGATCGCTGAGCTTCCCAAACCTGACCTTAGCCAAGGAAGACTGGGTTTTCTGATGGACTTATCATTATGCATGGCACAGGAGGCACTTGTGGCTTACTGAATGCTACACACAATGATCTTTCCATTCTGTAGGCAAAAAATCTGGGTGTGAATATCAGCTGTTAATGTAGAGTGTGGATCCATTCAAATTAGGTAAGGACAGGAAAGTTTTGCGAAAATGATAATGTGAAAAATGAAGTGAAATTGGCAGCTTTTAGCAAAATGGGTGATTTTTTTTTTCTAAAATATCATGAAATTTGTCCTTTTCTCGTGTAATAAATGTTACAAATCTGAAAATGAGTCTACCAATAAAAGTAACTGACTGTTACTGAATGTTGAAATTGAATTTTGCCTTCTTTTTTCCTGAAGGCTGTGGTTCATGTATAATCTTAAAATGACAGCTCATTTCCCACATAATGGACTATGATGTGACATTAATAATAGCACCGAAACCAGAAAAAAAAAATTACGCAGAATTTGGCAAAAGATAAAATGCAGTCTGGCAAAAAAGTAAGACCAAGTCTGGCAAAAAAGTAACACAGAATCTGGCAAAAAGAAAAAAACACACCACAATCAACTAAATCTGGCTCATAAAAATGTAACACTGTATCCAGCAGATAAAAAAGTAACATCAAATAAGGCAAAAAACTCTAAATATGGAAAAAAACACAGAATTTAGTCACAAAATACAAACAATTTTGTCCCGTCCCTACAAATAGATATTTGTGGGTGTTCCCACTATCTCATCACTTTTGTGCAATCTGCTAAACCCAATTTCTGTTACTGCTGTTCTGTTTAAAATAGTGCGTTACCAGTCTGAAAGTCAGGAATCATAAAAGTCTGCATTACAAATGTATTTCACTCTGATGGAATTAAGAAACAGCCCTTTGAAGAACAACACATTTTCCTGAATGCCACATAGAGTTGCTGCATTGCACCAGGCAAAAGGAGGTTCGATGTGACATTAGGAGTACCCATGACTTTTGTCACCTAAGTGTATCTCGACCAGTAAACATCAATTTTCAACTTTTTCACTCTAGTCACGAGAAGTCATACAGCAATGAAGTTCTTCAAAACCTGTATCTTTGCAGCTTAAAACTCAAGAATGCACTATAAAATTTATTTTACTAGTAGTCCCACTGAAACATGCCCTTTTCGTACGCATTTAATAACCAATTCATAGCTCTTCCCATTCTGAATTATAAACTGCAACTCTCCTCAAGAAACAGCAGTGACGTGTCATGTGCATCGATATTCAAGCCTAGGATTAATAGTTTGTGACTTCACATAAGAACTAAAACTATTATTGACATAGAAGAATTCATTCCCACCGTCACAATAGATCCCCTGCATTTCATTCCCTGTTCTCTATGAGGACATATTATTTTCTTTACAAAATGCCATTTAGTTGTTTGTATTGAATATCAAAACAGAAAATACATACCACATGCACTGCAACTAAGTGGCATGAATTCTGAACAGTTATTGCAAGCTCTGCATAGAAATTCGGCTATGCATGCGTACGTAGCCACTGCAGGTAGAAACCTGAGTGGTCATTCGTCTAAACTGATTCATGCCACTCAGTGCTTGGCGAATGGATGTGAGTAAATTCATCTGTAGCACATGAGGGAAGGCACAAACAGTGTACCCAATATGTCCACTTCAGTTAATGGAGAGTGTCACAGCCGAAAATTTAACACGTCCACAAGAGGAACACACAATTTTGTTCATAACACTGTTTGCTGTACTCCTTTTTAATGGATACTACATCACACGATAAAAATGTGTTGAAGATAAATTTCATTTTAGGTTGTCACCTTCTTACAAGTTGGAAAGTAATGTGAATACTATTTGGTGTCATTTGAGAGCTGTCACAAGAAGGTAGTTCCAAAAAGATTCCTGTCATGTTAATGTAAAACAATGTCCCCATTCTCCATGTCATTCCCTATTATTACAATCACTATTTTTTATACTGCTATAGCACTGAAGAGCTTTTCGTGCTTTCAATGTGGTCCACAGTCAGCACTGATTACAACCTTATAGTCACTGCAAGTCAGCTGATCTATGGGAGTTTGGAAAAAGCACATCAGTTGGGGGGATAAAGCAGTCATTTCAAACAACCAAATGTGATGCAGGCGACACTGGGAACATAATAGTAGGACCAGACCACATCAAATCAACAAAAACCTTGGCCCTCCTCATAATACCATATATTTATTATTTTTTTTTTACTGTGTGTACCCATAGAGTACACAAAAATTACAAAAAAATTTTGCTTTTTTGATGCATACATAATTTGTTTTTCACATTTCAAGAAATGAAATCTCTCTTTATTCTTAGTGTGCCTTGAAACAAAAAAAAATCTTATTTAAGATCAATGTGTAACCATCCTGTGTGTACGCCTTCTCAGGACACAATCCCAAGAACAATCAAAAATGAAGTAGCAGGCGCCTTTGCACTAAGAGGATTAATTTTCAATTTCTTAGTATTATTCATTTTCAAGAAACCTGCCACCAACTATGCGAACTTGCACTATTAATTATTACAATTTTAACCAAGCCAGTTTCACAGATACCAACTATGTGAACTTGCACTATTAATTATTACAATTTTGACCAAGCCAGTTTCACAGACAATCAAATCTTTTGAGGAAGTGTGCTGTTTTCGATTTGCCCATCTGATTTACCATTCAATGAGTACGGTTTAATTGAAGCCTGAAATGAGAGGGGACGGGAGGGGAGGGGTGGGGTGGGGGCGGCAGAGAGAGAGAGAGAGAGAGAGAGAGAGAGAGAGAGAAACAGCAGCAGCATGAATCCCTTAAAACAATTTTTGAATTACTGGACATGGACAGTTTAACTTATTTAATTTTGAAGTATTATCTGTCAGCTTTCATCTTGAGATCTTTGACCAAAGTTTGTTTTAACGATTCTCCTGACATTTGGCCAGCACCAGTGGCTGGTACTGTCAAAGATTCACCCTCCCTTGATGGTGGCAGACTGGTGTGAAGCCTGCAGCTGGAGTTTATATGTACCAGTTGCACCAGTTCCTGAGGGCTTTACCATGGGCATTACACTGAGGTCCTCCCCTTGTTCCCTACAGCACGAGAATCCAGGAACCACTAACCTTTATGCTTTCTTCGTTCTTGCAGAAACTGTTGCCATGTTTGTGCATTTCTGTGGTTTCCCTGACCAAGCAAGGGTGTAGCTCCTCTCCAAAGCAAGAACCTCCCTGCCTGAAAAATTTTACTAGATGGCTGGTCTCACACAGGACATGCTCCACTATGGCCACTCTCTCCACCTGTCCCATCCTGTAATACCATTTACGTTCAGTGATTCTGGGATTGAAGGCTAGTGCAATCACTACAACATATATTTTTCCACATGTGTGCGATTTGCACTGCATTCCATGTTGGAGTGCACAGCTTACCAGCATGATAGGATGGTGTCATGGATAGCTAAAACATGGGCTCAAAGGGCCACAGAAGCAAGATCCAAAATACTAATAGTTCCATAAGATAGTAGCAACAATGACGTGTCATCAGAGGGGCAACTCTGGATGCCACCACTGCGACCAGAAGCACTCATCTCACCAACATGTGGCAGCCCCATGCTCCTAGGAGATGCAGCCAGCAAGATCTAATCCCCTCCGATCTATCACATGTTCGCAAATAGACGTGTTCTTCCGCTGACACAATCTAGATACTGCACCAATCTGAAGGCCACTGTTTTATGGAGCTGACCTTGAGCTGCCAGCCATCCACCACAAAGCAACACTGCAACTTTGGCCTCAAGGAACACTGGTGCCAGGACTGTGGTATTCACTGGCTTGTTATTGTGTTGGTTCTATTGCACAGCCATAAAAAACAGTGGTCCTTTCCCAGACAAAGACTTTCTTGCCTATGTACATTCAGTGAACTTATTTAGTTAAGGACAGCCAATATAAACTTTGTACACACTACTTACAAGCAGGTAACAGACAGTTTAATTCATGTGAACCTGCTGAATGCAAATATCTTGGCATCAGCTTTGCTAGGTAAAGATATACTACCTATTAGGGACAGTTGAAAATTTGTGACTCAAACCCGGAGTTGCCCCCCTAGGGCGAGCGTTTGCCTCAGTACTTCGGCTATCCATGTGCACATCAGGACGAACCCAAACTGCCCTAAGTCAAACTATCTACATCGCTATACCACAGAAGGGGACAAGTAGAGAGATCCACCTGTTCTGCAAAACAGATAAAGAGGCAGTAGTGTCACATCTCAATAAGAAACTTGAAACGTCTGGTTCTTGACAGAAGCATTTACAGCTACGCCTTAAGTGTAAAAGAATAGTTGACAATGCACTCCATAGATACGTACATAGAAGAACAGTTTGTGATGGGAGGAATCCTAGATGATAGTAGTGTCATTGTAAAAATTCTTCTAAAGAAACAGCAACTTCTGCATTATGTATGTAAAATGAAGTATAGGGATACAGATAGAGAGATACTGAATTGAAAAGGTTTGGCTGTCAAGATGGCAATGCACGAAGCTTTCAGTAACTACCACAGCATAATCCAATCAAAAAGATCTCTAAAAAAACACAATGAAATTCTGCTCGCACATAAGGGTTGTTTGTGGCACTAAAGTCGATGTCCAGACACTTGTGGAAAGGATAGGAACTGAAATTGATAGTAGCAAAGCAAAAGAAGAAATGCTCAACTACATTTTCAAATGTTGCTTTCGAAAGGAAAATCCAGAAATTTTGCCCAAATTTAATCTTTGCTCCATTGCAAAGTTGGGTTAAATAGACATTTGTGTCAGTGGTACTGAGAAAACAGCTAAAATCACTAAAACTGAACAAAGCTATAGAGCCTGGTAGAATCCCTATCAAATTTTACATAGCATTTGTAACTGAGCTAGCCACCTTTTAACCATTATTATGCCACATATTCCTCAAACAAAAAGCTGTGCCCAGCAGTTGGGAAGTAACAATAAGTCACATCTGTCTATGAAGAGTGCAGAGGACATTCACCAATGCTTGACATGCACTTGCACTAGTAGAATCTTAGGGCATATTCTATGCTCAAATGTAATGGTATCTTTGATCAGAATAACCTCCTCTATATCAACTAGCACAGCATGGGGATCAAGTGAAATTTATCCTAGATTGAGGATTTCTTGGTAGGGAGGATGCAGCGTGTCATCAAGGATGGAGAGTTACGACAGATGTAGAACTGACTGAAGGTGTATCCCAGAGTAGTATGCTGTGTCTTGCTGCTCATGTTTTATACTGATGACCTTGCAGACAATATTAATAGAAACTTCAGAATTTTCACAGATAAGGCAGGTATCTATAGTGAAGAACTGCCTGAGAAAAGGTGCATAAATATTTAGTCACATCTTGATAAGATACCGAAGTTGTGAAAATTTGCAACACTTATTCAGAAACACAAAATTTTGCACGTCACAAAATAATAACAACAATAATAATAATAAAACATAGTATTCTATGACAACAATATGAATAAGTCAGAATCAGAAAACTCGTGTAAATACATGGGTGTGACATATGGCTCAGTCGTAGGTAAAGAAGGTGTCAGACTTTAGATAATTGGTGGAAAGCTAGGGAAAGGCAGTCAATCTACATCTGCTCACAGAACACTTGTGATCCATCCTAAAATTTTGCTGTAGTGTTTGGGACCAGTACCAAAGAAGACTTAACGGAGGATATGAAATGTATACGAGGACAGGCAGCACAAATGGCCACAGGTTTGTATGATTTGTGAGACTGAGCCACGAAGTACCAATATCAAATGCCTATTAGGCCTACTACAAGCAAAAAGCTTTGTGTTCCAAAATAGTTTCACATTTCATTCATACGCTCCAGTTTCTCAAGCACGAGGTCAAAAAGTAGTCGTGTGAAATTTTTTTATAAATTTGGAATCATCATATTCTTCCATAATTAGTGTGATGTCCCTGTTTCTTCCCTTTCCTCGTTCTAACAAACACTCCTGTCATCACTAATTCTGTAACTATTCCTGCCACTGTCTAAACTTATTCTCCGGTTAATTTCACTAACCCTGCCACAATCAACTGCTTAGTTATCCTGCGTTTATTCTCTGGTTAGGCATTATTATGTGTTCATACAACACGTTTTCCATGCTACTCCCATAATAGAACTTAGGTGGGTGCTACTGAGATCTGTACAACTGGCCATTACTAGTGTAGCGGTCTGGCCAAAAATTTTCTATCAAAATTTCATTTTCTTGGATATACTGAGAAGTTAATATGTAATCTTTATTACCTGTTATTCCTGATAGTAGTTTATTTCCACTCTGTTAGTCTGAATCTATGGATTTCGCTGGTAATTATAACAACGCTGATTATTCACAAACCCAGTCAATCAGATAAACAAGCAGCGATTGACATTCACCCGTTCGGCTTTATTCTGCTCAGCTCGTATACCCCCGTCCCCTTCCGTCTACAGGAAAGTTTATTTCTAGATGCGACAGGGATTCCACTGGCAGAAACATGACATACACTATGCACGCATCCAAAAATCCATAAATGGTCCATTCAGAAATAAACTTATAATAAGTTCACAAATGTTCAAAAACCAACAGAAGTGCATTTCAAAATCATATGAATAATTGATAGACCAACTTGTGCTGGATACTAAGCGCTTCATGAAACAAGGCTTTTTCCTCAAGAATATGAATTCTTGCCCTCTGGGGCAGATACCCCGGATTGTCCCCATTGAATCTGGCAGCTTGCGCGCGCCAGTAAAATTTTTCTGGATTGCTGCTTGCAGCTACTGCTTGTACATCTAACAGCCACACTTCAGTAGCCAGAAAAGGGAGAAGGTACTGTACATGCACGACACTTTGCGTATGCGCATGAACCCACTCGCAACTGCTGAAACAAATCTAATGTAAACAGTTGTGACGTCACGCTCATCGGAGACAATTTGTTGTTATGAAGCATTGCACAGTCTTCCTAAAGCCTTTGACACATTTTGCTGTTGGCAGACGCTTGTATGAACATTGTGTTTTGTTGTTGTATATGGTGCATTTCCTTTGCAACTTAAGTTTCATTTTCGTTTATTTTCCTCTCATTCATATTTTACTGCTGCAATATTATTCTGCAGTAGCGGGATACAGTAATACCCTTTGTTAGAGTATTGTTTTTTACCAGTCAGAATTACAAAAATTTAACTGAAAACTTAAACAAAACAAAAAATTCTCTCAGAATTCTAAAAAATTCCCGGGTTTTTCCCAGTTTTCTCCTGGATGAAAAAATTCCCAGGTTTTTCCCAGATCTTCCAGTTGTCCCGGGTCTTATACACCCTGTGATGGCACTGAGGGCATATGAACAACCCCAGCAGGGCATTCAGAGTCAGTGTCAGTCAGTCCGAAGTTAGTGTCTGAACAGTCTGTTCCAACATCATGAGGCATCCACTTGAACATTAGCACGAGCCTTGCGTGACGAAATTTCGTGTGGACTTCACACAATTATTGCCTCATCCATTTTGGTTTCATGAATTTTTGTGTGCTGCATGTATTCAAAATCAATATGGTGAGAGGAGTAGGGAGGGCTGGAAATGCTAGGAAGAGGAACGCAGACTACAGATAACCCATTTATGACTATTTTCATGTTACCCATTTCTGTAGTTTACAGGCTTTTGCTGCATACGTGGACAAATTGTTAGAACAAAAACTAAAAATCGTATTTAAACCATACCCCACATGTACTATACATTTCTTTCGATCCCCAATCTGATTCAGTATCTCCTCGTTACATATTCGACCTATTCATCTAAACTTCAGCAAAGCCTGTGTTCTCTTCTTGTATGAACTCCTTATCAACAATATTTCACTTCCATACAAGCCTACGCTCCAGACAAATACCTTCAGAAAAGACTTCTAACACTTCAATTTATATTTGCTGGGAACAGTTTCTCTCGTTCAGAAATGCTTTTCTTGCTTTGGCCAGTCTGTACTTTATATCCTCTCTTCTTTAGCTATTGTCAGTTATTTTCCTGTCCAAAGAACAATATTTACCTACCACGTTTTCGTAATCTAATTCCCTCAGCAGTTCGTTTTCATTCGACAACAATAGATTACTACTGTTTTACTTTTGTTGATAAGCATTCATCTTGCAACCTCTTTTCAAGACACTATCAATTTTATTCAATTGCTTTCTACATCCTTAGCCATCCTGATAGAATTACAACTTCATAAGCAAATCCCAAAGTTTTTATTTCTTCTCCCTGAACTTTAAACCCTTTCCAAAATTTTCCATGGTTTCTTTTACTGCTTGCTCAATGAATACATTTTACCATTCAAAAATGAATCTCAATTAGCTGTGGAAAAGAGCTGTATTATTCAGTGTATTTGACTGTTGAAGCTTTCCTAGGTCTCCATTTGTAACATTTTTAAATATAGTTGGGTTGTATTAAATCAAAAGTGTCTTATTCCAACTTGATGATTTCATCTGGGTAATGATAATGGAATGTAGGATAATGGAATGTAGTCGAATTAAGTCAGGTGATTCTGAGGGAATTAGATTAGGAAATGAGACACTTAAAGTAGTAAAGGAGTTTTGCTATTTGGGGAGCAAAATAACTGATGATGGTCGAAGTAGAGAGGATATCAAATGTAGACTGGCAATGGCAAGGAAAGCATTTCTGAAGAAGAGAAATTTGTTAACATTGAGTATAGATTTAAGTGACAGGAAGTCCTTTCTGAAAGTATTTGTATGGAATGTAGCCATGTATGGAAGTGAAACATAGACAATAAATAGTTTAGACAGGAAGAGAATAGAAGCTTCGAAATGTGGTGCTACAGACGAATGCTGAAGATTAGATGGGTAAATCACATAACTAATGAGGAGGTACTGAATAGAACTGGAGAGAAGAGGAGTTTGTGGCACAACTCGTCCAGAAGAAGGGATCGGTTGGTAGGACATGTTCTGAGGCATCAAGGGATCACCAATTTAGTACTGGAGGGCAGCGTGGAGGGTAAAAATCGTAGAGGGCGATCAAGATATGAATACACTAAGCAGATTCAGAAGGATGTAGGCTGCAGTAGGTACTGGGAGATGAAGAAGCTTGCACAGGATAGAGTAGCATGGAGAGCTGCATCAAACCAGTCTCAGGACTAAAGACCACAACAACAACAACAACAACAACAACAACAAATGATGAAGTTTACAAATGGACACCAATGCTGTAGAAATGGAAACAATAACACTAAAAGACCGATTATGTTTGTATCAACACTGACTGTGGGTAACACATTTATTTAGTTTATAATCTACAGTGAAAACTAAAAAACTTGTATCTGCAATAGTACAGTTCCTACACTAAAACAAAAAGTAAATACACTCAAAAGAAGCCAACACGCATTGTTTAATTAATGTAGATTGCTTACAGAGAGAGGGAATTAGTATTTTGCAATCATGACTTATTAAACTGATAGCTTGGTAATATTCATGTAATATTCTGTCAGTATCTGCCTAACTGGAATTATTGATCTACGGTGTTTATCAATAATTTCTGCTAGACCTTAGTCATTTTACCTATGTGATCATCTCCTGCTTTCATTATTTCATCTCTCAAAAGTACCTATTCATCCCTATTGTATTCCTTTCCCACCATTTCAGTCAAATGTTGCCTAATGCTCCATCTGAAATTCTCAATAAGTGCTGGCTCATGCTATTTTATCCACATCCCGTCACCTTGATTTTCTACTATATTAAATTTCTTCAGAAATAATCTGCAGTTCACAACCAACAAATTATAGTCAGAGTCCACACCTGCCCCTGGAAATGTCTCACAGTTTCAAATCTTGTTTATAAATTTTTTCTTACCATTAGATAATCAATCTGAGACCTCCCAGTGTTTCCAGATCATTTCCAATAACTACCTAAATGAAGTAACTTGCAACTGAGATTTTAAGAATATTTATTGTATAAGGTACATTCAATAATATCCGTAAACACTAAACAGAAAAAACTATCATTTAACAGAAGAATAAAAGCTTCCTAATCATTCCTCGCAGTAAGCACAACCAAGAAGATCTATCTAAATATTTAGTGAAGAATTAATTTCCTTTCAACCCATCAACAGAAATAAGTAAGAAACATTTTTCACGAGATACAAAGATGTTTTTGACTTGTTGCTTCTGCAGGATTAAATTTATCTTACAGCAGTGTTCTGCTGCGTATGAAATTATAGCACAGTAGAACAGCATTAGGTCTATGTGAGGTCCACTGTTGCCACCTTCACTAACATTTACTCCTTTGCTACCAATAATAACTAGAATGACCAGTTTTGCTGGTGCAAGAATTAATTTCATCATTTTATAATTTATACATGATTGACTCTCTCTCTCCCAATAAGCACACACACACACACACACACACACACACACACACACACACACACACACCCCTCTCTTCGTACCCACTGTGTAAAACTACATTGGATCAGAGCAATTTTTGAAACATGAGGTTTTCAATGCTATGAACTTGAAAATTCATATGGTTTGTCATATAAGAAGGTTCTATTGAGATGTTACAAGTAATTTTTTAGGTTCACATGTCAATTTGACTCACCACATTGTCCTCCCAGTATTTTGCCATGCACTTGTCTCCCTTCTGCCATCGCCACACTTTGTTGTCCGCGATGTAATGGTTGGAAGGAGAACTATACATGCCCTGTCCTGGATTGCTATAATTGCTGCCAGTTGAGTTGTGGACATTATTCGAGACTGCAGGCTGTACTGGCTCCTTGTAAGCTGTAAATTCTGCACCACCATACAACTGCTGAGTTTGCTGAATCCTAGGAGGTGGAGGTGGAGAAGTGTAACTGCTGTATGTATCATGGCCTATTCCACTCTGTGGAAGAGTGCCAAATTTGCTATTCAGAATATCCTGTTGTGGTGGGTAATTCCTAGTATTACTCATTCTTTCGAGCCTGTTTCCCAAAATTCTGCTGTCTGTATCAGGTTCAAAGTTCATTCCAAATCCTCCAGCTCCAGCATTATTTGAGCGCGACCTGTTCTTACTCATTTCATACCCAAGTGAAGAAAATGTTTCATGGTTTACATAATCATCCCTAATTTTGCTATTTGAACTGTTTGGAACAGAATTTTTTGATGACCAAGTGTTGGTGTTGTACTGTGTTTCTGGGTAGGAGTTAGCCCACGGCTGTCCATAAAAATTGTCGTTAAGTTGTTGTGACTGTGGTGGTTGTTGGTGTTGTTGCTGTTGCTGGAACCTTTGCTGATTCTGAAAACGTGGAGGCTTCTGTTGCTGTAATGTGGAACCACTGTTGCCAGCAGACGATGAGTGACGGCCACGATCACTGTCCCTTGCTGATGCATTAGAAGAGAAATTCCCACCACTTCGTGCATCACTTCCATTACTCCAAGTCATATTATTAGCTGTGTTGTTAGCTCCTCTTGATCCTCGATTACTTCTCGAACCTCCACTGTTACCACCTCCACTAACGTTTCCTCCTCTGCTGCCATTATTGCGTGACTGAGAATAATTAGGGCGATCAGTTCTGCTCGTGCGAGAATTGGAATTAGCTTTGTTTGTCATGTCTGTACCAAACTGCTTCTTATCAGGATTTATGTTGTTGGATGTCATAACATTGCCACCACTAGTATTGCTTCCAGTGTTGTTGCTGATGTTACTTGCATTTCTGTGCTCACTTTCTTTCTCTGTAAAAAAAAAAAAAAAAAGGATAAAAAACATAATTATGCAGAGTTAAGATATAAAATATGACATTGTTACAGAGACGAGCATATCATAAATCTAACAAGAATAGTCTGGGAGATGAGTCTTTGGCACTGACAGCTTAATAACGTCGTTTTGTTGCCAACTGGCAGCCTGATGCCAACCAAGCACATAGCATGAGCCACGATGCCGCGATGCAGAACTAGCGCACACACATTTGAAATTACTAGTGTGTGTCTCACATGTAACTTGTACTGTAGGTTTGCTTTGTTGAACTAGAAACTGAATCTGTAATTCATTTTGTTTTTAGTGTTTATTCACTTCTATTTCATTTCAAACCATGTCCACTGTGATGAGTGGTGCAAGCTGACTACCATATTTGCATGAATATAGGCTGTACTCTTTTTCCTAAATTTTGTCTTGAAAAATCATGGTGTGGCCTATAATCAATGTTTTCTCCCTCAGATCATAAATCATCAATTTGAAAATGACATATACTGTATTTTGTGGATTGAAATTAATACCACTACATGTAACTGCATTTACTTTCCATCAAAGACTTAAGAAGAAAACAGCAGAAACGATTATAACTTGCCTGCAAATACAGTACCAGCTCCCCCCCCCCCCCCTTTTCTTTGAGTGGGTGGGGAGAGAGAACATGTATATATTTCAAACTACTTTCCCCTACATGAATCACTGCAGCACTATTCGACACACCAAAATAGACCAGTGTTTGGTCTGCGCTCCTTATTTGGGAATGTAAATAACAGTTTTTGCCTTGAATCTAGATCGTGTAATGCTGGAAAGATTCTGAAATGTTTTCATAAGTTTGAGGCAGTGTTTGTGGAATTTTAGTTCTACGAAGAGATTATTTCACTGCATAAATGGTCAAAACCACTCATACAAAACTTTAAATTCCATTGGTGAAATGTTTATGTGCTATTTTGCAGTCTTCAATTTCAATCATTTCATTTGTAATGGGATATCTACATTCCCTGTTCTGAACTACAAAGTCAACCACATCTTTTTCCACATCTGGATATTTTCTCTTTAGCCCTCAATATGACTTGTTTTCATCTACATGAAATCTACATCCAGCTCCTGCTTTCCGTGTTCCTTTGCATAATGTGTAGCTGATAATCTGAAGTTGCTCAATTGTTATGTAGGGTTGCCAACATAATTTAATGTCTGCATCGTGTAGGTATTAGTAGAACCACAGTGTAACATGGTAGTACTTCATAATCAGAGGTAAATCTAGTAGTGTGGCCTATATTCAAGATTTGCTTTTCACTATAATCTTGTGTCAAAAATTTAGGTGCAGCCTATATTCATACACAGCCTACATTGGTTAAATGTGGTAAATGAAACCAAGGAAGAAAAGCAGGTTGTTAAGACGACTGCAACAACTTTGAAAGCATATAAGAATACAGTTATAACAACAGGGAAAGAACAGTACTACATTGATTGTGTTGGGAGTGCCACAACTAGGCTGCAAGCGCCAGGAAAAATCAGCCAAGGAAGAACAGGGTGTACACGTGTACAAGGGAAAAAAATTCCTGGATTTTTCCCAGATTTCCTGGTTAAAAACACACTTTCTCCCGGGTGAAAATACACTTTTTCCGTGTTAAGTGACAGTATACTTTTCCTCGATACTATAAAACTTATCAATCCTTTGAATGGCTATGGTTTAATACACCGGCATGGAATTTCTCAGCCGTTTAGAAAACGAAACTCAGAAAAAAAGTCCACGTACACTGCATATTTTCGTAGGAAAGTATAAATTCAAATACCACCAAACACTGCATCTTACTTTCCAAAGCACTGAAATCGAGACTGCGATGCGCTTTGGCAAGCCAGTCAAAGCTCATGTCACATAGTCTCGCCAGCCGATACAGCGGATATTCAGAGCTTAAGACACGTGATGTAATTAGCTAATAAGTGATAAGTGGTGCATACACACAAATAGTGTTGCTACAAGAAAAGCAGAGCTTTCACATATAATAATGGTCTCGACGATTAATAAGCTGCAAGAGAAGCTAAACTTTCACGTATAATGTTGATCTTTTTTGCATGTGTTACACTTTAAGATACATCACACAAATGTGCCAGTAAAATTTTTAATACCGACAGACACAATAGTCTGATCTTCTGGGCTCAAACTTTTTCCAAATGGCCGTCCTCAAATAGCTGATTTTTCAATGCGAGTCAAATGCTCTGTGATTTAAGAAATTCATCGCACATTCTTGCACTTAGTTCATGTTGCGTAAAAGGAAATTTACTTTGAAAGTACCGCTTTTCAATCAATCATTCGCAATATTTTCCCGCGACATGCTAGAAAGAGGTTCATTTCAACAGTTGCCAGAAAGCTCCAGATAACAGGCATCACCGCGCTTGCGCAGCTACAATGATGCAGGAAGCCCGTATGTGAAAAACATTAAAAGATCTTACATTATGTCGTAAAAGAAACAAGACATCAGAGGAAATTTGTGAACCATACAAAAATGCATAATTCGGCTTAAAGTGCACACTCGTATGTCCAGATCCGGTTGTAAATTTTCTTGGAGTACCAGTACTGTATTATCTCATTTTTGGTTCTTTATTATGGCATAATGCCATACGTGCTAGAAGATGAAAGCATGCTCTTTTGAAATGCAGTGAACAGTTGAAACTAGCCTATAGTGTGGAATTAAACACTTCGTTTCAAATAAATTGACTGCCTCAGTGGAAAAGATTAATAAAGCCATATTTCTTTAGCAAACTGACAAAAATAACTTCATTGTTCAGCAAGGGATTAATGCTTGACTGAAATTGCCACCTGGGGCAGATACCCCAGTGAATATGGCAGCTTGCGCGTGCCAGTAAAATTTTCCCAGGTAGCATCTTGCTACTTGCTTATACAGCTAACAGCCACACTTTTTTGGCCGAAGCGGGAGAAGGTACATGTGCGACTCAACTGCGCATGCGCATGGACCCGTTCGCAACTGCTCACACAAATCTAATGTAAACAGTTGTGACGTCATGTTCATCGGAGGCAGTTTGTTGTTATGAAGCATTGCATAGTCTTCCTAAAGCCTTTGACACATTTTACTACTGGCAGACATTTGTATGAGTACTGTGTTTTGTTGCGTACATGGTGCATTTCCTTCGCAACTTAGGTTCTATTTTAGTTTTTTTCTCTCGTTCATGTTTTACTGCTGCAGTATTATTCTGCAGTAGTGGAATGCAGTAATATCCTTTGTTAGAGTATTATTTCTTACCAGTCAAAATTACAAAAATTTAACTGAAAACTAAAACAAAATAATATCCCGGAAATCTACAATATTCCCGGGGTCTTCTGGGTTTTCTCCCGGATGAAAAAATTCCCAGGTTTTTCCCGGATATCCCGGGTCGTATACACCCTGAAGAAGCAAGTGACAGCTTTGGATAATTTTTGGAAAGAGGTTATTTGTCATCATCTATCTATCTCTTATAAGAGAAGGAAACAATCCACACTTTTGAAATTCCTTGAGTCACTTCTCATAGGCGATCTTTTAAAGGAGCGAATTTCCATTGGGTACAATGCTCAAAGATGTAGGCTGCAGTTTTTAGATTTCAATGGATATATAGTTTTTAGATTTCAATGGGTATAGAGTATTAATGGAAAGACCAGATGTTGCTGCATGGCAGTGCATATCTCCGTGCAAGATAATAACATGCGAAAGTATAGTGAGTTTAGGTGAGCCTGGTTTCATGACAGCTATTTATCAATGTGTAGAGACTGGAGTGGTGGAATGCCCAAGAGGACAATAGTTGTGTTTGTTGGAAAAAGAGGGTGAATTATTGTTTTACAAGCATATGCATCTGAAGGCCTTGTACCAAACTGCCTGTTAAAGACTTCATATTAAAAAATGCCAGGAAATTATCATGAAGACATGAACAGATTAGTTTTTCAGAAGTTGTTCCTTGTTCATGATCAGACAGCAATTTTGGCAACCATGAAATTGTTTGGCGTCAACCAAATCATTGTCATTTCAGTGCTACTGAAGTGGTAAGAGCTCAAATAAAAAATTACATTGCTGATAACAATAAAAAATTCACTGTATCTGAAGTTGAGACTTTCCTTGTGGAAGTTTCAAATCAAGTGACTAGTGAGACCTGGAAGGAAATTATTAAGAGCACAGCAAAAATCACGACAAAGACAGCTGAAGACAAAGGTATGATAGAAGATTGCATGTAAAATTTTGTTATTTTTCTAGAAGGGAGCAGTGACAGCTCAAGCAGTGAAGAATAAAACTAATCAAAATCAGATTCTGACAGCGATGTGAGTGTTGTTTTTCCATTAGCATTACTACAATAGACTCGCCAATTGGAGAGGACAGCATGTCATTGACTAATTGTCACATTGTGAATACATTCTGCAGATTATAATTCTTGATATACTGATAAATGATTCTGTCACTTTTAGTAGAATTAATTAATAATGACCGAGCGAGGTGGCGCAGTGGTTAGCACACTGGACTCGCATTCGGGAGGACGACGGTTCAATCCCGTCTCCGGCCATCCTGATTTAGGTTTTCCGTGATTTCCCTAAATCGTTTCAGGCGAATGCCGAGATGGTTCCTTTGAAAGGGCACGGCCAATTTCCTTCCCAATCCTTCCCTAACCCGAGCTTGCGCTCCGTCTCGAATGACCTCGTTGTCGACAGGACGTTACACACTAACCACCAATACCTAATTAATAATGCAAACATTTAACAGTGAGAACAAAAACTGTGAATGTTCAACAATATTGTGAAAATAGTTTGAATTTCTATTGTTAAGTATAACAAATAATTTTATGATATTTTAGCATACTGCAAGCACTTTTCAACTCTTACAATTTACAAAGGGTGGTCAGAAACAAACTGAAAAGCTTGTATGTGTATTGCAGGGTAGGCTGTGCTGAGAAACAACTGTTCACAAAAAATCTGATACATTGAACCGTTTCTGAGTTAATTAGCATCAAAGTTAGTCAATCAGATTTTTGCGCACGTAAGTTCAAACGGCCTGCCAGATACAATGTCACCAAATGTATGCTTCATTTGGTTTCCTAAAACCAAACAAGAGAGTGATACAAAAATTGGACATTGGATGGTAGTAACAACTGAGCCTGAGCCACGGGCGGAGTATATGTGGGTCATTGAATTTGCATGTGCAATGGCCTGATTGGCTAACTTCAATGCTAATTAACTCAGAAACAGTGCAATGTATCAAATTTTTTCTTAAAAATTATTTCTCAGGACAACCATCACTGCAACACCCTTACAGCCTTTTCAGATTGTTTCCGATCATACTGTATATTACAACTAGTAACTGCAAATAAATTCATGCATAAAAATACGACCCACATAGTGCCACGGTTTTTGTGTTTGCCACTAGAGAATGCAAGTAGCAGTTACTGGGCATGAGTTGCCTAACATCATATCCAATAACACAGCCAGCTGGCCACGAAAACTGTCAAAACCAATCATTCATCTCACCTCATGGACTGTAGCATGATATTACTTCAAAATACACATGAATTCAGTTACAACAATGTGGTTCACTTAAACAAATCAAACTCTGTCAAGATAAAAATGCAGCTACGGTGTATGTAGCCGTTATGTTGCGTGAAGTTGGTAACTGTTTAATGAATGATGGGAAGCGAAGACAATGAATCACAGTTCAGATGTCGGTAGCCAATGACATTGTTTGTAATGTCATATGTTACATTAATAAATGTAGCTGATTTACCAAAATTATTGTGGCAAAAAATATAGTGAATGTACGATGTTGGTAATAGTGAAGTGAATCATGATAAATGAAAAGGACTACTTGGGAGCAGTCATAAAAATCAACTGCATTGTGAGCAGTATTGTGTGTCATCATAATGAGGAATATTCCAAGTGAGCTGTTACGTGCATATTACTATGGTCTTAGATTCCTGCTAATGATGTACTTCAAAGACATGAATATACCTTAAAAACTGGAAATAAATTTTGACAAACGGTTCTGCAAATATGACTTCTGCTTGTTTCGCTTGTAGTAGTTGATGATGTAATCATAAAAAACAATTAAGTAATTTTAAGAAACAGTACAGTCAATATTATTGCTGCTCCTTTCACATGCAGTAACTGAAGATGCAGTTTTAGGTTCCTGTGTAACCACGTATTCGACAATGGTGACATATTTGTAAAAAGCAACACAGTAATTCTGAGAAATAGTATTGTAAATATGATTACTGCTAGTTTCACTTGAAGTAATTTAAGCTCTTTGGTTCCTGCCTAACCACTTACTAGAAAACTGTGAAATATTTGTACAACACACACACACAAGAAAGTAGCTTTGACAAACTGCAAACTGTACTGTACTCATTTCACTTGCAGTAATTTAAGCTGTGCTCTCAGGTTCCTGCTAAACCATATAATCAAAAAGCATGATATTGTCATAACAAACAAGAAAATATTTTTCACAAGTGAGACTTAACATGATTGGTTTACTCAGGATTGTAAATATTACGAACAATTTCCATGAAGTTCATAAATAAGTCAGTCTGCTGACTCCACTTTCTCCTCCACATACACTCCAATACGTAGGAGTTGAACATGTTTCTGCAGTGGTTTCTTTCATGAAAATATTGTTTTATGGCCGCCCATGACCCTTCTACCATATTGGTATGAGCTCCTGTACCTTGACCTTTGAAACTAATTGCGTGGTTGACAGTTAAGGATTGAAAACAATATGACATTACTGTAGTGCCAGGTAACATACTATTTTCAATCATATTCAGGAGAATACGTTTTGATCAAACAAATACTCTGTGGTTACTCTCCCCACACTACCAAACACCCATCTGCTGGAAACACGTTTATTACCTATTCCATACTACTTCCTGCCAAGCACAGACTCATCAGTCGTAATGAGCAACCCAACTCCTCCAAGCCTGTTGCCATTCTTCACACAGTCCAAAACACGAACTTCATGGCATAAACTGTGCCAATCGACAAGCGTGATCTGATATGTGCAGCTGTTCAGCAATGGAAGTGGTACTCCATTTTTTAACCCACAAATAAGTTATTTTCAATATTTTTCCCACAGTGAGTCTGTTTCCCTCAAACCAACTTTTTTGACTAATACTAATTTGAGAAACAGGAGAAGCCTGTTAGCACAACCACTGCACACCATCACTTCTGTCTTTCCGGGCTACAGTCTTCACAGGCTCAGAGAATTTCGCGCACAACTTCTGTTTAGCAATGAATCTGTGATCCATGCACCATCTTGCTGTCTTGCCATACCAGTTAAAGCAACTACAATGAAATACGAAACAATATACCAAGAAATCCCACAACATTCTAAGAAACAAACATCCAAAAAATTGTTACAAAAAATCAGTAAGAAACCTTATAGGCCATAACTGCGAAATCTATAATCATCAAACTCCTAGTCTACAATTAGAAAAACATAAGTAATCAAACTGCTTCTTGTGCAAAAACAAAACAAAATTATATCTTGCACTGAAACAATCATTAGAATCTGTGATTCTCATTGGTTATCGTGTATTATCACCCAATTGGCTAAGAGCAATGGAAATAACAATGAAACAAACAGACTACTGCAGCACGCAATGGGTGAGCGAAGTACACTGTAACAGCACTTTAGCCTTGTCACTTTCAGTAATCACGCACAAATCTGTCTTTTTCTTAAATGTTTAACAACACAATAATAATCAGAAACTGATTTATTTATGATGATGAAATAAACAACAATAACTGATGATAACAGTCAAAACAATAATTTAATTTTCCTCTGGTACATCTGAAAGAAAGAGAGCTAACAGTAACAAGCCTCTAAATAAATCACCACCATCATCATCATCGTCGTCATCATTATCATGAGCCAACTGATACTCATTGCTGGTATACTTGTCAGATTTTCCATGTATGAGGGTTGGAACTTAAATAGTGGCAACTATTCCAGAATGAGATTTTCACTCTGCAGCGGAGTGTGCACTGATATGAAACTTCCTGGCAGATTAGAACTGTGTGCTGGACTGAGACTCGAACTCGGGACCCTTGCCTTTCGCGGGCAAGTGCTCTACCAACTGAGCTATCCAAGCACGACTCACGCCCCGTCTTCACAGCCCTACTTCTGCCAGTACCTCGTCTCCTACCATCCAAACTTTACAGAAGCTCTCCTGTGAACCTTGCAGAACTAGCACTCCTGAAAGAAAGGATATTACGGAGACATGGCTTAGCCACAGCCTGGGGGATGTTTCCAGAATGAGATTTTTCACTCTGCAGCGGAGTGTGCGGTGATATGAAACTTCCTGGCAGATTAAAACTGTGTGCCGAAACGAGACTCGAACTCGGGACCTTTGCCTTTCGCAGGCAAGTGCATGAGGTGACACAAAAAGTACATGTGATCATGCTAACTCACCTCTTACAAAATTAAGCCTGTAATCAAATGAAGTGGGCAGGCAATGGTATGCACACAATGGGAAGTTCAAATAGTGTGCTGTCTTCCAAGGTATGACCACATGTCAGTTTTATTGTAGCCTTAATCCCAAATGAAGTCACTTGCTACAGAATGTCACTGAAGATATGCTCTTTTTATTTTAACAATACATGTCATAATGACTGGGCAAACAACTTAAAAGCTAAGGTCAGGCAACTTAAAAAGTGAAGTCAGCCAATCTAGCAACAACACATAAAATGGATTATCCAAGATCCAATCAGTGCACAGTGTGCAATGGATTTTGAAATATGCTTAGTAAGTTTGCAAAATGCAAACAGTATGAAGGAGGTCAATTTCCAATGGCATTATACTAACTTACATGAAACATATAATAGTTACTCATTTTAAACAGAGTAGAATAATCATCATAAAACAGCTCACGGAATATGATCAAAATGGGTGTAGTCCAAGTCTTAATCAGAAAATTGTAAATGTTTAATGTAGTCAAGAGAAATAAGTTGTAATGATCTTAAACACCAGTCAAATGAAGAAATATCCAATTTACAAGGGAATAGTTTTCTAGGAAATATGCTTAAGGTATGCAGATGGGTTCACCATTTCATTTTTACACTGAATATTTTGATGACTGTTCTGACTGTCTTTTTGAGGTGCTACAAATGCTGATCTAACGTGCTCACTGTTTGGACTCCATGCAGATTCCATTTTTCACAAAAAATGGAATCATAAACACGTATATGCACCCTTAGAATAATTATCTAGCAGCCCAGAATATCACATTATAAGCAGCTTATGTTAAAGTTTACCTGATGACACAGGCAGCTTGTCTTCCAAAAACGCAAAAAGTTGAACTTTTCCAGATGGTTTTGGAGGTGCACCACCATCCTCTTCACCTCCTCTCTCTCCTCTCTTTTTTCTTTCACGTTCATCTCCACCTTTGCCTTTTCCTTCAGATCGAGGTCGTTCCCGACCACTATCATCTCTCCTTTGTCCATCTGCTCGCCGCTGCGTAAGGTACATGTCAAAAAAAAATTAATTTTGGAAAAGTTGTCATATTTAGGAAACACGCTGGGTAAATAAACTAAATCTAACAAATACGAAAACAGATAAAATGGTCAACAACTTCTGAGGATAATCACACAATTGACCATCAACTAGCTCCTTTCCCATCCCACCAACCTATAAATTAGCTTTTGCCATTAAGAAATTAAATTCCAAATATTACCTGCATTATACTATTTTAAACATTTTTGTGAATTCTCACATTGTCATTCCATCCTTATGAGCATGCATTCATTCTTGTCAATAAAATACATCACAATTTTGTAGAAGCAAGGATGGAAGGAAGACTAGGGTTTAATGTCCCGTTGACGTAGAGGTCGTCCGAGATGAAGCTAAGCTTAGAATATTTCAAGGATGGGGAAAGAAACTGGCTGGGCCCTTCATAGGAAATGCTCTAGCCTTTCTTGGAGCAATTTCGTGAAATCGCGGAAAACCTAAATCTGGATGGCCAGACATGGATATAAACGTTCGGCCTCCCAAATGCGAGTGAAATGTGGTAAACACTGCACCAACTCACTACATATGACAATTTTGATGCAAGGACATGTCACATAACAGACCAAATTGAGATAAAACAAAGGCTAATAAGAAGTGATACTTTCAAGCTTTCAAAATCAAATGTATGATTCCTGCTTTGCTGAATCAGACATCCACTGGAGTGATAAAATACTGAGTATCTCTTTAGATCTTTTTGCATTATGCCTTCTATACTATTATTTAATTTTCAAGTTCCTATAATACTGTGTAAATACATCTGATTTTCAATCTAAAAATGAGTAAATATATTACATGCATTAATTGTTTTAGAATTCAAAATTTGTGAACATGAAATCACATACCTGCAAAACTTTTAAAGCTCTTTGAACATTATTCCTGTTCTGACGAAGTGCGTATTCAGCTTGCTCTACAGTAAAACCATAATCTACAATCTGCTGCACGTTGTGATCCAGTAACTGGGAAGAAAAGAAAAAAAATGTGGCTGTGAATCTCAGTAGCTATGGAATATTAGCCTAAATATAATAACAATTATGGAAATTCCAGGCTAGAAACAAACAAAAGTGACAACAAGCAATTACTGACATTCTCGATTAGTTCCTCCTGCCTTTTAACAATATATAATCATAAACCTACATTGCAATAGTGCCTTTGTTTTTACAGTTATAATCTGGCATTGTCTGTACTTCTTTCACTCTAAAATCGGATGCTGTTCAATGATCTCATTCTGACCTTGTCCCCTGCTACCAGTCACTGAAAAGCACTGAATGAACTGAACTTTCACTTTTATTTTTTTATGTTAATTGCATTCATTTATTATTATGATCCCACTTCACAACAATTTGTTGTCACAGGGGTTCAGTTTTCTGCAAATGCTTGAAAAAACTAATTTCAACAATTCTCTCTCTATTAAAAGTCAGTATGCTTTCACTAATGCACTAAATTATTTTGTATTCCATATCTAATGAATATGGCTTTTTGTTCACCAATGGCATTGTGCTGTCTGAACGTTTTCAGTGATAGATTATTTGCTTGAGAATCATTGAGATAATACACATTTTAAGTGAACCAAAATGTAATCAACATATTGTAGTTTATTATGTATTACTACTGTTAATTTCAAGTATCACAAAGCAAACAGTAATGAGTCACTGTCTCCTTCCTTTTTATATAAGGAAGAATTTGTCCATGCCTCTTACTCATAAAAGATGGTTTATATTCTTTTGGGTCCTGTTAGTTTGCACACAATATACACACATTGTTTCATAACACTTCACTCACTACGCACGTGCGCACACACACACACACACACACACACACACACACACACACACACACACACACACACAGGTGATTTCTGGGCCTTTTTCTGTACTGCAACTTCCCATTTGCTATCCTGCAAAACCGAGTCAGCATCCCTCCATAATAAGTGAGAAGTTGAGCTCAGAAAGAGGAAGAGGTGCTAGTATTGTGCTAGGCATAGCTCTGGCAAGTATTTCTAGAAAGGAAAAAAAAGAAGGGAAAAAAAAACAAAGTGAAAGTGTTATGTGGAATTTTGGATATTTTATAATTATTATTATTTTTTTGTGTAAAATTTTTTAATAAACCCGTACTCTGTTTAAGCTAAGTAACCCTTCGATGTGTAAAATGTATTGCATAACAGGTACATTTTAGATGCCTCTTTAAATAAGTGTATTTTTGCAATTTCTTTAATCTCTTCTGGTAATTTATTGAACAGTTTTATTACTTGGTAGAAAATGCTGTTTTGAGTTTTATGTTTTTTTTTCTTCACCCCCCCCCCCTTGTAAATATAAGTTGAGTCTATCTCTTGTTGTATGGTCACACACAGAGCTTTTTGTGCAGTAATTACCAATGTTATTTTTTATGTGTACAACTGACTGGTAAATGTACTCACACGGAGCAGTTAAAGTACCCCGTGTTCAGAACAGATCTTTACAATGAGGTAACCTAATATTTTTGGTTATTATTCTTATGGTTCTTTTCTGTAGTTTGATAATTGTGTTCATATTTTGTGCATTTGTTCCCCAAAAAAGAATGCCATAGCTAAGAATTGAGTGTACATATGAATAATCTGTAACTACAAGACACTGCATGTTACACACTGATGATAGGATTCTAAGGGCATCACATGCTGATGACATTCTGTTTGCAAGTACCTTTGTGTGTTCATACCACTTCAACTGGGAATCAGTATTCATTCCTAGAAATTTTGCCTTTGTTACACAGTCTATAGAGGTTCCATCTACAATTAATTAAACATTGTCATTTTTCCTCTTCAAACTGAAATTCATGGCATTAGTTTTCTTTATGTTCAATGTCACTTTATTACTTATTGACCAATCATAAACTTCCTTGAGAGTTTCATTTGCTTTCTTGGCAAGGAGTTTTCTTAGTTTCTCAGGGACTATAATATTGCTGTCATCTCCAAAGAGGATTTTTTCACCCTGAATAACACTACTGGGAAAGTCATTGATGTATATCAGGAGCAGTATTGGTCCTAATATGCTACCTTGTGGAACCCCTATATTAATGTATTTTGGTTCTGATAAGTGTTTTACTAAATATTTAGATCTATCTGAAGTATGTGTTATCTCTACTCTTTGTACCCTACCTGTTAGGTATGATCAAAACAAGTCATTACCTACCCCTCTTATTCCTAATGCTTCTAATTTATTTAATAGAATCTTGTGGTCGACTGTATCAAATGCCTTAGAAAGGTCCAAAAATATGCCTGTGACACACTCATCTTTATCAAGAGCATCAAGTACAACCTTTGTGAATTCTACTATGGCTGACTCCATATTTTTGCCACTTCGGAAAACAAACTGTGATTCGCTTAAAAGATTGTATTTATTCAGGTAATTCATTAATCTGTCTTTCATAATTGCTTCTATTATTTTTGAGAATGCTGACTGTAGGGAAATGGACCAGTAATTTTCTATGTCTTCTGCATTGCCTTTCTTAAGCAAAGGTACAACTCTTGCTTGTTTTAACAGCTCTGGAAATTTCCCTGATGTGAAGGATTCATTTATTATATTTCTTAAGGGGTCTTGTATAATCCCTTGCATTGTTTCAGTACACACATTGGTACTTCATCTAAGCCTACTGACTTTTTATTTTTTAGTTTTTGAATTGTTTTACTGACTTCCTTCTCTGTTGTTGGAAGTAATATCATTGTACATAGTGCAACATTATTTACAGGTGTTGTATTTGTTTGGGGGAATTTTTACTGTAACTTCTCTGCAATACTTGAAAAATGCTCGTTTACATAGTTTGCCTCTCCCCATTTCCTTTTTTATAACATCCCAGACTGCTTTACTTTTATTCTCTGCATTATATACTATTTTGTCATTAAATGACTTTTTTGCAGCAATCAGCATCTTCCTATAGATCTTTTTATATCTATGATAGAAATTTAAGAATTCTGGATCCCTGAGAATCTTTTTCATGGAACTGAGGTGTTTAAGTGTTTGGGAGGACTTCTTAATACCTGCCGTTATCCATCTATTTTTGTGAGATGTTGATACAGACATGCATACTTTTGGAAATGCATTTTCAAAGTTCAATTTAAACAATGTGGAGACTTAGAGAATTTCATATTCACATTGGTTTCCTTATACACTTCATCCCAGCTTTGTTTTTCTAGTTCTTTTGAAAAATCTTTTATTTTGATTTCTGATGTATGTCATTTGTAGGCTTGTAGTTTAGGGAAAGATTCGATGCCTGACTTTACTGTTGTTATTTGACAGCATTGGTCTGATAGTCTGAGATCTTTTGCAGCTACATCACATTTTTCCCTGTCCATATTTGTGGCCACATGGTCAATTACTGATGGAAGTCGTCGTGGTAACCCTTACTGGACTATTGACCAACAGGGACATGCCAAAACTCTGAAGGATGTTTATGAAGGTGCTGCTGGATTCATTTATGATGTTAGTGTTGATGTTAATGTCCCCACACAGAATTATGTTGACCTTTATACTTAAGACTTTATCTAGAACTTCTGTTAACTTATTGAAAAAAGTGTCTACACTACCACTGGGAGATCTATACACACATAAAATGATTAATTTCTTGGTGATATCAATCCCTGTTAATTCAATACCTGATATTTCAAAGTGTTTCTCTTCACTTACAGTACTGAGGTCATGTCTGGATTTGAAATGTGTTGTGATGTGCACAAAATGAATTACAAAACGTCTTACAAACTTTGTCAACAATCCTAATTTTAAATGGACTGTCGCCTCCAGTACTCACAGAGTTATCACTGAAGCATAGCATTCTCAGAAGTAGACAAAAACGATCTCGGGACATGACTTAGCTGAAAACTGGTGTGTTCAAAAGTGTATCTCTGGACCAATAATCATTTAATTTTAACTTCTTAACTTGCGCCATTAGAATGCAAATGGCAACAAAATAATACATTTCCTCAAGTCCAGTGTCTTTCCACTTTGACAGTCGAGATTTCTCAGATTCTGTAGTATTTTCTCTGGTGTAAACGTAAAAACGATTTGTTTTGTCTGCAATAAATTGCAACAGTTCTTCCGACATAAATATCGGAAAAAATGAAAGAATGCTTGGGTCAGTATCTAGTTGACATTTATGTCCTGAACTCGAGTCATCAAAGTAGTGGTTTAATGACTGGAAATCGGTTTCTTTCCAGAAAACGTGTCACTTAAGCACACTCTTTTCTGAACCGTTTCACTGACACTTTCTGATTCCTCAGATTCAGAGGAACTGCTGACTGTAATTCTTGTTCTCCCCTCTGATGTAAAGGGCTGAAGGCTACAGCTTTGATATTCTGTTAAAGACTCATCACTGCTAGCAACATCAGATAATTCACACTCACACTCACTGTCGCTCCTAGTGAGCATTCCAGGATCTCTTTATCTGTGCAACCACAGCAACATGACATTTCTCCTGTAGAAAACAAGAAAACTGACTAAAACACAGGAAGTGAAGTCGAATTCTGCGAAAAGGAAACACAGCAACAAACATATATGTACTCTCGAACTTTACAGTCAGACCACTGAACAGCTACTGGAAGAGCAGGGCAGAAAGACAGCTCTGCATTTTTACACGTCTGTTGCGCTCAGGTAGCTGTGACTCGACGCGCTTAAACTCATCCCTAGAGGTGAAAAGGCCAGAGGCACGGTACACGTCAACATGTCCTTAGCACTGAAGGGAAACCCAAGGGCTGCACTTCCAACACATTGGGCATGCCAGGGGAACAGATTCCCAGGAGTCACATTTGCTATGTGTAACTCATCATTTATAACCATCTATTCAATTCAATACTGATGTTATCTTGTTCTGTTGTTAGCAGTCCTGTTTCTCATTCCACTACATTGCATATAGCTTTAAGTCTGTTGTCAGAATTACTGATTTCTGACATGATGTACATGTTACTTGATTTTTTAATAGTTTTTCTTGGTAATTTTGAGTAGTTTTTGTAGTGAGCAACTACTGTAATATCTACTTGTTCTTGGCAACAGACACATTTCCACTTTCTTTTCACAAGGTTATTTAATTCTTCTAGTGATCCATGTTTCTTTTCCATTACATTTTAAGGTTCATTCTGATTATCTTTTATGAAAAATTGTTTTCAAATAACTACATAAATTTATCATGGAATAGGTTAAATTTTATGTCAGTATTTGATTCATTATAAATTTTATCCCAGGTCATCTCTTGTAAACTATTCTTAAAAACTTTGTCCTGGTGTAGTTAATTATTCTAACCGATTTTCACAGAGGAAATACTCACTGCAAGGCACTATCTGATCTATCCTAACCAACTGTGCATCGTGATCAGAGAGAGCATTTGTGACTGGGTAAACAGTTCTTTTCTTGCTCTGAATTTCACTAAAGAAGACATCATCACTCAGGGTCCCACTGTCTTCATCAAACCGAGTTGGAAAAATAATTACAGATATCACACTGCAGGATCCCAAAAATGTTTCCATAGGCTTTTCACTATCAGAATCTTTTAGAAAATGTGCACTGAAGTCGCCACTGGCTATTAACGTCTTGCTGCTGTGTGCAGATAGTGTAGTAAGGAGTCCAGATTCCTCACAAGCAGTTCAAAATTTCGCAATGGGTATCTACATACACTTACAATAAAAGGTGAACAATTTTTGTATTAATTCACAAGCACACATTTCTATTGTCCAATGGCATTATCCCCATACATGGCGCAACTGTTTCTGGCTGCTTCCCCTATCAGCCATCTATTGAATTCTAACAGAAGAACATGTCAGAAATGTTTGTATCTCTCCACTTGGTATTCCCTTTTGTAGCATCCATTGCTCCACTTGCTATCTCCAAATGACAGTCAATAAATAGTGTATTTGCCTGATTATAAGACGAGGATTTTTCCAAACTCATCATTCGAAAAATATGGGGTCAGCTTATATTCGCAGCTAAGTTATTGCTGCTGAGATCACTATTTTTATGTTGTTTAATACATTAATATAGGGCTCGTCTTACATTTATAAATTAAGCTTTTGCTATTGACGATTTGTAAAAATTTATTTTGAATAATCCTGAAGGGTAGTGCATATCAAACAATTACAATGAGTGTGAGGAGGGGTGTGTTGGGCAGGCAGATATTTCATTGCGCAGCCAACCACGGGAATGCATTCTGCACTCTTTGGTTTTCTATGAACTACCTTGTTTAAACTGCAGTTTGCCTGAATCCATCTGCATTCAGAATTTAATTGCCTTTAAAATTGAACAAATATTCAACAATAGGATACATTGTTGCAGAGATGCTGGAAGTCTAGATGGAAGACAGTGTAAAAAAATGAAATGTCATGTGGCTAGGGCCTCCCGTCGGGTAGACCGTTCGCCTGGGTACGTATGTGTTTCATGCAGCAATGTTGTCAATGCTCACCATGAAGTAAGATGGGAATGATTGGGGAACTGTCAACTGCTGGTTCTACACAGCCAATGAGAGAGCAGCGGGCACATGATATGTTTGGAGAAGTGTCTTCTAACATTCTCACATCAGGATAGAAGCAAAACCTGCTGTGTGTCCAGAAAAAAAAGCTGACAATGGAAAATCCAGGATGGAATGTAACAATATTAGAGAAGGAAAGTTGCCACTCACCATATCACCATATAGTGGAGATGCTGAGTGGCAGATAGGAACAACAAAAAGATTCACACAATTATAACTTTTGGCCATTAAGGCCTTTGTCAACAATACACACACACACACACACACACACACACACTCACTCACGCAAACGCAACTCGCACACAGGACTGCAGTCTCAGGCAACTGAAACCACACTGCAGTAAGAAGTCTTACACTGACACTGTGGTATGGGACAGTATCATGAGGTCCATTACTGGTAAAAAAAGTCCGACAGTGGGTGTTACAGTTTGAGGATCTTTCCTTGGAATATGTACTTTATATTGCTCAATTGTTTGAAGTTTTGCATGCGGTACGCCACCAGTTACATTCCTGGGCTGACACGGCTTGGACAATGGCAGGGATTCAGTTTCAGGCATGTACTCAGAGGCAGAAATGCAGCACTTGCGTAAACCAAGTGTGAACGTATCCATGTCAGGCTATTTCCTGCAAATCCCTTCTGTCATGCCCTGCTTGTTTTGCTCAACAAGACCAGTTGGACTGCCCCAAATGCTGATCATCTTTGCCACGGCTGCCAAAAGGAAAGACACATTGCAGTAGTATGTCAAGCCTGTCTGCTCTTGCCGCAACTCAGTACCTCAACCAGTGGACAGGAATGCTGTCAACTCCGTGTCAACCTTTCTAGTTCTAACAAGTTGTTCACTGATGTGCATACCAAAGGGAAACTGTTACAGTTGCAAGTAGATAAAGGGTGCTCAAGTGTCTCTTATTAATTATCACTCCTATCTGCTCCTCAGTGCACCAGCATTTTCTCCACCTACATGTCTTAAATTACAACAGACAACAGACCCCCTTTCTCGGACAATTCATGGCAAACACAGTGAACAAGGTGGTGGTCTGCCTGTTAACATTCCTTGTGGTGTGTAGTGCTGTCATGGAAAACTTGTATGGTTTGGATGCTTTCAGGACACTTGGGTTCACCGTGGTTAATTTAGTTAATCCAGTTTCTGACCAAACACCATATCAGGAACTTTAGGAACTTTGCAAGAGTCTTTTGGACATTCTTTCTTCCTGGGCTCAGTAGGGAAGAGGATTTTATCATCTATATTGCCCTTACACAAATAATACAGCCTCGGTTTTTTTTCTTCCCCCCCCCCCCCCTCCCCCCTCAGCCATGCTCATGTCACTGTTACTTCATGATCAAGTTGAGGAGGAGCTCAACAGGTTAACGGCTTTGGATGTGACTGAGCCTGTTTCATCCACTCATGCGCTACATCAATTGTATTTATTAAGAAACTGTCTGTGCCAAGTTCCACCTTTGCGGCGATTTTAAAGTGATGATTAATGCACAGATTGTGATCAACACATGCCCTATCCCATGAAAACAAAACTGGCAGCAGGAGTGTATTTTTCAAAGGAGGATTTATTGGAGGCATATTTACAGGCTCAAGGCTGTGCTCGCCCATGGCAACCCTGACGGTTCGGAGCAGCTGGTCACATTTGCCTCAAAGATGCTCAACGCAGTGCAGCAGAATTATTCATAAATCAAGAAGGAGGCTACCGCTATTACTTATGCAATCATGAAGTTCCATGTATTTTTGTATGATGTGAAATTTCATTTTGTCATGGACCACAAGCCTTTACTCTCTCCTTTCCACCCCACCATGATCCTGCCAGATATGGTGACCCCACAGGCTGCAACAATGGGCTCTGCTCCTCAACTGTTATTACTACAAAATTCACTTCTGCCCGATGGTTTACCACTCCACTTTCTTGCATCTGCCTATGAGTCTCGATCTGAGTTTCACCCAAAAGGAAATCCTTTGCTCTTATCTCAATGAGGAAGCTAAGACGGCAATTGATGTCTTTCCTATTACAAGCTCTCATGTCGTACACACTATCAGTGAGAGCCCTATTCTCAGCCAGCAGTGGTAACAGATCTAGTGGGAGTGGCAAAGTTGACCCCCGGCCCAGACACGGTCCTCATCCGTAATTATTTAGTACTGCAGTACAGGCTGACTCTTGTTGACAGGGATCTTGACAACAGAATATGCTGCACCCTGGGTGGTCATTTTTGCTTTTCTCCAACAGGAGATTCTTTGGTTGTTACACCTCAGTCACTGGGAGTAGGGGGTGATGTGGAATGAGATGGGAAGGGCCTGGGGTGTGCAGTGGGGTAACCTCTCATCATACCTCTCTCCCCTTAGTCCAGCCTCCTGCACTGTGCTCCCCCTTGCCCACACCTCCCCCTTCATCATTGTCTTTTCCAGGATAATCAGCAGACAGTGGTGGACAAACATCTTTCAGTGGGTGGAGCTACTGGGTGGACTGCAGGAGCCATCCCTGCATGTTCCCACTCCTGCCCTCCACAAAGCCGAGCTTCCACATGGCTCACGTTCTGGTGTTGGTGTCTCTCGCGGTTAGCATCACACTGCAGGATGTCTGCCCAAGGCAGACTCACCATTGCCAGGGCTACTTATGGCCCTGTGCTCAACAGACAGGGGACTCCTGTCAAGTGTTGCAGGCAGCATTATCTGATGCCCAGGAGGCAATGGATGTTGCCTCACACGGCAGCCATCGAAACAGGAGAGGGTCGTCAAGGGTTGCACCGACCCCCCACCCCAAAAGCAAAAGCCTGTGGTAACCCACCATGGTACCTGTTACCACTCGTTTTATACCGGTGCCACTGTCAAGGTTACCCTTTATGCTGGCGCCAGGCCATGCAGGGCCGGCCATCAGGCAGTGGTGCGATAACACGTCAGAAGACAGCATTGCCTCTACGTCTGCACCTGCTGCCGACAACCAGTGCCACCTCAAGACACCGAGCAACAAACTAACTTCATACAACCCTGGACTGGAGTGGACTCTCGCTCATTTTGCTATTGTAGTAAACAGACTCTGTTCTGGGGAGGTGCTGCAGTTTGATCATAGACTTAGCCTGAAATTGTACTCTGAAACTGAATAGAATATTGGAATTGTGTTCACATTGAAATGTTTATAACTTTGTGTGTATTCTTATCTGTGAGGAATGCTACACCAATGAGAATGCAATGCAATATGCATTACAAGGTGCACACGTCAAAATCAGCTGGTAGCTCACTGCAATAAGAATTTTAGTGTCAGAAACAAGCAACGCAGTTTTTTAATCATTTTCTTAAGGCTATAGAGTTGTATGTCAACAAAATGTTTGAAAATTCTGTAATGAAATTGATACCATGGCTTCACTGTTGAGGCTTTCCATGTTTAAATTGCACTTTCATTTGAATTATAATGTATGCTGAAGTAAAATATAAAATTACTGCCTAACTCTCAATTTACATCAGAATTTCAGTTTTGATTACAATCATTAGCTCTGCATGTTAGTTTTAATCTCAATACAATGCAGAAAAATATGGATCCTCCACTGTCCACAAGCAAAAGCAGCACATGTGCCAGCACAGGACATCTCCACTATATGGTGATTAGTAATCAATCATTTTTATAATATTGTCAAAAAGTCTGTGTATGCACTATCCTCATAAAAGCATACTTGTGCATTCTGTGTTTATTTTCACTGTATTATGATGACGAATTCAATATCATTTTAAGATGATCTGTAGATGAATGGATAAATAAATGATAACAATAGGGGAAATTCCTGAGCCTTGCTGTTGCCACAGGACAGAGTGAGTGAGTGAGTGAGTGAGAGTGAGAGAGAGAGAGAGAGAGAGTGTGTGTGTGTGTGTGTGTGTGTACTATTGCTAGGAAAAGAGCTAGTGCTTGAAAGCTTACGTGAACATTGTTTTATCAATCTGCTACATCTACATCTACATTTATACTCCGCAAGCCACCCAAAGGTGTGTGGCGGAGGGCATTTTACGTGCCACTGTCATTACCTCCCTTTCCTGTTCCAGTCGCGTATGGTTCGCGGGAAGAACGACTGTCTGAAAGCCTCCGTGCGCGCTCTAATCTCTCTAATTTTACATTCGTGATCTCCTCGGGAGGTATAAGTAGGGGGAAGCAATATATTCGATACCTCATCCAGAAACGCACCTTCTCGAAACCTGGCGAGCAATCTACACCGCGATGCAAAGCGCTTCTCTTGCAGAGTCTGCCACTTGAGTTTATTAAACATCTCTGTAACGCTATCACGGTTACCAAATAACCCTGTGACGAAACGCACCGCTCTTCTTTGGATCTTCTCTATCTCCTCCGTCAAACCGATCTGGTACGGATCCCACACTGCTGAGCAATACTCAAGTATAAGTCGAACGAGTGTTTTGTAAGCCACCTCCTTTGTTGATGGACTACATTTTCTAAGGACTCTCCCAATGAATTTTATATGATCATTCCACTTCAAATCGTTCTGCACGCATACTCCCAGATATTTTACAGAAGTAACTGCTACCAGTGTTTGTTCCGCTATCGTATAATCATACAATAAAGGATCCTTCTTTCTATGTAATCGCAATACATTACATTTGTCTATGTTAAGGGACAGTTGCCACTCCCTGCACCAAGTGCCTATCCGCTGCAGATCTTCCTGCATTTCGCTACAATTTTCTAATGCTGCAACTTCTCTGTATACTACAGCATCATCCACGAAAAGCCGCACGGAACTTCCGACACTATCTACTAGGTCAAGTTATTGGTAGCCTTTCCCTTAATTTACATAAATAAAAGATTTGTACTTCTAACATGACATGATGGCTTTCACAGAATGATTTTGAAAGAGCCAGATCTTTCATTATGATGTAGTTTTCTCAGAAGAGTTTTCAGTATGAATCCCACAGGCTTCAAATTTCTGCTGTTAATCAAATAGTGAGCACCTGTGAAATCATTCTGTCACGACTAAAATTCCAGTACAGTACAATGACCGATGTCCTCAAAACTGTTCAAATCTCTTACTGAACATATTCTCAGTACTGTGCAAAAGGGAAATGCCACACAAATTTTCTATTGCCTTCTGTGATATCAACAATGTTTTGTCCATTCAGAGGCTGCCTTTAACATTGTGGAGACATTTGCACATCTTGCACATAACTACATTTGTTTGTCTTCGGCCTTATAGAACTTGAGTCACTATAATCACAAAGAAGAACAGTACAAGTACGTGATGAAAATAAATGATGTGTCGGCAAGTGAACAACACTTCCACAGTGAACACATAAATTGCTGATTGGTACCACTAAAGCTGCAAAGCTGTTGTGCCAGAAGGGATGAAGTACAATGTTGCCAAGCAAACCATGTCAATGATAGGTGTATGTAAGTCGCTGCTTTTTATGTGGCATCTATATGGGAGCCATGGAAAATATGAGACTGTGGTAACTGTGTGCATTTTAAGAGTCACAAACCAAGATGGACTAAGTGAAAGGAAGATGGATAAAGAAACAATTAATATTCAGACATCACTTTCTCTGTGTCTTAATACAGTGCTGCAAGAAAGTTTTGTCCCATCTTCATGAACTTTTGCAACCAGTCAATCAACAAAAAAATCTCTTGAAATGCTGTAATGTGCAATGGCACTAATTACCTACAAAAGCAGAAACAAATGAGTAACATTCAATTTCATGACTATTTTCCTCCTTCACGATTTTCAAATAATAATTTAGTAACCTAATCTCAATACCGTATGTCATTGTGAAAGCCACTCTACAGAAATACAATACTGGATTCTAATAACACATTTCTTACAAAGATCAAAAAGAAAAACCTTGAAGACATATATGTGGCCTTGCCAATGTGTTTGTCTAAAGTATGCATTTTAAGGAACAGCTCAAAATACTTCTTTACTAATGGCTTCTATGCTGCATAAATATATGGTTGACAAAAGACAACACAATTACAAAAAGAATTGTTTTATTCATATTATGAACAGAAAGGGTAGACTTCGATGGGCTTCTTTAACACTTGTTGCTGCCTGTAAACTTTGGAACGAAAATGAGACACACTGTGAGAAAATTGTGTAGCAGCAGTTATCTCATTCTTTCATAACCCGTAGTTTCACATAGACGAATACACTGATGCCAATAGTGTACAGTCATTGAAGACACTTTGAAATTACATTAAGGATATGCACCACATTAAAATTAGGGGGGAATTTTTTTTTCTTTTTTTTTCCTACACAGTAACTTTAATAACAGTGTAAAACAACTTGACGTTATTAACATATTTCATCGGTTCAATCATCTTTTAATGGTATTTACTACTGCTTGTTGTACACAGATTCTTGGTTTTATTGCCTTGCTTTTGTAGATATGGTACTATCTCAAAAACTTCCTGCACATCACAAGCTGCTGAAAAAAGCATTATATAATTAAAAATGTAACATCTGCAAGAGGGTAAAACTACCCAAAACTGAGAATTACACAACAAAAGACTTCTAAAACACTCACTTGTGGCAGTATTAAGAATACTAAATTCCTGTACATATTCAAAAAGATTAGGTGACGTTTCCAAGAAATCACTCATGAGCACATAAACATGTTTGTTTTGTCCTTTGTTAAAGGACTCTCAGGCTTATTGTAAGACCTCATTTTTAAGATTTTCATACATCATCATAGAGCAACTGCCAACCAATCTCAAATGGTATAGACTTTTTTACCTAACCGTCTTGCTTGAGGCAATGAAGTATTTATGGGTTAACATTTATTTTGAAATTACCTTTTATGGACAGTCATACAGTTAGTAAGCAATGTGCAAGTCCAAGATCTTAATATAGACTCAGAGCCTTGGGTACCAAAATTTCACTGCATCACTATCATGTTATAACAGTTAAATATACTCTGAAGCAACATGGAGCCACTGAGGTTCTGATTTCAAGTTAAACTCATTGTCTGAACTGAAGGATGGGAAAGACATACCATCTCCAATGAAACCATGATTAGTAATGGACTATGTTGGTAAAAGTAGGCTTCAAGTTGACAACTGCTATACTAAGTAAAATCTGCTCAAAATTACCATTACCATCAGTTATCTTTCCATCTATTATAAAATAACAGTCTTAAATTTGTCTCAAAATTATTTATTCAAAAGTAGTTTCTTATTATTTGTTAAATACTTCCCAGAATCAGCAATAAAATGGAATGCTACCTCTGGCAGCAACAAAGAATTTATAACTATTAACTTTACACATAACCTTACTTGTGGAAGGTATGTCCATGATTAGATGTTGACCTTTCTGAATAATACAAGGACTCTACAATTAGTTGCTAAAATCTATATCTGTTAGTTACATTTAAAATTATGGTCTTCATGTTGAAGTAGAAAGTTATTAACTTGGTGGGAGAACTGGAACAGGATGCACTCAATCTCGCGAGGCCGGCAGAGGAGCTACTTGACCTTGTAATACATTTCTAAGGTCAGGAAACCTTACGACGATCAGGAGAGAAGCATGCTGAACACATACCCCTCGAAACTGTATCCAGTAATGCCCGTGGCGCAGAGGATGACACTCAGCTTAGTCCACCCTGAGTGGCCCATCTTCGGCCTGGACATGGAACTTTACATTTTTTTTACCTAAGAGCATTAAGGGATCATCAACTGGAAATGAGCCCCCCCCCCCCCCCCCCCCCAATATAAAACTATCCCATCCTCTGATTTTAGATTACCCCATCCTGAGGGATATTTATTTCACACTAACTAGATATGTAAAATTTAACACTTAATTTAAATTTGTGGAGCCATACAGAGAAAGCACTACTGCCCAATAACTAATTTAACATGCTCATTAATTTTGGAAACAGCATTATCCATTTAAACATTTTATACTGAATTGTCATTCTCATGCTGTCATTTTGCTTTAATCTCAGCTCCAACATCCATTACTTGTGAGCTTGCTAGGTAAGCAGCATTATTAGTGAACTAAGTGTGTGCAGGCCTACAAGAATAAAGGATTTTAAGCATGTCTTTCAAACAAAGCAAAATATCATCATTCCTTAAGAGCAGTGCATTATCAGAAACGTTTGAACATTGTCAGTCAGAATACTAACAGTGATTCTAAAAGAGTTAAACTGGACGACTATTTTAAAAAAAAAATGGTAATGATAGTGCTAACAAATAGACAGAGAGCAAGTCTTTGGTGACAAAAAACTGCGAGAAGGTAGGAATGGGAGTAACAGTAGGCTTGAAATTATAGTGAGAAATCATGATGGTGCACCACTTTTGAAAACTGGCAAAATAATAAACCTTAGTTGTCTGTAAATGAGAAAAACTCAGTAATACACACAGTACACTCAGGAGTTCTTGAATTTAAGGTGGAAAGCATGGAATATATGCACATCAACAACGTGTTTTAGCTGGTGTTTCTGCAAATAATGCCAAAATACTAAATGATGAAATAGGTGATCAGGCAAAGTGCAAATCGCACATGAAATGCATAGAAATCATACATAACAAAGAAATGCCATGTGTAGAAAAATGTGAGAGTGAAAGTGAAAAGTTGTGGGGAAAGTAACATCAAGAAAAAATAATCACAACTGCTTTCTTGTTCAGATATGCATATGTAATAGACATTATCATTCAAATAGTTTCCTGCAGCAATCGAAATACCAAAGTTTTACGGTTTATCAGTCAGTTAATATGCTTCATTCTGACCATGCAATCTGAAATATTATTATGTTTATAGGAGAAAAAATGAAAAAGAATCTTGATTACTTCATTACAGAATTGGGTACAAACTTTAATATCATGACTGATAAAAGTACAACAATTTCCAATAACATATGTACGTCTCTCCTTTGGGGGAGTTGCTTGCAATTATTTTTTTGATACTGTTGAATTACAAGGTGGGACACGAGGAGGTATTTACAGTACACTGTTAGTAGCTTTTGAAAAGTGTAACTTTAAATACGGTGTCTTAAAACATTAACTTTTAGGTATTGAAATAAATGTTCCCTCTCTTCAATCATTGTACAAACTTCAAAATGGCAGATATTGAGGTAACTGATGGCAAGATATAAGAGTAACTACAATCGCTTTGTGTGGTAAGGCATCAGGACCAGACGACATTCATGTTAGACTACACAGATTATGTGAAAAAACATGCTGCCTCTTAGCAGCAATTTATCACACATTGCTGGAGCGAGAAAGGGTACCTAGCAACTGGTAAAAAAGCACATTTCATTCACATATTCAAGAAGGGTTGTAGGACAGATGTACATAATTATAGGCCTATATCATTGACACTATTCTCTCATAAAACTGTAGATGATGTTTCATATTAACGCATTATGATGTTTTTGGAGAGCCAAAATCTGCTCTACACATCAATTCCACAAACAGAAATCTCACAAAACTCAGCTTGGTCCATTCCTCCAACAGATTCACAGAGCTGTTGACATCGAAGCTCAGTCTGATGCCGTGTTCCTCAACTTCACAAACGCATCTGACACTGTCCTGCACTGCCATTTAAGGAAAGAAGTACGAGCTTACCAAATATCGGAACAGATTTGTGACTTGATCCAAAACTTCCATGCAGACAGAACTCAATGTATTACTCTTAACATGACAAAATTGACAGATGTAAATGGGGTTGCCCCAAGAAAGTGTGACAGGACCATTACTGTTAACAACATATGTAAATGATGTAGTAGAATATGTCGGAAGCTCTTTAACGTATTGCGCATGCATAGGAAAAGACATCCACTATTGTACTACAGTACTAATGACACACTGCTGGAACCAATAACCATCATAAAATATCTAGGAGTTTCTGTTCAAAGTTATTGTAAGTGGAATAGCCTTATAAAACAAATACATAGTAGAAAAAGCAGACGCTAGACCGAGATTCAAAGGAAGAATCTTAAGGAAATGTAATGAATCCACTTAAGAAGTGGCTTACAAGACATTTCTTCAACTGATTCTCGAGTCTTGTTCATCAGTTTGGTATGCTTACTGGGTATGGTTGATAGGGAAGACAGAAAGAGAGAGGGGGGGGGGGGGGAGAAATAGGGGGGAGAGAGACAGAAAGAGAGATAGAGGGGGGGGAGAGAGACAGAAAGAGAGATAGAGGGGGGAGAGGGAGGGAGAGGGGGGGAGGGAGGGAGGGGGAGGAGGGAGAGGGGGACGGGGAGAGGGAGGAGAGAGACAGGGAGACAGGGAGGGAGAGGGGGAGGGGGGAGAGGGAGGGGGAGAGGGAGGGGGAGAGAGAGAGTGACAGGGAGAGGGGGAGGGGGAGAGAGGGGGGAGGGAGCGAGAGGAGGAGAGAGGGAGGGAGGAAGAGGGGGGGGGGAGAGAGAGAGAGAGAGAGAGAGAGAGAGAGGGAGGGAGGGAGGGAGGAAGAGGAGAGAGAGAGGGAGGGGTGGAGGGGGAGGGGCGAGGGGGAGAGTGGTCCAAAGAAGAGCGACACTTTTTGTCACTGGATCATTTAGTCAGTGCGAGAGGGTTGCAGAAATCCTCAACGAACTCCGGTGGCAGATGCTATAAGAAAGGCACTGTGCATCATGGAGAGGTTTACTGTTGAAATTTTGAGAGACAACATATTACTTCCTCCCACAAATATCTCACGAAATACTCAAAACAAGAAAATTCAAGAAACTAGAGCCAATACAAAGGTTCACCGACACTGACTCTTTCCATGAGGCATTCGTGAATGGGAAAGGGAAGGGGAATCAGTCAGTGGTACCAGAAGTACCCTCCGCCACAGTCCATTAGTATTGATGCAGATGAAGTAAATGTAGTGTCAGTTGAAAAATGTTAATCAGAACAATACATAATAACAATAACAGAATAATACATAATTGTACTGCTTATATATTTATGTAATAGTTCTACTAAACCAGTTTATGTCAGTGACTGTTGTTATCCCACACTGGCTTTCCCGTTGCATGATTGTTCTAAGTGATAATGTAAAGTTATTGCTTTCCGGATTTTAGAAATTCTACAGGCTTTGCATTCGTGAGAGCCATACTATTGGGCTAAAAACGTAAGAATGACATCTGAAGAAGGCATTGAAATCCGATGATTTGTGGTAAAAAATATAAAGTATAGTGACTGATTATAGTACACGCTGCTTTAATTGTTTGCAACTACTTAGCCAAACTAGTGACAGTAAGTAACCTATCTTCTATGGCAAAACAATTATTTTTCTCAACACTGTCTGGCAGTCTGGAAGTTTTAGTGATGTAACTATTACTATTAATTCCAAAGCAACTCACTGGCTTGTTGCCTCCTCCAAAAATCTTCTTGGCACCACCACGAGCTGCTTCAGCGATAGCATCTTTCCTTTGCGCTTCGAATTCTGCATTTTCTCTGTTTTCCTTCTCCTTTGCTGTTTCTAGGGACTTAAGTGAAAGGCAATATTAAGAAAATAATTGTAATAAGGCTACATGTTGAAGAAAGAAAATAATTGTTGTCAATAACGAAGGATGTGTAAGTGGTGCTGACAATATAATTTGAACCATCAGTATTTTATTACATGCACAACTGTTGCTTGTTGCTGAGTTGGGCATGTCATTCAAGAAGATTAATACATGCTCCAATAAGGTGATGAAAATTGTGAATATAATAAATGTTATCGAAAATTTACAAGTTAAATAGTGTACAGGTACAAATTTCCAACAGACTGACAAATCATGAAATATGCATATCTCTCAGTATCACTATAGACCAGAAAGTTGGTCGTATGAAACATGAGAAGCAAATATGCCACTAATCACAACTATTGCAACACATGGAAGTGACCACATGATGGACATTTAACAGAACATGTGTTTCAGGGATCATTCATTTTCATTAGCTCACTGGTATTCTAATTGTTGACAGTACAATTACACATGCTTTTTTAAGCTCTTATTCTCTAACTTTCCCTTCCCAGTTAACCACATATCTGCCTACACCCTTTGTTTTCCTACCTCAGTTTACAGTTTAACTCTTCTATCACTCACTCTTCTTTGTGTCTACTCACCCAACCAACATCTGAACATCAAACCACCAAGGTATGTGGTACCACACAGCAGACATAAGGAGACTATGGCAGCACAGGAGAGGTTCTGGTTTACTAGATGTACATACTAACAAACCTCACCTAATCTGCTCATATATGCTGCTCCCCTTCTTCATACATATCTGCCCATCAACCTGCAACCCACATTTATTATTTTTATCTTTGATCTCATTGTGTTTTCAAGTCAATTTTAGCTCGTTTTCATCCTTCACTATCAGCCTACTCCCTCAGGTTTCATTTTGTTTCCCTCAAGTTTAATCTTGTTTCCCCATACTTCATGCATTCAGACCTTTTTGTGATCATTTCCTCATATTTTGACGTATTTCTGTGAAGTTTTTCACATGTATTCCTCATTATTTATGCATTTTTATCCCCCACCATGGACCCTTGCTCCTTTTATCTTCTCCAACACAGAACAGTTTCTTTATCCCAAGCCAGAACTCAGTCCCACATACTGTTCCTGCACTGTTGCCTGGCTTATGGAATTCCACAAAATTACCTGTCTCTGGCTGCAAACGCTCCTTCCACAATGGCCATCTGTTCAGATTTCACCAATCCTTAACCCTCACCAACATATTCCTGCAAAACCAAGTGAATCAGGCCCAAACCCCTTCCAATACCTCCTTTCCACCTGTAAAATTCTCCTGCTGCGCAATCCGAAATTCATGTATCCCACCTCACACACAAACTCTTGCCCTCTAGGAATTACAGCAACACGTACTATGCTGCCTCACAAAATTCCCCAACCTGTTCACCTCTTACTCCCACTATTCACCACCTCTACAACAGCCTCCAAACCTCCCCCACATCCCCTCATAGCGATGAACTATGCCTTGCACACCTACTACATTTACCCCACCCTCAAAAACTCCCTTCCACCACCATAAGGAATCTAGAACCTATACAGATCTGAAACACAGTCATGAACTTCTCTTCCAAAATCCTTAGTCCCACAGAAATAGCAGTTCTTCCAAAGGCCTTACGTTTCGCCCCACTCCCAAATTCAGTCATACTGTACCTATTAAAGACCTTCTCTACTTCTTCCGGTCCCTACAGTGGAAACACTTTTTTGCCACCCCAGTTCACTCCTCGTCCAACCGTGATCGATCTCCATTGCCCCCCGTATCAACCCCTGTTAACTTCCCAGAATTTCTTAACCTTGAACTTTGACTCACCGTCATTCTCAGGTCCCTCAACACACAAGCTAATCTTACATCTGCGGAAAGAACTGTAATCCACCATCTAAAAACTGATCTCGATCTTGTAATTCTACCTGCTGACAAAGGCTCCACAACTGTGGTTTTGAACCGCAAGGATTACCTGGCAGAAGGACTCCGACAGCCCAGTTTCCAGAATTCCAGAAGGATCTCCAGTTCCTCCTCAAATCCTTACGTCCATCCCAGGACCTCTCCCCGGAGCTGTCTCTCTCCTCACACCTAACATTCACTGCACTCCTACCTTCTACATGCTTTCTAAAGCCCACAAACCTACAACTGTGAGTGGTTACTGTGCCTCCACTGAGAGAATCTCTGCCTCTCATAGATCAACAACTCCAGCCTATTACCTGCAACTTCTCTGCTATATAAAAGATAAACCAACCATTTCCTCCAACTATCCACAGCTCCTGTTCCTTTACCACATGGTGCACTGATCATTATTACTGATGCCACCTCCCTTTGTACTAACATCCCTATGGACAAGGCCTTGCTGCTATTGAACACTACCTTTGTCAACATCCAACGGATTCCAAACCAACAATCTCCTTCCTTGTCACCACAACCAACTACATCCTCTCCTTTGAAGGGATCACCTGCAAACAAATCTGGGATTCCGCAATAGACACACACAATGCAGCATTCTATGCCAAACCCATTCATTGACCAGCTAGAGGAACTGTTCGTAACCACTGAGAATCCCAAACCCCTCAACTGGTTGGTTCAAATGGTTCTGAGCACTATGCGACTTAACTTCTGAGGTCATCAGTCGCCTAGAACTTAGAACTAATTAAACCTAACTAACCTAAGGACATCACACACGTCCATGCCCGAGGCAGGATTCGAACCTGCGACCGTAGCGGTCACGCGGTTCCAGACCCTCAACTGGTTCAAATTCATTAATGACATCTTTGTGATCTGGATCGAGGGTGAGGACACACTCTCCATACTCCTCCAGAACCTTAACACCTTCTCCCCCATGCACTTCACTTGGTCCCACTCAACCCAACTTCCTTGATGTTGACCTTCACCTCAAAGATGGCTACATCAGCATCTCCGTCCATGTCAAAACCTACAAACCAGCAGCAATGGCTCCACAGCTGCCATCCATTCTATACCAAGAAGTCCCTTCCATACAGCCTATCCACCTGTGGCTATAACATCTGTAATGACGAGCTTTCCCCGTTGAAGTATACCCAGGGTATCACTGAGGCCTTCCAGGTCTGTAATTACCCTCCTAACTTTCTACAGAAACTTAAATGAGTAATCTTACCCAGACGCATGGATAACATCACAGCCCGCATCCTGTGATTCCTGATTCAAAAACTAACATGTTATACAGAGGTGACAGTAGAACTTTTGATTTGGTCACCACATTGGTGTGGGTGTGGAGGGGCCCCATCCCTGCAATTTGTACAGAAACAGATCTCTCATATCTTACCTCTCCAGTCACCCACCACCTCAGCAAATCCTACCATCCGGTCACAGAGAAGCATTTCACTTGTGACTCAGGACCACCCACGACTCAGCCAGGGTTTCAACTACCTTTCATTGTGCACTGAAATGAGCAATGTACTACCCGGTATCCTTCCCACCCCTCCCACCAAACCCACACAATATCCTCGTCAATCTCTACTCAACCCATGCTTCCAACCACTCTACTCAACCCCTGCTACCAACCTCTAGCTTCACGGCTCATGTCCCTGTAAAAGATCTAGATGTAAGACCTGTCCTGTACATCCTCCCACTATCACCTAATCCTGTCCAGTCACAAGTATCACCTATCCCATCGAAGGCAGAGCTACCTATGAAATCAGTCATGTGATCTACAAGCTAAGCTGCAACAATTGTGCTGCATTCCACGTGTCCATTACAACCAACAAGCTGCCTGTCCGCATGAATGGCCACCATCAAACTGTGGCCAAGAAACAGCTGGACCACCCAGTTGCTGAGCACACTGCCCAACACAATTTCCTTCATTTCAATGACTGTTTCCTCAGACTGTGCCATCTTGATCTTTCCTACTAACACCAGCTTTTCTGAATTGCGCATATGGAAACTCACTCTGCAATATATCCTATGTTCCCGTAACACCCCTGGCCTCAACCTTTATTAGTCACTGTCCTCCACCTGCCTATCCCTTTCCGTGTTCCTACTCCAGCACTAGACAGCGTTCACATTCCACCAACGCACCCACAGCCTTTGACCTTCTCTCCTTCCCTGCTTCCCCCCTTCTGCTAAGCTCTCGACTGCACCTAGCTGCCCTCCCCTCCCCCACCTCTTCCTTGGATGCTCCCACAAGTAGCACTTTACCGATCCCCACCCCTACCCTGCTATCATTTCCCCTCCTGCCCCAGCGTCTTCCTTACTCCCACAACCAGATTGCTTCTCCCATCATGTGCTGCAGTTCACAGTCTGGCTCAGCAGCGAGACAATAGTCTGTGCATGAGAGCTGCCTTTGCGTGAATGTGTCTGTGTATATTATCTAATTCACAGAGGAAGGCCCTTTGGCCGAAAGCTTACTTGTTTAGTAATATTTTTGCTGTGCCTGTCCGTGACTCAGCATCTCCACTATGTGGTGTGTAGCAATCTATTCTTTTCATAATACTGTCATTCATTTGTCTACATATTCAAAATTACTTTACACCACAAGTCTTAAAAAGTAATCAAAATTAATTTCACAAGAATCAAATATCTAAAAAAATTCCACTGTCCATTCAGAGTGATGCTTACTAATTTTCACAGACTATCAGTAAAAACTACCTTAAAATTTCGATCCTGATGGTTAGGCTTCAGTATTTTTTGACCAAATGGAATCCATGGTGGTGGTCCACCTTCTTCCCCAACTCTGCCTCTGGTATGTTTTGCTAAGGTCTGAAAATGAAAATTGTACCAGATTATCACATGTTATTCAGTGTGATAATTTTATGCAATATATTTCGTAATCTGATGAGAACAACATAAATTATACCCGATTCAGTTCCCATTTTTCAACAAGGTGTGGAACTTTTCCACCAAGAACTTCAATAAGGGAAGGTCTAAGCAGGAGATAACCATGTGACATAGGGAGCTGGTCACCCTTGAAAAACAGCTTTGTTCCTGGTGGTGTATCCAAGCTATAAAATGAAATATTCATACACTCAGAATTAGTGCATGCACACATTTAATTAAAAAAAAAAACTAAACAATTGTAAGCTATTAAAAGGGATCACATAAAATTTTAAATTTCTGACACTTCCAGTGGCATGGAAACATTTACTTGAATGGCTATAGCTGTACAGACCAAGGCCTGGTTGGAAAGAAAACATACAATTTCGACATAATGAATATGAAGACAATTGACAAGAAACAGCTGTAAAGTCTGTTACAACCGCACACGTATCAGTAGACAGGAAGGAAGGCATGTAAGAGTTTAATGGCTGAGTGGTATTTAGATCACTAAGGGACATTAACTTAGATTGGAAAAGGATTAAAAGGAAATCAGCATTGTTCGGTGTGAGGAAACAGTGGCTGCCAAGACAGTCAGAAAAATCTGCCTTGAATCAAAATTTCCTTCCAGTGCGTGCTTGAAGATTTCTGTTAGGACGGCCATATCAATACCCATGTATAGCATACATACAATTCTTGCAAACCAAGTTGACACTTGGTGTGGTGGATGATGTGAGAGCTCCCTATCAACCACCTCACCACATGTTGACCTGGTTGCGCGAACAGTATGATGCAGAATGCTTTTCCAGTTTATCTGTTTCATTTCCATTTTGGTTGCAGAACAGTAAATTGGCTGTGCAACAGTAAATACATAAATTTCCAATTTTAGTAGAACCATGGAGCCTCTGAAAAAATTTAAATTAGTGATGAATGTCATGTGTGTGATGAAGAACAGACAAACATATATTTCTTTGCTGATACAGAGAATAGAGAAGTGTGTTTATTGTATAATGAAACAATAACCATGTTCAAGGAGTACAATCTGAAACAGCATTATGAAACAAAACACCCAATTTGGCTGCAAACTTTCCAAGGAAGAGTGCAAACTGAAAGATGTGGAGTATGTGAAAAGGTTGAAGAAGCAACAAACATTATTTACAAAGCAAACAACACTTCAAAATAGTGCTACAGAAGCAAGTTTCAAGATATCCTATAACCGTAATAAACGCAACATGCCTTTTTTTCGATGGTGGGTTTATGAAGCAATGTATGGTAGAGTGCGCAAGCATATTGTGTACTGATGTATGAAGGAAATTTGAAACCATTTGATTGTCAAGATGGACTACAGTGCAGTGCATTGACTTAATTAGCGGTGAACTCACAGAACAGCTGAGGACTGTGAGTGAGGATTTTGTTTGTTTTTTCTTGGCAATGATTGAGAGCACAAATAATGAAGACATTGCAAAATTACTTATATTTATCTGTGGAATTAACGAAAATTTATCAGCATAGGGGAATTACTTGCCCTAGAATTTAAGCTCGAACCACTGGTCAGGACTTGCTTGAGTTTGCTGTGAACTGTGCGGAAAAAAGTGACTTGCCTTGGAAGAAAATGGTAAGTATTACAACAGATGGGGCCAGAGCTTTCAGTGGGAAAATGTTGGTTCGGTAAAGCTTTTAAAAAACAAATTATAAGCACAAGACAAGTGTGACATCTCATCTTTTCATTGCATTTTGTTTCAGGAGAGCCTTAGTAAAGCTGCACTAGAGTTAAAGCGTGTGATCAATCCTGTTGTTGGTGTTGTGAACAGGATTAGATCAAGGGCAGCCCACCATTGATAATTCAGACCTCTTCTTGAGAATGAGAGGTCTGAGTACAAAAATGTAATTTACCGCAACATGTGAGGTGGTTGAGCCTGGGCAAAGTGTTAAAAAGAGTCTGGGCATTGTAGGATAAAATCCTCTTTTTTCTGGACACAAAAGAAATATTTCATGGTTTTGCTACAAAAACACGATGTTGGGAGTGGATATATGACTTGATGTTTGCAGCTGATATATATGAAAAATTTAAGAATTGAATGTGACATTGCAGGGAAGGGGTTATTTGGACATGAAATGTGGGAGCATGTAAAATCATTCAAAGCAAAACTAGGTCTATTTGCAATGCAAGCAGTTGAAGGCAATTTTCGTTTTTCCTTTTAGTAAGAAAACAAAGTGCCCGAAAGTGTTTCTACTAATATTAGTGACCATCTGCAGAGTTTGGAGGACGGGTCCACAGGAAGATTTTAAGACTTTAAGAAAACTGAGCCTCAACTCAATCTACAATCTTATCCTATCAATGCTGATACTGACACAGCAAGTGAGTAGCTGCAGCTTGATCTTATTGAATACAGTCAAATCACAAGGAAAGAAATTTTTGTTGTTGTAACCTTAGTTGCCAGCTTAAAAATATCCATGTAAGAAAAAATTTGCTGGAAAAAATGCTCTCTATATTTTTTAAAAAAATATAGAGGGCATTTAAGTGTAGAAAAGTATGACAGGATATGTTTGTGTCTTTATTAACCTGGTTCTCAAATTACATGTGCTTGCAGATGTAAATGATGTGAAATTAGCGAAATAGATAAACTGAATAAAGCAACAACTATTTTGTTGTTGTTGTGGTCTTCAGTCCTGAGACTGGTTTTATGCAGCTCTCCATGCTACTCTGTCCTGTGCAAGCTGCTTCATCTCCCAGTACCTACTGCAACCTACATCCTTCTGAATCTGCTTAGTGTATTCATCTCTTGGTCTCCCTCTACGATTTTTACCCTCCACGCTGCCCTCCAATGCTAAATTTGTGATCCCTTGATGCCTCAAACATGTCCTACCAACCGATCCCTTCTTCTAGTCAAGTTGTGCCACAAACTTCTCTTCTCCCCAATCCTATTCAATACCTCCTCATTAGTTAGGTGATCTACCCACCCTATCTTCAGCATTCATCTGTAGCACCACATTTCGAAAGCTTCTATTCTCTTCTTGTCCAAACTAGTTATCGTCCATGTTTCACTTCCATACATGGCTACACTACATACAAATACTTTCAGAAACGACTTCCTGACACTTAAATCTATACTCAATGTTAACAAATTTCTCTTCTTGAGAAACGCTTTCCTTGCATTGCCAGTCTACATTTTATATCCTCTCTTCTTCGACCATCATCGGTTATTTTACTCCCTAAATAGCAAAACTCCTTTACTACTTTAAGTGTCTCATTTCCTAATCTAATTCCCTCAGCATCACCCGACTTAATTTGACTACATTCCATTATCCTCGTTTTGCTTTTGTTGATGTTCATCTTATATCCTCCTTTCAAGACACTGTCCATTCCGTTCAACTGCTCTTCCAAGTCCTTTGCTGTCTCTGACAGAAATACAATATCATCAGCAAACCTCAAAGTTTTTACTTCTTCTCCATGAATTTTAATACCTACTCCGAATTTTTCTTTTGTTTCCTTTACTGCTTGCTCAATATACAGATTGAATAAAATCGGGGAGAGGCTACAACCCTGTCTCACTCCTTTCCCAACCACTGCTTCCCTTTCATGCCCCTCGACTCTTATAACTGCCATCTGGTTTCTGTACAAATTGTAAATAGCCTTTCGCTCCCTGTATTTTACCCCTGCCACGTTCAGAATTTGAAAGAGAGTATTCCAGTTAACATTGTCAAAAGCTTTCTCTAAGTCTACAAATGCTAGAAACGTAGGTTTGCCTTTTCTTAATCTTTCTTCTAAGATAAGTCGTAAGGTCAGTATTGCCTCACGTGTTCCAACATTTCTACGGAATCCAAACTGATCTTCCCCGAGGTCGGCTTCTACCAGTTTTTCCATTCGTCTGTAAAGAATTCGCGTTAGTATTTTGCAGCTGTGACTTATTAAACTGATAGTTCGGTAATTTTCACATCTGTCAACACCTGCTTTCTTTGGGATTGGAATTATTATATTCTTCTTGAAGTCTGAGGGTATTTCACCTGTCTCATACATCGTGCTCACCAGATGGTGAGTTTTGCCATGACTGGCTCTCCCAAGGCCATCAGTAGTTCTAATGGAATGTTGTCTACTCCCGGGGCCTTGTTTCGACTCAGGTCTTTCAGTGCTCTGTCAAACTCTTCACGCAGTATCTTATCTCCCATTTCGTCTTCATCTACATCCTCTTCCATTTCCATAATATTGTCCTCAAGTACATCGCCCTTGTATAAACCCTCTATTTTATAAACTATTTTATTTGTATTTATTCATTTTTATGCTACAATTTATACCTTCTCTGAAATACAAAGTTAACTAATGAGCACAACCGTTTTAAAAAGTACAGCCTTCCATTAACCTCCACTTCCACAAAATGGCCTCCCCAATACAAATCAATTGTCCAACCCTGCTCTAAGTGAATGATTTGCGCAAATAATTGAAAACCTTAATCAGAAAGAATGAAAGCCAATTTGAAGCTCTCTCTTCCCAACTGATAGGATATGATTCAAAATCAAAAGCAGTGGGTACAGACTTTGATGATAATACTGCTTACAACTACAGAAAACAATGACAGGAAGTAAAATAATAGCTAAATAGAATAGCAATGTTATTAGCATCAAAATAGGTGACAGAGAAATGAGAAGAAGAATGTAACACAGCGAATACAAGTTCTTCTGAGACCAGGGACTGATATTTGTGCTGTGTAGTGTGTCAATAGCAGTTTAATTAGAAATAAGTAAATATAATAATTTGTCTAAAACAATGAGAATGTTCCACTGTTATCTTTTATTTTATTTTTCTGAAACATAAAGCGTAGTTTAAAAATATTCAGAAACAAGACAGTAGAACACACTGTAGAACTTCTAAGGCTAACTACCACTCAAGTTCATTAGATGATAGTTCAGTAAAATTAGTTGATTATACCATCATGAAATTTTGTTAATTGTTCTGTTTAAAATTTAATACATCAAAAAATTAAGTCACTGCCTCTTTTTCCTCATATGCCAGTCACCAAATCTTTGTTACTAAATGTTTAGCCTAGTTAAGGGTTCATGGTGCACAGTTTGTAGTTGTAACGGCTTTCACGGGCAACAAAAATTTCATTTTCAATATTTGATACAGTTATTGACTGAATTTAAAATGCTTTCATAACCTGCTCATTAAGAGCTATAATTTTATGTTAAAGGTTTAACACAATAAGTCAATATTATGGTTAAAGTCAATATTATGGTTACAAAGTGTGCTTATATTTTGAGGCAGTGTAACTTATAATAAGCTAATTATCCAGACTATATTGGTCCAGTAATTGAGAAAGATAGCACTTGGCAGTTTCTTGCAGACTTTACACATAATTTCAAGTCTTCATGAAAACTTTTTGTTGTGTGCACCACCCACAAAATGATGAAAGGAAAAAAGTTTGCCACCTACCACCTTTTGTGCTCTTCATGCAGTGAGGCTGCAGCATCAGGCATGATGTTTTAATTTTTATTACTACTTTACTATTAGCTCCAGTTGCAATAAATGTTGTGCACAGTATCCACGTATACCACTGAACGCAACCTCAAAATTATGCTGTTGTACACATACAGTTCGAGAGATATGACATTTTATACATGGGAATTCAGTTCCTTAAAGAAACGGGGTTTGGTTTTATTGGTAGTGTTTTTCATTGACAAAGACCGTGTTTTCAAATTCTGATACCTTAGAATTAAATTTAATGTCTTTCAAAATCTTCTGCATCAGTGTAAATTCATCTAAAGAACTCCATTATTTTCAGAAAAAGTGATTATTGGAGGGCAGTGAATACAGAGGATGAAGAATAATACCACAGAAAGACAACACCTCAGCCCTAGCAATTGACAATATACACAATTTGATGTTATAAAGCAGTCACAACATAAATGAGTTACCTGATTCGAGGCATGTATTCAACTTCAACTGCTTGACAGCTAATTTGGCCATCTGTAAGAGACAATTTAAGCATTCGAGGGGCTGCTTTAGAATCTTCATTTGCTTTTGGGGCTGATATATTCCGTATCTTCTGTATCTGAACAACAAAACTTCCAGGTATCTGAAATGTAAGGAAGGTACTGTGATAATCTGACAAAAAAGAAAACCGAGAAATATGAAAATGGTTAACTGACAATTAACCAATAAAAACTTCTACACAAACCACTGTTTTCTTGGTCCATACTCAGAATTAACACAACTGTGTGTCAAATTACACATATGAAAGGTATGAGGTTCAATCCCGTCAGTCCTCCAATGTTTTCCATCGACTATTGCTTCTTTCACCTCTGAAAGTAACTTGGTATGCAAAAATGCCAAGTTGCTCTGTGGGTCAAGGTCAAAATGAAATTGTACAGTCTTCCCTACATGGCTGTTCAATTGCCAGATAGAAGAAAAGGGATATCATTTCCAATAAAACTATGTCTAGTAAAGCACTGTGGTGTTCAATTCAAGCTTCAGATTGAGACATTATTTACCTTTAATTAGAATTAACAGCAATCAGTCATCCAAATAAACCCACTTGATTGTGCAATAGATGGCATTTGACTGTAATAAAAAGCTGTTTCATTAAAATACAATGGACTGTGAAATTTAATGAAAAACCTGAGAACCTCCCACCAAGTTTCTCTCTCCACTCTGCCCCCCATCTTCTCCTCTCTTCTTCACCTACTCTTTCTCATTCACTTCAATGATCCGTATGACTTTCTGTGGCCTGTTGCCTCCTACTGTCATTTCATGAGATTCTCTTGGTATCTTGTCAACTCCCATTCTTTTGACATGCCCATGCCATTATAATCGTAGTTTTCTATGATCACCATAACGCTCGTAGTTTTCTATGATCACCATAATGCTGGTAATAAAGAAAAGGCAGGTGAAAGGATACATATTTGTGGGATGAATATTCACAGACACAGGATAGTACTTACTAAAATAGACAGAGTAAGGAAAAATGGTGATAGGAATAGTGAAAGAAAAGCCCATGCAATTAATTCATAAATTAAAAGAATAACCTAGACGGAAATAGAAACAAAAGTTACAAATATGTTTTTGAAATCATGAAGAACTTATTTCCTTTGTTGACATTTTTCATGATTCATGCAATGCCTCTCAATACTTACAGTTTCATATTTTGTTTTGTTTAAATCTTCTGGGAAGCCCGATGTGCTGATTTCTCTCAAGTCAATCTGGAAAAGTTTGCAATCAGAATATTAACCTATTTAATGCAGTGACACACAATATGAGGAGATATGCAGTAAATACAATCTATCATTTTCTTGCGACCTTTACATCACTGTCTATGAACAAACAATATAGGGTCACTAGGTAACCGCAGCACATAATAGTATAAAAGACATTGACACACCATTTGTTATTCAGATATGTGGGTAAAAATTAACTGGCTGCTATTTTGTAGCGCTTTATGCGGGACATGTCATTTATACATTCAACAAAACTGATATTTTCCGTTAAAATTGCAGGTATCCTGAATGAGGGGGAGAACGGCCTATAGGTACATATTTAGCAGCATCAATTAAACAGTATTGGACTATACTAAACATAAGGTTGCCATCTTTTTTCTGTAATCACTCTAAGCACAAGTTCCTGTAGAATTAGAAACTATTATAAATTAAACAAACTCATCAACATAATAAATTATTTTTTGGAGTATTTCTGCATCTGTTATGAGGTTTTTACTTTTTTTATTTTTATTTTTTATTTTTGCACCTTCTGCTTTGTTGGGAGTCCCTTTATTTGCCAGCTTGCACTTGTATAATAACAACTTGATTTAACAGTTCCTTTTAATGTGCAGCTGAAGCCACTGAAGGTAATTTTGCCTTTAGTGGTACCTGTCTGTAGACAGGTGTCATTTAGATTGCTTTTAATGTGGGTCTAACTTACCTACACCAATAGTTAGATACTTTTTTACTAGTTTTCACTTTGTGGCTGGTGTATCTCTCAATCGATTTCATAGTGTGAACATTTTTCCTTAGATTTGTTATTTGAAAGTTAACACCGTTTATTGTGATGTAGTCAACTGAAGCCTTCAGTTTCAACAATAAGATTGCAGATATGTTTGCACTGTGAGTCTCCTGGCCTATTCAGTTGTACTTTAACATGTTACTATGCCATGTATTGAAGTGTTTGTAATCTGATTTTGTATTTTAGTTTCCTAGTACTTGACTACCAAACTTTTCTTCCTTTTGAAACAGATTACATGACGACGACTTTCTATTACTCCAAATCAGTTATGATACTATTTGCGCATTGTGAGGCTGAAACAACAATAAAATAATTTAGTTTTTCAGGTTGGCCATTATGTTCAGATTCACAAAATGAGGTAGTGCAGTGGTAATAATCTGGACTTAACTTCTGGCGGACGATGTTTCAAATCATGGTCTGGCATTCCACATTTAGGTTTGGCAATCGATATTTAGGTTTCCCACAATTTCCCTAATAGTTAATGTTAATGAAGGGATGGTTCCTCTGAAATGTCGCAGCTGACTTCCTTCCCCAATCCGAGCTTGTGTACGTTCTCTAATGCAGCTTTTGTCAACATGGCGTTAAAACCCCAATATTCCTTCCTTCTATTTTGTTATCTTATCCTAAATACTTAACTGGAGCAGATAATACAAATGTAATGTCATTGAGTTAACTCAATATTTTAGTTTCTTTACCAATTCCTTCCTTGTTATATGTTAACATAACAGGGGTAATACTGTTACAATTATACTTCTGGATGTCACCCATCACGGAAAAAAATCCACAAGAACCTATGTTTCAAGCACAGTTTTGTACAGATGTAAAACAAGAACAATGGGAAAGACAAAGAATTATAAATCTTTGAAATGTGTTGCTACAGGATACTGTTGGAGATCAAATGAACTTACCAAGTAAGGAATGAAGACATCCTACAATGAGAAGGTTACAAAAGTAAAAACAATAAATGCCTAGTTAAGAACATAATGACTGGAGAGAAAGAACAGTTGGGCACACATTACGACATAGGTCATTGTTGAGACTGTGAACGAAGGGTTGGTGGAAGGAAGAATTGCAGCAGTAGAGAAAGATATGTGTAATTTTACACTGTTAATAGTTTTCATTGACAAATTCATATAGCAGCAAAGAAGAAAGGAAAGGAGGAATGGAAGGAGGGGAGGGCAGAGCTTAACATTCTGTTGACGATGAGTAACTAGTGGCAGAGAAAAAGCTTCGAATGAACAACAATAGGGCAGCAAATTAGACTCTTGTCTTTTAAAATGAGTCATCTCAACATGAAATGGAAAATCGGGGATGAAATAATAGCGACATGATTTGGCACCTGGGGAACAGGATTTGCAATCTCCGAATATCTAGTGTTCGTTACTAGTATTGGTCGATGTACAGATTTCTACTCAGCTTGCTTTCTATTAATAGTTTAGGTATGGACTGAAGGCATATGTAATAGGATAAGAGGTGTACACAATAGATTATACTGCTCTAAGTTTATACATCAACAAAAATAATCAAGTTTTGAAAATACAATATTGCTGGATAGGTAAAGAAATCTACTCACCATGGCGGCACGAGAAAACAAACTTGTTCTTAAAGCTTGCACATTTCCATAACTTTTATACATGTTTTCTCCTGCCGCTGCATGGTGAGTAGATTTTCTTATGTATCCAATTAACACAGTGCCAGAAAAAAAAAATAGTACACCCTTTTAGAGGTTTCCAGTTCCCAAAAGATGTATTGTTGCAACAGTGCATATAGAGCACACAAAATGATTACATCCATGCTGAAACATCCATATTAATATGTGATGCAGTATCCACAGGCGGCAATGCAGTTGCTAACTCTGGCATCCATTGACTGCACAACTGGTGAATAATGTCCTGGGATATGTTATTCCACACTTGCTTGACCTATTCACATCGTTTTGTAAGAGTCGTTGCTTGATGAGTCACATGCATCACTTCTTGTCCCACTATATGCTACATGTGCTCGATTGGAGACAAGTCTGGAGCTCGTGCTGGCCAAGGTAGTTGTGACACATCATGAAGAGCAATTTGAGTTTCACGGGCAGTGTGTGGGAGAGCATTATTCTGTTGGAACAACACATAACATTCCTGTTGTAATAATGGCAAAAGAAAGGGCCTAATAACATTCCATACATACCAACACTGGTTAGCATTCCCCTCAAACAAATCTAAGGTGAACAAGAGTTGTAGCTTATAGCACCTCGGACTATATGGCATGGGGTGTCTTGGACAAATGCACTCTATGAGACAGTACTCACCAGGCCTACACTGCACGTGCAAACAACCATCACTTGAGAGCAGGCAGAATCTTCTTTCACTGCTGAAGACCATAGTGCACCATTCCATCTTCCAAGTGATCTTCTGACGATGCCAGTTGAGCTGTGCATGTCCATGCTGAGGTGTGAGTGGAAAATGGGCTACGGGTCTGTGTGCCCACAGTCCCACTGCTAATAACTAGTTTGCAACAGTTTATGTTGACACATCTTGGCATACATGGCCCTTGCAAAATGACAATCCTGGCAGGCGTCTGTGCTGCATAGACATCCAGAACCTTGTCTACAGGTGTGAGATTATTCACGTGCCCTCTGATACCAGCACCACTGCACAATTGATGCAGCACATCCAACTTGTATGGCAGTTCTCCAAAAGGACCATCCCACCACTTGGGAAGGCCACAATTTCAAACTTACTCAGTTGGCTGGAGGAATCATGAATGCATCTCCGTGGCATGGTTGCCTTCTTGCTCCACACATTTGTACACACTGAGCCGGCTATGAGCATTCCCTATTTCAGGGAAGCTGGCGGTCTAGCAGCTATGCCACTACGCTATCTGTTGGCAGATGGTGCTGAGACCGTTATCAGTACATCTAGTATCCTCCAGACGGCACATGCCATCATCAGATCTACAGCAAATTCATCTTTCCAGGTGTACTAATTTTTTTTGCTGGTAGTGTATTACATGCCTTGAGTTTATGTTTTACAGTTTTTACAATTGAGATAAGAAGACTGGAGAGAGGAGAGGAAGTCGTACCGTGTAGTTTTAGATAGACTGATAAGTTGGTGTGATTATTTGGAGGAAATCTGGATAATAATATGAGGGCTCACAATAAGTACAAGGACCAAGGTAAACAAATAATCTGCAAAGCTTGACTGCATGTGCATGAGTAGTTAAGACATCAAAATGCAAAACTGAGTAATTGTCAGATAAAAGAACAATACATATTTAGCAGAGTGAAGAACAATACATATTTAGTAGAGTGTAGTACCTGAACAGTGATTTTTGACTGAAGTTTACAGCCAATCAGAGAAAAGAGAAATATGAGGAAAGAGAAATCAGAGGAAAGGAAACAGAAACACAGAAAGATGAGGAAAGAGAAACTGTAAAAAAGGAAGGGGAAGAAGATTTAAAAGATTTAAACTGATTTGAAGGTTTTGTGGAAGACATTAATAGCACTGTACAACAAGAGCTGGAACATTTTTCATATCGGTCTGTTAGTCAATTTGGCTCAACATTAAATACACCAACGGAGAAAGTAAAAACTTTAAATGCTTCTGTTGCTGAGCTTATAGTAAAAGAGCAACAGAACCGTTACGAGATTGGTAAACTGCAAACTATGTCTGAAGTATCTGAGCAAGAGGTAACATTAATGAAACATTAAAGTCAGTGTGTCCAGCATGGATCAGAATCATTAAACAAAAAGGCAGTTGTGGACATAAGAGATGTTCAGATGCGCGTTGTAAAAGCGCCAAGAGAGAGTGATGTGTTGGTTGACATTTTTAACTGGAGATGAATCAGAAGAAGACGTAAGAAAGCAACAAAAGGAATCGCACAAGGCCATCAGTCGAATAACACAACAAGGCCATCAGTCCCTTGATCCACGAGTGGTGTATCCAGAAGTAGAGATGTCCACCGAAAATGTTTTCTCATCTAGTTGGGAAAAGCGAGAAGACTAAAAATGTAATGGACATCCTTTGGACTGTCAATAAGAATTGCAAGATGAAGGTAGTAGTGTAGTCACCTTGTTGGCATCCCCAGGGCTCTGCATCTGACAGGAAATGTCCCACCCATGGCTGCACCACTCCTGATCCATTACAATCAAGATCAGCCGCTACTCAACAGTGTGTCACATCTACAATGGAAAACTGGGTGCAGCAGAAATAAGGCAAACCAAATCTAAAAGTGATTAAAACAGAGTAAAATAAGGATGAAAGAATTGCATGGCCAAGGATGTGGGGACAGGGATCCCCCAGACACAGCATACAGTGGGAGATGTCACAATCCCAACCAACCTGCCCCTGCTCCTGAGGTAGATTAAAACTTTATTACTGAGAATAAAAACCACTTTCATGGAGAAAGCTGAGAACCAGTTCAACCATCCATGAAAGGTTCCCCAATATTAGAGGTAATGATTCTGGAATACCATAGATAGCAGAAAGGGCCAAAAGGAAGGGGCATTCCACCACTATATGAGTTACTGTCTATAATGCTTTACAAACAGAATGCAGGTGTGGCTTTTTACACAAAATAAAACTATGGGTTAACCTGGTATGACTGATGTGGAGATCTCTGAGGACTGTGGACTCCTTCCAGAAGAAGTGGAAGGAAGAGAGCCATGTTGCAGCAGTCTCCCTGATTGTGCAGAGTTTATCAGATGGGGCAGTAGCCCACCAGATGGTGTTCATTTCTGAGCAGCAGAGATATTATGAGCACCCGCAAATCCCCACTTGGGATTGTCAAAGGAAATGGGGAGTAATTGAGTCATCCTCTAACCAAACAGTCAGCCAATTCATTCCCCAGGATACACACGACTTGGGACGCAACGAAGACAACTGAGCAGGCACCACAATGAAGGCCAGCTAGAAAGTCATGAACAATGGAGACCAAAGGGTGGGAAAAATGGTACAAGTCAATAGCCTGGAGACTGCTCGCTGAGTTAGCACGTATTAAAACACACTCAATGAAAGCCTGTTTAATAAAATTAAGATCTCTGCTAATGGCTATCAGCTCTGCTGTAAACATGCTGCGTGTTCCCAGCCGCAAATGGCATTCTGTAGCAGAAGGAGATGTAGAAGCATATCACATCTCATCCAAAGCTTTAGAGTCATGAGTATAAAAGGTGGCAGCACCCTGGAACTCATGAAGAACTGTTTTAACAGATGCTGAAAGATCATGGGGGCGATTGAGACTTCAGGACCTAGGGAAGAGATCAGTCTAACCCATAGCCTGGGCACCATCCAACGGATGTGTGCAAGAAAATACACAGATCACAGTCCAGGAAAGGGAGATGGAGATCTTGGCATAGGGAAGTGAGGCGCATTCCAACTAGTACTCCCACCCGAGGGCAGGTATCACAAGAACACCACCCCTCGTATGCAAAGAGAATGGGATAAGTTGGATGATCAGGGAACTGTCGAATGCAATTTACACAGCAGGTCAAGAGTTGGTACTGCCAGAACAAAAGAGGTAAATCCCTGTTTCAGCAAGGAGACTGTCTACAGGACTAGTCCGAAAGGAATCAGTGGCCATACACACGCCACAATGATGGACTGAGTCTAACAGTTTCAAAGCTGAAGGAGCAACGGTAACCGTAGTCAAGTTGGGATGAAACCAGAGCCCGATAAATACAGACAAAAGTAGCACGACCCACACTCCAAGTTGTGAGGGCACAGAAAAAGAAAGTGTTAAGCTTCCGCATGTAGCTGGTGTTTGGGTGATAAATAAGGAGCAGCCAAGTCAGCTTTTTATCAAAAAGTAGGTCCAAGAAATGGGACTGCGCTGCAATGTTCAGGTGCTGTGTATCTAAGTAGAGTTAGGAGGGACCGTGATATGATGGCAGAAATGCACGACCTACATCTCTGTTGGAAAGAACTGGAAACCATGGGAGAGGGCCTATGCAGAGGCCCGCCAGATGGCACCTTGGAGGCGGCATTTAGCAGAGGATACCAACTGGGAGCTGTACCAAATGCAAAAATTGTTGACGTACAATGCAGGGGTGGCCAGCAGCCCAACAGAGATCACTAGCCCACAGATGGCAATGAGGAAAAGAGTGACACTCAATACAGAATTCCGTGGGACGCCATTCTCTTGGACCTGTGGGGAGCTCAGAAGTGCCGACTCCAACCAGGAAAAACAAGAGGGATAAAAACTGATGAACAGAAATACATAGGGAGCCTCAGAAATGCAGTCAGAGAGGGTAGGTAAAATGTGATGATGTCAAGCAGTGTCATACACCTTATGCAGGCCAAAATAAGACTGTGATAAGGTGTTGGCATTTAGAAAAAGCCTGTTGGATTGCTGCTTCCAATCTATGTAAATGGTCGGTTGTTGATCGTACCTCCTGGAAACCACACTGATAAGGAAACAAAAGGCTCTGCGGACAACCATCCTCTCAAGCAGCTTACAGAGTATGTTGGTTAGGCTAATCAAACAGTGACAGTTGAGAGACATTGTGTTCTTGCCTGGCTGACGGACTGTGAAAACTATGCTATCTTGCTGTTGGGAAGGGAAGGACTTTGGAGCCAAATATGGTTGAAGACCCTGAGGAGATCTTGCCTTTGGACAACATTCACATGGATGATCTCATTGTGAACCGAATCAGGGCCTGGGGCTTTGAAGTAGTTCCCAGTCAGTGAAGGGTTCATTACAGGATTCAGCTTGGTGGGGGGTGAAACATACGGTGATGCCTTCATCTTGTCACTTCTGCAGCAGAAAGGTAGCTGGGTAGGAAGAGTATGCCAATGCCATTGCAAAGTAGGTCGCTACTTGTTCTGCAAGAACCGATGAATTGGTACAAAAGACCATCCTCAAGGACAATATACAAAACAGCTGTTGATTGTCAGTGGCCCATACGACCACAGAGCTTGACTCACACCTCAGATGAAGAAGCATATGTCCACAGAGAAGGGAGACAGCGCTTCCAGCATTTCTTCTTAATGTGTTTGATTAGATTAGGAGCCTTGACACAAAGTCACTAAAAATAATTAGGTTGGCATGCAAGAGATGATGTTTGAATCACTGCAGGGCTCATGGATGATCCTTCATAGGTAATGCAATGTCTGAAGTCCCCCATGGCACGAGCTGACAGTGGTTTCTAGAATTTGCACCAAAATTCTTGAGACACTACAGAATAAAACATAAAACTAAATTTGCTGTTGAGGCATTGTTGCCCAACATCGAATGTAGGGTGCTGGGAAGGTTAAAAGTCCGCTGCAGAGGGCCTAAAAGTGGGCAGTCCAGCAAGATGTAGACGACAGTCATATTTGAGCCACAGTGACACCGATGTGGGTCTTCGCGATGGAAGACGTGGTCATGTGTTAGCCATGTATGGCCAATGCGTAGCCGGCAGAGAACCAGAGTCCCTATGAGAGGCCCGCAAGGAGGACTTCCACACATTCATAGTCTCCTTAATGGCACGCAGTTTGTTGTGTGTACTGAGATTATGCCATTCTGTCTCACAAAGCTGAAAACCTTGCGGCATAATAATGATCACAGGTCAGTTATGGGGATGCTGATCTCCAGAAGCGGTTTCTGTGTAGCCCGTTTGGCCAGCCTGTCGGCAAGTTCATTTCCTGGGATTCTGACATGGCCTGGGGTCCACACAAACACCACGCAACGACTGGACTGTTCCAGGGCATAGATGGACTTCTGGATGGTCGCTACCAAAGGGTGGCGGGGGTAGCACTGGTCGATAGCTTGTAGGATGCCAAACGAGTCAGTATAGAGAAGAAACGACTTGCCAGGGCATGAGCGGATACGCTCAAGAACATAAGAAATTGCCACCAGCTCTGCAGTGAAAACACTGTAGCCATCTGGCAATGAGTGCTGTTCAATATGTCATCCATGAACATACACAAAGCCAACATGACCCTCAGCCATCGAGCCATTGATGTAAACCACTTCGTGGTGCCAGTACATGTCATGAGATGAGAGGAAGGGAAAGCAGGGAGCCACAGGGTTAACTGAGTCCCTAGGACCATGTGAATGGTCCAGCGAAGCTTTGGCCTAGGTGTACACCATGGAAGTGTACGTGTATGGACCTGGAGTAAAGGCAAGGGCTCCACTTCAGACAGAAGAGATCAGACACAAACCACAATCTTAAGCCCTGACCTGGGTCTCCGACAGAGGAGATGAACCGCCGTGGGTGGGAAAAAGGAGACGGTAATTCGGATGCTCGGGAGAACTAAAAATGTGTGCAACATAACTTCCGGCCTCCACCAGGACGCTAGTCACCAGACTTGTCCTACAAGCTCCCGTTGCCACCCGAACACCACAGTGGTGCACTGGGTAAAAGCAACACTGAGGGCGCCATTGAACCATAAACCAAACTCCCATAGTCAAGGCGAGATTGAACAAGGGGTCTGTAGAGCTGCAGCAGCATAGAGCGATCTACACGCCAGTTAGTGTTGCTCACGCAACGGAGGGCATTGAGGTGCTGCCAGCACTTCCACTTCAGTTGACGAAGATAAGGAATTCACGTCAATCGGGCATCGAAAACCAGTCCTAAGAATCGATATGTCTCCACTACAGTGAGCGGATCGTCATTAAGATAAAGTTCTGGTTCCAGATGAATGATACAGTGCTGACAGAAGGGCGTGGTTCACAACTTCGCGGCTGAAAACTGGAAGCCGTGGGCTAGAGGCCATTACTGCACCTTGTGGATGCCTCCCAGTAGGCACCGCTCAGCAACACCAGTACTGGAGGAGCAGTACGAAATGCAGAAGTCATCAGCATACAGAAAAGGTGAAATGGACAGCCCGACAGCTGCTGCTAAACCGTTAATGGCCACTAAAAATAGAGATAACACTCAATACAGAGCCTTGCAGGACCCCGAGGCACCAACTCGGGCACAGAAAGTACGGAATGATAGGAAATATTGGATAAAAATTGAGAGCAGGACCCGGAGACCCCACTCATATAATATGACAAGGATATGCTGTCGCCAGGTCATGTCGTAAGCTTTTCGTAAATCAAGAAAGACTGCAACCAGGGGTTAGCGTCTGGAAAACGCTGTTCGGATGGCAGCCCTGAGGGAAACTAGATTATCAGTAGTAGAGCGACCCTGGCAGAAACCGTCCTGGCATGGAGCCAGTAGGCCATGTGACTCCAGGACCCAACACAACCGCCGACTTACCATACGTACTAACAGCTTACAAAGAATGTTGGTGAGGCTGATGGGCCAATAGCTATCCACATCAAGTGGGTATTTGTTGGGTTTGAGCACTGGAGTGATCGTGCTCTCTTGCCATTGTGATGGAAAGACACCATAACACCAGATCCGGTTGAAGATGACAACGAGATGTTGCTTGTAGTCGGACGAGAGATGTTTGATCATCTGACTGTGGATCCAATCTGGCCCAGGAACTGTGTTGGGGCAATGTACAAGGACACTGAGGAGCTCCCACTCTAAATGGAGCATGATAAGATTCAATGTGACATTCAGTGAACAAGACGGCTTTCCTTTCCATCCGCTGTTTGAGGGTGTGAAATGCTGGAGGATAATTGTCCGACGCAGAGGCTCGAGCAAAGTGCTTGGCAATTGCATTTGCATCGGTAGATAAAACGCCATTGATGTTAGTGTCAGTGATACCTGTCAGCGTCTGGTACCCACAAACACGTCTGATCTTCGTCTACACTTGGGAAGGTGACGTATGGCACCCAATGGTCGAAATGTAACTCTCTTCATTCCTTTTTCTGTCTTTTATAAGCTGCCGAATGCTGGCATGGAGCCATTTAAAAGCTACTGGATGATCTAGGAAAGGGTGCCGCTTATGTCACTGTAGAGCTCACTGACACTCTTTAATGGCCTCAGTGATTTCCGGCAACCACCAAGGTACTGACTTTCGCCGGGGACACCCTAAAGAACAAGGGATCATGTTTTCCGCTGCAGAAACGATCGTTCTAACGACTCACTCAACTACCACGTCGATGGTACCATGTGGGGGGGATTCAACGGTTACAGCAGATGTGAAAACTTCCCAGTCTGCCTTGTTTAAAGCCCATCCTGGTAGACGTCCGGAGTAATGGCACTGTGGGAATGACAGGAAGATGGGAAAGTGGTCACTACCACACAAGTCATCATGGGCTCTCCAGTGGATGGATGGGAGAAGTCCTGGGCTGCAGAGGGATAAATCAATGGCCGAGTAAGTACAATGAGCCACACTGAAATGTTGGGGGGTGGGGGGCGTACTTATGAGGCAGAGGTCAAATTGAGACAGGTAAGTTTCAACATCTCTACCTTGGCCAGTAAGCACAGTGCCACCCCACAAAAGGTTATAGGCATTAAAATCTCCCAAAAGTGGGAAAGGTTTATGGAGTTGTTGAATCAGTACAGCCAATGCATTCAGGGGTACTGCAACATCTGGAGGAAGATATACACTGCAGACAGTTATTTCTTGCTTCGTCCTTATCCTGACAGCCTAGCTTCAAGAGGGGTTTGAAGGGGCACAGGTTCACTGTATACTGAGTTCAGGACATAGACACAAACTCCACCTGATGCTCTATTACAGTCCTTACGGTTCTTGCAATATCCCCTATAGCCATGGAGGCCAGGGATCCGCTTTGCCGGGAACCATGTTTCCTGGAGGGCAATGCAGAAAGGAGGTGTAAAGCTTAACAGTTGCCGTAACACAGCCAGGTGGTGGAAAAAACTGCAGCAATTCCACTGGAGGATGACATTATCGTGAGGCTGGGAAGGCATGAAGCACACAATGAGGCAGGTTACGCCTCAGGGTCACCTGCTCCCAGTGACTGAGTATTTGTATCCATTCCTACTGTGGATCAGGCATGAGTGAGATCCAGGTCCTCAGGGGACATTGAGATCTCCACCTCATCTGCAGGTGCAGAATTGGTAGGGAGGGGTGGTGTTGGGTCCACCAGAGGGCCCTTTTTCTTGGCAGACTTCTTTGTTTGCTTGCCCTCTCGCTTTTCTTTAGGGGCTTGCTGGGAGGACTTCTCTGAAGTAGCTTCAGGCATGGAGGAAGACCGTGAAGCTCTTCGTCCAGCAGCTTTTGGCTCCTTTAGCCACTGGCGAGTGTCCACCATGGCATTAGTGGAGACCTTTTGAGAGAGGATCCCAAGGGACCCCTTCCGCACAATAGGAGTCAGAGGAAGCTGTTGCTTCTCTGGCTGGGAGGAGGGGACGGACGTCCCGTGTTTGGGGGGGCCTTGCTCCCAAAGTAGGTACTACCACCAAGAGGGCGGATGATTCTGGAGGCCCGGAGGGCCCACTGTTCATGGCACAGAGTGTGGTATGACTGGTACTTGGCATATGTGGACATCGACTGAACGGGGTGTAATTATTCAAATTTATGTTTAGCCTCTTCGTAAGTCAACTGGTCCAGGGTCTTGTACTCCATGATTTTCCGCTCCTTTTGGAGTACTGTGCAGTCTGGTGAGCAGGGGGAGTGCTCCTCTCCACAGATGAAACAAGTGGGAGGAGGTGCACATGAAGTATCTGGATGCAGTGGACGACCGCAGTCTCGACATGTGGTGCTGGAAGGGCAACAGCACTTTAAAACACCGCATAGGGGGAGAGACGCATGGTTTAATGTCACAGCAGTAAACCATCACCTTGACCTTTTCAGGCAATCAATCACCCTCAAAAGCCAAGATGAAGGCACCGGTAGCAACCCTGGTGTCTTTGGGTCCCCTGTAAACGCATCGGATGAAATGAACACTCTGCCATTCTAGATTGGTGCGGAGCTCGCCGTCAGACTGCAAGAGGTGGTCGCGATGGAAAATGATCCCCTGGACCACATTGAGCCTTTTATGGGGAGTGACAGAAACAGGAATATCACCCAGACAGTCACAAGCGAGTAACGCCCGGGATGCTGTCTGAATCAAGACTACACTGCTTCTCATCTTGGACAGTGCTACCACTTCTCCAAACCTATCCTCAAGATGTTCATCAAAAAACTGAGGCTTCATAGATAGAAAGGAGTCCCCATCCATTCTGCTACAGACTAAATACCAAGGCGAATATGGCTCTCTTCTTTCTGTAGACCTATGTTCCTCCCACGGTGAAGCGAGGGAGGGAAATGATTTAGGGACACATCTGTCAGCATTGTACTCGATCTTGCCGTTCTTAGAGACTGCTGGCGCTCTATGGTCACCAGCAAGAGATGATTTAGTCCGCTTCATTTCACATCATCCGCCCTGATGCCACCCACTGCGCCCCACGGGCACCACCCAGCCACGGCAAAGGCCATCTGGCATGATGGCTGTTGCCGGGAGTCCTGATGCCCCAGGAAGACAGGCATCTACTCTTTGGCATACATACTCCTTGGAGTTTACAGCTCAATCATCAGCAGTGCGATCCCTGTGTTGTCAGGGGGCTACCACTAAATGGGTATGTGACGGACCCACCACAACAGACTGGCTACCGTGCTGGACATTGGGTGCACAGAAATCGAATATTGTCATGGGGTCAAAAGAAGACAGGAGACAACAGAAGAAGATGACAACAGTTGAATTGCAGGTGGAGATGCAAAGCCATGACAAGAGGTTCAGGAGACCGAATCTAAGGGCACTATGGGTAAGTTGTGCACCACGTAAGGCATCCTTTCCCACTTCCCCATATGCCCACACTTTTGTAGAATTTGGAAAGTGGCAGCTCAAACTTGGGACCTGAACTTACGGGGCCAAAAAGTGTGAGACTCCTTTTAGTCACCTGTTACAACAGGCAGGGATACCTCGGGCCTATTCTAGCCCCCAGACCCGCAGGGACTGTTAAAGGGGCTGTTGGTATGGAGCATGGGGACAGATGAAGAGCAGACAGTCCTGGGACCCACAGGTCGTGGCTCCTTTAGCCATTGTTTGGCACTTGGCCTCCCATCCAGGAGTTGCCAGGGAGATGGATCCAGTGAAGCAGCCCTGTCACTGGTAGACACCTAAGGGGCACACTTCTCAGGCTGGGCACAGGAAATTGTTTTCGAAAAAGAAGACAACTGTGGTGGGGAAATTTGGTTTAGGGAAGGTAGAGTTGGGGGGGGGGGGGGGGGGGGGAGGGGGCAATAATTGTGATGTTAGGGTAAACTGGCAAACATGGAGAGTGACGATCCGCCCAGTTGACACACTACAGAGAACATTCACAAGGACTATGTTCGTGGAGTAATCATAAACAGTTGCCGCATTCTGGGTTAGCTGTGCTGAGGGCTGACATAAGCTCAAAGCGTTAACATCTTAAAACACTTCATAAACAGCGGGACATATGGTTTCGAAGCCAACTGTACAACGTGAACTTAGCTTCCTCCAGGAGAACATTCCCTTTAAAAGCTAAGATAAAGGCACCTGGATCCATACAATTATCCTTGGGCTCCTTTTGTACAAGTCTGCTAAAATGTATGCCTCGCTATTAGAGATCAGTCTGAAGCTTCTCAACTGTTTGGAGCGTAAGATCTCTGTGGAAGATGACTGCTTGGACCATGTTCAAAGTTTTATGTGGGCCAGTGGACAAAGGTATGTCATCTACAGAATCACACGGCTGAGGAGTTGTAGGTCGGGCTGCAGAGAAAGTTTCAGTTAATAACAAGCGATTTCACAATTTTTCAGTGAGACCCAACTTCCCCAAATTTGTCTTCAATATTTTTGATAATAAATAATGGTTTCATTGCAGTAGAAGTATCTCCATCATTCCTAGAACATACTAAGTATTGAGGGAAGTGTTTCACATCCAGGTGTCTGGCTTGTCCCTCTTCCCACAGCATGTCTCTCTGCAGTGTAAGAATCTTTGCCGTCTGAAGAGGCTGCTGGGGCATTGTGGAAGAATATTTAGTTTGCTTCATATGTGAATCTTCCATCATGGGTCCACCCAATCCGAACAGGAGCTTTTCCCATGGGTGCCACCAAGCCAAAGCAACAGTTACATGCCCAGTACACCATTTCCCAGAGCCCCATGCCACAGCAATGATGGGTGCGTACTCCTTGGCTTGTGTAGGGAGTTTCCAGCTCAGGCACCAACAGTGTGATCCTTGCACAATTAAAGGGCTACCACTGCACAGGTAACTGACGACAGCCCCCTTCCCACAATGGAACAGCTACGGTGCTGGCTTTTGGGCCTAGTTCCCTAGCACGAAAGAAAGGGTGTAAAGATAGAAAGGCACAAAAGGCGGAATATATGGCGCGCTAGGTGAGCTCGCCTGCATGATCCACACTTCTGTAAAAATTTGGAAAAGGGGCAGCAAAGCAAACCCAACAAGGAGATCACATAGTTAAGAATGAAAAGTTATAGAATGCCGCAAGGAAAGAAAACAAGTGTCCAAAATCACAAACCAGATCCAAGCATAATTGGCACCAAGAAGACAATTCAATGGAAAGGCAGAGAAGAGAAAAGAATAGAATAGTAGGACAGACTAACAGCACATAAAGGGGAAAGACTGTACCAGAGAAAATAGCAGTAACATCTAGAAATGTGTTTAAGATTATAGAACAAAGTGAGGTCAACTAAAGAGAATGTAGTAGCTAGAGGAAAGAGTTAATGTTTGCAGTGGGCAAAGAAATGACATACAGATTTCCAGAGTTTGATTCTCATAGGAAAACCCACTCAGTCCTATCTTTAAGATATTTCCAAGGAGTTTTAACATTTCGGTCTACCTGGCGATTTTGCTTTTAAAACACTACCGGTTTCCTTGAAGGACTTCAGCCAATGATGGATAGTTTTTGCTGTAGGTGGTACACCACCATAGTTACGTCTAAAATTATGTTGCACTGTTATAGCTGACTAAGTTTTCACAAGCCAAATAACACACTGCTCTTTCTGTTGCAGAGTACACATTGTTGCTGAGTTGCTCTGCACTGCACTGCACACACGCCTGGACTGAACTGAGGGAACAGAGGAAAAAACAGCAATGGTGCAGTCTCAAGATCAAACAGTCCTGCCAACAGCAGGAGAGGCAAACTTGGAGAGTTGATGAATCAAACACCACAGACTAGAATAGTGTATATCACTTTGTACAGATTCTAGGACACATTAAAACTAGGGAGTTCTTTTTCAAACACACTGTATTATCCGTAGTTCACCACAATAGGTTATGGGCCCAGATTTGAATGTTTCAAATTATGAGAATTAGCTTACCCATTTGCTGGATTATTTTTCATTTACTAAGGGTATTCATGTGACGGAAAGATTCATGGAATATGGAAAACAACGCTTCAGCAGAATTACAGTAGTCATACAAACATTCTTAAGCTGTCACATGAAGAAGTCGGAAACAAGGAAATGACAGATTCAACTGTGTTTAAAGGATCATCACCTTAATTTGGCTGCAGATGGTTCACACCAACATCCATAATTACCGGAAGAAGAACCATTCAATGCTTGCTGATGTTGGCAACAGGACAAAGCATGGACAGCTCATATCATTAGAACAGCAATTGAAGAGGAACCTGCTATTCACATAAAAAAGAAGACTGATGCAAGAGAAAACTTGGACACCCTTGTATCAGCTGAACAATCTTCAATGCAAAGATTATAAACATTGTTCAATTGTTTCTTTGAAACAACAAAAATGGTCTTGCACCTGAAACAAAACACTTGTCACATTGCAAACCTTTCCAATGACTTACATGACAAACAGAAAAAAAGATCACAAAAATGCAACTTTGTCTCTCTTATTTCTACATCATCCTATTTTGAAAACTTTAGGTCCTGACTACCAGTTATTTAGGTCAACTTGGTATTGTGTTCCTGAATCTGGGTAAATGACAAAGCTTATTATTGTGAATTTGTGTTCAATTGAGAATTCCCTAGCTACACATGGAAAGACTCAGTCAGCTGGCACTTTCTACGCAAAATCAAAATCGGACAAGCAACTGTGAAAACAGAAGAAACTCACAACACAGTGGAATAAGTCAAAGAAGAATCTTGTTCATTTCTATGTTGCAAGAAACTTGAACATATTATTGCAAATTCCTAAAAATGTTTGGCTGCAGACAAAATGTGGCGACAGCTAGCAGTAACAGTTCTAGTTCCAGTTTAAAAATAATAGTTCTAATTCAAGTTTAAAAGTGAACAGTAAACCACATACATCTTTCGCCACTGGCTTGGCATCCATGCTAATTTTAATAGGGCTGATCCTTAGATTTCAGAATCTGGCACAAAATAAATGGTATGTTGCTATGTTTGAAAAGTTTCCAGATCCACAATATGCACAGGAAGCTGGCAATGGAGTTCCTTTTGCATATGGGACAGGCAGTAATAATATTGAAGTATACATAAACAACACATGAATACCTTTTTAGTTGATGTTCGGTATGTACAGTCAACAAAACAAAACTGTCCATAGCTCAGGTACCTTCGGTTGCGTACAACTCTCACAATGGTATCACAACACACACTGTCAATGGCAGCAGCAATAGACGTAACACACTTCTAGCAGTGTATTTGTTCCTTCTTATTATAATGATTTTATGTAAAGACATTTCTGATTTTCTGTGATTGTGTATAATTACCACACATTGTTTTATATGTACATTGCAATAGTTACTTTCATCAGTTTGAAATGACGAGATGCTTCTGCCTTGAATACACAAATAAGAGCAGATCTGTAAAGCAACAAGATAGTCACATGTCAGCATTTGAGGCTCCAGAAATCAAGTGAAGTAATTAGGATTCGTATCCCTCCAATACATTGTATTGTTTGTTGATATTTTAGAAGCATAATACAAACATAGCCACTGTATGCCAAGCATGAGAACACAATGTACCACAGACATGAACATGACAAACAGTCATTTACTGCCAGGATGTTTCAGCATACGAAGGCCACAAGAGAGAATGTGCCAGCACTCATCCGGTGTGATGATTCCAGTGTGTGAGAAACAGCAGTTAGTTGCAGTGTTCAACCTCACTGTGCCCAGAAGTAGATAAAGGGTGGTGCGAGATGGGTAATTAGCCAGCAGCAAGGGTCAGAATAGCAAACATGTTGAGGCCTAAGCAAGACAACATGTTAGTAGGCACATGCATAGAAGGTACAGTTTTGAACACCGTCCAACTCAACAATGAGACTAATGTCCTTGGATGTTCACATACTGTTCACAATCACTTATGGGTTGCTGGCCTTAAGAGCCCATAGAACTGTTAATAAAGAGGCCCTCTCCAATGATAAACTTTATACACTTGCCTTCTCCAGATTGAATGTAGACTGTGAGTGGCTCTAGGTTACCTTTTGAAATAAGTCAATATTTACCTCAGTGAATGAGGGTCCAGTTATTGTCTACAGGTCATGGTGAGCACATTACAACTCAGTATAAGATGCAGCATTCATGTATTGGCTGCATCACAGTCTCATGCATCAGTTTGCATTTTGTATGTCAAACTCCTAGTGAAGTGAATGTCTTTGCTATATGGAAAGAGTCCCATTTCCCACAGGCCATTTATAGCAAATTCCATTTTTACTGCTCTCAAGATGGCCTCTCTAAATAACCTAATAATCAAAAATAAGTCGCAGTTCTATTTAGCCAGTTGTCAGAGAAGCTGCAGTGGGGCGTCCCAATTGGGAATAAATGGAAGGGGCTAACAAGTTCCGGTATTCGCCTTATAAAGAAGGGAATCCTCCCAAAAACCTTGGTCAGAAGCTGGGGATTGGAGCCATATTAATTTATTTCTGGTACGTAATCCTTCATTGAGGACATTATCCCAGACAAGAATTTTATTATTGTTTATAAGTGAAGTGAATATATATTGTATGATTCTTACATATGTTTTGACAGTCGGCATCTTTATGAAATATTATTCCAAATTATTTGCTGAATGCTAATTTCATGACATCAGCTGCCATAGGTATAGGTATGTTACCCTATTGTGACATATGAAAATTTGTGCCACACTGGGACTTGAACCGGGACTTCCCAATTATCACGTGTTCCCCTTAACCATTTCGGCTATCCGTACTTGCTCCCTGGCTCAATCCAAACCTCCATATACCACTGTCCACTTCCTTACATTGTGGCCTTGCACATTTCTCTTCTTAACCTCACAATGCTATCCATTTCCACTCAGGGGAATGACACTATCACAAGGAAACTAGACCATTTTTATCATCATATGTCCCACCCCATGTTTTGATACTTACATATGATTTGATGATCAGAAAATCAATTGTCAAATCATATGTAAATCCCATAAGCCAAGACAGGGTATATATTAGACATGGTCTAGATCCTTTGCCGTAGTCTCATTCTCCCTGAGAAGAAATCGAATAATTTTGCAAGCTTAAAAGGAGACATCCATAACACTACAATATAAGGAAGTTGACAATGACATATGGAGGTTTGGATCAGGCCACGCAGTGTGTGCAGATAGCTGAAAAGATTAAGGCCACTGCTTGCAATAAGCTGGAAATCTGGGTTTGAGCCATGGCCCGGTACAAATTTTCACATGTCACAATCATTATTTGATCAGTTACTCTCTCCTACATTTGAAATATGAGCTTCGTAAAGGATAAAATTTTGCTAGAAATCTTATTGATCTAAAATCAGTAACTCCCTGAAATAATAATATATTGTCTCACTCCTATAAAACCAATGTCCTTAAACAACTTGGATGAAGGAGATGATTTTTGTTAGCTTGTACTAGAATAGCTCAAGTAATATGCATCAGTGTTTTACTCATCAAGACAAGAGAAGCTGCCACAGAAAGGCTTTTGGCACCTACCATGAAGAGGACATAAAAAAATATTGGCCCGATAGCACCAGACTCAAAGTCTGATTCAAAGAATGACGACCAGGCACTACTTGCACAGTGACACTAATTCCACCTTCCAATCACACATCTATCACCACCAGTTAAATCACTACATATTTCGTGATCACTGTCCACACCCTATACTTCCACGTATAATGTTTAATTGTATTTGTTTCCAATGTTGTGTGTAAGACACCTCATTGGTAAGGTACTAAGTTGCCGCTATAACCCAACAAGGGCATTAACAAGGCAAAAGTGTTGACACAATTTATGACGTGGCTGTACATCCTGAAAATGCCCTATGTGTGATTTAGCCATTTTCTATGTGGACAGTTGTGCTTTGTCAACTGTACTTGATGCCAAAAACTAACTCTTTCTGATCATCAAGCTGCACAAAAGAGATATAATGTGACTAACGATAACAAAGGTAGTACCATTTGGCGCCAAAGTGAAACAGTCGCAACAGGAAAACTCACTGGTTCGGTGTACATTACGAATAAACTTACTTTTTTTATGAACATTGACAAATAAAGGTTAACATAGTAACTTCAGAAGAACAATTCCACCAGGTTGACTTGAGAGATCTGGTCATCAAGACAAGTTATGTATGCAATATGTTCTCTCTTCAGTATATCAGTTAAGTGTTCTGATACCAACTTGTTTTGAGATGAATGTGTACTTGGCAAATCCCATGGCAAACCATATGGTACTTGCAGAGGTCACACACAAACAGTCAGCGAGTCGATTAACGCTGATGTTAATGGATCAATGTTTGTTGATTCTATAGATGGCTTTATTACTACATGATTTTCAAAGATGATTTTCATTTGGATATACTTCATCCCAAATAAATCTGAAGTAGCCAACATTTTGAAAACATTTTGGACAATGTGTGATGCTGCTAATCATAAAGTAATAATGTTTTGGACTGATGGTGGAGGAGAGTTTAATTGTAACACAGTAGCTGCAGTGCTACAACACTGAGGTATTGAGTTTTGCCTTGCACATCCAGATTTTCCTGAGGAAAACAGTGTTGCTGAACAAGCAAAACAACTAATAATAAAATTAACTTGCTCCATGTTATCACTAGAAAGTTACCTCAAATAGGAATCACTGGAGAGAAGGTGACATCTTTTTCAACGAGCACTGTTGTCAAAATTTAGAGAACCGGCATATGAGGCTGACTATAGAATGATTCTACTGCCACCAACATACATTTCTCATAAGGACCATAAGGATAAGATCATACAGATTAGGCACACATGGAGGCATACAGACAGTCACTTTTCCCTCATTCTAGTTGCAAAAAGACTAGTAGCGGTACACGGTATCCTCTGCCACACAGCTCATGGTGGCTTGCGGAGTAGGTGTGTAGATGTACATATACCTAAATCATTTTGGGATCAAGCGTGTGACACAGCAATTTTTCTATTCGATCATACTGGGAAGTTCAGTGTTTACAGTAGAACATCTTTTGAATTGTGGACTGGCAAAGTATTCAACAGTTTTAGCTGTTTACGCATTTTGGGTCAAAATGCTATGTTTAACTGGCAGAAAAATTCCATGCCAAGATGGATGATGTCACTGTATCTGGCCATTCTGTTGTTTATGTAAAAGACAAAGATAGTTACAAAGAGTAAATTCCATCAAAATGTCGTGTAATGAAACCACATAATGTTGATTTTCAAGCAGACATTACGTACAACTGGAAATTCAATTATGCTGGAATTTAATTCCATACCTGAAGAAATAGAAGAGATAGTGACTTGATTAGTAATTTTTGACCAAATGAGACCATTAAATTTAATATTGACCAAACTGAGACTGGTAACTAAGAATATTCGGGGAACTACAAAATCGCCATCCACTCCATAAAATACACTCCTAATAGGTTTCAGTGTTTACAAATTACATTATCAGGCTCACACATCTGAAGAAACACATGCATTAGTTAGACAAAAGCAAACCACAAAAAGCTTGCACCAACAAACTTCAACAAAGCTATGGAAAGTCGTGATTTTAAGTAATGGTTAAATCCAATAAAGAAGGAATGAAGGTCTTCGAATAAAATAATGCCTAGAACTGTCTACAGGTTAACATGTTATCAATAATTGATGGGTACACAGTAGGAAATATAAACCTGATGGATAAACTGATCGGTATCATGTTTTCATACCATAATACCGACTGCAGCTGAAGGAAACTTGAAGGTTGGTCTATTCACAGTTATAACTGCATTTTCGTGTGGCAACTTGGACACAGAAATATATATGACTCAACCAGAAGCATCAAGTCACATTTGTCACCTCAAGAAAACAGGATACAGACTTAATCATATCATTGCTGGAATAATAATTTTGACTCACTCATGAATAAAAATGTTTTAACTGTTTTGACCACAGAACCTCACATTTACATTTCACATAGGAAAACAGAAAAACTGCTGATAGCTATTTACAAGAATGATAGTCTCATTGCAGAATCAACTCAACTCATAGTATAATGAATTTGTTTTTATATTTGTTAAAGATAGACTTAAAAATAATAGTAGGATCTTCACACTCATTTTGAGGCAAGCAAGTAGAACAAGAATCTGGCTTGTTTAGTTCACAGCAAGCATACAGAGAGAAGATTCTACATTGTTTTAACGTGGTTGATTCAAAACCATTAAAGACTCCCTCCGATAATGAAGAATTACACAATGAGTCTAACAACACTCTCAACAGCAACATTCATTACTGTTCAGCTGTGGGATCATTAATGAATCTGACACGCTCTACTCATCAAGATTCTGCTTATGCCATTTCAAAAGTTGCTCATCCAATGCCTAAATCCACTTCTTCCAACTGGAATGCCGCAAAATGCGTTCTGATGTAGCTTTGTGGTACCTGAGACATGGGTCTCTTCTACCTGTGCTGTTCCACATAGGATTTATTCACACGCTTTCCCTAAATGTGCAGTACTGAGTTTACTTTGCAGGACAAAAGTAGCCTCAAAATATGTCCGTTTGTTTTACATATTCTACTGTGTGAAACAAACACACCATGCTCATAAAACAACATGCATAATAAAAACTAATCACAATTATTACATAAGTGATGAAGTGTGAAAAAATCACACTGAAGTAGACAGCAAATCAATCTACTACATCTGTGGAACTGAAAACAGTCTTTGCTCTCAAGAATTTTTTCCCCCTTTATTTCATGACTAGTTTCAATCTAAGAGATCACATCAGATGTGCCTGTCTTCCACGAAAATAATTTGTGCACAGAGGATCTTACGTGTATTACTTTTTACCAAATTTCAAAAATCACCTAATAATTATTACCACCATTTCAAACTACACTGAATACTGGCAGCACTGCTCAGTCAATCTAGAAAAGTATCTAATGTAAGCAATGCCCTATGCATAGAATTGCAATATGTGACAATATCTAGCTTCAGTGTTTTACTGTGTGGGAGTCCTTCAGGGAATTGAGGCATTACCTAAGAAGGAAAGACATGAATGTTTGTAAAAATGCTTCTTGCATGTACTGTGGTGCTTTTTGTTTTGGCCTAATTGCATTGGTTACCTCTATATTGTTCAGAAAGTGTAGATGAAATATTTTTGCTCGAAATTATTGTTTAGTCACACTTTTTACTGACTGTTTCATACCAACCAGTCTGCAGCTACTTTTCTGATGATCCTACAACTCTTCGTTAATTCAAAATTTGTAGATTGGCTGATAGCAATTCTCTTTCTCCATTTTTCCCAATCTTCTGCAAGTTCTTCAGTTCACAGTATGTTGTCAGTTTCACATCTCATTTTAATTTCCTGTCGTACTGAAGTCTCTGTCTTCCTCATGCACATTCCTGCTATTAATTTCACAATGAATGGTCACTGTCTGTATATATGTCCCACCCATTAGTCCTCCACTCCTCAATAGTCCTTCCCCACAATCTTTCCTCTCCTGTGTTGTTGAAAACTTAATCATTGGTCACTCCTCTCTGTCAATGAAATCTTTTCACTCTTCTCCAACACTATGCCTTAAAAGCATGTAGTCTTTTTTGTTCTGACTCCCCTACTGCATAGAGCTCTGAGCCATATAGGGCAACATTCCAAACAAAGCTTTTACATAATGTTTCCCTGCTTTTAAACTTAGATTTTTCAACATTAGTAACTTCTTCTTCTTATCCTTCTCCTTCTTGAATGTTGTTTCAGCTTGTGGAATACATTTAATTACTGGTATGATCTACCATTTCTGTGACTATTATCCAGGTACTTCAAGCTGGTGATTTGCTTCAGATTCCCTCCATCCAGAAGTATGTTTGCCACTTTCAGAACTTTACTATATACAATAATTTTATTTTCCTTTTTATTTTTTTAACATGATATCTTTCTGAAAACACAATGTTTATGTCTTCTATGGCTTTTTGGAGATACTTTTCAAATTCGGCTAACACTGCTATATCATCTGCAAATCTAACAACTTTGATTTGGTCTGCACATACAATTATTCTTCAACATATGTATCTTTACATTATGTGCGGCACCTTCAATGTCTGCCAAAGACATTTATTTACTCTCTTTAATTTTCCATAGATATCTTATTTTGACAACTGCTGGATTATTTTTCTCTCTCAGTTATCCAACTTAACACTTTGGTGACTAAGCTCGAGAATAGCTTGGACCACAAACTATGTTGAAAAACCGTGCCCAAGTATAGCCGAGGCAGCAATTTTCTCACCGCACTAGCGACCTATCGCTCGAAAACTGAACACATTTCTTATAAGGGCAATGTACAGATGTTTCTCTACATGTCCCTTAACGGGTGCTGCCTTTTGTCATCAATTTCTGGAATTATTTCAAAAGAAACACTAGCGGTGGTTGTTGGGATGTTTAAGGGGGACTAAACAGTGAAGGTCATCAGTCCCCCATTCCAAAATCAGGCGAGCCGAAAATCTACGGAGCAGGTAAAAACCAAAGGGGGAGGAGACGTCCCCCCAGGCGCTAAAAGAACACAAATGCAGCAACAAACACTACAGACAAGAACAGGACAGAGGAACACCAGACAGAAAGAAACAGAAGAAAGGAGGATGGCCCGAGACTGGTCGACTGACCACGAGAAAAAAAAGGGAAAGAGTCAACCATCTGACGGCACACCAGAACAGCAACAGACCCAAGGACAAAAGACACAGAAAGGGAAAGGCGCAGGACTTCCCTAAATCGAACCATAAAAAGGACTACTACGGATAAAATGTAAAACATTGTCAGCCATGGAGGCATTGTCGGATAAAACCAAAGCCAAAGTGCCCGGGAGATTAAGAGATTGCCGGAGTGTGCGCAGTCGAGGACACTCCAGCAAAATGTGGCCGACCGTCAGCCGGGACCCACACCGACACAAGGGGGGATCCTCCTGACGCAACAGATGGCCGTGCGTCAGGTATGTATGGCCGATGCGCAGCCGACACAGGACTACCGAGTCCCTGCGAGAAGCCCGCAGGGAGGAACGCCACACATCGGTCGACCCCTTGACAGCCCGCAGTTTATTCGGGGTTGTGATGCCACGCCACTCAGCAGCCCACATCCCAAGCAGCTTACGGCGCAACACCAGCTGCTGGTCGCGAGCCGTAAGGCCGATCTCCAAAGCCGGGGCGTCGATCGCCCCTTTGGCCAGCCTGTCTACACGTTCGTTCCCTGGGATGCCAACATGACCGGGCGTCCAAACCAAGACCACCGAACGACCAGAACGGGCAATGGCGGAAACAGACTCCTGAATGGAGGACACCAGAGGAGAGGAGGGATAGCAGCGGTCGATGGCCTGAAGGCTGCTCAGGGAGTCACTGCAGATCACGACGGACCTACCTGAGCAGAAACGCATATGCTCAAGAGCGCGCAATATGGCCACCAGCTCTGCAGTAAAAATACTGCAGCCAGCCGGCAAGGAGCGCTGCTCAACATGGGCAGCATGAGCAAAAGAGTAGCAGTGCGACCATCAACCAGGGAACCATCAGTGTAGACAGTCTCACGGTCCGAAAATGAGGCGAGGAGAGCAAGAAAACGGCGACGGAGGGCCACAGGCGGAACCGAGTCCTTGGGTCCCTGTGCCAAGTCCAGACGGACGGACGGACGGCCGGGACAAACACCAGGGAGGCGTAGGTGCACGGACCCGGAAGGGAGGCGGAAGAGGGAATGAACCCAATTCCGACAGCAGGGACTGAACGCGGACAGCGACGGAAAGCCCAGACCTAGGTCGCCGTTCGCGCAGATGGAGGACCATGGCAGGGAAAAGCAGGCGACGATTGGGATGGCCTGGCGAGCAATGCACGTGGACAGCATAGTCGGCGAGCAGTCGATGGCGGCGAATCCGCAGCGGGGGAACCCCAGCCTCCACCAGTAGACTATCCACGGGGCTCGTACGAAAAGCGCCAGTTGCAAGCCGGACCCCACAGTGGTGTATGGGGTCTAACAACTTCAACACGGAGGGTGATGCAGACCCATAGGCCAGGCTCCCGTAATCAAGCCCAGACTGCACAAGGGCTCTGTACAATCGCAGCAGCGTGCAGCGATCCGCATCCCAAGACGTGTGGCTAAGGCAGCGGAGGGCGTTAAGGTGCCGCCAGCATTTTTGCTTCAGCTGAGTAATATGAGGAACCCATGTGAGCCGGGCATCAAACACAAGTCCCAAGAAGCGGCAAGTGTCCACCACTTCAAGCAGGTGGCCGTCGAGGTAAAGTTCAGGATGAGGGTGGACCGTCCGACGCCTGCAGAAGTGCATAACTCGAGTCTTGGCTGCAGAGAACTGAAAACCGTGAGTCAGAGCCCATGATGCTGCCTTCCGAACGGCTACCTGCAGCCTGCGTTCGGCGACTCCCATAGTCGTGGAGCTAAATGAGATGCAGAAGTCATCGGCATACAAAGAAGGAGACACCGACGACCCCACGGCTGCAGCCAGACCATTAATGGCCACTAGAAATAAGGACACACTCAACACCGAGCCCTGCGGGACCCCATTTTCCTGTGTATAAGAAGAACTAGAGGCGGCACCGACTTGCACCCGGAAAGAGCGGTGCAATAGAAAGGTTTGAAGAAAAGCCGGGAGCCGACCACGAAGACCCCACCCATACAACGTGGCGAGGATGTGATGCCTCCATGTGGTGTCATACGCCTTCCGCAGATCGAAAAAGACAGCAACGAGATGCTGACGTCGGGCAAAAGCCGTACGGACAGCAGATTCCAGCCGCACCAAATTGTCCACTGCAAACCGGCCCCGACGGAAGCCACCCTGGGATGGAGCGAGGAGACCGCGCGACTCAAGGACCCAACACAAACGCCGCCCCACCATACGTTCGAGCAATTTGCACAAAACGTTGGTGAGGGTAATGGGACGATAGCTGTCCACCGCCAGTGGGTCCGCACCGGGCTTCAAGATGGGGACAATAATACCCTCTCGCCATTGCGACAGGAACACGCCTTCGCTCCAAATGCGATTAAATATCGCGAGAATGTGTCTCTGGCAGTCCCTGGAGAGATGCTTCAGCATCTGCGCGTGGATGCAGTCTGGGCCTGGTGCTGTATCAGGGCAATCGGCGAGGGCAGCGAGGAATTCCTTCTCGCTGAAAGGAGCATTGTATGTTTCAGAACGACGCGTGTGGAATGAGAACGGCGTCCGCTCGGCTCGCTCCTTTAGAGAGCGAAAGGCGGGGGGATAGGAGGCAGTCGCAGAGCTCTGAGCAAAGTGCGCGGCAAGCCGTTCAGCAATGACGGCAGCGTCCGTGCAGACAGCGCCGTCCAAGGAGAGCCCAGGGACACCCATAGGGGTCTGGTATCCATAAATCTGCCGGATCCGGGACCACACGAGTGAGGGGGAGACATGGGAGCCCAAGGATGAGACATACCTCTCCCAGCACTCCTGCTTACGCCGTGCAATAAGACGACGGGCCAAGGCACGGAGCCTCTTAAAGGCGATGAGGGTCTCGAGAGACGGGTGCCGCCTATGACGCTGGAGAGCCCGCCGACGGTCGCGAATAGCCTCAGCAATCTCCGGCGATCACCAGGGTACAGCCTTCCTCCGAGGGAGGCCAGAAGATCGGGGGATGGCAGCCTCGGCCGCTGAAATGATGGATGTGGTTAAAACACGGACTACCTCGTCAATGTCACCCTGTGGGGGAGACTCAATGGCAGCAGCAGAAGTAAAAGCCGGCCAGTCTGCCCTGTGGAGAGCCCAGCGGGGCAGGCGCCCAGAAGAACGACTCTGGGGTAGTGACAAATAGATGGGAAAATGGTCACTACCGCACAGGTCAGGGTGCACCCTCCAGTGGAGGGATGGGACAAGTCCGGGGCTGCAAAGAGAGAGATCGATGGCCGAGAACGAGCCATGGGCAACACTGAAATGCGTGGGAGCACTGGTGTTCAAGAGGCTAAGGTCGAGCTGAGCCAACAAATGCTCCACGGCCCGACCGCGGTCATCAGAGACAGTCCCACCCCATAGAGGGTTGTGGGCATTGAAATCGCCCAGAAGCAGCAATGGTGGCGGGAGTTGAGCCAGCAGCGCAGCCAAGACATGTCGGGGGAGCTCCCCATCCGGAGGAATGTAAACAGAGCAAACAGTAATAGCCGGCGAGAGCTCAACCCTGGCAGCAACTGCCTCTAAAGGCGTCTGAAGGAGTACTGGCGAACTACAGACAGAGTGGTGAACAAAGAGGCAAACCCCACCTGACGCTCGATGACAGGCAGCACGGTTCTTATAGTATCCCCGATAACCGCGAAGGGCGGGGGTCCGTAGTGCAGGAAACCAAGTTTCCTGCAGAGCAATGCAGAGAACAGGGGAATCACTCAGAAGCATCCGGAGCTCAGGCAGGTGGCGGAAATAACCGCCGCAGTTCCATTGGAGAATGGAAGCAGGAAGAGACTGGGAGGGCGTGAATGCGACTAAGAGGCAGACAGCGCTTCAGAGCCAACTGCCGCCACTGGGGGAGAGTCAGCTGAGTCCATAGGAGAAGCCCCCAAGGGTTCCGTGAGGGCGAGATCCGCGGCAGAGGCGAGGATCTCCACCTCATCCCCGGAGCCAGGACTATGTACAGCAGGCGGTGCTGAAACCGCCGGAACGTCCTTCTTCTTGGACACATGCCGTTCCTTCTTCTCGCGTCTGCCCTTAGGGTGAGAGGGCTGGGAGAGCTTCTCTGAAGGAGCGTCGGAGGCTGACGACGACGCAGAAGCCCTACGACCAGCAGGTGGCGGAACCTTCAGCCACTGGCTGACATCTGGCTGGGAAGGTGAAGAAACGGAGGGAGAGCCCCAAGGGACCCCTTCCGCGAGAGAGGAACCGGCGGAGGCAACGCCGCCGGAGAAGGAGGGGGAGGAATCGAGCCTCCCGGTTGTGGAGCAGATGTCACTCCCGAAGTAAGCTTGGGGGGAGCGACAGAAGAGGATTTGCCCCCAACTGCTAAGGGGGCAACAGAGGAAGGCTTGCCCCCAGGCACGAGGGGGGCAGACAGAGATACACGGCCCCGAGGGCCCACTGAAGGCGGCACAGATGAGGCGACAACCGTCGCTCGCGTGGGCGACGATAACGTGGCTGCAGCATAAGATGGTCGAAGGGAAGCAGGATACAACCTTTCATATTTCAGTTTTGCCTCTCGATAAGTAAGCCGGTCCAGGGTCTTAAATTCCATGATCTTCCGCTCCTTATGAAGAACGGGGCAATCCGGCGAGCATGGAGAGTGGTGCTCCCCACAGTTGACACATACAGGCGGGGGCGCACATGGAGAATCGGGATGAGAGGGGCGTCCGCAATCTCGACATGTAGCGCTGGATGGGCAACGGGAGGACATATGCCCAAACTTCCAGCACTGGAAGCACCGCATCGGGGGAGGGACGTATGGCTTCACGTCGCAACGGTAAACCATTACCTTGACCTTCTCGGGCAAGACATCACCCTCGAAGGCCAAGATAAAGGCACCGGTGGCCACCCTGTTAGCCTTGGGCCCTCTATGCACACGACAGACAAAATGGACGCCACGTCGTTCCAAGTCGGCTCTCAGCTCGTCATCGGATTGTAACAATAGGTCACGATGATAAGTAATCCCCTGGACCATATTTAAGCTACTGTGGGGAGTGACGGTAACAGGGACGTCACCCAGCTTATCGCACAAGAGCAACGCTCGTGACTGGGCTGTGGAGGACGTCTTGAGGAGGATGGACCCATTCCTCATTTTAGACAACCCCGCCACTTCCCCAAACTTATCCTCCAGGTGTTCCACAAAAAACAGAGGCTTCGTCATAAGAAAGGAGTCACCATCAGTCCTGCTGCAGACAAGGTATTGCGGTACGTAAGGCTCCCGCTTGGCACTAGATCGGCGTCCCTCCCATGGCGCAGCCAACGAGGGGAACGACTGAGGGTCATTTTGTGCAGCATCAAAGTTGACTCTACCACGCTTAGAGACGCTGGTGGCCGTGCGACCACCAGCTTGGTGTCATTTATTGCGCTTCATTGTGCCACATCTGCCCAGATGCCACCTACTCCGAACGAGGGCTCTCCCCAAGGGCGCCACCCAGCCAAAGCAACGGGTACCTGGCCGATATCCCGTTGCCTGGAGTCCCCGTGCCCCAGACAAGATGGGCACATACTCCTTGGCATGCATGGGGAGGAAACAGCTCTGGCATCTGTAGTGCGATCCCTGCGTGGTCAGGGGGCTACCACCAAGAGGGTACATGACGACCCCACCACAACGGACTGGCTACCGTGCTGGATTTTAGGTGTTGAAAGGGTCCACAGTTGTCGTAGGCGCTAAGAAGAAGAGTGCGCACAAGGCGAGAAGGAGACAACCCAGAAGATGTTGGGCGTAGTCCCCCCCCCACAAGACAATAGGTAACATGCAAGATGGTGGAGCATGATGGACCAATAGAAAAATACCACGTAAGGTGTCCTTCCCCAAATGGCACGCACTAACAACGGAAATTTGGAAATAAAAGGAGGTCAAACCCAAGAGGGGACCATCACAGAAGGCCGAAACGTTTGAGACTCCTTTTAGTCGCCTCTTACGACAGGCAGGAATACCGCGGGCCTATTCTAACCCCCGAACCCGCAGGGAGGGAAACACTAGCGTATGCACTAGTGTAGCCATGAATGGCTGAGTCAATGTGTGATTGTGTTGAACAAGTATGTCAGATCTGTACAGAGAGGAAGGCATTTTGGAAGCTTTAGAGGAATAAATTGCTCATTAACTTGTGTAATACTTTTTTGGAAGGATAATTATACTTTCTTTGCCATTATTTTAAAATCTGTAATAAATCAAAAAACTAAAGTAAATATTAATAAAAATCTTGAGGCTTGGTATTTTTATTGTGTATTACTCTTGAAAATATATCAATTACATATGTGGCAGTAGCACTTTGATTAGTGCCATAAATGGCCAGTTTTCTACGCCCGACGTTCTCCTAAGTGGCTGGGCTTCACAGTGTTAACGCACATTAAAATTTACATCACTTTAGTCAAGTCCACACCGCCAAAAGACTTTCCTAAATTAATAAAGCCTACAAACAGTAATGATTTAATTTTATTCTCAGAATATTCACTTTAAGTAAATTATGCGTGTTTTATATTTACTAAGTTTCTTCAACACAGTATTAACAACAAGAAAGTGGTGGGCACCTCGCTAAAACTCTAGTCCACCCTATAGCTCTGGCAGCAATACCTGTGCTGTTCCACATAGGATTTATTCGTATGCTCTCCCTAAACGTGCAGTACTGAGTCTACTTTGCAGGACAAAAGTAGCCTCAAAATATGTCCATTTGTTTCACATATTCTACTGTGTGAAACAAACACACCATGCTCAAAAACCACACGCATAATAAAAACTAATCACAATCATTACATAAGTGATAAAGTGTGAAAAAATCACACTGAAGTAGACAGCAAATCAATCTACTACATCTGTGGAACTGAAAACAGTCTTTGCTCTCAAGAACTTTTTCCCCCCTTTATTTCATGACTAGTTTCAATCTAAGAGATCACATCAGATGTGCCTGTCTTCCTAAACCAGTACACAAAACATAAGAAGCTTGTGCCTATCTTGCCAAGAAGTCTGTTATGTTTTGCTTACTAGTTTAGGAAGATAGATGTATCTGATGAAGATCTCGTACATCAAAAGCAATCATGAAGTAAAGGGAAAAAACTGCTGTTAACATAAAGTGCTCTCAATTCCACATATTATGTAACTAACTTTAAGCATTTTCCACAGAAGATTGTGGTTATCGGCACCTACAATGACAGTGCAAGATGACAATGGCAAACACAAAAAGAAGACACAAACATGTTTGCTCACTGGTTGTCACTATTGTAGCTGTCCTGTAAATAACTGGTTGTCAATCGTTTTCCTATTCACATCCAAATATAATGAGTGAATCATTATACACCTTTGCTTGCCAATAACTATCTTGTAAGGACAAGTTTGAAAGCACAATTTGTAGAAAAATAAATGCTAGATATTGGTCCTATAATGATGAATGTTAAGATAGCAAGGAAGTAATCACATAAATATTCCCGATAGCCTGTTTACTATCTTAACTGCAAATGATGGAGTGAGGGATAAATTTTGACAAACAATTTTTTTTCTTGTATTATGGTGAGGACATCTTTGAAAACTAAGTACAAAAAATGAGGATATTCAGTTGGACAGTAGCTCTTCTGACAAAGGAAAGACAACATTATTAATCCTTGTGCTAGTGTGGTGCATCATTCATCTCCCCCTCCCCTCCCCAAATGTCATCTTACGGAAAGACCCACACACATCCCAACCCCTTCCACTATTTTTACACACAAATTAAGACATTTTCAGTAGTGTATATATACACAAATAACACAAAAAGTAAGAAATTCCACACTGCTATGAGGAATTCCTGCAATAGAACACACAGAGTTTAAGGTTTTCAAATTTGGGGTTTATGACTCTTGACGTTTTCAGTTATATAAAATGCCTGCAAAAAATCGTTTTGCGCGGTTGTTTCAAATATGTTATGCATTGCAAATAGTTTTTTCTGACAAGTGTTCACAGAGCGAATGGCACAGTTCCTTTGAAGCAAGTTGATATTATTTCTCACAAATACCATGGGCTAGCACATTTGCAGGGTTGGCAAAATCAGAATTTCAAGACACTTTTGCACAGCAACACTGAAAATGATTCTTTGAAAATGGACAGAGTTGACTGAAAACATAAGTGAAAACAAGCAAGTAAATGAACTTTCCTCATTCTGAGTCTGTAGAGATATTTTTATAATATACTGCAGTACTCAGTTTCTGCACAAGGTTCAGAATGTGCTATTCTCAAGAAAGATTTTCACCTTCTTTCAGTCCTACAAATTTAATAAGCTTCACTGATTATTTCATCACCTCATGATAATAAAATATTGCTTAGATGTGACTACGAAATATTGGTGAACTTATCCACATTCTGCAATGTCCCTTCTACTCTCACACAACACTGTGGCATCATACACGTAACTAAACATTTGCTACATCAAAGAAGGTAGCTTAAATCTTCAGTTTATCATCCAACTCCCCAAGTGCACCACAGACATGAATAAATTACCTCCCCTACTTAGAATCTTATCCTGCAATCAAACTACTGGTCTGACACTGATCCCCTAATGAGCAAGTGTGGGATACGTTGGGAAGATGTATTGCAACACATCCAAATGCACCAACGACCATCCAGCAGTTGTCATCTGTGCTGGTGGAGCAATGGAATGCCCTAGCAGATAAACTCCTAATCAAATTAGTGGCCAGGACAGAAACATGCTACAGAGGATCCACTACTGCCTGTGACGATCACATATCCTATTAACAACCATTTCCCAACTTTTGTTATTTCCAGGAGACGTGTGTGTGTGTGTGTGTGTGTGTGTGTGTGTGTGTGTGTGTGTGGTTGCCTCATAAGCAAACTAATCAGAGAAAGCTGAAATTAGTATAAAAATGCTGGAAACTATCATACAATTTAAAAGATCAGCATATAGATCAACTCCGCAAATAGTTGTTATCCAGACGTCTGTGTATTGGAAAGGAAGCAACTGAAAAGGAACTTAGGCCGAAATAAGTCAGGAAAATAAACATAGTAAGGGTTTTTAAAAAAAACCTTTTGAAGCAAGAGTTTCCATCATGACCTACTGCTTCTCTGAGAGCAAGTATGTATGATAAAATTCTGCCCATGTGAAGCTACAAACATAGCCTTCAATAGTACTGTCAGTTCAATTAACAGGTTTTTAACATACTGTTTGATGACAGTCTACACTGCCTGGATATATTTCACCTACTAACAAGCATCTAAGAGCAACAGCAAATGCTGAGATGAAAAAGGATATACAGATCAGCCCTGACTATGACCTGATTCCCAAAGTGGTTTATATAGATTCTGATTGTGGTAAGGTTATCTCAATGTGTCACTGGTCTTCAAAGTGTCACTACATAGTGCTAGGATTCAACCAAGGGCTCAACAGTGTTGTTACCTTTAGACAGAGATGAACCACGAGAATGGGGCATATTTGGACTGGCCAGCACGATATCATCTAACACACTGAACGGATGTTAGAACTATAAGGGGCGCTGAAAAAGAAACAAACCAGAGTTGGAATGCACAAACCACTGACAGGAGGGTAATATCGAGGCGTGTGTAACGAGGTGTGATTTCAGCCAGAGTGTGGAAGTTCACAGCCTGTCGCCAGAGGGTACGCGTGCACGTCACATGACTATACAGAGCTAGCAGCAGCATGTATCAATCGTCAAAAGCTGCCAGTCGCATTGCAAACAGTGACACAACCGCATCAACAGAAGGGCAAAGAAGTGTTGTTCATTTCCTGACAGAAGAAGGAGTAGGAGGAAAGGACATTCATGTCACAAGTGTACGGCGAATACTGCATGTCCCTTGCAAGGGTCAAGGCATGGCACAAGTGCGTCACGGAAGGACGGGAGTCGTTAGCCGATGTTGCCCCATCTGGAACACCACACTGCATTACCGATGACGTTGTCAAGCCGGTGGATGCACTCATTACCCAGGACCGACGAGTGATAGTGAAAGCCATAGCCGCCGTGGTTGGATGAGTATTGGAAGTGTTCACACCATCATGAAGGAACGACTGCACATGTGCAAATAGTGTGCCCAATGGGCGTCCCACAGTCTTCAACCATACCAGAAAGCATGTCGAATGGTCCACTGTCTTGCTCACTGCAGCACTTTGCTCGGGAAGGGAACGCATTTCTGGTACGAGTGGTGGCTGGAGATGAGTCATGGTATCATCACTTCGAACCAGAATCAAAACACAAAATCTACAGTGGAAGCATCCAGCATCACAAAAAAAAACCAAGGCCATCCATACGAATGCAGAAAAGGTTAGACTGACATTCTTCTTTGACCAAGATGGCCCTCTTCTGATTCACTTCCTGCAGCATGGGACAACAGTGAATGTCCAGTGTTACTCCCAAACCTTGACCACCCTTCGCCAAGCGATCAAATCAAAACAACCAGGCAATCTCACCCATGGCATCATTCTAGTCCATGACAATGCAACACCTCATACAGCCAACGCAGTCACGGCACTCCTGCAGAAATTCAAATGGGAGGTTCTCGGCCACCCTCCATACAGTCCAGAACTATCTCCCTGTGATTACACCATTTTTGGTCAACTTAAAAAGGTTATGAGGGGCAAACAGTTCACCTTGGACAATAATGTCCAGCTGTATGTGCGGAACTGGTTAACATTGCAGTCCTGGGAATTTTACGAGACAGCCTTTCACCGACTCCTGTCACAGTGGGACAAGTGTTTCAACAAGCAGGGTCAATACTTCTAACATACAGGTACTGGTTTCTGTAATTATGCCTCTGGTTCATTTCTTTTTTAATGCCCCTTATATAAGAAATCTTGTGAAATGGGAATATTGCAAAGGCAACAAAAGTGTGAAAATAAAGACAATGCTGTTCTCGCTCATTCAGCATAGATGAGCTGTTTACAAGCTGAAACAATGCAGCTGCAGCTGGCAAGTATTGATGTGGTAATTGTCTTTGACTACGGGGGTCCAGGCCTACTAAATCTTCTGACAACAGTAACAATAAACATTTCTTTTCTTTCACATATAATAAAGACCAATATAAATACATTTCATGGATGTTAGGTTTCTGACACAAGCGAGTGGGGTTATTAATGTACCAACAGCAGTAAGCTTCTTATGTAGTATAATCACAGCATTATAACTCAAGTAATATGGGATTACCGAAAATTGTAGCACCACAGCTACATTCACACTCTGCAAACCATTGTGAAGTGCATGGCAGAGGTGATGTCCCACTGTAGCAATTATTAGGGTTTCTTCTCATTCCAATTATATATGGAAAGCCAGAAAGGCCTCTTTGTGTGCTGTAATTATTATAATCTTGTCCTCATGATCCCTATGCGACTGATATATAAGGGGTTTGTAGTATTTTCCTACAGTAGTGTCTAAAGCCTGTTCTTGAAACACTGTTAGCAGACTTTCTTGGGACTTGAAGCGCCTATCAGTTCAGTTCCTCCAGTATCTCTGTGACACCCTCGCATGGGTTAGACAGACCTGTGATCATTTGTGCTGCTCTTCTCTGCATACGTTCAGTATCCCCTAATAGTCCTAACTGGTATGAGTTCCACGCACTTCAGCATTAGTCTAGAATGGGCCACGCAAGTGATTTGTAGACAATCACTTTTGTGGACTGATTGCAGTTCCCCAGTGTTCTACCAATAAACCGAAGTCTACCACCTGCTTCACCCATGACTGAATCTATGTGATCATTCCATTTCATATCCCTACAAAGTGTTATACCCAGGTACAGTGTGTAAACTTTTAGATGGCAGACCTCTCCCTAGTCCTGAATCGGTAGAAGTCGGTAAACGTCGGGAGGCTTCGGTAGGCATGCAGTTTAGACTGCTGCCAACATTACGTAGCTGACTGTGTTGTACAAGGTAGCCATTGTTGTCTGCTTCATTATTGTTTTGCACTGTACTGTTCTGCGTGTTTTTATTGTGCAGTTCTGCTAAACATTATCAAAATGAGTGAAGAGGCAGTTGCTGGCGCATCTCGGGAGTCGCCAATAACCCCTACCGGTAGGCCTACGGTTAGAAGAAGCCTTTCGTCTGCTTTTGTGTAAGCGTGACGCGCAAATTGTAGTGCCAGCACTGCAACTGGTAGGTGTGCCTTGTCCCCCCCCACCCTCCCTCCCCCCCAAAAGGGTCCACTCCTCTCCCCTCGCCAGCTAATGCTTGCTTTCTCCTCTCCCCGCACTCCCCTCACAACTCTGCCGTCTTACAGTTAACACACTGTATATGTATGAGCTGGCCGATTCCAACTGTAGCTCATTGAAATTATGGTCATAGCATACCAGTTTTTTTTTTTTTTTTTTTTTTTTTTTTTTTACATAGTCCAAATCAGTTCAGGCAGGCTAGGAAAAAATCTTATCTTCATAGTCTCAGATGTTATTAAATTTAGCATATGTTAAAATGAAGGACTAAGTAAGGAACACATACTTTTTTGTTTTTTCCAAAAAAATTTCTGCTCCGAGATACAGCCCTCCAAAGATGACACTGCACATACTGTTTTGAAGATGCGAATTTTGGAAAAAAATTTAAAATGCTGTATCTGTATCTCTGGAACAGTTCTACATTTTTTTTTTTTTTGAAAGATAATTGCTTTATGATTACAAAGAAATCCTCCATTTAGACTTATCTGTCAAAGTTCTTTTACTATAATGTTCTGAACTTTTTTTATAATATGTGGATTTTTTTTTTTTTTTTTTCAAAAATGTCAATCCATAAAATTGTGATTTTTTTTCTGTTGATTAGTACCATATAGTTCAACATTTCGTGAAAAGGAGAGCTTTTAGGTTGAACAGGTTTTATAAACAATTGAAATTTTTGCCATACATAATACCTGTTTTATTAACACATTATCACATAACATGCTCATAAAAATCAAAACCTACCCTAATTTAACACAATTTTAGTTTTGAAAGACGAGTAAGAGACTCATTTCTCAAGTACTTTAAATGGTTCCAAAATGTATGAGAAAGGTCCAAAGACTTAAAGGTTTCAATTTATACAACTTCTGTGCACTGTTTTGTACTGAAATTATCCAGTCAATGAACTACAAATGTGTTCCACTGCTTCTGTATCTTCCTTTGATATAGAGTGATGCCTTCCTGTTGAACCAATAGGAACTGGAGCACTTACAATTTGCAAAACATTGTGAATAGGAAGTGAGCACTAATGGCGTTGTTGCTGTCCTTCAGCTGGAAACCTATATCCAGCAGCTGGTCCAAGTGGTAGCACAAAGTTCACTACAGTTTCGTTTAACTCATAACTGGTGTCTATAATCTCTGCAATCCATCAGTCACAGTCATACTCAAATGCCACAAACATTCCCCTTTTCAGGTTGTGAATCTGAATATTATGCTGCTGTTTCTGAGGTGTTGACCAAATGAACAAAATTTCTTCTTTCTTGCTCTTTAAAGTGCATCCAATACGAGTTTGCCCCATCACTTTCAGTCCAAAAATGTGTCTTCCTAATTCCTTTTACAAGAGTAGTTTGTTTGGACCATTCTTCTTTTTTCTGTTCACAGAATTCTTCGATTTCCTCTTTGGACAAAAGAATGAGGGCTGTGGATGTGTAAGATTTCATGACTCTTGTAAAATCCTCTGCATTCTGAATCGCAGCTGTATTTGGTCTGGAAAGATTACGTTTTGCTTCAGCAGGCTGCCTACACCATCACAAGGCCTCTTCCAATGACCAGTAGCACTGTATACCCATTCAGTTGGCGCAAGCGACTTACTCAATTCTAACAGCTGGTAATGATTTTTAAAATAACTAGGAGCACCATCATAAATAATGATAATCTTCACTGCCTCTGTTTGCAGTTGAATTTTGCGCATTGCTAGCAAAGCATGTGCTGAGTCATGTCTTGTCACTTACAACCGCAACACCTCTGGTCTTGTTTTGAAAATATGTCACTCCTGTAAAAATTGAAACCTGGTCATTACTCCAATGATACCCTTGTACTTCTTGTGGGAAAATAACAGACCAGTTCTCTGCAAAATCACAGTGAAGCACAAAACGTAGTTCTTTAGCTTGTACACACCCTTTCACTTCTGCATTGTGTTACTGTTGCAATTTCTTCAGATGCTGGTGTGTCACTGCTTTCACTGACCATTTACCAAGTTCATCAATGAAACTGTCAAAGGCAACAGTTTTCTTAATTAGTTTATTTTCCTCCCATGTTGCATATTTCTGCAGAGTTATCTGCTACATCTTCCAGGCCAAGTGTCCGTAAAGACAGTCCTCCCTTTCCAGGGCAGTCACCACATTCTTGAAACAAAAGTCTTTCGCTTTACGTCACAGACTACTAATGACTTCACACACCCAACCAAGGAGTCAAATGTCATGTGCTCCAGTAAGTTCTTCAAAGTTACCATACAAAGTTAAAAATTCGCACAGTACACACACAAGCAGACATCTCTAGGTGGGTGTGGAACTACCCACTTAGTGCATCAAATCTTGATCTTCCAATATGTTAAGTTGTACAGCTGCTCTTATAAATTGCAAAAGTTTCTTTAATACTGCGAGTCATGTACCTCTTCACTTTCACAACTTTTTGACCCTCAACTGTTGCAGTTATAGTGTCTTTTTTGTTGGCACTCTGACGAGAACAGTCCCAGTTATGTTCCAGATGAAATGACTGCACTATATGAACTTGAGCTGCCTCTACAGGATGACCATAATAGGAATCTGGTCTTCTAAAGACTTCTTTTACAGACCTCACATTTCTTGATTTGTCTACTGTGTACTTTGATACCGATGGAACATGGTACAAAATTGTTTTCCTTGAAAATGTCTCTGAAATAATAGTTAAAACATGTACCTTTTCACTGTAGGATGCCCAATATTCAACAGCTGAACTGATATTTGTGAAAAATTCCTGGCAAGAGTGCTTTGGTTCATTTTCTTCTGAAGATGGAATTTCTACTTTGAAGTGTGTGGTTAGTTTTGCTGTAGTGTATTCATCCATATCTTTAGTAATTTTTCTGCGCTTTCCTGATGGTTAGAGGTTATGACTCAACTTCAATTACCATGGTTCCTTAACAGGACTAACACCTAACTCTGTAGCTGACTGGTTCAGGGTATTTAATTCTTCCTCCATTGATGCAAAATCTGCATTGTCTGCACCATGGGAGGCTTTACCTTGTTCAGACACTATCATTGTTGTTATTCTGTCAAAACATTTAGAACACAAAAAGTTGTCACTGGAAACATCTTCATTTGAAATACAGTCTCCAAATGATAACACTTATTCCCAACCTGAATAAAGTCTTTTTTGTTTTTTGTTTGTTTGTTTGTGTTATATATCACTCTTTTATGGATATGCAAATAATCAGCACACTTCACCCTCCTGTTGCCCCAGTTGGAAGACATTTCAAACATTCCTTTTCACAAAACACACTACAACTGTGTCAACTGGCAAATTCCTCACGAAAACAAAGAACTCACTGGATGGTCTTAGATTTCTTAAAAGCCTCTTCAGTAAACAAATTGACACTGAACAACTACAATACAGAAACCTGCAATGAATGACCACAGCTAAGAAACTGACAAGAAACTACAACAAAGCATAAGAAATATATGCAACAATGAAAATGAAAAGAAATAACTACAACAAAGAAACTGATAAGAAATAACTGCAAACAAAGACAATAGAAACAAACACCGTAACAAAGAAATTAGTAATAAACAACTTCAGTGTAGACATACATTACCCTTGAAAGTTAAAAAACATGATTTTTTGGAATAAAACCTCTCCAACTTACAAAGTGAACGCTCTCCTTTAAAGGGAATATAGTACTACCTGGTATTAATCAACATGAAAAAAATCTACTTTTCTGGATTGGCATTTGCTAAAAAAAAAATATTTTCTGTTAATTAAAAAAAATTGAAATTGCAACAGTATAAGAATTTTGACAGATATGTCCAAACAGAGGATACCATTGTAATCATAAAGCAATTGTCTTTCAAATAAAAAAATAAAAAACTCTAACAAGATATCTACTACTGTTACAGAGATGCAGCATTTTAAAAAAATTTCTGAAATTCACATCTTAAAAATGGTGTTTGCATTGTCATCTTTGGAGGCATGTATCGCGGGGCAGGAATTTTTTTAGAGAAAACAAAAAAATATGTGTTTCTTACTTACTCCTGAATTTTATCGCATGCTAAATTCAATAACATCCAAGAGTATGACGGTAACCCCTTTGCCTGAAGTGACACAGATTATGCCTTTTCCAGTTCGTGAAATGCACGATTTTACATTCCTGAACATTTAAAGCAATCTGCCGATCTTTGTATCACTATGAAATCCCATAATATTTATGCAGCTTCTTTCGGACAGTAATTGATTACAGATAACTGCACCATCTGCAAAAAGTCTGACTTCACTATTAAAATTTTCCGCAACGTAGTTACTATACAACATGAATAGCAAGGTTCCAAAAGTACATTACTGGCCATTAAAATTGCTACACCAAGAAGAAATGCAGATGATAAACGGGTATTCATTGGACAAATATATTATACTAGAACTGACATGTGATTACATTTTCACGCAATTTGGGTGCATAGATCCTGAGAAATCAGTACCCAGAACAACCACCTCTGGCCGTAATAACGCCCTTGATATGCCTGCACATTGAGTAAAACAGAGCTTGGATGATGTGTACAGGTACGGCTGCCCATGCAGCTTCAACACCATACCACAATTCATCAAGAGTAGTGACTGGCATATTGTGATGAGCCAGTTGCTTGATCACCATTGACCAGACGATTTCAGTTGGTGAGAGATCTGGAGAATGTGCTGAGTAGGGCAGCAGTCGAACATTTTCTGTATCCAGAAAGGCCCGTACAGTACCTACAACATGCGGTCGTGCATTATCCTGCTGAAATGTAGGGTTTCGCAGGGATCAAATGAAGGGTAGAGCCACGGGTCGTAACACATCTGAAATGTAACGTCCACTGTTCAAAGTGCTGTCAATGTGAACAAGAGGTGACCGAGACGTGTAACCAATGGCACCCCATATCATCACGCCGGGTTATACGCCAGTATGGTGATGATGAATACACGCTTCCAATGTGCGTTCACTGCGATGATGCCAAACATGCATACGACCATCATGATGCTGAAACAGAACCTGGATTCATCCAAAAAAATGACGTTTTGCCATTTGTGCACCCAGGTTCATCGTTGAGTACACCATCGTAGGCGCTCCTGTCTGTGATGCAGTGTCAAAGGTAACCGCAGCCATGGTCTCCGAGCTCATAGTCCATGCTGCTGCAAACATTGTCGAACTGTTCATGTAGATGGTTGTTGTCTTGTAAACGTCCCCATCTGTTGACTCAGGGATCGAGATATGGCTGCACGATCCGTTACAGCCATGCGGATACGATGCCTGTCATCTCGACTGCTAGTGATAGTCCGTTGGGATCCAGCACGGCATTCTGTATTACCCTCCTGAACCCACCGATTCCATATTCTGGTAACAGTCATTGCATCTCGACTAACGCGAGCAACAATGTCGCGATACCATAAACCGCAATCGCGATATGCTACAATCCGACCTTTATCAAAGTCGGAAATGTGATGGTACGCATTTCTCCTCCTTACATGAGGCATCACAACTACGTTTCACCAGGCAATGCTGGTCAACTGCTGTTTGTGTGTGAGAAATCTGTTGGAAACTTTTCTCATGTCAGCACGTTGTAGGTGTCGCCACTGGTGCCAATCTTGTGTGAATGCTCTGAAAAGCTAATCATTTGCATATCACAGCATCTTCTTCCTGTCGGTTAAATTTCGCATCTGTAGCACGTCATCTTCGTGGTGTAGCAATTTTATTGGCCAGTAGTGTACTTCCCTAGAGCACAACTGAAGCTACTTCTATGTCTGATGATGACTATGATAGATTATAATCAGAAAAGGTGCTAACTCAACCACAAACTTAGTAGAGAATCTGATGCAGCTTCCACCAGGCCTGGAGCTTTGTTCAATTTTAACAATTTCAGCTGTTTCTCATTTTACTGACACTAACATTACTTCATTCATATTTCAAGGGTACAAAGATTAAATTAGGGCACTCCTCCCATGATTTCCTTTCCAAAGGAACAGTCATAAACAGAGTTAAGAATTTCAGCTTTTGCTTTGGTACTCTCAATTTCAGTTCTTGCCTTATTCGCTAGTCGGGACACCAACTCTGATGCCACCAACAACCTTTACGTATGACCAGAATTTCTTTGGGTTTTGTGAAAGATCATTTGACACACACAGACTTTCACCCATGACATCATCCAGATGGTGGATATTACTACTTAAAGCTAATTCAATATGGTGACTATGCTGTCACACATTACCCAAGCAACCAGACACAAACAACACGAATAATATGTAACTGCAGAAATAACATGAAACTAATGGGACATGCAGAAATGAGCCAAACAAAAACCTCAACAATAAAAAAAATGAAGAAAATGTATATCCAAAATTTCACTCGATCTGTATAGATGAAAATACCAAAAACCCATACATAATTCCAAAACTCGGTACAGGAAATTTCGCTTGACACATGCAGCTCAAACGAATCCCACGATACCAACAAAACACAAATAACAGAACTAACTATTATCAAAACACAATCAAGTCAAAATAGCTACAACACACTCTCCAATATCTACCACCATGAACTACTGAAGTACAGCAACTACCAACCCAAACCACAAACTCCTGAAAAAACTGCTCCAATATAAATTTCAGTACCCACATCTCAAAGAAAATTATGTATATAAACACACTGCACTTCTCACAATAAATAACAAAAATCATAAAACGACACTTATCGCGCAAACTAAGCTGACAAATAAATCTAGGATGGCAAGCACGCGCACACACATACACACACACACACACACAAACACACACACACACACACACACACACAACATTAATGAACCAGGGACCTCTTCCAATCAACCTCCAAATATTGTCATGCCAGCACCACATGAACTTGTCCGATTCGAGAAGCAGCGAAAACGGCCAATTTCATAAATCCACCACACTGCTCACACTTCACACATTCTGTCGCAAGGCCATATAACTGGAGAAATTTAAGTGTAGCAGCCACATTGTCGCCCATAGAGAAATTAATGAGTAACCAGTAAATTTCATTGTACGATTTGTACTTACTATCAACAAAAGACACAAAAATTAAATTTCAAAGCATTAACAACAAACCAACGATTCTAAAGCCAAAAACAAATCAGTAGCCAATAACTAACGGCATTAAGATAATTCACTGACATGCCAACACAAACAACCTCCCAAAACACTGAATAAGATCACTGCCACACTAACATCACTCACAAATAATTTAAAAATAGAAATATAACACCACAAAGTGTGCCACCATTTACGCCAACAGGCTGTCTGCAAACATGATCCATTTCAAAGATGCTGTGTTACTATGATAACAAACACACAACATTTACATCATAGGTAAACACCCAACAGGTGGTACCACAGTTTTCAGTTAAATGTAAACTATGTAATTTAGTGCAAGATATGTCTCTTGTGTCTAACTTTATATTTTAGTTGCTTATTTTCATTGTAGGTCTATAATGATGACAAATTCTTATCATCATCAGATGATCCCTGTATAAACAAATATGTAAATAATATACGTTCCATATGAGTAGCAGAGGAGAAAAGAACTATCTTTTCTAACAAAGTCAAAATTCATTCTGAACAGGAAATTTTTCATACAGGATACATGCATTATCCACAATATCTCGTTCAACACCCCATAAGTGTATGGGTCGCAATTTCAGAGTTATATCTCACTATAAACACAAAAATTCTGGATGTCACCTTCAGACTTGTCAGAATGTATGACTGAGAAATAATAAATGTGAAAATTTGTTTTATGAAAGAGAAAAGAGGTCTCAGATAGTACAGGCATTCGATACAACTCAAAACAGACGTGAAGAAAACAGAACCATGCGAAATAAAAATTACAGAAAGGCTGGGAAAAGGGTGAATACATGAGATAGGCAACCAAGGCTGAAAATTTAGTGTACTGTAGTTAAAATCAATAACTACCAAGAAGACCAAACCTGGAAACAGCCTATGCTGAAATCCTGTGACCAGAGAAGAATTCTACAGTCAATGCAATTACAATGTAAATGCCCAACAAAACATGAGTCCAATGCTATATCAGTCTTTCTTAAACAACCGAGATTCAGAAACAGAAACGAAGTTGCAGGAAATTTTCCAGGATAAATTCACAGTTTGATGTTAACTGTCAATTTTTATATATAAGCACTGGGTCCCTGAGGCTGTCACACACACAATCTATAATCCGCATTGCACCAGTTTTCTTAGCCGTTACATTCGACACCTATATGAACCACTGAAAGGCCACAGTGTTTCACATCAACACACACAGTAAAGCCTAAAAAGTAACACTATTAACAGTTCACAATAAATCTAATAAAAACGTCTGACACTGCAGCAATCGTGTCTTCTTTTTTTTTTCTTCCTGCCCTGTTATCTGGTTTTTCAAACAGAAGAGCTATCTGATATGGACAAAAGCTGTATTATAATACTGTGAAAAATGATATGTCCAGATCCACCCACTGAGAAAAGATGAGACTTCATTCTTCGGCCACTGTAGAATCTCATCTAAAATGTGATGAGTACAATGAAGACCCCACACTTGGATAATATCTGGATTCCTACCCATGGCATTACCCCAGAGTCTTACATCAGGAAGCTGCAAACTACAGTGTTTTCTTGTTCTGACAGTAACTAGTGATTGTACTTTTCTCCATTTGAAACAGTCCCCGATCCCACAAAAGTAGGAATCACAGCAACATGACTCAGATCAGCTTCACCTGTTCATATGTCCTCTGTTCTGTCATCACTACTGTCATCCACTTCATGTTTCGAATTCATATTATCATCACAGACACCTCATAACCTGAATCAATGAGCTCCATCACGTTCATTCAAAAGGTATTTCTTCGAAAGGCATTTTGAGGTTTCGATCATTTATTCTCAGAACTCACTGAGAATAACCCTTCTGTCCAGGCTGTTTTTAATCATGAGATGGACCTGGTAGAAGCTCCAGATTGTGCAAATTAATTATGAGACACTGTCAAGAACAACCATTATATGTTACACCATAATTTATGCAATAAACACAAAATGTTGAGAAACACGTGTGACAGACAACAATCACACAACTGGTATCATGCATCTGAGAGATGTCACAGTGAGTTTACTGTGGAGTCACTGAAGGTCAAAAGTGTAATCGACACCCAGCATTCACAGCAAAAAGCAACCACTCCAAATGAAAGGTACATGGAGAGAAAAGCCAAGAAAGGGAATGGATGTTCACTAAGAAGTTTGACAGCTGTTTCAAGTATATATGATATAAGTCAAGAGTTAAGTCAATCAGTTGAGAACACAGAGCGAATCACCGAAAATCATCTGCTGTGACAGCTTATAACATTTTGGTACACACAGTACATCAACAAGACAGGGTAAATGTCTTCATCTACACTCTGCAAAAAAAAAATGTAATGTGCATGGCAGAGGGCACATCCTATTGTAGCAGTTGTTATGGTTTCCTTCTGTTCTATTCACATATGGAATGCGGGAAAAATGATTGTTTGAATGCCTCTGTGTCTGCATTCATTAATCTAATCTTATCTCCACAATCCTGTGTGAGCGATACATAGAGTAGTAGCCTTTATTCCTAGTCATCATTTAAAGCCGGCTCTTGAAACTTTAATAGACTTTCTCAGGATAGTTTATATCCATCTTCAGGAGCCCTTCAGTATCTCTGCGACTCTCTCCCAAGAATTACACAAACCTGTGACAATTCGTGCTGCCCATCTCTGTAAATGTTCAATATCCTCTGTTAGTTCTATCTGGTATGGGTCCCACACACTTGAACAATGTTTTCCAGCTGGTGACACAAGTGATTACAAAGTAACAGTAAGATTAAAGAATGGAAGTAGCGCCGTACTGATCATGATTCAAAGTAATTTTTATTACACAGTAAATTAAAAAACTGTGTATTACCTAACTGACTCACAATTACAACCAGGTCAGTCAGATTGAGTGAAAGTGTTACCTTGTGGGAATGTGGAGCTGTTTACATCACAAATTTTATGTTCTGTAATTCACCTGATGGTGGCCTAAAAGTTTGTAGATGCCTTGACAAAGTTGTTTAACCGAAGTTTTAGTTTTTTCTTCCTCATTGTTAAACAAATTGGTAAAACTGGTTAAGCACAAAGAAATAATTTCTGCAGCTGTGCAGGTATTCTGTAATTACTAGGTATGGACACGAAGCCAGAAGAGCCGGTCGCATTGTAGATGCCAAACAGTTGAAATTCTTTCCTGTATCGCTAAACTATAATAAAAATGGGTGTGTTTATGTAACTTGCAAATAGTCACTTAATATTTATATTAGAAAAGCAACAATACCATTTCTTAACACAAAACAAGAGCAGTTACAATGCTGATTAACTTATTTAAAACACTTTGGTCACTTACGTCAAGCGCCTTTTGAATAATTTGTTTAACATCAGTTATGCTTCCATTATCTGTTATTTGGCCGACAGCTTCTTCAGAGAGATTCCTGAAAAATGGGAAAAAGAAACTGCCATGTGAGCGCTATTATGTTCTTCTAGACGTTCACATGCATATAACGATAAAAAGCAATTTCACAGTACTGTTTTATGGTGTCCAATGGACTTGTAAACTTGTCAATTATTGCGAATTAAGGCATCATTAACAAGCAGTGAAAACTAACCACCCTCGTTCCTTAAGCGCTTCGGTGACTGCCATCTTCTGTGGTGATGTATTAGGACACAAATAAAAAGAACCGCCTACGGCGTACGAGGCATGTTAGCATCTTTGTACAACTTAATCTGTTAACAAACATTTGTTCTGTTTATTCACAGTCCAAAAATGCATACGTATTTGTTTTGATACGTATTTACACATAGCCCTGTATCAGCTCAGACAAGTACTACTTGCTTCCATATTTGGAAAGCAATCAGAGATATATTTCAATAATGATGTTCCGTCCTTTTCGTTGGAGGTTTGCGAGCAGTGTTCAGCGCGCTTTTACTACGAATAAATAACACCTACACTTGAGAGACTGAAATTATTTAAATGGTGATCAAAGTCCTGAAAACAAAAGTGCCGCTTGTTTAAATGTTTTCAACAACGTGAAACCCAATTTTTACAATGCTCAAAGAGTCTACCTTTCATCATTCATGGATTCTTCAGGAAAGGAAGCAAATCCTGAAACGTGTACATGGATTGCATATCGGATGAGATCTGAACGAAAATTTTTTCTTTGGGGCGAAATATTTTTTAATTGGGTACGTGTAAAGACTTTTGTCAATTATTTAAAATGCCATGTAAAAACTTTTGCGCAAAGAAGTTTATGCCTATTTAACTACCAGGGACTTGAAAATGGAAGGAACTCAGTGTTACTGTATGATGAACGAACGTTAAAACAGTTCTAGTTTATCAGTATAGTGGAACTAAACACTGAAAGAGAATGAAGGAAAAGACTATGTTAACCTTTTCACATATCAGATTTCGTAATGCATCAGCTCATTTTAGTGATTGTTCTTATAACGGAAAAGAACAAAATATTATAGGACCTTTATACGACGAGAAACCATATCTTTGCTATGACGAATACCATGAACTATTTTCCCATATCAATCAGGTGCATACGAAATATTATTCTTATTATAACTATTACTTAGTTATCATATAGGTTTAAATGGGGATTCATCCTGCCAGAAACAAATGTACACGATTACATTTAGCTATTCATCGCACAATTATTTGCGATCTAATTGCGAAGAAGGGTAATATCTTGAGCTGATTATTCATTATAAACGCTGCTATAATGAGGTGTACTCGAGGATTATTCATGTGAAGGGTTTTGATAGAGATCATTATAAACGCTGTTATAATGAGGTGTACTCGAGAATTATTCATATGAACGGTTTTGATAGGGACTGCTTGAAACTGCTGATGAAATGTTTTTCCTAAGCCCTTATAATCGTCAGGGTGAGCCTAATACAGATGGACAAAAGCGTTCTTTTCAGGGATCAGATTAGAACCTGCTAACTCACTGAAATGAAACAGCTTTTTTCGTTACTCATCGCTGACCATACTCTTTCTGAAATCAATGAAAGGAACGCATGCTACCTTTTTACTTCAAGATCACTGTACCTATATTTTTACCTTGTTTTACCTGTTCTGAAGGAACATAGAAAGATGATTAATAATTCTGCGTTGTGTCCCTTGTAGTTTTAAAATTTCCGAATATTTCTAAATTTCGTTTGCAGTAGAAGTTACAAAAAAAATCACAACAAAATACATTATTTCAATTAAGTTGTGAAATTATAAAAATAAAACTCTATCCATTTCCTCTCATTAATATGGAAAACAAAATACAACATGAGTACTATAGAACAATAGAAATTATTCTTCCACTTCTCTCTATTAGCTAGAGTCGTTGTCTATAATCAACATAACAATATATGTCTAGTTCAAAAATCGCTGCAGATTTTCAGCCATGGCTTCCTTGGAGTTTTCTGATGTTATCGTCGAAACCCTCTCAAAGTGAAGAATACCCTTATGTTATGGTAGTGACTAGTAAATTTTTGATTACCTTGTGTTTCAGCAATTTTGTAAATGGTACATCCACTTTTTTTGAAAAATATAACTGCCCTCTTTGAACTGCTAGGGAGGTAGTATGTGGGAGTATAAGGTGTTGAGTGAAAATAATGTTAGAAGTAAAATTATTTATTTATTTATACGAGAGACAGATTTTTAAATTACAAAAGCAAGTGATATTAGTGTGTCAGAGAGGCTAAATCTGAAAACAAATCGTTAGCTTCAGAAAACAGAATAAACAGTAGGACGAGTAAATAAAAAAAACTTTAAGAAAACTACACTCACAGCTGAAAAGGTAAGCAAAAATGTTATCTGACTGGTTTGGAGAATCATGGAAAGCAGACATTTGAATTAATGTACATGCCTGTGAAGCAGATGCTTGCACCAAATAAAATCAATCCCCACACAGATAATTTAGTACTGAACTTTAAAACTTCATACACTCGACCATAAAGCAGCCAAAAGGGAATTGTTATGTCGCTGATATGTACATGGTGATTATATTTAAAGTTAAATTTTTAAACCGCTGCAGAAATAATACCACTGGCCAGAATGACGTCAAATTGCAAGGGAATATTATTGGAGAAGGGGGAAAACAAATGGTAAAAGAAAATAAATAGTTACAAAATATAGCAATAGATGGCGCTATAAGCATCATAATTTTATAGTGGTCGACTACAAATGACAAATTAATCATACAACAATGCCAAATAAGGTGTACATTCGATGTTAAACAAACTGAACTACTCAGATGCGCATGGGTGTACAGGTGTGATGCTGTTAGTTACGTAAGCCCATCCACCAAGCCAAGTTCATATCACATCGGATGGAAATAATAGGTTTTTCATCGTCCTGAGACCAGAAACCGCACAAAAAGCATCACTCACTTCTGTTTTTAACTGTCCTGAGGCCAAAAACCGCATAAAAAGCATCAATCAAAATCAAATCAGATTATTAATTTCCGTGTGACTGGCGGAAAACATGTTCAATATGCTGTCCACCATTTTATGAAACAAGTTGAAATCGAGAAACATTATGTTCCACAACTGATCGAAGTGTTCTGGGATCACGTTCAGATTGTGTTCGCAATGCATGCCTTCAATGCAGGTAAGTTTGAAATCGGAACACTGGACATAGCATCTTTCAGATAGCCTCACAGCCACAAATCAAATGATTAAGATCAGTTGATAGGAATGGTCAGGCTGTAGGGAAATGGCGGCTGATAATTCTAGCATTTCCGAAATGGCGCTTCAGCAGCTGCTAATTGAATATGCAGTGTGTGGAGGCGCGCCATCTTGCATACAAATGATCCCATCCATACATCCACGCTGTTGGAGAGCTGAATGACGTGCTCATGCAAAAGACACTCATAGCGCTTACCAGTGACGGTACAGGTAACAGTACTGGAAGCACCTGTGTCTTCGAAAAAATATGGTCCTATGATAAATGATGGTGTAAACCTGCACCATACAGTGCCCTTTTCAGGACGAAATGCTACTGGCTGATTTTCATGTGGATTTTCCTTTGCCCACATTCGACAATTCTGTTTATAGACATATCCTGCCAGATGGAAGCTGGCTTCGTCTATCCACAAAATCTTCCATGGTCAGTCATTGTTCACTTCCATGGGAGCAAGAAATTCTAAAATAAAGGTCTCTCTGCTGGCAGATCAACAGGAAGCAGCTTATACACGTGGATATTTTGAATGGCTAGCAGAGAAGGATGTTTCATAGGATTTTATGCACCATGCTCACAGATATGTCCAATGTTTGGGCAATTCTCCATGCTCTACACTTTTGCAAACCACCACTCGTCTCCTCCTGCATTGCTGTGGTCACTGCTTCCACTGACGCCGAATAAATTCGTTACCTTCCTCCACCAGGCTGCACAACAAAAGAACCTGTCTCTTCGAATTTCCGAATCATTTTCTCCAGACCCATGGCAGTCATCGAACCAACGCCTTTTTTCAAACCCTTCACTGTCTGGAAATTATGCAGAGTGCCGTGTGCACAGTCATTATTCTTGTAATACAGTTTTACAAGCAGAGTGCGATCCTGCATTGAGACTGTCAAGGGCAAGTCGCAGACGAGAAAGGAGAAAAAGCAGTATACATGACGTGTTTATACTTACTTCAATGGGTCGTGTACATGACAGGTGATCCCATTTACAAATTCTGACACATACAACGCCATCTATTGATCAATTTTCACACTATTTTTTTTCTTCTGCCATACGTTTTCTCCCTTCTCCGATAATATTTTGTTGCAATTTGACGTCATTCTGACCAGTGGTGTTATTTCTACAGTGTTTTTAAAGTTTAACTTCAATTATAATCATCCTGGATATAAAATAATGTACACATTTGTGAAGCAAGCTTTAACACCAACCAGCTACATAGTAAATAAAATTTCAAAAAATTCACAGAGGCAAAAATCGTAACGTTATACACAGAGCTGTGAAACAGCCAAAGAGAGACATGTACAGGATGTGGCGCTTAAATCCGAACGAATGAAACTTCTTTTTAAAAGCAAATTTATTAAAACAAAACACAAATGAAAATGAAAATCCTTTTACTAATAAATAGTGGTATCTTTCAAGAGTAACATTACTCGATGTAATCCCCTTCAACCGCAATGCCGCTAATAATCTTGTCCTGAAGCGAGCACGAGGGCACTTTGAAACAGCGCTGTCCACGAATGCTGCTTCAATAGCAGTGTATAGAGATGTGACGTTTGGGTGTCTCGTCTTATTGGTAAATCTTTCGACTATCCTCCAAATATAGTAGTTGAGGGGGTTCAAATCCAGACTGTTCGTGGGCCAGAACTCCTTTGGCGAGAACATGTCAACATTATCTCAGAGCCAGTTTTGGACAAAATGGCTTATATGAGCCGGTGCATCGTCCTGTTGAAAGACATATCGTCTTCCCCAAGGCCACAGCTAACACCCACAGTTTCACAACATTTGTCATAACTTGCAGATAAACTTCTTTTGTGACATTTTGACGCTTTTCAAAGAATTATGGTGGCATGATGTCACCTTCTGTGCAGACAACACCTAGGACGTGAACCCCAGATGGCTCTAAAGCATTATACTTGGCCACAATATTGTAAACAGTTGATATCGGGTGCCCGAAGAATCTACAGAGTCCGCCAGAAAAATGTATACACTCTTTGTCAGGCTCTATCGAGTTATCGCTACTGTCGTTCGATGTGAGTACCGAGTGTGTTGCAGTATGGGCTTTGGCTCAACAGATGTTAGCACTTTCATCTCGGGATTGAGAAAACAAGATGGCTGGAGCATGCTTGACATTCGAGCAACGAAAATGTATTGTGAAGTGGTTTTTCAAGTTTGATAATGCTATTGAAGTGCAACGTCAGTGGAGTTGGGAGTTTGAAACAGATCTGCCAACCCACCAAGCAATTAAAGGCATCCTCGACAAGTTTGAATTGCATGGAACGATTTGTGATATACACAAAGGAAGGTCAGGAAGAGAGTGCACAGCTACAAGTCCTGCATCGTCGGCTCTCGTGTTGGAAACGTTCGTTAATTCTCCACAGAATTCTGCTATGCAATGTGCACGTGAAGGGGTGTTAGCACTACGAATGTATGAAGTATTTTGAAATCTGAAAAGTGGAAATTTTACATTCCATGACTATTGCACGGGATTAATGATGACAAACCTGATGCTGAATGCAATTTTGAGAATGGTATCGCCAAATGGTAAAACTGATGATGAACAATTCATGAGGCAGGTAGTGTGGAGTGACGAGGCACAATTTAAACTTAATGGAACCGTGAATTGGCATAACAGTGTTCACTGGGTACTGGAAAATTCTCAAGTTTATGTGGCCTGTGTTGTTTGGGGGAAGAGACCAGACAGCAAGGTCACTGGTCTCATCGGATTAGCGAAGGATGGGGAAGGAAGAAGGCTGTGCCCTTTCAAGGGAACCATCTTGCCATTTGCCTGGAGCAATTTAGGGAAATCACGGAAAACCTAAATCAGGATAGCCAGATGTGGGATTGAACTGTCGTCCTCCCGAATGCGAGTCCAGTGTTCTAGCCACTGTGCCAGCAGTTGGTGAGAACAGCCTTTACCCATCTTGAAATACTGTCTTAAGTGTATCTATCTTCAGATTAAAAGCAGTAGAGACTACAACTTTGTTTGGGTCTTCTCATTTATAAAATGTGTTATGGATGTGTGGAAACTAACGTTATTTATAGTGTTCCATCCGTCATTGCCTTTGCAGTGGTTAAGTCATTTTAAATTTTATCAAATAACTGGGTGTCAACGAGTGTGATAAAATTTTTCCGTCTAATGTCATTATTTTAATTAATGTGCATAGCTTTGTAGCTTACACAGATTTACTTGTGGATTGTTTCTAACGAAAAATGTTCAGAGCTGAGTGAGTCATAAAAGCAAATAAATCAGGAACTGGTCGAGAACCAAATGATAATGTCAGGCTGGATATAAATTCAGACTCTTTTCGATTCCATTAAGGAAACTTCGTCTGAAAAGGAGATAGTCTGTTAGGACGATTCACTAGGAACAATTTATCGAATTTCTGCAGGATCATTAGTTGATTGTGATCTTGATTGGCTTCTTGAGACACACACCATATCAGGGGTACTGTTGGATGTTTGGTCTCTAAACATCTCTTCAGCCGGCCGAGGTGGCCAAGCGGTTCTAGGCACTTCAGTATGGAACCGCGCGACCGCTACGGTCGCATGTTCGAATCCAGCCTCGGGCATGGATGTGTGTGATGTCCTTAGGTTAGTTACGTTTAAGTAGTTCTAAGTTCTAGGGGAATGGTGACCTCAGATGTTAAGTCCCATAGTGCTCAGAGCCTTTTGAATCATTTGAAATATCTTTTCAGGTTCGATGAGGAACCAGAAAAACAGGACGTTATCTGCCAACAGTAGCAGCCTTTTCCTTTTTTTGTCTAGTTTTTTACTTTCTTTTAGGCAAATTCGACATGGTTGACTTATGTCCTGCATCGCTGAAAAATATGTTGCATGGAAAAATTAAAATACTTATTACTAGGTTGCACTACTTAAATTGTAAGTACTTAAAATTAAAACAAAAGTTCGTGAATTGTATTCCCTAATACACTAATACATATGTGAATATAATAATTTAATATTCGTACTGTTGTTATTGTAATGAACAATATCACAGTGAGCCAAACTCGAATGGAGAGTACTGAATCAAGAAAGTATCAAGTTGAACTATGAGGTGAATTTGTGAATGAGTTAAGAGCGCTGTGAGCCGAATCAATGAGTGAGCAGAGGTGCAATGGGCAGGATGGTTCGTGAGTTGGGACTGGTGAGTCACTCCCTTTCAATTCATGCTCCTGCAGGCGACCTACTGAGCACTTCCACTCCACAGAGCATCATCTTACATGATGGACCGGCGTGGCAGCTTCTACAAGCCATCTTTTCAAACAAACAGCGGAAATAAAAGGTGAGAAACTGTCTTCTCTGTCAATGCAGTATTCTAAAGAACTGGTCTTTCTTTGCTTTATATTCTTTTCATGCCTGACAAAGCTGCTCACAGCCGTAAAGTATATAAATACGTAAATAAAGATTGCCTAAATATATTTTTCTGCAGCTTGGTGTATGTCAGTTTTCCACTACCTGTGTGCCAAGGCACACTGGTATACTGCCACAAAGTGAAGGGTGTGATGCTAACATTTACATGTCGTTGTAAGAAATTAAGGAATTTCGATTTTAGGCACATGCAATTTTTATGTTTTTAAGAAACTATATGTAATTTAGTTCCTTTATTTACTCAGTATTGTTGTTAGATTGTGCTTGTTTTAGATTGATTGTAGTCTCTCCTATATCACTGCACCACCTATGTCACTAAGTTGACAGTGCTTTGTAACAACACATCTTTTGTTTATGTGTGTAGATCCATAGGGTATAAAAGAGAACTGTTGCAGACTATCGATGGTCGAACCCAGAACTCTAGTTGGCAGAATTGAAGCCGGGGCCCACCGCTCTCTATTTTGTCAGGAGGCCGAGCAAGTTCAATAGTGTCAAGGGCAGTGCAGAGTGATACAGCTGTATTTGGTAGAATTGCTTTATTCACATAATTAAAAGTAGTTTTATGGGTGCAGAATAGTGTTGGCGTGCCGCCCACAGTGCTGTTCCGTGAGTTCGGCCGGCTCAGCAACTCCTGGTATGCCGACGCCGCTGCTCCATCATCAAGGCCGCTCGGCTGGAAAGCGGATGCACTCCGCCCTGTCGCCGTCCGCCGAGGCGTCGCGTCTTGCACCACATAGCTGCCCGCGATTCCGGAGACTGTTACAGTCCCTGGTCCCCGCCACCCTTCGCCCCATTTGGCCTGCTCTGCCCGCCCATGAGACGAAGGTGGATGTACTGGTCACCCTTGGCCCATGGGCCGCCGCTGTTCCCAGGACAGGACTGTACTCGAACCTGTGCCCTCCTGGATGCTGTGCTGCAACTTGCTGCTAGTGGTGCTTGCTGGAAGCCAACACCCGCCGCCGTCCCTGGCGCTGTGGCAGCACTACTGTGCCTCCTGCAGCATATGCCTCATCTGGACCCTTGTACGTCAGGCGGTAAGCGAACGTGGCTCATCCTGGACCCACTGCAGACTTCTGTCACTGCCCTCCTTCAGGCAGACTATGCAATATCCAAGTACCCGGCTGCCGTTCCGTCCCACCTTGATGTTGTGCCCAGAGGCAGAATACAGCCCGAACAAGTACATAGAAACAAAGTACAGATTTACACAGAATATTTACAACATCACTGCCAGGCTGGCCCCTATAAGTGTAGACCAGTATAGGTCTGGCACACCCCCTCAAGCTAAAAGTGCCTGACTATTTATACTGCTTTTTCCCTCGCTTCTGATGTAGTGTCAGAGAGAGACAGAAACCATGGCAGGGGTAAATTCCCATACGTCAGCCACTTATACATCGCCCTCCTGGCTCTGGCCTAGTGCCTCGCCTTATACATCACAATAACTTAAAGCAAAGCTGCAGTTCCCTGCCTCACTGTAGCTCCACTCCAAACAAAACGTACGTGCAATACGCCGCTGCAGCTCTGTGCCATGTTTACTCTGCCTGGCCTACTGGCTGCTGACTATTACCACACACTGCCAGCGGATTCAGACTTTCATCGCCCAACCGTGCCTTTACTGGATTTTAACAAAATTCTCCTTTCCTACGACTAAGACTAATACTAGAACAGCAGAATTACACTGAGTAATTACTTGATCCAGTCTCTTTGTGTAACATTTTTATTTGCAACACAAACATACATGTCCATCCTGGACATTACACTGTCTGGGAATTACAGTTCAGTTTTATCACAACTGTGCTCTGGAGTAGTGTAAATATTGTGATAGCTACATCCATATTTTCTATTACAGCGATATTATATAATTTTTTCTTTCGATACAGACAAGTTCATTGTATGGAGTGGTCCATCGTCGAGTGCAAGTGGTGAAACCATCGATTCTGAAAAAAAGAAAGATATAGTAGTTTAAAGGCAATATAGTGTTAATTATTTATCATACAGTTTTTTGTGTGGTAACAAAACATACTAGATCACTGCGTATGGTGGAAAAATTCAGTAATGCTGCTGTGGTTCCCAGTAAATTGATATGACATTTGTCAACAAAACATTCTTCTCTGTCAATTAAGTATGTGACTTATTGTCATCAGTTGTTCAAAGAAAATAAGAAACAAGTGATGCTCATACTACAGTGGTATGTGTTTCACAAAAGGTCCACGAAGCTGACTACAAGGTAGCCAAGCTTATCATGAAGGTCAAAAAACCATACACAATAACAGAAAGATTACCAATGCTTGCTTGTGAAGATATGGCAAAAATAATCTGTGGTTCAGAAGTTGCTACTGGAATTCCAAAAATTTCTCTCTGCTCATACAATCAGCTGTGTGGTTAGTAACATGTCTAGTAACATCAAAGACATTTTGAACGAGAAAATGAAGAGCAGTTGGAAGATCTCACTTCAGATTGACGAGTTCACCAATGCCAGTGCTCATGCACAACTTTTTTCCACATAAGGTACAATGACAGAGATGTAACTGCACTTTTTTTTTTTTTTTTTTTTTTTTTTTTTTTTTTTTTTTTTTTTTGCAGAGAACTACCTGAACGAGTGACTGGTGAAGAAATATTTCGTGAGACTGTTGAATATTTGGTCTGTAACGAATTAACTTGGGAGGATTATGTTCATCTATGTACAGACGGAGCCACTTCTATGACAGGTCGAATGAAAGGATTTGTAGGTAAAGTACATGAACTGTGACTCGATGTATAACGATGGATCCAGGTTTCGTCAAAAGTCACAAATCGGCGCAAAAAGTCTTGCGGATCGCACTTAAACATCGCGAGATATTGTGTTAAAATGTTGTGCCATGTGCGCTTTTGGTCGACTGGGAGCATCGCAGCACCCACCTCGCCCACAGGTTCTTCATAGCCAATTCTCCAAGCAGGACATTATACACTCGCTCAATTGAAATGCCTAGAGTCTCAGCAATCTCATGAATTTTTATTCAGCGTTCTTGCAGTAACATATCACAAATTTTATCAGTGGTTTCCGTTGTGGTGACGTCAACTGGACAGCTGGAGTGCTCTTCATCTTTGGTGCTTGTTCGATCACATATAAATTCGTTAATCCAAACGTAAATGGTCTTCAATGATGGTGCAGACTCTGCATGAACTTCATCCAATTCAATTTTCATTTATGTGGCAGTCCAACCATTCAAATGAAAATGTTTAATAATAACACAAAACTTGGTTGTCTCCATTTTCTATTACAGTCGACACACTGATCAATTTGGATGGATGTCGACAAGGAACTGTATCTGCACATTGTTGAAATTCTTTATTCAATCCTTGGAATAATCAAGCTTACTAACGATGAAGGTGCAAGGAAAATGTTCCATTCTGTAATGGAAATTTACCAGACTCATCAAACCACACTCATACTTTTCAGCATGCCCTTGTGGTGTGGACAATAGTCAAGGTGTTATTTATAAGTTAAATTTTTTGGTTCAGACAATTGATAACGGATTGTGTGAGGTATTCTCAGCTGTATGGGCCCTTACTGATGACAATAAGGAATATTAAAGAATATTTAGTGCTCTTGAAGCAGAATGTCAAAAGTATTTAGGACAGAGTGCTGAAGATTTTGACTGGTTTTATGATCCATTCATGGATTCGAAATATCATCCAAATAATTTAGATTTGGACTTACAAGAGGAACTCACAGATTTTTAAGCAGACAGAACATAAAAATAAAAAATTTTCAAAGTGTCTTTGTACATATTTTTGGTTGTTAATAAGCAGTGAATACTTGGATACCTCCAATATTTTCAACTATGTATTTGTCCATCTCAGTAGCTGACAGTCAGCACGGCAGAATGCTAAGAAAAGGCGCCCAGCCAGGTTGGAGATTTTCTCTTCTCAAGGTCTCGGTTTTGTATTGTCCTTAGGTTTATATTGTCATAATTGACGTTACGCTGTTGAGTGGGCTGAATGGGCATGACCTGGAAGGTAATAAATTGAAAGATAAAAAAACTACGTGTTTGTGTGAATTGGGCTTCTCGACATTTTCTGAAACTAAAACATTAAAGAGAGGGAGATTCAGATCCATCAATGAAGAAATAAGGCTTGCTTTCTCAACAATTCTGTCATCAATTAGCCATCTGGGTGCAGTTAATCAGACTCAAGTATCTCATTGAAGGTGTGAGTAGAGTTGTTTGCTTTAAAGTTTGTATTAGAAATGTCTACTTTCTACAGTGAATTAAAATTAATAAGTTGTCGATAAATACATGAATCTATCCTTGTTTTATATTAATAAGAATAACTGATTACATAATTATCTAATAACTTGTAATTATATTAAGATTCACACAGTTTTGAGGGGGCAGACATTTTGATGCATGGTGTTGAGTCTAGATGTGTCTGGATGTACTATGAGTAATAAAAGGTTGTGGAGCACAGGTCCATGCCATAGTGTTGATTCAGCATGTTGCATGCAAATCTGAAGGACCACTGCTTTTTCCTGAGTCACTGACTACTCATTCTGCAGAAGAATCTAGCTCTTTGAGTCAGTTCAGGAACTGATTTCTCATGCCTAGAGCATAGTATGGGGTATATTTCTTCTTCTAAAATACCACCACCAAGAATAGAGATTTCAAGATAATCTTTAAGGCTGTCATGGTTAGATCTGAATAGAAAGATAGTGATAATTGCTTGAAACTTCAACCTTACACTTTCAGAGGATGCTTTTCTTGGAACTACCGGTTCTATAACTGCATAGTTGCGGCTCTTATATGGATTTGAGAGGTCCTGTTCATGTTGATATGTTGCAACATCTCTTCTTCAAATAATCTTATGAAACTCCATGAGTTCTAGTGCAATGTTAAGGGCAGCTCCAATGAGATAACCTCGTCTGGCAAAGAACCAACTCGTTTGCATTCCTCAGTTCCGCTGTGGAATCAAATGTAAAAGAAATTTGTTTATCTTGATAAAGGTTTGCAACGAATATGGAGCGAATTAATTAAACGTATCAACTAGGCTTCTTCAACAAGTTATTATCAGAAATCGGTTTCATAGTGCTTTTCTGGTCTAACAGAATAATAAAGTTAGTCTCTGTATGATTATTAGAAAATTCGATTATTTTCCAGATGATGGTGACTTCAGCAGGAAGAAGTTAACAGGGTGTCGTGTCAAGGAAACCCTAATTTCAAAATTAGCTATCTCGAAAATTGAGATCAACAGAAGAGTGCAATTAACTGTATGTTTATTGAGAAAGGTGTAAGAACTTTATATGGAAGTTATACAAAGGCTTCGAATTGTTCAAAAAGCTGCTACCCCCCCCCCCCCCCCCCCGCCGCTAACCAATCCAGCTCACATTCTGAGTCAGGCTTGCCTGAATAGGAGAAGCGACATTGGAAGCATGGGCTCCCCAGAAAACGGTACCAAGATATCAAATGATATTGACCTTGTTGTAGCTGTCATTAGTGTGTTGATATGTACTGACTAGTCTAAGAAGCAGTCGAGTGTCAAGTCCAAGATCGATTTAAATGGAATTTCTTAGTCCTCCACATAGATTGGACAGATGAAACGTTGGAGTCATCTTGCTAAAAGCGACCGCAGACTATTTTTCTGCATAAATATTCAAGTCATTTGATGAGTCGTTTTCTTAGATTGGTCATAGTTCATTAATATGTATTAAACTAACAGTCACGTTTTTTTGTGTTCTGTATAGATGCACATCATCTGTGGATCATAATGTTTTAAAAGCAGGCGTTAGTGTTCTTTCAGTAACAGACTTGTGAATTGCAGATAACATTGCACTAAGGAAAGCACCTCGACGAAGACAATTCTCTACAATTGATATCCCACTCATAAAAACATAATTCTGGATTGTAAGAACTTAAAAATCCCACAAAATAAAGCATATCAGCACATAACAGAGATTGGATTGTGATATTATCTGTGGTGATTTTGCTTCTGAGTTAGCAAGTGTAGAGTTGTTTTCCAACCATTAACGCATTTTTATTATACCTTTTCATGTTTTCTTTACGGAAGAAGACTTGGAAATTGGTCCATAGAAAGAGGAATGTGCAGAAATTTTTCTCTTCTTCAAAATCGAGATCAAACACTCTCCAGTCGTCGACAAAACACTCATTAGACTATTGTCATTAAAAATAAATAATTAGAGGAATGGTGTCTAGCATGGGACAGCTTTTTTGCTGTCTTGAGATAAGATATAAGTACACAAAACCTTTACTTGAACATTTCTTCCAAAATGACTCACAGCAAGAAAGGTTTTACTAATATTAGACTTACAAATTGAGGTGTTAAAAAAGTGTTGGGTAGTATGAGCCATACAATAAGATGTAAGTGCTTTAGTGTTTCGTAAATAAATTAATCTCTTTATACACTATCCAGTAGAGTAATGTGAACACCTGTCAGGCATCTGAATAATTACCTTTTGCAACATAGACAGCTGCTAGGCATGGAAGAAGAGAGTCAACAAGGTTCTGGAAGTTCCGACAGGGATGAGTAATAGGATAAGGATGGCATGAGGACAATTTCAGTATTAAATTAATATCAAATTCATATGTAAATTAATTAAATTAATCAATTAATTTCTCCAACCCCACTTGCTTCCACCCCCAGATGATGTTATGTGTTTTCCTCAGCCTGCGTGCTGGTTCCCGCCCCCTCCCCCCCCTCTACTCTATTGGCGGGAATTTCGAATTTTTCCGAAAATTTCTTGGTCCTATGGTTGTGCTGGTGCCCCACCACGTTCCTGCCTCATCTGAGAATTGGTGGAAATTAAAAATTGCAGTGTCCTTTCCAGGACTCAAACTCTGGTCCTTTTGGATTGAGATGCCATGGGCACCCCCAACACATGGAAACTGTCAAAAAGCAGGAGAGGAAGTTTAGGTTAGTGTACTTTATTTATTTTGGTTGGGAAATTGAAGTAAAGATCGGTCGTAATTACTTAATTAATCATAAAGGTCGGCGCTAATTACACAATTGTAAGCATAGTGCTATACAAGGAGTGCCTAAAATCGAAATACAGCTCAAAAATTGACGATGCCGTAGAACTGTTGTTAGCCTGCTGGGGAAAGATTTCACAATACCACTTGTAACTAGTGGCAGATGTGCTCAGACTCTACCCTTCACCTGTAAACTGGCGAGAAAAAAGGATGGAATGGAAGGTACTATCTTCATATTTTTTGGCAGGAATTGTGTTCCACTGATGAGACGCTTGTGTTGGACAGAGAGGAGTTTAATAAGTGTATTACTTGTAAGTGTAGGGCTGAGGACTAACGCTGTTGACGTCGAAATTTGCTACAGACACCTACCCACGCATTGCTCGACAATCTCAGCCCAGGTAATTGTAGCATATACAAGCTAATACAATTGATGGAAAATTCTTCACTGTTCCAATTACACATCGAAATTGTCGTGAAAAATACCAGCACTCGTGATCACCAGGTCAGAATGCAACACATGTACTGGGGGAAATCCTCATCTGAAAAGATTGCAGATGGGTGACCTATGAACGTGCATTCTCTTCATGTACAGCCGAGGACTAGCGAAACTATAGGCTCTCTTACCTTTCCTGATCCCTCCCCTCCATCCGTCCCTCTCTCCCTCCACCTGTGGTGCGGACACGACTTTTTCAAATGGTCAGTTGCTACTGCACGTTGTGTGGTTTTTCTGCTGCCTGCCACCATACCCTCATGCTCACTGGTCGTACCCAGCCTGTCTTGGGGCAATGGTCCAAGCATCATCACTTCACCAGCCCAAAATGGCGTAAAGCCAACAAAACAATACAAGACAGATGAAGACCACCCCAAATGCACATTGCTTGTTCATCTAAAATATAGTGGCGCTTCCCCCCCCCCCCACACACACACACACACTGCCCCACACACCAAACCCTGTTGGGGCAAAGCTGCGTTGGCGGCCTCACACACAGAGTAGGCACGCCCCCAACACAAGCTATTTTGAATCTGAACATGCTTAACTTTATTTAACATTAATGCATCTCTTATAATAAAGCACCTATTTAAAAAAGAAAATACAATTGCAATTACAATAAATGACCTCTTTCCACAAAAATAGGTGCAGTCCATTTTATTTTAGTTTTATGAGCCAAATCTGTATAGTTTTTATGTTCGACTGCAGAATACAATTTGCATCTCATTATTTTGCGACATCCAACGAAGTGGGCTATACACCACCTGTACATGTCCATCCTGCATAAAATCGGGAAAAAGAAACTGCCAATATTTAGCTGCAAAAACTACGGATCAATGCAGAATGTCCTCGTTATTTCGAAACTGTCACTGGAAAAACGAAAAAGCAACAATTTAAACCGTGAAGGAAAACATCTGTGTTAAGCAATTTCCTTCAGCTTGGTGGACAAAGTACATGGTGCGAGAGTATCTCTCCCTTTCAAATCAGTGTCTGTAAATAAATTGCTATGCTCATGTGTATAACAAACAGAATGACAAACATTTTAGACAAGTGGAATAATATTTCAGAATACAGCCTTTTACACCATTTGCCCACATGTCGGAAAAAAACACAATCATTTTACGTTCGAAAACAACAAGCTATAATTCAAGAGGACTTCGTCATTTTGTACACTATGGCAGGTCTCGTTTCACTAATGCAATGCTATATCACACTGGTGTTTATGAAACAAATCGTGAGGGCCTGTCTTGTAATAGAATCTCCTATAAGATTTCACCGCATCTCTCTCTTCTGATACATCAAAAGCTGGTATCATCTGCACGCTTACAATTGACATTTTTGCTCCACAACTCCACTCTACCGATCTATCTATCATATGCAGACAACCACTCACAATAGCAGCAGATTCTTGCATTCTGGTTTTATAAGCACTTTGATCGTCACCACTTCTTTTATGCAACTTACATGTCGAGAAAAACACTATAATTTCAAAGTTCCACAATGAGCTATAATTCAAGTGGTGTCTACTTTATAATTAGAGGCTATGAAGTATGAAATAACATAAGACGAGTGGTAACACCTATTTTTAAACACGTAAGCATGGTTATAATAATAAAAACAGTCATGATTTCACGAGAATAGATACATCCAATTTCTATTAGTTTTATGAGCAAATGTGGTGTAGTTTTGAGAGAATTATGTGCATCCAAATTTTAACCAGTTATATCTCTCCTTATAATAGAACTTCCTGTAAGATTTTACCACGTCTCTCTCTACCAGTATATCGAAAAACAAATACTGTCTGCTTATTGACATTGAGCATATTATATATACATTATCACTTCACTGGTGCTGGTGGCCAATGATCGAAGTTGCTTGCACAGATCTGTGTAAAGCTTTGTCAGCTGTACCAGAGGAAGAACATATCCAACACACTATCAGTCACAAGACAGGGTTCCTCTATTGTTCCTACACAATCACTTTAATACACAGTTTTTTACAACTGTAGCACATCCAAGCAGTGTACATCTACAGCTTTATACATCGCCATACACTTTGTTTTTCTATCAGGACTTCATGGTCTGTATCAGGTGCTAAACTGACATTAACAAGTTTCGATCCATAGAACCCCACAGAAAGCAGAACATTGCATGGTGCAAACTATGCAACTCCCACAACACACAGGTTGGTAGAAATAAAACACAGAGGCGATGTTTCTTACTGACAAAAATTTAGTAGACATCGCAACATATGGAAACTGCTATCTTAAAGTGATGACCTATGTAGTTAATCTCATCTTCCACTGCGATGGGGTAGCGGATGTCTCGGTGTTCCGTTTTGAAGAACATTGTTTCCCCATTTTGCAATCATGCACATGATTGTAGTTCCGGTGCTGACCAACACCTGAAGGTGCTGTTCCCAACACGCACAAGATTGTAGAAATAAAAAGTGGTACTGTTATCTGATTGGTGAAAAAAATGTGGACGGCCATGCAGCATATGGAAACAGGACGAGTCTGCAACATTGAGGAGTGTTTCAAAAAACTGTCTGAAGGTGATGACCTCTTCATTTAATCCCGTGCTCCACAGTGACAAGTAGCAGATATCCAGTGTTCTACCAAGGCTCTTTCCATCTCAACCAAGTGGTGTCAATCAATATGTGTTAATCAACAGCATACCAGTGGACAGATGGGATGCGTAAGACACTGTTGATATGGGACAATGTACTGTAAAATGCACTGCAGTTGATAGTGTGATCAATTTTAGCAATTTTAACAGTTGTTCCATAATTTCAACACCAGCCAAAGACATATCGGAATGCTTCCCAATTTCTGTAGGATTGCTAAATCACCCCTCCACTACTTTACAAGCACCATATACTAGATTGGGAATGCAGACAGATGACTGTGCAGTACATCTATCTGGTCATATACACCAAAGCATACCAAGCAGAGTCCTATACCAATGCAATTAGGTTATCTACATGTCTCCAGCATGTCGATCATAGCGCTGAATTTACGATTACTACTGGCCATTTCTACCTGTGTGGATGGATGTCACAGCATATTCTCACATTTGTAGGATAAAGTTGGAGATAGACAGATCCCTCCCACATTGTCCTTGACCAATTTTCCCTGCAACACAACTGCCAATTTAATATGTAACTGACCAAAAGTATGAGTGTTCTACACCCACTACATTCCACGTCTCGTGGAGAAACAGGGCGAGCCATGTCCATAACTGATGTTCAGCGAAGACTGTTTTGCATCAGTATTACCTGTGACATCCATTCAAAAACACAAGATCTCTCCAAATGCGTGCATGTCAAGCAGGGTAACACCCCTTATCGGTCTGTAGTAGACATGAGAGTGTTGTGGTGAGTGTAGCAGATGGTCAAGGAGAAACGTGTGGTTTGGACATGATGGAGCTCCAGATGGATGGAGTTTGAAACATCTCACGTAAATCAACTGTGCTATCAATTCTGAAGTATTACTCCACTGTCTGGAGTCAGTACCAGGAAGGTACCAGCATGAGAGAAAGGATTGTAGAGCATAGATGCACACTCCTATGGCTACAAGGTTCTGCACTTAAAAATGGTATATTGTCAAAGTCATATGATTTCTGAAGTATTAGTTGTGCGGAATGCAACGCTCTTGATACTGACATGCAGGACATATTTGTCCAGCATGAGACATACAACCACCCTGCAACTTTCCTGCCTGAATCACTACAGTGACAAACTTTAAAAATGATAGAACTACTTCCCTCTGCCCTATTCTGGTTCCCCAGAAAGGCTTTGTCAGTGTATATCCGCCACTCGGGCTGTTTATAAACTAACCAGAATGAAATCAGGAGACTGCCGTTCTGTCTTTTAGGAAATTAATGGATTTTATACATCTTTTCAAGTCGGAAACACGCTTACCATCGATCACACTTCCTGTGTCAGTCAAGCTTATTATTAATAGTAGTATCAGTTTTGCCATATGCGGCAATGTCTCACTAGGAAATCGAGCGAGAAAACATCGACATGAATATTTCTGATAGTTGATACATTGAGGTAGCATCCATGCCCTGCTGCACGAAAATGCACACGAAGAAGCAGCAAATTCTTACGAGGGAGTAAACACCAGGATCAGTAGCGAAAGGAGTGTAACAGTATTACTGTTTACAGTAGAATCACCAAGGCTCTGGTAGCATTCCTCTTGCATAAAGAAGTCCTGCTCTGATATTAGGAAGTTTTGCTCACGTTCGTCCTAACACGACGTCTCTCGAATACACGCCCCTCGAACTATTAATGGAGATATATGTTGCATCAATCCACTCTCTTACAGATCACTCTAGGGAATCCCTTAAGTCTGATAAACACATTGGTTCTTCTCCTTAATACTTAAGGAATAACATTGTTTGTGAGAACCAGCCGTAATTCGGTAACATCTATATTCGACTGCATGTGTGAGAACACTGTTATGGATTGGGATATGTATGTTTCGCCTGCTTTAATATAGCGCCTCTGTGTAGTACTTATGTCGCCTCTGTTGAAGTATGCGTTACGAGAACCCACGTAGTTTGCAAGGAAGGGAGAGGGTTAAAATTGAATGCAGCCAGAGTGTAGTTTTTAACCTTTATTCGGTCCTGAGTATCTGGGGACACCAACCTACCACAATTCCCCGCATTTCATGGTATTTTTTTCTAATTTTACGTATTGTCAATCAATTTACGTAATTTTGCAAGTTTTTGCGCGATTTTACATATTTCGTCGCATTTCCCTCAATTTTACGTATTTCCAATCAATCTGTCGTAATTATACTAGGTTTTTCTCGATTTTTACGGATTTTATGTCACTTTTTCATAATTTTTGTTTTTTCCGTATGTATATGGTCATATGGCTTGCATACTCATGCATTCTTTGATTTTATACATGGATATTCTTGTGTCCTACACACTAGCCTACTAAAATGGTCCTAAGCATTCCCCTCTTCCCAATTATCTACATGCATGCATTTTGGATAGGAGGATCATTAAAAGTATAGTAACACTCGGCTCGTACCTAGATGAGACTCAACGAATGATTAAGATTGGAAACTGGTAGTGATGAAACAAATCTGTGTACTACTACAACACAGTATTGGGACAAGGTGGGCCTCAGTCCAGAGTACCATTATCCAAGGTGGCGGAGAAGACGTCATCCAAGATGGCAGCGATGACGTCATCAAATATGGCAGCGATGACGTCAGTCAAAGATGGCGGATTTTGGTGGGAAGTTTCAGTTTTGTCGGGAGAGTGCCACGCCCTCTTACCCCAGAAAAATGGCGCGAAGTTCAAATTCCAGCAGGATAATGCACCACACCCTGGTTATCTCTACTAAGCAAAGAAAATGGCGCGAGAAAAGGACTTGTCTTTATTATTTAACCAATTTCAAGCAGATGTGTTCACCACTGAGTCTGGACTCCAACTGGCTTAGTTCATATCAGTACCACCAGAGGGTGCTCTCCTGATCTCAGGTGATGACACAAGTACCATTATTCAAGATGGCTGCATCCAGTGTGTCCACCGTGAGCTCCAGAGCTCAACTGACTTAGTTCATATTGTGCCCACCAGAGGCCGCTACCACGATGTTGGGTGTTGACGCAAGATCGTCTGCCCTCTCTCTCACGCCGCGTCAATGGCCTGCAAGCAAGTGGCTGCTGGCGCGACAGCCTCCAGCGTAGACCTTTATACTCGCGCCGGACATAGTCTTCTCTAAATAATCTAACTAAAGGAACAGCTACATGGCACATCTAACGTATTAATTAGCTAAGTACTTAATTCCATTTCAATTTTAATCATATTCAATAAGTGAATGTACAATTTCAATATTCAATGATCAATTGAGAAGTTCCACATTTTCCCCGCTATGACCGCTGTGTTCATTCATGACCTAGCACTCCCCACCTCTACAATGCTGCACTCCTATTGGCTACTGCATTAGTCACGTGATTCGACTCCATAGAACCTGGGCCAATGACACACCCACCTAAGTTTGAAATCTGTTACTATACATTGATAAGGAGCGCTAAGCACGTCAACATGGTCTCATCTGGAGGAAACTAGTGCACTTTGACGGGTTAGGACTCGGAAAGTTCGATTCATTCACGAGACGTGGAGTGTAGCGGTCTTCTTCTTCTGATCGGTTGCAGATTAATTCAGTAACGGTGCTGCATGGCAGGTTGGTCAATGACAGTGTGAGGGTGGTATTTCACTCTCTAATTTTACCCTAAGACAGGGAGGATGCTATGTGATTCCCATACACAGAGAATTGGATCGTAAATTAAGCACTATGCTCGAGGTCCTAGAAATATGTAGAGCACTGTCTGGTATACTTTGATGATTTATGTGTTCGAGAAATAACAGTGAGTGGGTGTACTGAGCAATGATACTCGAAAATTAGAGAAGGGATGGCTTATCTATGACAATGAAATTGGAGAAACATGCTGTCACATGATTGACCGGTGTTGCAGTTACTGTAAAATTGGTAAGATTGTTCGCGCTATCAGCTGGGTGCTTAATATTACAGGACATGGGTGATGTCTTTTCCATCCCATCTGTGCATTGGTGAGCTGTTGGTTACGACATAATGAATGACTGACAAGTCTTGTTTGAGCTGGGGAATGAGTTTTGTGGATGGGTGACAGCTTCTGGGGGTTTCTAGCAGCGAAACAGTGATCGCATACATGAGTGCAAAATGAGGAATGCAGAGCCATAATCTATTATGTCATTGTGACAGATGAGTTTAAATGTAGAGGTCGTCAATAGCTTTTGGACATCAGTTTGGAAATTCCCAACGCCGCCGCCAAAGTCTTCTGGTTTTCTTATGTTGAAAGTGCCTTTTATTTAAAATCATCCACTGTGTGTCGTGTGTTATCGTAGTTACAGTAAGAAAATGATTTACACCGTGCAATGTCTAGTTTTCAGTGAGCGGCCGCCGATCAGAGCGTCTTAATGTCAATTTAGAACCTGACACAGGAATCGAAGTCGTGGCAGAAAAAATGAAATCTTTGGTGTTGTACAAAAGCGCGTTAGAAAACAGTGTTTGAAATAACTACACAGGACCAGAAGGAGCGTCTCATACGATCATTGGTCTAGAGTATAGGTGAATAAACTTTAAAGTGGTCCCTGCGGTGCCTGTATATTTAATAGGATCGTTGCATAGAGTCAAGAGCAGTAGCAGTTGTATGCGAGGGTCTGGGTACACCGTTAGGAATGTTTGGATGGCTGCACGCTACACTGTTCTGGGGGAGTATTGTGAAATGTCTTTCTCCACGCTGGAGGACCACGGCAGCTATACGTCATTGCATGCTCATCGGTCCATAGGTGATTTGTAAATAGGATGGAGCTTTTATAGTTCATAATTTTTCTATGTTGAGGGGTAGAGAATAACGATGATATGATGTCTGGCTGATTGAATTGAATGGATGTGGTTCTGTAGTACTTGTATCTAGTTTGGGGACGTAGGACATTGCTCACAGTTCCGTCGAATGGTCAAAACACGCTCCAGTTGCAGTAAATGTGGTCGTTCTATTTCTACATGGAGTGCTGAATGTGTTGTATATGTGTTTCTCCGAATTCTGCTCAGTTCCGACTTAAATTGGTGCGACCACATGCTCGAAGCTGTAGAAATGGGTGCGGCTGCAAGATGTGTAGGGTGTGACTCAAAACATGTTTTAACTTTACTGTAGCAGATAGGTTCCAGGAAGGTGACTCGTTTAGAGGTATGAGAGTGCTTGAAATATGATTCACTTGTGGCTGTGAGCATATGCAAGTATGTGCTTGAATGGAAAGTTCTGACTCCAAATATAATTCTGATTCCAAACATAATTTCTAACATATAGTGTAACACTAGAGATCTGACAAGCTAATGTACATATTTCTTCTTATGACCTCAATCAGTACATCATCTACTACTACTGTTTGTGTTGCTTCTCAGTGAGTCATGGCCTATAACTCAGCAGATATATCGTGGAACCTCTGATATGGTCTTGAGACAGAATGCGCTGCAAATAATAAAGAATTATTCTTGTCAGTAAAACATATTTTTTCTAACAGTAACTCAATTTCAATTAATACAGCGAAGCCAGATACCAGTATGGGAAAGAATGACAGTTTATTTATTTAATTGATCACATGTGCACTCCCACAAAATAAATCCCAACATCCAGTTTGGTGAGATCTGTGAAATGAATGAATGTATGGTCGTCTGCGAACTGCAGATAGTGAATGTGAAAATATGATCATCTTTGAGACGATCTTTTGGTCACCTTTGGTGGAACCAAAGAGATGAAATTTACCGGAGCTTTGAGCGCCTGAAATGTGGCTGACCAATGGGTAGCATGTTCTTCCCCCACCTCTAGTTGGGGTCGGTGTGAGGTAGTCGCAAATACCGCTTACATGCCACGTTCCTTAGCTGAATCACTTTCAAAGTTCATTGTTTTTATCCCAATGTTGCATCATGGGCTTACATATTCCTATGATCACAGTCACAGTATTTGTCCCGAAAAAAGAAAACTACCTCAATCAGCGGTAATGTCGTACCACCATTTATAAAGCGGGTATAGCTTTTAACATGGATAAGTCCCATAGTGCTCAGAGCCATTTTTTTAACATGGATACTTGCGTACAACTTGAAAGGGTACAGTACCGCCCGACATTGAAAATAGGTACAACATTCTTCGTTATTCTTGTCAGTAAAACATATTTTTTCTAACAGTAACTCAATTTCAATTAATACAGCGAAGCCAGATACCAGTATGGGAAAGAATGACAGTTTATTTATTTAATTGATCACATGTGCACTCCCACAAAATAAATCCCAACATCCAGTTTGGTGAGATCTGTGAAATGAATGAATGTATGGTCGTCTGCGAACTGCAGATAGTGAATGTGAAAATATGATCATCTTTGAGACGATCTTTTGGTCACCTTTGGTGGAACCAAAGAGATGAAATTTACCGGAGCTTTGAGCGCCTGAAATGTGGCTGACCAATGGGTAGCATGTTCTTCCCCCACCTCGACGGAGGTGCGAGATGACCTGAAGAACCGCCATGTTTCAGCACTCTGTCGCTGGATCTAGTGTTGGTAAGACCTGTCTTAAGTGTGCTCCGTAAAAACAAAAGAGTGGAGACATGGTATGCATGTGAAATACTTAAGAGTAGTTTGGAATAATAATTTCTCTATTTCAGGAACTTTTGTGGGGAGAATTAAATGTCAGGCAGGTAATATTAAGGGGATCGTAGTAATCTTCGGAAGTGACCAACGGTCACAATGAAACCATGTGTAGCAATAAGTTGAAATACTTCCGAGTGCATAAGTTAAGCTGAATTACTGGCGTGTGTACTATAAGTTGGAAATATTTAAGAAATGGTGTGTGCAGAACTTGAAATTAGAGACGAGTACTTCCATGTGGTGAGTACTGTGTGAGTCTCAATCTGTGTGTGAGACAAAGGATAAAGAGAAGTACTCGTCCATGGTATCAGTTGAGGACTCGCGTGTGTGATGAATATGTTCTTAATATTACTTTGCGTGTTTATGTTTCCGTGTGACACTTGATTCAAACTATAATACTCTGAGAGAGAAGCAAGGTGAGTCAGCCGTCTATCCAGCAACGCCACTTGGCTTGCATTGCACAGGAAGACGTGCATATATCCGCCAGAGTTCATAGTAGGAAAGAAAAATTACAAAGTGGGGCAGTGTCGTGTGAAACTGGAATAAATACTAATTGAAGTGGGAAAGCTGAAAGTGATGTGATTATAACGTTGTGACTATTCTTTGTATTGTATGTTGCCAGTGTGATGTATTTCATGAAATTTATGTGTGGTTGGCATGGGAGAGTAACAAGATAGTTTCAGAGGCAGTGGGTTATGCATGTTCCTTTTTGTACCGCTCGGTCTGGAGGAAATTTTCGTAATGATGGGTGTGAGAGTCGAAGTGTGAGATATAGAAAAAGATCCACCATCCTATCCAGAAAGTGAACTGTAGCGTTAAATAATTACGAGACCATAAGATAGAGAATCACCAATGTAAAGCCATGCCCACTGGGCGGAATTTCTCATGTGTTATTGTTGCAGGTTATAGAATTTGTGTGTTTAGGTTACAGAATTTATCGGAATAAATAAGATAGTGAAAAGAAAAAGATTGGTGGCCTTTTCCTTCGAATAGTATGTTGTCACGATACCCAGAATTTATAATGTGTGCGCCATTCATATTCAGTGCGATGGCCACGTGTTGATCAAAGCCATTAAATAAGAAAGAAAATGTGGTATTGCCAGTGCGTAGTGAACAGTCAGAGTTGTGTAAATTACTAATAGTAAGATGTGCGTTTCCGTTGCGTAATATTCAAACAGGAGAATAACTTGTAACTTAATTGTGAGTACTAGAGTTCATGTTACTCGATAAATAAGAATGAGTCCACTCGCTTGGCAGACCACTCATCTTGCAGGCCTGAATGCTTGTTGCCACAGTATGAGCAAGGCCTGTGGGTGCCACTCAACCTATAGAACAAAGAGCGCTTGTTAGAGTAACATGCAGTAGTTGTTGGGATGGGGTTTTTCTTTAACATCTGGTCGATTACGTCTCTCTCTTTCTATGTCACTGTGGTAGGACTCGCAAGAAGAATCTAAGGATCATGCACAACCATCGTTGATTTTGGATCAGTATTACTTCATATCAAAGGCAATCATTTACTGACGAACTTTTATACTTAGTAGTAGCGGTGTGTGTGTGATATGTACGTATGTGAGAATTAGGTTTGTAAAGTATGTGTTTGTGGGATGTTGTAGGGAAGGGATGGATTTGACTTGGAGTACTGTGACAGCAAAGGGAATAATATGTCCAGTCCTAAGGCAGGTACAAATATTTCAATTTCCAGAGCCACCACCTTCGCGATCGTAAGATGGACAGATTTCGTGATCAAGTAGAAATTTGAGAAGATTGCGTATCTACATCTACATTTATATTCCGCAAGCCACCCAACGATGTGTGGCGGAGGGCACTTTCCGTGCCACTGTCATTACCTCCCTTTTCTGTTCCAGTCGCGTATGGTTCGCGGGAAGAACGACTGTCTGAAAGCCTCCGTGCGCGCTCGAATCTCTCTAATTTTACATTCATGATCTCCTCGGGAGGTATAAGTAGGGGGAAGCAATATATTCGATACCTCATCCAGAAACGCACCCTCTCGAAACCTGGCGAGCAAGCTACACCGCAATGCAGAGCGCCTCTCTTGCAGAGTCTGCCACTTGATTTTGCTAAACACCTCCGTAACGCTATCACGGTTAGCAAATAACCCTGTGACGAAACGCGCCGTTCTTCTTTGGATCTTCTCTATCTCCTCCGTCAACCCGATCTGGTACAGATCCCTCACTGATGAGCAATACTCAAGTATAGGTCGAACGAGTGTTTTGTAAGCCACCTCCTTTGTTGATGGACTACATTTTCTAAGCACTCTCCCAATGAATCTCAACCTGGTACCCGCCTTACCAACAATTAATTTTATATGATCATTCCACTTCAAATCGTTCCGCACGCATACTCCCAGATATTTTACAGGAATAACTGCTACCAGTGTTTGTTCCGCTATCATATAATCATACAATAAAGGATCCTTCTTTCTATGTATTCGCAATACATTACATTTGTCTATGTTAAGGGTCAGTTGCCACTCTCTGCACCAAGTGCCTATCCGCTGCAGATCTTCCTGCATTTCGCTACAATTTTCTAATGCTGCAACTTCTTTGTATACTACAGCATCATCCGCGAAAAGCCGCATGGAACTTCCGACACTATCTACTAGGTCATTTATATATATATTGTGAAAATCAATGGTCCCATAACACTCCCCTGTGGCACGCCAGAGGTTACTTTAACGTCTGTAGACGTCTCTCCATTGATAACAACATGCTGTGTTCTGTTTGCTAAAAACTCTTCAATCCAGCCACACAGCTGGTCTGATATTCCGTAGGCTCTTACTTTGTTTATCAGGCGACAGTGCGGAACTGTATCGAACGCCTTCCGGAAGTCAAGGAAAATAGCATTTACCTGGGAGCCTGTATCTAATATTTTCTGGGTCTTGTGAACAAATAAAGCGAGTTGGGTCTCACACGATCGCTGTTTACGGAATCCATGTTGATTCCTACAGAGTAGATTCTGGGTTTCCAAAAACGACATGATAATCGAGCAAAAAACATGTTCTAAAATTCTACAACAGATCGACGTCAGAGATATAGGTCTATAGCTTTGCGCATCTGCTCGACGTCCCTTCTTGAAGACTGGGACTACCTGTGCTCTTTTCCAATCATTTGGAACCTTCCGTTCCTCTAGAGACTTGCGGTACACGGCTGCTAGAAGGGGGGGGGGGGGGGGTAAGTTCTTTCACGTACTCTGTGTAGAATCGAATTGGTATCCCGTCAGGTCCAGTGGACTTTCCTCTTTTGAGTGATTCCAGTTGCTTTTCTATTCCTTGGTCACTAATTTCGATGTCAGACGTTTTTTCGTTTGTGCGAGGATTTAGAGAAGGAACTGCAGTGTGGTCTTCCTCTGTGAAACAGCTTTGGAAAAAGGTGTTTAGTATTTCAGCTTTACGCGTGTCATCTTCTGTTTCAATGACATCATCGTCCCGGAGTGTCTGGATATGCTGTTTCGAGCCACTTACTGATTTAACGTAAGACCAGAACTTCCTAGGATTTTCTGTCAAGTTGGTACATAGAATTTTACTTTCGAATTCACTGAACGCTTCACGCACAGCCCTTCTTACGCTAACTTTGACATCGTTTAGCTTCTGTTTGTCTGAGAGGTTTTGGCTGCGTGTAAACTTGGAGTGAAGCTCTCTTTGCCTTCGCAGTAGTTTCCTAACTTTGTTGTTGAACCACGGTGGGTTTTTCCCGTCCCTCACAGTTTTACTCGGCACGTACCTGTCTAAAACGCATTTTACGATTGCCTTGAACTTTTTCCATAAACACTCAACATTGTCAATGTCGGAACAGAAATTTTCGTTTTGATCTGTTAGGTAGTCTGAAATCTGCCTTCTATTACTCTTGCTAAACATATAAACCTTCCTCCCTTTTTTTATATTCCTATTAACTTCCATATTCAGGGATGCTGCAACGGCTTTATGATCACTGATTCCCTGTTCTGCACTTACAGAGTCGAAAAGTTCAGGTCTGTTTGTTATCAGTAGGTCCAAGATGTTATCTCCATGAGTCGGTTCTCTGTTTAATTACTCGAGGTAATTTTCGGATAGTGCACTCAGTATAATGTCACTCGATGCTCTGTCCCTACCACCTGTCCTAAACATCTGAGTGTCCCAGTCTATATCTGGTAAATTGAAATCTCCACCTAAGACTATAACATGCTGAGAAAATTTATGTGAAATGTATTCCAAATTTTCTCTCAGATGTTCTGCCACTAATGCTGCTGAGTCGGGAGGTCGATAAAAGGAGCCAATTATTAACCTAGCTCGGTTGTTGAGTGTAACCTCCACCCATAATAATTCACAGGAACTATCCACTTCTACTTCACTACAGGATAAACTACCACTAACAGCGATAAACACGCCACTGCTGGTTTCATGCAATCTATCCTCTCCAAACACCGTCTGTGCCTTTGTAAAAATTTCGGCAGAATTTATCTCTGGCTTCAGCCAGCTTTCTGTACCTATAACGATTTCAGCTCCGTTGCTTTCTAGCAACGCTTGAAGTTCCGGTACTTTGCCAATGCAGCTTCGACAGTTTACAATTACAATACCGATTGCTGCTTGGTCCCCGCATGTCCTGACTTTGACCCGCACCCTTTGAGGCTGTTGCCCTTTCTGTACTTGCCCGAGGCCATCTAACCTAAAAAACCGCCCAGTCCACGCCACACAACCCCCGCTACCCGTGTAGCCGCTTGCTGCGTGTAGTGGACTCCTAAACTAGCCAGCGGAACCCGAAACCCCACCACCCTATGGCGCAAGTCGAGGAATCTGCAGCCCACACGGTCGCAGAACCGTCTCAGCCTCTGATTCAGACCCTCCACTCGGCTCTGTACCAAAGATCCGCAGTCAGTCCTGTCGATGATGCTGCAGATGGTGAGCTCTGCTTTCATCGCGCTAGTGAGACTGGCAGTCTTCACCAAATCAGATAGCCGCCGGAAGCCAGAGAGGATTTCCTCTGATCCATAGCGACACACATCATTGGTGCCGACATGAGCGACCGCCTGCAGATGGGTGCACCCTGGTCATGCGTTTGCGCTGGACCATTATTCCCTCCGATGTAAATAGTTCAGTTGACTGCTTCTGCACCATTCGCGTCTTTATTTAGTTGAGAGAAGATCGAATGTGATGTGTGCATCTGGCATTGGAAGATATGTTTGCCCGTTCTCTAGACGTGCGAAAGACCTTAGTTAGCTTGTAAATTATATGGATGATTTGGAGTATGTTAGTTCAGCGAGATCGGTATTTGCTGGTGGAAATATGATTTTTCATGTGTTGGTTTGTAGTTAGTCAGTGGCCTAGAGCACGCTCCATGTAGCTAAAGATCAGTGTTTGTAGAGAAAAGATTTAGAGTCTATATGTCGGGAATTATGTTGCGTTAGCCATCGGTAGGACGCCGCCTAGTGCTTGATATGGAGAAGTATAGCGAAAATGGTATGATATAATGACGAAAATAGTGTGTTCTTGCAATCGCCGAGCCTGGAGATGTGCATAGAAAAGCGAGCAGGCAAGGAAGCTGAGACAGTAACGCGTTTATATCGAGGGGAAACGATCGCGAATTTGTAGAACAGTTCTGAGAGCGACTTCGGCCTTCTGATGTAAAAGGGGTGATTTTGTATGGTGGGGGATATGAACTGTATGTTTACTAGATCCACGTGGTACTCGGTGATATAATGCCGGGACGGTGATCAGTTTCACGGCCCAATATTCTTGCGAGTCTGGTATGTATTTGATGATCTGTAGACAATCTTGTGAGCTTCAAATGCTGGTGCGAAACGGTGATCAGTGTTAAGTAGTTTATTACCGCTGAATGTCGCGTCTGTTGAAGGAAAGAAAAGGCTGATGGTGCTTCCCTAGGACGGGAGCGTCGTAACATATATCCAGTGTGAGTGTAGGCGTACAATAATTTTTTTCGGTGCTGTACAGATGTAAATGAAAACTGCACTGTTTGTCTGAAATGAGTATATATTGTATTGTATAGTTAGTGTGGCTTACATAGTGTAAAATTTGTATATATTGAATTGTAAAGATAGTATGGTTTATGTTGTGGCATGACTAGAGAGGATGACTGTGTGTCCTTTCGTGAGGGATGTATATATTGAGCAGACTGATAATGAAGACGGTATTTTTAAGTGGAAAATTATATGCACTATAGATACTGAAGCACAGTCGTTAAGAGGAGAGATTACCTGTACATTGATTGGTGTCAGACTTTGCAGCAATAGTAATATTTAATTGTAGTTACAGTGGTAAATATGTTTCCAGCTTGCAGTATTCATGTGAGTCTGGTATGTATTTGATAATGTGGAGAGGATTTTGCGTGTTCAACTGTGAATGGAATTTAGCGTTCTGTGTAAAATAACCGCTGGAAGTCCGAGAAAGAAAAGGTGGATGGTGCTTCGATAGCGGCGGCATAAGTAATTCGCCGTGTAAATTCGATATGAGCCAATCAGAATGCTCGATTCATTCACATCGTTTGTGCTGAGATATAGGAGTCTCTACATAGCCGAGGGAACGTTTGCATATGTTGAAATCTGGAAGGGTAAGACGTTAGGAGCGCTGGAAAGACTGCATTCGGCGTTATTTTCGTAAACAGGTTCTGTTAGGGTAAGAATTTCTGTGCACACAAGCTGAGGCATGAAGAAAGTGAGCGTTAACTATTTCTGGGACAGTATACAATTCCCGAGAGGCCGACTTGGCTCTTATTTTTTTACAAAGCGATGTGACGTAAGAATAACATTGGGAACGTTGTTAGATGAGCTTGTAATCATGGGCGTGCCCTTGGCGGTGTTGTGTCAGTCACGCTAGGTAGTTAAGTATGGTTAAACGCATGTGTCATGTCACTCTAGGAGCAATGAGCCCTGTGCTATTCTGTCATCCGCCATAAAGACATGTGGTGCATGGACATGTCTCGCATATGAGACTCTAGTGAGCACGCCTTGGGCTTCTGTGACGGCGGTGTAACGGAGAGTGAATAGAATCAACTTTCACAACGTCCGGTGGCGGCGACTCGCGAGTGCGACGGAGCGCGCGTGCCTGGCCGGTCGCGCCAGGAGCTGTGTCTAGGTGAACACATATTTGGATAGGAATTTCTTAGAAATGAAGTATGAAAAGGATGTGGTCGCATCATGCTTGCGGGACCCGAGCGGGGGTCTGTGCGTGGTTTGACAGGGTGTGGCAGATGGTGCTTGGGCGCGTAGATTGCATTATTTTGCAAGCAGTTCTGTAGGCTGTGATATGCGCTATTTGGACAGTTTACGATTACTTAGCGTGTCTACACATCACTGTGCTGTATTATTTAGGAGCGTTTTGCAAGTCTGTACTGAAACTACTTCGGAAAATTAGGAGTTGTTTGCTTGTCTGTAGACAGTGTATTGTGACACCAAGCACATTAGGGCGCGTCTTCTGCGAGAGTATGATAAATATACCCAATGGCTAAATAAAACGTTCGAAAATAAATAGAATGCACTCCTTCCTTACTCTATTCAGCAGCCCAGCGCAGCCTGAGTCTCTTTCACGCCATTTTCCCCTCCAGACTACGATCTTGGATTACGTAACATGAGGGATGACAGCACCATCTGGTGGCAGTAGTGTGTACTAGCTCAGTTGGAGTCTAGATCTCGTGGTGGAAACACTGGTTGCAAAATAAAGACTTGTGTTCAGACCGTTTTCCCGCCATTTCGCCCCACCATCTTGGATAACGTCATGTTCTGTGCACGTTAATACACGTTAGCCCGCCAACATGGGTCGGTAAGGGGACATGGTGCTGGGTTGAGGATCGTGGTGGAGACTTTAACTATTTGTTTCCAAGTCCAGGTGGGTGTGTCACTGGCGAATATTGATCCCAAGTCCTAGGTTCTATGAAGTCGAATCACATGACTAATGCAGTAGCCAATAGGAGTGCAGCATTCTAGGTGTGGGGGTTGCTAGGTCATGAATGAACACTGATCTAGTGGCGAACACATCTGCTTGAAATCGGTTAAATAATAAAGATAAGTCCTTTTCTCCCGCCATGTTCTTTGCTTAGTAGAGATAACAGAGGTGTGGTGCATTATCCTGCTGGAATTTGAACTTCGGGCCATTTTTCTAGGGGAGGGGGGGGGTGTAACACTTTCCCGCCAAAATTCAAATTTCCCGCAAAATCCGCCATCTTGATTGACGTCATCAACGCCATATTGGATGACGTTTTCGCCGCCATCTTGGATGACGTCATTGCTGACATCTTGGATAACGGTACTTTGGGCTGAGGCCTGCTGCTGACCTGTGTGGCCAAGCGGGTCTAGGAGCTTCAGTCTGGAACTGTGTGACCGCTAAGGTCGCAGGTTCGAATCCTGCCTCTGGCATGGTTGTGTATAATGTCCTTAGGTTAGTTAGGTTTAAGTAGTTCTAAGTTCTAAGGGACTGACGACCTCAGATGTTAAGTCCCATAATGCTCAGAGCCATTTAAACCATTTTGAGGCCCACCTTGTCCCAATACTCAACACATCAGAGACCTTGTGTGCAGACTGATGTAGCGATGTAATTGATTGAAATTAAAGTGTGGCACAGTTCTACATGTTCGTCTGCTTTTGACTCTACGATGTGGGAATCTCCAACAGCGAGCTGACATATGTACAGAGATGATTTCTGCTGCTGCTCGCCACGTTGAGTAGTCGCACGGTTTGAGGCGCCATGTCATGTACTGTGCCGCGGTCCCTCCCGCCGGAGGTTCGAGTCCTCCCTCGGGCATGTGTGTATGTTGTTCTTAGCATAAGTTAGTTTAAGTTAGTTCAAGTAGTGTGTAAGTCTAGGGGCCGATGACCTGAGCAGTTTGGTCCCTTAGGAATTCACACACATCTTTTGCTGCTGCTCTGATATTTTTTCCCATAAGTATATGCTCTTATTGGTTACCAGATGAGTTTCGCTAATTTTGTTTACGTATTCCAACTCTGATACGTCCCCACAACCATGTCACGACATCTACGAACTCATGATTTTTGGTATTTTTTTATCATTATTCGTTAGTTGACAGTGTGTTGGCTGCAATTAACGTCCTGGAACGTGAGAGTTTCGCTTCCCTGTACTTAAAGAGTGTACATCCCTGGCAACGTAACTTATAGACGAACAGCTAGCAAGATAATCATTCGACCGAAACTGTCCGCCGCTGACAGCTCTACATACATGCATATAGAGACTATGCATACGTATTACCAATCACGAAATCTCGATTTCACCCACTTGTAAGTTATAGACAGTGCTACAGCCTCGCAAATAGCGAAAACTCTTTGCAAGACGATTCTGTAGGGGATGTAAGCACATAATTCGTCCTTCTAAAGAGCATAACATCTTTGATGCAAGTTATATTACCGATATTACGTAACAATATTGTCTAGATCCTCCAGTAATAACAACAAACCAAGGCATCCTGCTGCGATCACACCTCCTTTTATACTCTTAAAGATCCATGACGACGGTACACTATCATCCCAATTACGCTATTTGGTGTGCTACATCTCAATTGGATGGAGACAGTCCTTTGCAAGTGTTACTCTTATGTACAAGATAAAACAGCACGTTAGTCGGATGGTATATTGTAGCATTGTACCTGAATTCTCCCAATCACTCACAATCATATATTTTACAGATGCAGCGCATTTACTCTATTTTCTATATGTCTATGACTATGCGAGTGTCATGGATGGTTTGCCATAAGCCTTACTCAGTCCTCTCGCTGGTGGATCCTCCTTCGAACTCTATTTGCATTGTGGATCATCCTCTACACACCGTTCCATATATAATGCTTGAGTGGTTGTAACCTAAATCTCTCATCTATGCTACAAATTTTTCTTCATAATAATCTTCAAATTTTGGTGTAAAAAACCCATCTGACATCATAGGTCTCTGCTGATTCCCTATAGTGATTATAATGGCCATTGCAGGGTCGTTCTAGGGACATTAAAACGAGTGGCAGCAGTATTTTCAGTCATCTTCCATTTCCAAGACTTTTTAAAACGCTTGCTGATTGCAGTCTCGGATCATTCCCATCTACCCTCATTGGCGGACTTCTTCTCCAGTCTTGGCATCCTGCTCTAAAAACAAAAACAAAAAAAATTACTTACATGTCCCATGCCACCCAACTTTGGTATGACCCATATTACCTGACTGACACTGCACTTTAAAACATAGCAGAAACAGAAAGTGGCCTGAGTGAGCGGAATTTCATTATTATGTTACAATCTCCATTAGACTATTTCAATATTAATACTAGTATGACAATATTACCTCTTGCCTTTAGTGGTATAAACCGATTCTGAAAATACCGCTGTTCACCAGCTTCGATTCTCACAAGAAGGTAAAATATGCATGTGACACAAAGTCAACAGCTGCAAGCTCTGGCAAATGGCAGCGTGACGTCTGCGCCTTAGTCCAAGCACTACATGCATCTGCTGTTTTGCAGCAGATCCGGCAAACACCCATGCCCCATACTATCTGCCGTCCTGTACTAACCGCCGTGTTATAGTTGCAGGGGTTCAAAGGCAATCTACATAGCATTTCGTAGTGAATTTTGCCCATGTCTAGGGGTACACTGCTTCATGTAGCCTTATGTAATACTAGTATATTAAAACGTGTGTCTGCCCCAATAGCTGAGTGATCAGCGAGACGGATTGCCGTCCTACGGGTCTGGGTTCGTTTCCTAGCTGGGTCTGAGATTTTCTCCGCTCAGGGACTGGGTGTTGTGTTGTCTTCATCATTATTTCATCCCCATCCGGCGCGCAGGTCGCCCAATGTGGCGTCGAATGTAATAAGACCTGCACCAAGGCGGCCGGACCTGCCCCGCAAGGGGCCTCCCGGCCAATGACGCCAAACGCTCATTTCCATTAAAACGTGTTAATAAGATATGACAAGAATCCTCTAGCTAAATATGAGAAGGTAAAAGGCTTGCATTCTGCACCACTAGGAGCGATAGTGTGAGTTGCATTGAGGAACAGCTGAAATCGTTAATACTGAACAAAGCTTCAGGGTCCAAAGGAATCCGTATCAGAGTACATACTGAACTTGTGGCTGAGTTAGCTCCTGTTTAACTATTATCTACTGTAAATTCCTTGAACAAAAAACTGTGTCCAGTAGTAGGAAAAACCCTACAAGAAGGATAGCAAAAGTGATCCACGAAACTACTGTCCAACAGCAAACTTAATGGGGTATCTCAAACAGAATGATTTTGTCCATGTCAGCTGGCATCGATTCCGGTAATATAAATCATGTGAAGCCCCTGTTTAATCCTCTTACCATTGGAAAGATGAGTGAAATAAGTATTAGTGTCAGTGGAGTTGAGAAACAGTTAAAATCATTAATATTGAGCAAAGCTCCAGGGCCTGATGGAATCCCTATAAGATTCTATACTGAATGTGAGGTTGAGCTAACCTTTCTTCTAATTATAATCAGTTGTAAATCCCTCAGACAAAAAACCGTGCCCAGTAGTTGGAAGAAAGCACAGTCAATATTGTCTACAAGAAGGATACTAGAGGTACAAAACTACAGTCCAATATTCTTGACATCAATTTGCTGTAGGGCCTTAGAACGTATTCTGAACTCAGACACAAAGAGGTATCGGAACAGAATGACCTCCTCCATACCAACCAGCGTGGATTCCAAAAACATCGATCATGTGAAACCCAACTCACACTTTTCTCACATGACATGCTCAAAGCCATGTGTCAAGGTAGTCTGGTAGATGCAGTATTCCTCGTTTTTCGATAATCATTTGATTCAGTACCATATCTACGCTTCTTACTAAAAGTACAATCATACGGGGATATCAATCAAAATGTTTTAAATGGACTAAGCATTTTTTTGGTATGGAGGACACAGCCTTGGATGGAGAGTCATCGAAAGATGTGGAAGTAACTTCAGGTGTGCGCCAGGGAAGTGTGCTAGGACCATTGCTGCTCATGTTATATATTAATGATTCAACAAATGAATTAAAGACATTAACTACCAGTCAGTATTGAATTATAGGAATGGCACAAGTTGAAAATTTGTGCCGGACTGGGATTCAAATCTGAGTCTCCTTTTTATTACATATTCGTGTAGTACGTAAGGAAATATGAATGTTTTAGTTGGACCAGTTTTTTCGCTTTGTAACAGATGGCGCTGTAATAGTCACAAACATATGGCTCACAATTTTAGACGAACAGTTGGTATCAGGTAGGTTTTTTAAATTAAAATACAGAACGTAGGTACGTTTGAACATTTTATTTTTGTGAACTTATCATGCTGTTACAGCGTGATTACCTGCAAATGCCACGTTAATGCAATAAATGCTCAAAATGATGTCCGTCAACCTCAATGCATTTGGCAATACGTGTAACGACATTCCTCTCAACAGCGAGTAGTTCGCCTTCCGTAATGTTCGCACATGCATTGACAATGCGCTGACGCATGTTGTCAGGCGTTGCCGGTGGATCACGATGGCAAATATCCTTCAACTTTCCCCACAGAAAGAAATCCGGGGACGTCAGATCCGGTGAACGAGCGGGCCATGGTATGGTGCTTCGACGACCAATCCGCCTGTCATGAAATATGCTATTCAATACCTCTTCAACTGCACGCGAGCTGTGTGCCGGACATCCATCATGTTGGAAGTACATCGCCATTCTGTCATGCAGTGAAACATCTTGTAGTAACATCGGTAGAACATTACGTAGGAAATCAGCATACATTGCACCATTTAGATTGCCATCGATAAAATGGGGGCCAATTATCCTTCCTCCTATAATGCCGCACCATACATTAACCCGCCGAGGTCGCTGATGTTCCACTGGTCGCAGCCATCGTGGATTTTCCGTTGCGCAATAGTATATATTATGCCGGTTTACGTTACCGCTATTGGGGAATGACGCTTCGTCGCTAAATAGAACGAGTGCAAAAAATCTGTCATCGTCCCGTAATTTCTCTTGTGCCCAGTGGCAGAACTGTACACGGCGTTCAAAGTCGTCGCCATGCAATTCCTGGTGCATAGAAATATGGTACGTGTGCAATCGATGTTGATATAGGATTCTCAACACCGACGTTTTTGAGATTCCCGATTCTCGCACAATTTGTCTGCTACTGAAGTGCGGATTAGCCGCGACAGCAGCTAAAACACCTACTTTGGCATCACCATTTGTTGCAGGTCGTGGTTGACGTTTCACATGTGGCTGAACACTTCCTGTTTCCTTAAATAACGTAACTATCCGGCGAACGGTCCGGATACTTAGATGATGTCGTCCAGGATACCGAGCAGCATATATAGCACACGCCCGTTGGGCATTTTGATCACAATAGCCATACATCAACACGATATGGACCTTTTCCGCAATTAGTAAACGGTCCATTTTGACACGGGTAATGTATCACGAAGCAAATACCGTCCGCACTGGCGGAATGTTATGTGATATCACGTACTTACACGTTTGTGACTATTACAGCGCCATCTATCACAAAGCGAAAAAAGTGGTCCAACTAAAACATTCATATTTCTTTACGTACTACACGAATATGTAATAAAAAATGAGGATTCCTATTTAAAAAACGCAGTTGATATCCGTTTGACCTATGGCAGTGCCATCTAGCGGGCCAACCATAGCGCCATCTGGTTTTCTCCTTCAAGCTAGACGAGTTTCGTTCTTTGTAGTTTTTTCGTTTGCTGCTTATTTCGTGAGATATTTGGTCCGGTCACTATCAATGGACCACCCTGTATATACACACATCAAGAAAAGTTTTGCATCACCCCAGTTTCCAGAACTCCTGAAGATAGGCGTTGACTGTGGATATTGTATCACAGACACAGTCCCGTTGATTGTTCAGAGATGTCACTTTATCTGCCAAAAGATGTAAACAACCATGCATGAGCAGCGCCTATGAGACGGAGGGGGTCCGACCGCCGATCAGTGCCACGCATTCCACAAGTAAGGAGGCACACAGCTCGTGTTATCTGTAGTTCAGCCATGCCTAGACGGTCAGTACCGCGGTTCGATCGCGTCCGCAGTCCGCATTGTTACTTTGTGCCAGGAAGGGCTCTCAACACGGGAAGTGTCCAGGCGTCTTGGAGTGAACCAAAGCGATGTTGTTCAGACATGGAGGAGATGCGGAGAGACAGGAACTGTCGATGACATGCCTCGCTCAGGCCGCCCTAGGGCTACTACTGCAGTGGATGACCGCTACCTACGGATTATGGCTCGAAGGAACCCTGACAGCAATGCCACCATGTTGAATAATGCTTTTCGTGCAGCCACAGGACGTCGTGTTACGATTCAAACTGTGTACAACAGGCTGCGCAACTTCACTCCCGACTTCCATGGCAAGGTCCATTTTTGCAAACACGACACCATACAGCGCGGTACAGACGGGCCCAACAACATGCCGAATGGACCGCTCAGGATTGGCATCACGTTCTCTTCATCAATGAGTGTCGCATATGCCTTCAACCAGACAATCGTCGGAGATGTGTTTGGAGGCAACCCGGTCAGGGTGGACCCCTTAGGCACACTGTCCGGCGAGTGTAGCAAGGTGGAGCTTCCCTCCTGTTTTGGGGTGGCATTATGTGGGGCCGAAGTACGCTGCTGGTGATCATGGAAGGCGCCGTAATGGCTGTGCGATACGTGAATGCCATCCTCCGACCTATAGTGCAATCGTATAGGCAGCCGGCCGGAGTGGCCGTGCGGTTCTAGGCGCTACAGTCTGGAGCCGAGCGACCGCTACGGCCGCATGTTCGAATCCTGCCTCGGGCATGTATGTGTGTGATGTCCTTAGGTTAGTTAGGGTTAATTAGTTCTAAGTTCTAGGCGACGGATGACCTCAGAAGTTAAGTCGCATAGTGCTCAGAGCCATTTGAGCCAATCATATAGGCAGTAGATTGGCGAGGTATTCGTCTTCATGGACGACAATTCGCGCCCCTATCGTGCACATCTTGTGAATGACTCCTTTCAGGGTAACGACATCGCTCGAGTAGAGTGGCCAGCATGTTCTCCAGACATGCACCCTGTCGAACATGCCTGGGATAGATTGAAAAGGGCTGTTTATGGACGACGTGACTCACCAACCCCTCTGAGGGATCTACGCCGAATCGTCATTGAGGAGTGGACCAATCTGGACCGATAGTGCCTTTGTGAACTTGTGGATAGGATACCACGATGAATAAAGGCATGCGTCAGTGCAAGAGGACGTGCTACTGGGTATTAAAGGTTTAAAGGTACTGGTGTGTACAGCAATATGGACCATCACCTCTGAAGGTCTCGCTGTATGGTGGTACGACATGCAATGTGTGGTTTTCATGAGCTATAAAAAGGGCGAAAATGATGTTTATGTTGATAGCTATTCCAATTTTCTGTACAGATTCCGGAACTCTCGGAACCGAGATGATGCAAAACTTTTTTGATGTGTGTATATATATGTATGATCTTGTGAACAATATTAATAGTAACTCCTGACTTCTCACAGATGATGTGTGCCTACAGAGTATCGCCTCAGTTGTGCTACTGTATTCGTGATTTCCTGGAAAGAAAAGGTCACAGTTCATAGTAACTAACCAAAAGTTACCAAATAAAACAGAAATGCCATCAGGCGTCCACAAATCTCGTGCTAATAGGCCCATTGCTGTTCCTGATCTATACAGGGTGTTCATTTTAACCGAAGACACTGAAATATCTGGAAAACTATACATCAAATAAAAAAGTTATAATTCCGGTTTGCTTGTCGCAGAGGGGGACATTCAATGATATCACACTCGACTCACCGCCCCAACCCATACGTGGGTGGCAGGGGAGGTGGGGACAACTTTGAAATCTTCAATGGAAACTCCCATTTTTTATTTCCTCATACATACGTTTTGCTTGAAGCAATTTCTTCGTTTCGCCACAGATGGCGCTGTAATAGGAAGAACATAAATGGGTACACAATCGTAATTTACGACATGCTACTTGATGGCCCTTGAATATCCAGTGACACGTGAGGCCCCACCTCCATGCAACGAGGGTAGAACAGGCCAGTATTTCATAACTCCTAATTGGAAATCCCACTGGCAACGTTGTATTCCTCCGACGTATGAACAGGGGACTACTACACACACTCGATGAGACGTTACTCTACTCTTCCAATCAGAGTAAGTGTTCAAATATAGTACCGCCTATTTCAGTACACTTAGTGATCCGCTTTTTAAACCGTACACAAGACAGAAGGCGTTTATGAGGCGGTCTAGCATGTCTATCGGCCTGTTGTCACATCTTATGTTTTAAATATCACCATAGAAAGAAATCCGGTGACATCAAATGCGGCGACCTAGCTGGCCAATTAATAGGGCCACCTCTGCCGATCCACCGACCTGTGTAAGCATGGTCTAATACCTCCCGTGCTTCAGTTGTGTAATGCGCTGGGCAACCGTCATGCTGAAACCACATGCTTTGTCGAACGTCCACGTCAACATCCTGGTGTAGTGCCGGTAATTCTCGTTCCAAAAACGTTCGATATTTTCGTCCATTCAAAGTGCCATCGATAAAATACAGACTAATGAGTTTGTTCCCCATGATGCCACACCATACATTAACTGCAATGGACTTTGATGGTCAGCTTCCCATAACCAGTGGGGATTGTCTGCACTCCAGTAATGCATGTTACGCCGGTTAACGCTACCATGGTTTGTAAATATAGACTCATTGGAAAATAGTACTTCGGCAACGAAAATGGGGGTCGTTTGCAGTTGTTGACGTGGCCATTATCCACAAAACACTACCCGGTTATGGAAATCGGCGCCATGAATTTCTTGATGTAGTGATAGGTGGTATGGATAGTAGTTGTGACGATGAAGCATTGTGACAATACTACCTACAGACATACCAGAATCGCAGTGCAATTGCCGAGCGCTTATCTGTCGGCTGTGGTGCACTGTCACTAGTACAGCTGTTTCATTAGCTTCTCCTGTAATACATGTTCTTTGTTTCCTTTTGCCAGTCTGTACGCTGCCAGCAGACATGAAGGCCTTGTAAAAGAACGAACGAGACCGAGCTTTCTCTGGAAAATGCTCGGCATACAAGACAATAGCAGCGTCGACATTTCTCCTACATTCTACGTCAATCATTTCAGTGTTTTCTTCTGTGGTTGCAACATTCATCATCCACTTGCACGTTTGTTCTCCAAATGATAGTAAGGTGTCCAGGCAAAAAACACTTCCCAACTACTGTAATGTTTAGAGCCACTATCCATTCTGCATCTGCACGGTACGTGAGCTCCAGTCGCAGTGTACGGCCTGTTACAATACATCATAGTTCGCTACACAGCCACGGTGGCGCGTCGAGTAATCCGTGTTTGGTAAATTACAGGAATACAATGTTGCCAGTGAGGTTTCCACTTTTCCGATTAGATATTATGAAATACTGATCTGTCCTACCCTTGCAGCATAAAGTTGGGGTCCCACATGCCATTGGATTTTCAAGGGCCATTAAGTAGCACATTGTAAATTACGATTGTATATAGCCGCGCGGCATTAGCCGTGCGGTCTGCGGCGCTGCAGTCATGGACTGTGCGGCTGGTCCCGGCGGAGGTTCGAGTCCTCCCTCGGGCATGGGTGTGTGTGTTTGTCTTTAGGATAATTTAGTTTAAGTAGTGTGTAAGCTTAGTTATTGATGACCTTAGCAATTACGTCCCATAAGATTTCACACACATTTGAACATTTTTGATTGTATATCCATTTACGTTCCTCCGATTACAGCGCAATCTGTGGCAAAACGAAGAAAATGCTTCAGACAAAACGTATGTAGATGTTGCCGTAGAACCGTTAATTTGTAATACAAAATAGGTGTTCCCATTGAAAATTTCGAAGTTGTCCCAGACACCCACGCAGCGGGTGAGGGTGGTGAGTAGAGTGTGGTATTGGTGGATGTACCCTCCAAGGTGAAGAAATTGGAATTATAACCTTTTTTGATCCAATGTGTAATTTTCGAGGTATTGCAGTGTCTATAGTTAAAATGAACACCCTGTATAAAAGATTTAAGACACAATCTGAGCAGCCCTATTAGATTATTTGCAGATGAATCTGTCATTTACCGGGTTGTAAAGTCATCAGATGATCAAAACCAATTAAAAATGATTTACACAAGACATCTATATGGTGCAAAATTTGACAATTGACTCTAAATGCCGGCCGCGGTGGTCTAGCGCTTCTGGCGCTGCAGTCCGGAACCGCGGGACTGCTACGGTCGCAGGTTCGAATCCTGCCTCGGGCATGGGTGTGTCTGATGTCCTTACGTTAGTTAGGTTTAAGTAGTTCTAAGTTCTAGGGGACTTATGACCTAAGATGTTGAGTCCCATAGTGCTCAGAGCCATTTGAACCATTTGACTCTAAATAATGAAACGTGTGAAGTCATCCACATGAATACTAAATTTCGGTTACACGATAAATCATACAAACAACTCTAAATACTGTGAATTAAACTAAGTACTTAGTGATTAAACTTCGAATAACTTAAATTGGAATGATTATTTAAGTAACATTGTAGATAAAGTGAACGAAAGTCTGTGATTATGTGGCTGAATGCATAGAACTTGCAACAGGAGGCTGCCTATACTACACTTGTCCATCCTCTTCTGGATTATTACTGCATTGTGTGAGATCCACATCAGATAGGACTGACAGAAGACGTTGAAAAAGTCCAAAGAGATGTGTGGCAATCATTAAAAAAAAACATTTGTTGTAGTGGCAGAATCTTCTCATGAAATTTCAGACACCAATTTTCTTCTTCGGGTACGAAAGTTTCCTTTTTTTTTTGCGACCACCTACATAGAGATAAATGATTTTCATAATACAATAAGAAAAATCAGAGCTCGTATGGAAAGATTTAAGGTTTTACTTTACACACATACTGTTCGAGAGTGGAGCAGTAGTGATGGATCTTGAACATGGTTCATGAACTCTCTGCCAGGCACTTAATCGAGAATTGCAGCGTAATCATGTAGATGAAGATACAATTACCTATATTGAAATGCTATCTGGAAGAAGCTACAAAAATATTCAGCCAGATCTTTATAAGATTTTGCAAGTGGTGCAGACTTGACAGCTTGCTTTAAATGTTTTGAAATGTAAAACTGTGCACTTCACAAAAGTAAAAAATGTAGTATCTTGTGACTACAATACCAAAGATAATACAAAAGTGTGTATGTAAATAAATATATGATTACTTTGAAAATAAGAGGTTACTGAATGAGAATGAATGTCTAGCTCACCAGCTGTCAATTCACAAAACAAAAGGCAAAGAATTTTATTTCAATCTCAAAGCAATGAAGTCTGAGAATGAGAAGGTGAAATTACTTGGACTTGTTACTGATAAAAGATTATCATGGGATGAACACACAAATCCCTTAAGCAGAAAATTGGCAAGAGTTTTATTTTTGTTAAATAAATTAAGACAAAATGTCAATAATAAATTGCTACTTTACTCTTTTTATGCCTCCTTCCACTTAAATTCGCAATATAAATTACTGTTGTAGGGAAATGAACCAGAGTTATTTTACATTTTTCTATGGCAGAAGAAAGCCATTACATGTGTTCTAGGTCTATTTCCCTGAGAGACTTGCAGAAGTCAGTTCAGATCACTTAACATAATGGTAGTCCCCAGTCTTTCCACCTACAGTTGTCTAATATTTTCTAAAGAAAATGTAAACAAACTTAGGCTAAGAAATAGTGTTCATTTGCACAATACAAGAAATAGTCACATAAAAGATTTAACATACTCAAGACTTGCTCTCACACATAATAGCCAAAAACACATGAGCCTTAAACTGTTCAACAAACTGTCAAAAACAGCTCACTTAACTACCTTACACAATACAAGAAAGTATTATAAACTTTGCTAAAAGGGCGAGAATTTTACACAGTTGATCAATTCATGGAGAGCGATTTCCAAGAACTGTGCTTTGAGTAACTGCATGCATCAGCAAAATTGCATGTAATAATCATACAATTACAATTCTTCATTTGTATATTATATCTAAATAAATATATTAGTATACTGTGTCAGTTAGTCATAAGTAATCATAAAATGTAAATATATGTAACCAAGGTAATGTAACAGGTATACCTCGTAATTTAGCATTTATATATATGCATAAACAAGTAATCCAGTAAATATATATTGATGATAAGTGTGCTGGCAATGGACGTTATATTCTTACTAAAGTATAATTTTATTTACTCATAAAGCTCATGTATTAATTTTATTAACTGTACTTTACATGTTGACATGGCCAATTGTATCAAAATATACTGAACAGCTGAAAATAAACATTCCAAACATTCAGTGAGACACAGCTGTAAATGGTCAGCTCATACAAACACTTGGGTGTAACTATTTGTAGGCATATGAAATGGAGCAACCTCATAGTTTCAATCATAGGTAAAGCAGGTGGCAGACTGTGGTTCATTGGTAGACAGTTAGGGAAATGCAATCAGTCTCCAAAAGAGAATGCATTCCAAAACACTCATATAATCCATCCTAGAATATTGCTTAAGTGTGTGGGACCTGTACAAAATAACATGGGTATGAAGAAGGGCAGCACGAATTATCACAGGTTTATTTGGCCCTTTTGGAGAGTTTCACCAAGATACTGAAAGTAGCAGAAGCGGACTATCCCATGAAAACGCTTAAAACTTGCGGGGTGATACACCGTGGTCGATGCATAAAGCTTTCCTCTAACGTATCATCTCTGTCTGTAGGAGATATCCTCAGAGGTAAGGCCACTTTATCTCTGAAGATGTCGCCCGCAGTTGGAGATGAAGCGTTAGGAGAAAGTTTTATGCACTGACCGTGGCCTATTTAGCCCGTAAGTTTTAAGTGAAGACAGTATCGGCCTTGAAAGCCTACATTGTATGATTATACCTTGAAAACTTACTTAGAAAGCTTGTAGAACCAACTTTAAGAAATGAGCCTAGGGATATATTGTAGCCCCCTATCTATTGCTTCCATAGGGATCATGAAAACATGATTATAGGCTAAGTGCAGCACATACAGATGCATTTAAGCAATCATTCTTCCCGTGACGCATAGTGAATGGAATGGGAGTCAGCCCTAATAAATGGACACTGGGATGTACACTCTGCCATGAATTTCATAGTGATTTGCGGATTACAGACGTAGGTGTAGACATATGCTAAAGCGCAGAAGAAACTGGTATGGGCATGCATACTCAAATACAGAGATATGTAACAGGCAGAATATGGCACTGTGGTCGGCAACGCCTAGATGAGACAACAAGGATCGGTTACTGGTGCTACAATAGCAGGTTATCAGGATTTAAGTGAGTTTGAACGTGGTGCTATGGTCGGCGTACGAGCGATGGGACACAGCACCTCCGAGGTAGCGATGAAGTGGTGATTTTCTACATCTACATCTACGTGATTACTCTGCTATTCACAATAAAGTGCCTGCCAGAGGGTTCAATGAACCACCTTAAAGCTGTCTCTCTACCGTTCCACTCTCGAACGGCGCGCAGGAAAAACGAGCACTTAAATTTTTCTGTGCGAGCACTGATTTCTCTTATTTTGTCGTGATGATCATTTCTCACTATGTAGGTGAGTGGCAACAGAATGTTTTCGCAATCGGAAGAGAAAACTGGTGACTGAAATTTCATGAGAAGATCTCGTCGCAACGAAAAACGCCTTTCTTTTGAAGATTGCCACTCCAATTCACGTATCATGTCTGTGCCACTATCTCCCCTATTTCGCGATAATACAAAACGAGCCGCCATTCTTTGTACATTTTCGATGTCATCCGTGAGTCCCACCTGATGCGGATCCCACACCGCACAGCAATATTCCAAAATGGGGCAGACAAGCGTGGTGTAAGCAGTCTCTTTAGTAAACCTGTTGCACCTTCTAAGTGTTCTGCCAATGAATCGCAGTCTTTGGTTTGATCTACCGGCAATATTATCTATCTTATCGGTCCAATTTAGGTTACTGGTAATTGTAATCCCTAAGTATTTAGCTGAATTTACAGCCTTCAGATTTGTGTGACTAATCGCGTAATCGAAATTTAGCTGATTTCTTTTAGTACTCATTTGAATAACTTCACACTTTTCTTTATTCAGGGTCAACTGCCACTTTTCGCACCATACAGATGTTGTTGTTGTTTTGGTCTTCAGTCCTGATACTGGTTTCATGCAGCTCTCCATGCTACCCTATCCCGTGCAAGCTTCTTCATCTCCCAGTACTTAATGCAATCTACATCCTTATGAATCTGCTTAGTGTATTCATCTCTTGGTCTCCCTCTACGATTTTTACCCTCCACGCTGCCCTCCAATGCTAAATTTGTGATCCCTGAATTCCTCAGAACATGTCCTACTAACCGGTCCCTTCTTTTTGTCAAGTTGTGCCACAAACTCTTCTTCTCCCCAATCCTATTCAATACTTCATCATTAGTTATGCGATCTACCCATCTAACCATCAGCATTATTCTGTAGCACCACATTTCGAAAGCTTCTATTCTCTTCTTGTCCGAAGTATTTATCGTCCATGTTTCACTTCCACACATGGCTACACTCCATACAAATACTTTCAGAAACGACTTCCTGACACTTAAATCTATACTCGATGTTAACAAATTTCTCTTCTTCAGAAACGCTTTCCTTGCCATTGCCAGTCTACATTTTATATCCTCTCTACTTCGGCCATCATCAGTTATTTTGCTCCCCAAACAACATAACTCCTTTACTACTTTAAGTGTCTCATTTCCTAATCTAATTCCCTCAGCATCGACTGGCTTAATTCGACTACATTCCATTATCCTCGTTTTGCTTTTGTTGATGTTCATCTTATATCCTCCTTTCAAGACATTGTCCATTCCGTTCAACTGCTCTTCCAAGTCCTTTGCTGTCTCTGATAGAATTACAATGTCATCGGCGAACATCAAAGTTTTTATTTCTTCTCCTTGGTTTTAATACCTACTCCGAATTTTTCTTTTGTTTCCTTTACTGCTTGCTCAATATACAGATTGAATAGCATTGGGGAGAGGCTACAACCCTGTCTCACACCCTTTCCAACCACTGCTTCCCTTTCATGCCCCTCGCCTCTTATAGCTGCCATCTGGTTTCTGTACAAATTGTAAATAGCCTTTCGTTCCCTGTATTTTACCCCTGCCACCTTTAGAATTTGAAAGAGAGTATTCCAGTCAACATTGTCAAAAGCTTTCTCTGAGTCTACAAATGCTAGAAACGTAGGTTTGCCTTTCCTTAATCTATTTTCTGAAATAAGTCGTAGGGTCATTATTGCCTCACGTGTTCAACATTTCTACGGAATCCAAACTGATCTTCCGCGAGGTCGGCTTCTACCACTTTTTCGATTCCTCTGTAAAGAATTCGCGTTAGTATTTTGCAGCTGTGACTTATTAAACTGATAGTTCGGTAATTTTCACATCTGTCAACAGCTGCTTTCTTTGGGATTGGAGTTATTATATTCTTCTTTAAGTCTGAGGGAATTTCGCCTGTCTCTACCAGATGGTGGAGTTTTGTCAGGACTGGCTCTCCCAATGCCATCAGTAGTTCTAATGGCATGTTGTCTACTCCTGGGGCCTTGTTTCGACTCAGGTCTTTCAGTGCTGTGTCAAACTCTTCACGCAGTATTGTATCTCCCATTTCATCTTCATCTAAATCCTCTTCCATTTCCATAATGTTGTCCTCAAGTACATCGCCCTTGTATAGACCCTCTATATACTCCTTCCACCTTTCTGCTTTCCCTTCTTTGCTTAGAACTGGGTTTCCATCTGAGCTCTTGATATTCATACAAGTGGTTCTCTTTTCTCCAAAGGTCTCTTTAATTTTCCTGTAGGCAGTATCTATCTTATCCCTAGTGAGATAAGCCTCTACATCCTTACATTTGTCCTCTAGCTATCCCTGCTTAGCCATTTTACACTACCTGTCGATCTCATTTTTGAGACGTTTGTATTCATTTTTGCCTGCTTCATTTACTGCATTTTTATATTTCCTCCTTTCATCAATTAAATTCAGTATATCTTCTGTTACCCAAGGATTTCTACTAGCCCTCGTCTTACCTACTTGATCCTCTGCTGCCTTCACTACTTCATCCCTCAGAGCTACCCATTCTTCTTCTGCTGTACTTCTTTCCCCCATTCCTGTCAATTGTTCCCTTATGCTCTCCCTGAAACTCTGTACAACCTCTGGTTCTTTCAGTTTATCCAGGTCCCATCTCCTTAAATTTCCACCTTTTTGCAGTTTCTTAAGTTTTAATCTACAGTTCATAACCAATAGATTGTTGTCAGAGTCCACATCTGCCCCTGGAAATGTCTTACAATTTAAAACCTGGTTCCTAAATCTCTGTCTTACCATTATATAATCTATCTGATACCTTCTAGTATCTCCATGATTCTTCCATGTATACAACCTTCTTTCATGATTCTTGAACCAAGTATTGACTATGATTAAGTTATGCTCTGTGCAAAACTCTACCAGGCGGCTTCCTCTTTCATTTCTTAGCCCTACTGTGTTTCCTTCTCTCCCTTTTCCTGCTCTCGAATTCCAGTCACCCATGACTATTAAACTTTCGTCTCCATTCACTACCTGAATAATCCCTTTTATCTCATCATACATTTCATCAATTTCTTCACCATCTGCAGAGCTAGTTGGCATATAAACTTGTACTCATACATTTCATCAATTTCTTCATCATCTGCAGAGCTAGTTGGCATATAAACTTGTACTACTGTAGTAGGCGTGGGCTTCGTGTCTATCGTGGCCACAATAATGCGTTCACTATGCTGTTTGTAGTAGCTTACCCGCACTCCTATTTTTTATTCATTATTAAACCTACTCCTGCATTACCCCTGTTTGATTTTGTATTTATAACCCTGTATTCGCCTGACCAAAAGTCTTGTTCCTCCTGCCACCGAACTTCACTAATTCCCACTATATCTAACTTTAACCTATCCATTTCCCTTTTTAAATTTTCTAACCTACCTGACCGAATTAGGGGGTCTGACATTATATGCTCCTATCCGTAGAACGCCAGTTTTCTTTTTCCTGATAATGACGTCCTCTTGAGTAGTCCCCGTGCGGAGATCCGAATGGGGGCTTTTTTACCTACGGAATATTTTACCCAAGAGGACGCCATCATCATTTAACCATACAGTAAAGCTGCAGGCCCTAGGAAAAAATTACGGCTGCTTTCAGCCGTTCGCAGTACCAGCAGAGCAAGGCCGTTTTGGTTAGTGTTACAAGGCCAGATCAGTCAATCATCCAGACTGTTGCCCCTGCAACTACTGAAAAGGCTGCTGCCCCTCTTCAGGAACCACACGTTTGTCTGGCCTCTCAACAGATACCCCTCCGTTGTGGTTGCACCTACGGTTCGGCCAACTGTATCGCTGAGGCACGCAAGCCTCCCCACCAACGGCAAGGTCCATGGTTCATGGGGATACAGATATCTTATCTAAATCATTTTGCAAGTCATTTTGATCATCTGATGACTTTACAAGACGGTAAATGACAGCATCATCTGTAAACAATCTAAGACGGCTACTTAGATTGTCTCCTATATTATTAATACAGATCAGGAACAATAAAGGGTCTATAACACTTCCTTGGGGAACGCCGGATATTACTTCTGTTTTACTCGACGACTTTCCGTCTATTACTACGAACTGTGACCTTTCTGACAGGAAATCACGAATCCAGTCGCACAACTGAGCCGATACTCCGTAGGCACGCAGTTTGGTTAGAAGACGCTTGTGAGGAACGGTGTCGAAAGCCTTTTGAAAATCTAAAAATATGGAATCAATTTGACATCCCCTGTCGGAAGCACTCATTACTTCACGAGTATAAAGAGCTAGTTGTGTTTCATAAGAACGAAATTTTCTGAATCCGTGCTGACAATGTGTCAATAAATCGTTTTCTTCGAGGTACTTCATAATGTTCGAATATGGTATATGTTCCAAAACCCTACTGCAGATCGACGTTGGTGATATAGGCCCGTAATTCAGCGGCTATTTCTTGATTGGAATTCAGGAATAATTACTTCATCGTCTTTGGTGAAAGAGTTTCGGAAAACCGTGTTTAATAACTCTGCTTTAGTGGCACTTTCAGTGACTTCACCGTTGTTAACGTGCAGTGAAGGTATTGATTGCGTCTTGCCACTGGTGTGCTTTATGTATGACCAGAATCTCTTTGGGTGTTCTGCCAGATTTCGATACAGAATTTCGTTGTGGAAATTATTAAAAGCATCTCGCATTGAAGTACGCGCTATATTTCGAACTTTGCCAAACTTGGGGATTTTGCGTTCTTTTCAATTTGATGTGCTTTTTTCGTTGCTTCTGCAACAACGATCTGACCCGTTTTGTGTACCATGGGGGATCAGTGCCATCACTTATTAATTTATATGGTATATATCTCTCAATTCCTGTCTACACTATCTCTTTGAAAACATTCCACAACTTTTCTACACTTACATGATCAGATCGGAAGGAGTGAAGACTGTCTCTTAAAAAGACGTTAAGAGCATTTTTATCAGCTTTTTTAAATAGATATACTTTGCGTTTCTTTTTGATGGTTGTAGGAGTTATAGTATTCAACCTAACAACTACTGCCTTGTGGTCACTAATTGTATGAGCGGGGTACTTATTTGAAATGAGACTCAAGTTTTCTTTGAACTGTTCAGCAACTATGTCTACTGAGTCGGGGGGTTGGTAAAACGATCCAATTAATAGTTTAGTCCGATTATCAGGTATAACCTCTACCCATACTATTTCACACGAACTATCTACTTCAATTTCGCTACAAGGCAAACTGCCTCTGACAGCAATAAATACTCCACCACCAACTGTATTTAATCTATCCTTTCTGAACACTGTTAGATTGTTTGAAAAATTTTGGCTGAATTTATTTCCGGCTTTAGCCAGGTCTCTGTACCTACAACTATTTGAGCTTAGTGCTCTCTATTAGGGCTTGGAGCTCTGGTTCTTTCCCAACACAGCTACAACAATTTACAACTACAGTACCAATCGTTTCTACAACTACCTATCTGTGTTTTACCTGCCCTGTTTTAGACATACGCCCTTCCGTGGTTCCCTGAGACCCTTCAACCTAAAAAACCGCCCAGTCCCTTCCACACAACCCCCGCTTCCCGTGTAGCCGCCTCCTGCGTGTAGGGGACTCCTGACCTATTAAGCGGAACCCGGAAACCCACCACCCAATGGCGCAAGTCAAGGAACCTGCAGCATACACTGTCACAGAACCTCCTAAGCCTCTGATTCAGACCGTCCACTCGGCTCTGCACCAAGGGACCACAGTCGGCACTATCGATGATGCTGCAGATGGTGAGCTCCACCTTAATCTCGGAAGTAAGACAGGCAGTCTTTACCATTTCCGCCAGCCGCCCAAAACCAGACAGAATCTGCTCTATTCCAAAGCGTCACACGTCATTGGTACCGACATGAGCCACCACCTGCAATTGGCTGCACCCTGTACTCTTCATGGCATCCGGAAGCACCCTTTCCACATCTACATCTATATCTACATCTACATCTACATCCATAATCCGGAAGCCACGTGACGGTGTGTGGTGGGGGGTACTTTGAGTATCTCTATCAGTTCTCCCTTCTATTCCAGTCTCGTATTGTTCGTGGAAAGAAAGATTGTCAGTATGCCTCTGTGTGGGCTCTAATCTCTCTGATTTTATCCTCATGGTCTCTTCGTGAGATATATGTAGGAGGGAGCAAAATACTGCTTGACTCCTCGGTGAAGATATGTTCTCGAAACTTCAACAAAAGCCCGTACCGAGCTACTGAGCGTCTCTCCAGAATGACTCCCCCCAGAATGCACACAGAGTGCACACTGGCTTCCTTCCCCTCCTCAGCAGCCATGTTCCTAAGGAGCCCCATTACGCGCCTAACGCTGGAGCTCCCAACTACCAGCAAACCCACCCTCTGTGAATGCCCAGACCTTGCAGGCTGAGAAGTTTCCTCTGGAACAGGGTGGACGATTGCATCCGGCTCAGAGACATCGTCAGCCACTGATAACGCCCGAAACCTATTCGTAAAACGAAGTGGGGAGGCCCTACAATCGGCCTCTCAGAAAGTTTTCGCTGTCTGCCAGACTTTGGAATGATCTCCCACTCGACCACGGGTGAGGGGTCAACCTCAGTGCAGGCAGTACCCAGGGCGGTCACAGCAGTGGACCGATTGGAGGAAACGTGGGATGTGCTCGACATCCCTCGAATCCCCGCGTCCGATCCCCCACAGTGACGCCCCTTGGCATCAGCATCAAGCTGTGTGACAGAAGCCAATGCAGCCTGGAGCTGTGAGCGAAGGGTTGCCAACTCAGATCACATCTGTACACAACAATCACAGTTCCTATCCATTACTGCAGTCGCTCCTGTTTTAAGCTCGTAAAAATATGCAACAAATGAATGGTGTACTCGCCTTATTAGCAGCAGGAAATCGAAGTGCTCTCTCACTGACGATCTAACTGACACTGAGCTGTTCTAACCAAACAAACAAAAGCCTATACGATACGAGGGTCGATACAATGGTCGATAGCAAAGGCAGTACTGTAAATTACACTTTTATTGAAATAAAAGGTTGTGCCTAGTAAGCACTCGAACACGCAAAAAATTACAAAAATAAAGTAGGAACTACACAGATTACTGAAAATAAGTCGCTCCTGTTTGAAGCTCGTAAAAATATGTAACAAGCGAACGCTATAGTCGCTTTATTAGTAGCAGGAACTAGTGGTGCACTCTCGCTGACAGTATAACCGTATGAACATTACATGAGTGTACCATGAATATTAGGAATCTGGTAAAACACCAAATCTCTGACATCGGTGTGGACGGAAGAAGATCCTGCAAGAACGGGACCAACGTCAAATGAAGAGAATCGTTCAACGTGACATAAGTGCAACCCTTCCGCAAACTGCTTCAGATTTAAATTCTGGGCCATCAACAAATGTCAGCGTGCAAACCATTCAACGAAACATCATCGATCTGGGCTTTCGGAGCCGAAGGCCCACTTGTGTATCCTTGATGACTGCATGTTACAAAGCTTTATGCCTCGTCTGAGCCCGCCAACAGCGACATTGGCCTGTTGACGATGTTGCTTGGTTGGACGATTTTCGTTTCAAATTGTATCGAGCGGATGGACGTGTATGGGTATGGAGACAACCTCATGAATCTCTGGACCCTTGGTGTCAGCAGAGGAGTGTTCAAGCTGGTGGAGGCTCTATAATAGTGTGGGGCGTGCGCAGTTGGAGTGATATGGGACACTTGATACGTCCGGGTACGACTCTGACTAGTGACACGTACATAAGCATCCTGTCTGATCACCTGCATCCATTCATGTCCATTGTGCATTCCGACGGAGTTGGGCAATTCCAGCAGGACAATGCGACACCCCGCACGTCCATAATTGCTACAGAATGGCCCCAGGAACAGTCTCGTGACTTTAAATACTTCCGCTGGCCGACATGAACATTATTGAGCACATCTGGGATACTTTGCAATGTGCTGTACAGAAGAGATCTCCACTCCCTCGTACTCTTACGGATTTATGGGCAGCCCTGCAGGATTCATGGTGTCAGTTCCCTCCAGCACTACTTCAGACATTAGTCGAGTCCATGACATGTCATGTTGCGACACTTCTGTGTGCTCGCGGGGGCGCTACACGATAATAGGCATGTGTACCAGTTTGTTTGGCTCTTCAGTGTAGATTCGATTCACTGTACAATGAAGCAGGAGTGATTCATTTCCTGTTTCTGAATTTGTTAGTTTTTCCATATTTTTGTAAGTGAAGTGGTTCTTTCTATGAAACTGCAAGATGCTGTTTCGCTATTTTGAGCACATTTTTTGTTCTTGCCACTGTCTGCTTGTTTTTCACAGAAAGAAGTAAAGTCCAGATAGTGGCGGTATTCTCTTAGCATGGTTTTCTGTTTCTGTCATCGTGCAATTCTCATTCCGCAAGACCACAGCCAGTTCTGTAACATCTTTAACTGACTGTCCGATGCAGCATAGCTAGTTTTTTTTTTAAATTTTCTCTTTATTATTTATTTAGCCCACTCAGGCCAAGGTCTGAAGGCCCTCTCTTCCACTGGACAATTTATAGTGTCTATGTAGTAGTTGTTCAGGGCTGTGATGGACTAGTCTGAGCCAAATCCACCAAATCTCTTTTCTCCATATTTCCGTAATTTTTCGAGTCTGTTTTCAAATTTTTCAAATATAATTTCTATAAATTGTCACCCTGAGGTTCCTTTTAGCTTCAGTGAAATATTTATAGCAGAGTGGCCTGTAATTGTCCACCATGTGGTAGAGAAGTATGTAACTAGCAAAAATATAGGGGAGGCAAAGGATCCACCTTGGAACAACAAACATATTAGAAAGTTGCTGAGAAACCAGAGAATTTTACACAGTCGTTTGAAACAGAGTCACTACCCCGCTGCCAAACATACATTATGCGAAATGAAAGAAGCTGTCAAAAGGTCAATGAGAGATTCTTTTAACGAATTTGAAACCAATGTTTTATCTGCAGATTCTAAAAACAACCTCAAAAAATTTTAGTCGTACATAAAATCTATGAACGCTACAAATAATTCAATACCTTCTCTTGCTGACAGTACTGGTAATGTAACTGATTATGATAAACAGAAGGCCGAAATTCTAAACCTAGCTTACAAAAACTCGTTGACGGTAGAGGACTGCAGCACCATTCCCCGTTTCAATTATCGAACAAACGCAAGGACGGCTGACATAGTGTTTAGTGTATCTGGGATTGTAAAACAGTTAAGATCCTTAGACGCCAGGAAGGCGTCTGGCCCAGACGGTATCTCCGTAAGATTTTATGTTGTCTATGCTACAAATATAGCACCATTCTTATCCATCATCTATCTAGACTCTGAGAAGCTCATCTGCAGAAACCAGCACGGTTTTAGGAACCAGCGGTCATGCGAGACACAGCTGCCCCTCTTTGTGCATGATATACAAAAGGCTCTAGATACTGGCTCCCAGGCTGATGCTATATTTCTCGACTTTCGAAAGGCGTTCGACTCAGTTCCGTAGCGGTTGGATAGATAGTTTTCTAACAGACAGGGAGCAGTATGTCGTCCTGAACGGGGTGACTTCAACAGAAACAAGCGTAACTTCAGGTGTGCCCCAGGGCAGTGTAATAGATCCACTGCTCTTTACGATTTACATAAACGATCTGGTTGATGGTATTGACAGCGGCATTAGGCTGTTTGCCGATGATGCTGTAGTCCACAGGAAAGTAGTGTCACACGAAAGTTGGGAATAAATCAATGAGGATTTGCAGAAAATAAATGCGTCGTGTAATGACCGGCAGTTATCTCTCAATATTAGTAAGTGTAAGCTACTGCGTATAACAAGGCGAAAATCCCCATCAATGTACGAGTACAAAATAAATGCCCAGTCTTTAGAAGCGGTAACATCCATCAAGTATCTGGGTGTGACTATTCGAAATGATCTCAAATGGAATGATCAGATTACACAAGCAACGGGCAAGGCGAACTCTAGATGATTGCGGTTTCTTGGTCGAATCCTGAAGCGATGCAGTCCTTCAACAAAGGAAATAGCTTACAATACGTTAGTTCGTCCAGTCTTAGAGTGTTGTTCGTCTGAATGGGACCCTTACCAGTTGGGTCTGATTCAAGAGATTGAGAAGGTCCAATCAAGAGCGGCAAGATCCGTGACTGGTACATTTAACCATCGCGAGAGCGTTACAAATCTCATAGAAAGTTTGAAGTGAGACACACTTGCAGATAGACGACGCGCTAAGCGGAAGGGACTGCTCACTAAATTCCGAAATCCGATCTTCGCCGAGGATGTAGGGCATATATTATTACCACCAACTTTCAGATCGCGCAGTGCTCACCATTAAAAGATAAGGGAAATTAGAGCTCGTACTGAGGCGCTCAGACAGTCGTTTTTCCCTCGCGCGATCCGCGAGTTGAACAGACTGGGGGAAATATGACTTTGGCGCCAATTGTGCCCTCCGCCACACACCGTTTGGTATCTATCGGAGTATATATGTAGATGTAGATAATAAATCCACAAAGAATACATTTAGTAATAAGAAGTGAGGATTGTATTTGGAAACTGATCACACGGGAGAACTTAGAAAGATGCAGGAAGTTCAGTTCAAAGTTATAACGACATCAGTCTTAGAGCAGTGGGCAGGTGGTCTCTAGAGGTATCGGATAAAAGACGCCGTTTTCGGGCCTCTACGAGTAATGAAAGAATTAACTGAACTGTTCAGACATAGACAGTTTGGTCTGTAATACATGTATAAGTAAAGTCAGGCAAAGGAATATGTGTGTTATCTTGTTGATGTGATGATGCCAGTTCAGTCTATTTTGTGACTGTTCGTCAATAATGAACTGCTCTCATCACTAAAAGCGAGGCTCAATAGAAGTGATAAACATAAAACAATGTTCTTCATTAACTATGGTAGGATACCAGCTAAGACAACCGAAGTCCTCCTCACATATAGTTTTAAAACTGCAACAGGTCACAAAACCACGAAACATTCACTGTGCAGCAGGTGACACGAAACACTGTAACGTCACGGTGCTGCGTTCCAAATGTGTCGTTTGGGATCGGACGACTGTGTTTGGGGCGAGGGAAAATAATCGGTTGGCCGAAGCGAGAGGGAGTCCTGACCTAACTATGTTGTTAAGCTTCCCTTGTTACAATAAGTAAGTAAAGAAATGGCGAACACTAAGTGTGTGTTACAATTGCTAACTTTATTCATGAAATGTCGTGTGGCTAGGCCCTCCCGTCGGGTAGACCGTTCGCCTGGTGCAGGTCTTTCAAGTTGACGCCACTTCGGCGACCTGCGCGTCGTAAAACAGTATCAGCTCCTGATAACGCTTGCTCTAAAGGAATTGCACCAACAAAAAGACAAAGTCTATATACAGGGACGTAGACTAACTCACCCCTATCCGTCTACTCAAAATGCCACATTTAGTGCTGAGTCCACACCCATGACCCAACATGTAGAGGTCCCTAGCTAAATGACGAGGATACCATCAGCTGTGCTGCAGCTATTGCAGGTAACTCTGCTTAGCCCTGCCTGGGTACTCTTTTCGGCTGTCCCTGCTGATACTACTACCAACTTCTAGTCTGATAGCAGGAGCCTTTTCGAAGTATCCTGCTTCCGAATTTTATTCGGTTTTCCTCCACACCCCCGCTAGTTTCTGACATGGCATGTTGTCGAAGGACCTTCGTCATCTCATTGGCTCTAATTGTGTACTATTCTTGAGGTTGATTGGCAGGAGGTAGAGGTTTGTGGCTAAATTATATCTTAGCCCTGTTATAGGCTCTTCGTGATGTATAGATCTCCCATTCAAAATACTCTCTCCCTTTAGCCCTCTCTTACTCTCGCTCCTTATTTGCAGTTATATCACTCTTATTTTTCCAGTTTATAGTGTTACACTATAAGCGACTGTCGCTACCCTGGCGCCTCTGGTCAATATTTTCCCTGATGTACCTAGGAGCTTCTGACATTTTATGTGACCTCTTTCCAAGGTCTGGTTGTTGTCGCATCTAGGCGAGCAGTATCTCTTGTCTCGTAACTTTTCCTGTGTTATGTTTTGAAGTCATAAGACTTGGCTGTTTCCCGTGGGTAGTACATCAGTTTCAGCGGAAAGTGGCGACATGTACACTTTGCGATCAAAAGTATCCGGACACCTCAAAAAACATACGTTTTTCATAATAGGTGCATTATGCTGCCACCTACTTCCAGGTACTCCATATCAGCGACCTCAGTTGTCATTAGGCATTGTGAGAGAGCAGAATGGGGCGCTCCACGGAACTCACGGACTTCGAATGTGGTCAGGTGACTGAGTGTCACTTGTCTCATACGTCTGTACGCGGGATTTCCACACTCCTAAACACCCCTAGATCCACTGTTTCCGATGTGTTGGTGAAGTGGGAACGTGAAGGGATACATACGGCACAAAAGCGTAACAGGCCGACTTCGTCTGTTGACTGACACAGACCGCCGACAGATGAAGAGGGTCGTAATGTGTAATAGGCAGACATCTATCCAGACCGTCACACAGAAATTCCAAACTGCATCAGGATCCACTGCAACTACTATGACAGTTAGGAGGGAGATAAGAAAACTTGGATTTCATGGTCGAGCAGCTGCTCATAAGCCTCACATCACGCCACACATCAAATGCCAAACGACGCCTCGCTTGGTGTAAGGAGCTTTAACATTGGACCATTGAACAGTGGAAAAACGTTGTGTGGAGTGACGAATAACGGTACACAATGTGGTGATCCGATGGCAGATTATGGTATGCCGAAACCCAGTGAATGCCATCTGCCAGCGTGTGTAGTGCCAACAGTATAATTCGGAGGCGGTAGTGTTATGGTGAGGTCGTGTTTTTCATGGAGGGGGCTTGCACCCCTTGTTACTTTGCGTGGCACTATCACAACACAGGCCTACATTGATGTTTTAAGCACCTTCTTTCTTCCCACTGTTGAAGAGCAATTCGGGGATGGCAGTTGCATCTTTCAACACGATGGAGCACCTTGTACTTTTTCTCCTGGGTGGACTTGGGTTTAAAAAAATGTAAACTAAACAATACGGTAAATTTTATAAATAATCGACAAGTACGCCAGAGAAGAAGAGATAGAACTACAATGGACATGTTATTCCATGGACACTTGCGCTTCTATGCATGAATCATCTTTCCTTTGTCATTCGCTTGGACTGGGACCTACAAGGACGTTTTTGTGTAAAGCTCATCTTGCTGTACCAGCTTATGATGTAAGTTGTACTTAAAACCCGAAAAATATAATGGTTATTTTGTCAAAAGAATTTGTGTATATGGTCAATCTGTTGTGAATCTGATACCTAGACTGCCTTAAGTAGATATGGGCCTTAACAAAGAATTTTCATTGTTAGGCGCCATCTTATAAAAATCTTTAATATTTTTCTTTTAGCTCCTCTACGAGACGTGCCGTCGGTTAGAACAATTAACTTAATTTCAGATACCATGAGACCGGACGCAGCTACTAATAATTTAACAATTTTATTTACAGGTTTTCTTTATATCACGAGATAACATCCCAGGCAGAAAAGGTCTGGTCACAGGATTCCAATTCCATTATTGGATTTCATTTGTAGATGCTACTCTTGTTATATCGGGGAATCGAGAAGAAACCACTATGAAGTTACGTATTACAGTAGTGTACATCGAACAGACTTGGCAAATATTCTCTGGTGTTGGGAAATAAGAAAAGAACAATTAATTGTCGACGATTACGTAACTACCCTGAGAACTGAGCTAGTTTACTGAGAGCTCATACACGTCGGGCTAAATTAAACAACATATTACACTGTTAATAATATTCCTACATTAGTTATTTCTCTTTTATGCTGAGCCATTGCATTAATGTGTGTTTCTTTTTTATAGAAGTCACGGATCATATTTCATTTCATTACATTACACTAATAGTCACAAATAAATAAAATTTTTATTTTATTACATTACAACCTGTTCATAATGTACGGCCTGTGGCGGAGTGGTTTCACGATAATAACATCCCTGTAATGGACTGACCTGCACAGAGCCCTGAGCCGAATCCTATAGAACACCTTTGGGATGTTTTGGAACGCCGACTTCGTGCCAGGCCTCACCGACCGACATCAATACCTCTCATCAGTGCAACACTCCATGAAGAATGGGCTGCCATTCCCCAAGAAACCTTCCAGTACCTGATTGAAGGTATGACTGCGAGAGTGGAAGCTGGTGGGCCAACACCATATCGAATTCCGGCATTACCGATGGAGGGCGCCACGAACATGTAAACCATTTTCAGCCAGGTGTCCAGATTCTTTTAAGCACATAGTGTATGTGAAAAAAATGTAGACTGCCCTGTTGTTTTTGTATGTCTTTTTTGCAAAAGTAATTTGTTAAAACAAATGTACAATCTTTCACAATAATGCAGACTTATTCACCTCAAGTAGCATACCAAAAATGTATTTTGTTATTGGCTCATTATATAAGTTTCACGTTACGTTATCAAAGTAAACAGTATTTCTTTCTTTCAAAAGCTAGATCTACAGCATCATCACTTCTAATAGATCTTCTTCTTCTCCCTGTTCTTATTAGTCTTCTTCAGCATATTAACTGCCAACATCTTGGCTGCTTCATTGCCCTGCTGTGTTTATGTCATCAATTTTTTACTCAGCAATCTCTTCTGGTTTTTCTCATTTTAGGATGTAATGTTTAAGAACAGGTCCCTTATCACCCAGGGACAGTGAATTAAAGAATGATAGTAGCAGCATGTAATATTGTTAGTTACCAGGAGTATTAAATATGGCATGCAATAAACAAGAACAGAATGGTACCGAAAATATTACATACTGTCAGTGAATATAGCTCCATCTCTACCGTTGTCCGTGAGGACATTGCGAAGAAAATTCCACACAACTGACAACTCAGTTGGGTACCGCACAAGGGCCATTGCTCACAATGGCAATTAAAGCTGCACGTCTTCAAAGTGCCAAACAACACAGAAACTGGACTGTTGCTGATTAGAAGTGTGCAGTGTCGGCCCCTGAGTCACAGTTTTGCCCTTTTCTCATGAAGTAGCATATAGAGTACACTGAAGGCCACATGAGGTGTTTAACCTGCGATGTGTGGAGAGTGTAGTTCAGGACAGAGGTAGACTTATGATGTTTTGTGGTGTTTTTTGTACAATGCGTTGGGTCCACTCATTAAGGTTATCCAGAACATAAACCAAGCTGTTTATTTAAATATTCTCTGTGACCGAATGTTTCTTTTTTTCTACATCTTCGTGATGATATACTATGGGCACTCATATCTTCTAAGATGACAACAGCTGTGATCATACGGTTGCACACATATGTTCGTGGCTGCATGAACACTCAGGCGCCCTATCACATCTCGACTGGGTCGCTGAATCGTCTAATATTAATCCCAGAGAAAATGTCTCGGGCAATTTAGAACAGAGGATGAAACGTAGTTCCAACATCCCTGCTCCGTGGCAGCTCATTAGGAGCTATCTATCAATGAGTGGCTTTTGCTGGATAAGAAAATTGTGGCCATTCTTTCTTGAAGAATTGATGCCATTTCGACGCTAAAGGCAGTGAGTGTTAAACGGTAGAGTCTGCGCAGGATGTGGTGGCCGATACGCAGCGACAATTTTCGTCCAAAGCGCTGGACGAGTTCATTCGTTTGTTCAGAAGGGCAGGCCAACATTGCTTACCTTCTTTCGGTGGGGATGGAATCACTTTAGAACAGCAGTGAAGTATAGACCGTAAATGAAGCACGAAATCTGATCTGGACGGCGAAGAACGTGGATGCAACACCAGAGTTAACCTTAAATGGTATCTTACACAGAAGACTGGTGAGAGGCAAATACATAGACAAAGTAAACAACTGTATCAGGGAGCAGTGCAACAGACATGTTATAATTTTCGTGGGCTCGTATAAATTTATTAGTAATAAATGTTTAGGACCACATGGACTATATCGAAGCAGGTTGTTGTGCGCCCTAAAACACTAATCATCATCATCGAAGCAGGTGAGGCTCTGCTACATTCAGTAAACTACAGTGATATGTGTAAGATCGTACTTCATAAGGAAAACTGGCATGCGGAGGTGGGGATTAAAAATTATTGGGTAAAGTTGAAATGAAAAAAACACAAACAACTTTTCAATATAGATGACCTTAAGAATATTCAATAAAGTAAAAATACACTGGTGTGGAAAATGTAAGAGTGAAAGTAACTTTTGCATGGTATGTCACTGCTATCTAAACTAGCGGGAAGAAACTTGAACCATATGTGGAAGGAACTGATATAAAGCAGTACAGTGCAGTAGAGATGATAATTGAAAGACATACACAATGAGAGGAACAGAAATGAAACTTTTATTCAAACACAGTAATTACATTGAGCACTGTGACTCATGATGGTCCCCTACACATTACTAAAGGTGGGGCATGGTTGTTATGAAAATGTGTGATCACTACAGATGGAAGTGCATGCTCAGCTACGAGCTCCCATGACTGGCCACAAGGTTGGTAAACAATAGGGCATACCATTACTCCTCCATCGTGGCTGACAACTGTTGGATAGCCGTTGGTATATGTAGATACGCTGTAATACTTCTCCCCTGTGCATCCCACACATGTGAGATGGGATTAAAGTTTGGAGAATCGGCAGACCAGTTCATTTGCCGAATATCCTCTCATTCCGAGAGCTCCTTCACCTGAGTTGTTCGATGCAGTCGCACATTCTCACCCATAAAGAATGAAATCAGGGGAAGGATACAGTGTCACGCACAAGGGGAAGGAATACAGTGTCACGGTAACGTTGACCATTGAGTGTATCATTTTCAACGATTCGGATGTCAGTACGCCCATTCAACATTATATCCCCCACCCGGACCAACAAAACAATCATATTCTTGTGCGCATAAAATGTTCCCAACCCTCGATACAAAAGGATACATCCTGCATTGCCGAACGTAATCGTTCTGATAGGCCAGGATTGTTTGATGAAACTCTTTATTCTAGTCTGTCCTGCGAAAGCTTCATTATCTTTTCATCTCCGTATAGGTGCTTAAATGTAACTTAAATGTAAGAGGATCGTTGCCGTTCAGTTAATCTACTGGGGAGAAATCGTACTGAAATAAACAGGACTAAAGCGACCTAAAAAGGAATAAGGACAAGGCTGAGGGCGATTCAGCGAACGGAAGAAGCAAGCTCCGTACCGACTCCCAGCGCACACGCTACCAAAGATGAGGAGCAATGAGAGGGGTCAAGCCACGCAAAGCTGGCACTACACTTGGCGCTCGCATGTCACTCTATGCTCCAAGCACCATTGAAAGCGCCATCTATTGGCAGCTGTCAGCTGCTACGTATTGCACGTCTGCGAAAGTAAAAACTGAGACAGTGGCGTAAGAAAAGCTTATAGGACTCGTAAAACCGAAACTGACAGTAGTAGCAAGCACTGTTATTCAACATAAAACTAATTCCGTACCAGTCGTCATTGCCAATAGGAAATTAAAAAGCCGGCCGGAATGGCCGAGCGGTTCTAGGCGATACAGTCTGGAACCGCACGACCGCTACGGTCGCAGGTTCGAATCCTGCCTCGGGCATGGATGTGTGTGATGTCCTTAGGTTAGTTAGGTTTAAGTAGTTCTAAGTTCTAGGGAACTGATGACCTCAGAAGTTAAGTCCCATAGTGCTCAGAGCCATTTAAACCATTTTTTTTAAATAGCCAGTAGTAAAACACTCTGGCAATAATCGCCTTTGTTGTTGCCCTTTAGTCAAGTGGCGGATAACAGGAAATTCTTTTTCGTTGATTACTTGTGAACGAGGGCCCACCTGGGTAAACAATTGCAGCGTGTGATAATAACTGGGACCCTAACATACACAACCGCGTATGTGGTTTCAAAACGTCTCCTTGTAAGTGAAACGCTTCGAGGGATTCCTGAAATCAATAACGGAGAGCCGGCCGGGGTGGTGGCCGAGCGGTCCAAGGCGCTACAGTCTGGAACCGCAGGTTTGGATCCTGCCTCTGGCATGGATGTGTATGATGTCCTTAGGTTAGTTATGTTTAAGTAGTTTTAAGTTCTGGGGGACTGATGACCTCAGAAGTTAAGTCCCATAGTGCTCAGAGCCATTTGAACCAATAACGGAGATTATACGAGGACAAACAAAATTACCACTTTAAAGTAATTCAAACAAAGGGGAGGCAGTTTCAAAGCTCTGTCGAAGTGAAAAACCTGAGTCGAGCCCTGTTCTTTTTGCCGGGAGTTCCTCGTGGTTTCGCAGGATTATCTTCGCAAAATTTCCAGTGTTACTCGTAGCTCTGAAGCTTACTGTTCGTACCATCGGCTAAGAAAGAGGGTGGAGCAACTTTTCATTTTTACTCTCCTGATCGCAACATGCAGTGACATTATTAATCATTTTTCTTGCTCCACTCCTTAAAGGACTACAGCTTGCCCTTCTCCGAGGAGTGGAAAGGGTATTTGGCACTGGCCGTGATGGACCAGGAACCGCTTCGTGAGGAGCGGAGGTGATTTGTGTTTAACGTCGCGTCGACAGCGAGATCACCAGAGACGGATGACGAGATCGGATTAGTGGTGGACGGGGAAGGAAATCGGTCGCCCCCATTCAAAGGAACCATCCCATTTGCCACCTTGTTACGTAAAACGCTTCGTCACTCATCAGTATAAGCATTAATGTGCGACACAGCGCAATAAGCCACAACAATTAATTCGCAATGGCTACGTACGCTAGGTTCTGTATTAGACTGCTCCTGTTGGCAGCGGCCGGTCACAAAACATGAGGAGACCGAAGTCGACGGACTTCTAGCAATTCGGAACAAGGGAGCTCTCGTTCTTCTCTTTGAGAACAGACCCTTGTAGTGAAAACAGACCTAGGGTTACAAGATTTAAAACAGACAAAAACCCGGCCACTTGTGTTTACGCTTAGCTTCATTTGTTCACTTATGCTTACCTTTCTTGTCAGTTAACATGATGTTTTGAAATAGATAATAGCCATATGACAATGCATCAGATGAAAAATCTATAGCATATATCTTCATTTTGTGAAGTGAAAAGGAAAATGTAGGACATTACCCATAGACAAATTCTTTTCGTCAGAAATAAAAAAGAGTTCTACATACATTGTTATTATAACAACCTGTATGTATTTTCTGCAGTGTAAATCATTTAATATTTTAAACAGGTACAATTTATTAATCCTAAAAGCTATGAAATATAATTAATCAGTAATTAGATACAAATTATACATTTCATCCTAAGATTTTCCTTCGCTATATTTATCAGAGGAATGAACTGATTTTATCAGTTCGTTATTAGGAGGAGGAGAATCATAAAATTATGTGTAAGATAGACTGAAATGAGTTTTCACAATAATTATAGTTGTCATTGTATCAAAAGTACCACGACCTTTTTCATCAGATTAGTACATGTTAATCAAACTGAAAACCATTTCTACTGAAACATTTGTATCTGGCAAGCATAAAGAAAAATTAAAAATTTTCTCTACATTTTTCAAACAAACATGACAAAATTCACATTTTTAAATACTGCAGTCCATGTTTTTTCTAGAGACAATTTCTTCGTTACCCAATGTTTGATATGCTGTTCCGTTGCGTTCTTAACATAATTAATTGTCATTGAATGCAGACAGAAGAATACCATACTGAGACAAAAACTAAGAGAATCCTGCACATGAATCCAGTGAGGCAGACCATCACAAAGAATCCAAAATAGATACTGAATTGCTGAATACTAACCCGAGATCCAATTTTTTATGTAATTCACACAGTCTATCGACAATGGTCTGAATGATTTGAAGAATTCTTTTCCTGTAATAATTTCATCTTCCACAAGATTTTTCAACATTTCTTTAACTGTTGTTACTTAAAATCCGTCTTGATTGCATTTTTTTTTATTATTCATATGACTGGTTTCGGTTCATTCAGAACCATCTTTAGATCTGTAAAAATAATTATACTAATTTACTATTTCACGAAAGCAAATCTTTTTCATCCTATCTAATCAACGTCAAATGTACCAGAACGTACCTGATATTTCAGTTACAGGAGTAACCCGTCCAAATCCAGCATGTGAAATAGTAAATTAGTATAATTATTTTTACAGATCTGAAGATGGTTCTGAATGAACCGAAACCAGTCATATGAATAATAAAAAAAAATTTGCAATCAAGACAGATTTTAAGTAACATTATAAAATCACTGATTGCTGTTATCCCATAAGACATTATGTCTGTTTTTGCAAAATTTCTTTAACTGTTGTTGCTATGAAACTGTTGACCTTCCTAGAAGTTAACTCTTGTATACGATTGTCTCTCAAATTAGAAGTTTCAGTGAGTGAGATATTTTCATTCTCAATTTATTTAATAGTAGCAACAAAATTTACTAACTGATCTGGTAGAAATCTCAACAATAATGGGGAAGAGCTATTAGAGAAGAAATTTAGCAAAATCTGATGTCAGTTGTCAAAGGACAAAAAGTTGACTTAAGTCCTTCGAATGTATCCTGGACCATCTGCAAGAATATTTAGGCCTGTCGAAAAGCTTTCGAATCAAAGAAGTACAGTCATTTGATCCAAAGCTGTGATTGTGATAGGCGGTTTGATACGCAAATGTACCTTATTCAGCAGACAGTTTTAATTCTGTTGTGTCTAGGCAAGACAGCCTAGACACAATGCGAGGAAGCCGAAAGGCACGCGTTAACTCACGCAGGCTAGAGATCGGTCTGTAACAGGATACGTAATGAATGCTATAAAGAAAAGTACGTAGCTGCTGGAATACTTAACTTTAATCCATCCTTGTGGTACATCTGGAGATTGTGGCGATACAAGTGAGACTCTTTAGATACATGCAATGTTACTAATGGCGCCTTGCTAGGTTGTAGCCATTGACTTAGCTGAAGGCTATTCTAACTATCTGCTCTGCAAATGAGCGAGGCTTCGTCAGTGTGCATCGCTAGCTACGTCGTCCGTACAACTGGGGCGAGTGCTAGTCCGTCTCTCGAGACCTGCCTTGTGGTGGTGCTCCGTCTACGATCACTGACAGTGGCTACACGCGGGTCCGACATGTACTAATGGACCGCGGCCGATTTAAAGCTACCACCTAGCAAGTGTGGTGTCTGGCGGTGACACCACATTCCTCCCCCGCAAATCGGCGAACGGTCGTGTTATAAGGCTTCCGACCGCCGTGGGGAGGACCCCATGTTGACGTATGCGATGAGGTGGGGAGCCTAACAACAGGCCAGGCTGTGCCACCCGCACCCGGCCATTCGGTCCGAGGGGAGCTAGGAAACGCCTGAAAACCTAGTCCAGGGTGCACGTCAACATGCGGTGTATGCGCCCGTAAAGAGACAGGAGGGGCCGAAGGATCGACCTCCATTGCGTCGGGGTACCCGACGCGCGAAGGCGCCATGTGGTCCGGAGCGGGCAAGAGTTCCTTGGCGGAGGACAGCTGGTCACGGGAAGCGATCGGCGGCGCGTGACCCAGGGAGGCGCTTGGCGGCTGCAGCGAAGTGTCCACTGCGGGCGGCGCCGGCTGGAGGACAGGCGGCGGCGGCGGAGGCGGCGGCGGCGGCGCGTCGCCATGGGGCAAAATGGAAGGCATCGTCGGTAACACCTGGGGATGAGGCGAGCCAGTAGATGGGTCCCCAGGGCGCTGACCGGACGGCACCGTCGCTGAAAGCAGACGGGGAGCGGCAGAACCCGTACGACGACAGAGGCGCAGCTGATTGAGATGCCGACGCACCTCACCAGAGGCCCCCAAAACCAAATACATCGCGCGGCCGAGGCAGCGAAGAATGCGCCCTGCGAGCCAACGCCGTGAACCTCGATAGTTGCGATAGAATACAACGTCGCCTGGAGCAAAAGCAGAAGTCTGCCGCTGCACAAGAACCTGATGCGGCGGGTGCTGCAAAGACATCAAGGTTCGATGAGGACGACTGTGGAGCAACTCAGCCGGCGAGCGACCATCTCGGGGCTGAGAGCGATACGATGACAAAAAGAGCAACAACGCGTCCTACCGAGAATGCGACTCTTGCAAATTCAACATCTGTGACTTGAAAGTCCGGACCAATCGTTCAGCGGCACCGTTTGACTGAGGTGAAAACGGCGCGGATGTCAGATGTTGAATACCATTGGCCTGGCAGAATGACTGAAATTCTGCGGACATGAATTGTGGGCCATTGTCGGAAACAATAGTCTGCGGAAGACCTTCAATGCAAAAGATAGCAGACAACGCTTGGATGGTGGCAGATGACGTCGTGGAAGACATCCGGACAACAAAAGGAAAATTACTGAAGGCATCTACCAGAACCAACCATCGAGCATTCCAGAATGGACCAGCAAAATCGATGTGCAAGCGTTGCCAAGGGGAAGTGGCTTTTGGCCATGGGAAGACTTTCCGCGGCGGTGCGGATTGTTGTTCGGCACACGCCATGCAAGAAGAGCACATATTCGTAATCGCAGCATCGATTCCGAACCAAGTACAGTGCTGACGAGCAAGTTGTTTCGTTCGCACTATACCCCCATGTCCTTGGTGAAGAAGCCGTAAAACAGAGGACTGTAACGAACGTGGGACCACGACTCTGGACTGATCATTATCAGAACGCAACAACAAAACACCACGTCGAACAAAAAGTCTCTCCTTGTGAGCAAAAAATCGGCGAACCAACGGATCCTCGATCCGCGACTTTGACAAAGGCCATTGCGTAGCAACAAAACGCAAAACGGTAGCAAGGACCGGGTCAGCAGCTGTGGCTGTAGCTACACGACGAAAATCAATCGGAAACGATTCGACCACGTCATCGGTTTCCGAATCAATGAACATGCAAGCAAGTTTGGGAGAATCGAATGCTCTATCCTCAGCAACAGGCAAACGGGACAACGCATCGGCGTTTCCGTGCTTAGCAGTGGACCGATACAAGATATCGTAGCGGTACTGCGAGAGGAAAATAGACCAGCGAATGAATTTCTGCGCTGTACATGGAGGTACAGGCTTGTTCGGATGAAAAAGCGACGTCAAAGGTTTGTGGTCTGTGATGATGGTAAAGTGACGACCATACAAGAAACCATGGAACTTAGTAACACCAAACACGAGAGCCAAAGCTTCTTTCTCGATTTGTGAATAATTTCTTTGCGCTGACGAGAGCAATTTTGACGCAAAGGCAATAGGGCGATCATGCGACTCATCTTTGTGCGCAAGCACAGCACCGATCCCGAAATCCGATGCATCTACCATCAACAAAAGGGGTTTCTGGGGATCGAATGGCGTAAGGCATTGAAAGCAACGCCGATTTCAACTGGCGAAAAGCGCGTTCGCATTCCGTCGTCCAGACGAACGGAACACCTTTACGGCGTAATCGATGAAGCGGAGCTGAAATGGAAGAGGCATGCAGGACAAAGTTATGATAATAGTTAATTTTTCCCAGCACACTCTGTAGCTGCTTCAAATTCTGCGGCGAAGGCAAGTCTTGTATGGCACGGAGGTGCTCTGGACTGGGATGTATGCCTTGGGCGTTAATTACATGTCCCAAATATGGTAAGTCACGAGCAAAAAACACACATTTGTCCTCCCGCAAGCGAAGACCATTTTGCCGCAATACCTGAAATAATGTCTGGAGGTTTGCGAAATTTTCTTCTTCTGTCTTTCCGGAGATCACAATATCGTCCAGATAGTTCGCAGCAGTAGGGACCGACGCACAAACAGTTTGTAAATATTGCTGAAACAATGCAGGGGTGGATGCACACCCGAATGGCAGTCTTTTGAATCGGTACAAACCAAGATGCGTGTTAACCACCAAGACGCGCTGGGATTCCTCGTCCACTGGTATTTGCAAGTACGCATCTGCCAGGTCCAACTTTGAAAAATATTTACCCAGGCACAGTTTATCAAAAAGATCTTCCGGGCGGGGTAAAGGATAAGTTGCAATCACTAATTGTGGATTCACTGTTGCCTTGAAGTCCACACAAAGTCTCAATTTTCCGGAAGGTTTCGGCAAAATTACTAAGGGTGAAGCCCAGAGAGAAGCTTGCACATGTTCAATTACACCTTGTGATTCTAAATCGTGTAATGTTCTTGCGACCGCATCACACAATGCGTGAGGAACATTGCATGCTCTGAAAAATTTCGGTTGCGCGTTGACTTTCAGTTCCAAATGTGCTTCATAGTTCTGAGCGCAACCTAAGCCCGGTGCAAAAATGTCTGCAAATTCCTTACACAGACGAGAAACACTGTCTGAAGGCATTGATAGGACCTGATTTACTATAGACATGTTAAAGAACTGAAATAAATCTAAACCAAACAAGTTCACTGCAGTAGAAGAACGAAGAACGTAAAATGACACAAGTTTTGTTTGTCCCTTGTATGTTGCAAGAAGAGTGCACTGTCCTAACACAGGGATATGCTGTCCTGAATAACTAATGAGCTGAACATTTGCGGCATGCAACGGAGGTTTGCCCAGTTGTTTGTACGTGTTGTGATTGATCAATGAAACTGCAGCTCCGGTATCGAGCTGGAATGGTATGACCTTGCCATTAAAGTCCAAATCTACAAAAAGTTTATTGTCCTGCTGACGACAAGAGCGACTGTCTCGTGCAATTTGAACTGATACAGGTACAGCATCACTTGCTAATTGACGTGATTTCCGGCGACGTCGACGCACACTTTTTGTGGGACGAACACAGGCACTGTTAGAGAAAGTGGCACTGGACGGAGTGGAATTAACTACATGAATGTCCACGGGTGAAGGTCCACGAGCTTGAGTGTCCTTGGTTCGATTCCGGCGCGAAGCAAAGGGCCTGGGATGATGAAGAGTGTCTGATCTGAGCTTTTTCTGGCAAACACTTTGAACATGTCCTTTCTTATTACAGTAAAAACAAATAGCTTGGCGTGACGGGCAATTGTCACGCGAATGTCTAGTTGCACACCGCGGGCATGATTTCACTGCATTTGTATGCTTGCGCGGCACACATGGAGAGCTAGGCGGCAGCTGTGCGGACGAGCGCGAGGGCTGTTGATCGTTCCGTGCAGCGCGCCCGGCGGGCCGGTTAATGTGACACACGGCTGGCGAAGTTTCAAATGATTCCTGTGCAAAGTCAAGTGTGTCTTGTCTATCTAATATGTCTATCACTTGTTGAAGGGAGGGATTAACTAGTTTCAAAATCTGTTCCCGTATACGAACATCAGAAACGTTCTGTGCAATTGCATCACAGACCATAGTATCTGAATAAGGGAGTCCACATTCACACTCAAAAGCACAATCCCTTGTAAGGCCTTGCAAAGTAGCAACCCACTCCCGATTAGTTTGACCGGCCGTACGTTTTGTACGAAAGAACGTATACCTTTTTGCAACTACATTAACTGTTTCCTTGAAATAGGCATCTAAAGCAGACAAAATTTCTTCGTAGGACAGAGTTGCTACGTCGCGTCGGGGAAATAATTTCACTATTACATGGTACGTTTGCACCCCTACACACGACAATAAGTGAGGCTGCCGCTCGTTACCTTGAATTCTGTAGGCGGCGAGATGAAATCCAAATTGGTGTGACCACTCCATCCATGTTTCCTTAGCTGGGTCAAATGGCTGGAACGGGGGTGCAACAGCATGTTGTGGCTGCGGTAGCGGTGAAGCGGCGGCCGCCGCATCGTTTTGCATTGCACGTTGACCCTGGACGAGCTGTCCAAGGGCATCCAATAACGCCTGCATCTGCTGATTCTGCAAGCGATAAAATTCGAACAGTACATCTGGAGAAGCCATGACACAAGTAAATGTAAGCAAGTAGAATGAACACGACCCTTTTTTGACTCATCGCCATATGATGTTTCAGACCTCACGCCATCCTTCGTGTGTTTATAGCGTGCATTGCGGTCCCCTCAAATCACACTGTGTCGGCACTTCTGTCGACACATCAAATTCTGTCATTCCTAGACTGTTTCTCTTAAAAAAACGAATTTATCTTCTTGTTTCTCGTAACCCCGATGACACTTCCTTGTGCTTCTTCTTTTGGAGGTGATCATTCACATCGCTTCTCCCGCCGTGCCCTATAGAAAATAACGATGTGCATACCATACACTCACCTTTATCGATTGTCTCCTTTTTAAGAAATGGATATTCTTTCTTTAACGTTTCATTAAATGAACACTTCTGCTTGGGCATTTTCACCAGATACCACGCTTTCTGAGTTTAATAGTCACACTTACTGACTACTAAAAATAGTAGGTAGTAACTTTGTCCGCAGTTGATTATCCTCCGACGTTCACTTGTAAGTCAGCACTGTTCTCAGTTGTCCCCAAAACTCAGTAGAGTAGAAGGTCTGTCACTGAGTGAAATCTGCCAACAATGCGCCGCCCTTTCGTTTGGCTGCAGACTGTCAGGACAAGCACGCTGCATCGCTCACATAGGTCACAAAATTCTCTTCCATATGACTGTAGTCCCGTTCGGAGAAATGCTCCTTTATACCTCCTTTGGGTTTGGTTTTACTTGTCTCTAGGGCAATAAAGTGGAAGGCCAGTAAGTTAGTGACGGGGGTAGGTAATACCTGCTTTTCTTTCTTTAGGCATAACGCGAGTTAAACCAAATGCAGTATATATTGTGTGTTCTTGTTGTTGTTGTTGTGGTCTTCAGTCCTGAGACTGGTTTCATGCAGCTCTCCATGCAACTCTATCCTGTGCAAGCTTCATCTCCCAGTACCTACTGCAGCCTAAATCCTTCTGAATCTGCTTAGTGTATTCATCTCTTGTTCTCTCTCTACGATTTTTACCCTCCACGCTGCCCTCCAGTACTAAATTGGTGATCCCTTGATGCCTCAGAACATGTCCTACCAACCGATCCCTTCTTCTAGTCAAGTTGTACCACAAACTCCTCTTCTCATCAATTCTATTCAATACCCTCTCATTAGTTATGTGATCTACCCATCTAATCTTCAGCATTCTTCTGTAGCACCACATTTCGAAAGCTTCTATTCTCTTCTTGTCTAAACTATTTATCGTCCATGTTTCACTTCCATACATGGCTACAAATGGTTCAAATGGCTCTGAGCACTATGGGACTCAACTGCTGAGGTCATTAGTCCCCTAGAACTTAGAACTAGTTAAACCTAACTAACCTAAGGACATCACAAACATCCATGCCCGAGGCAGGATTCGAACCTGCGACCGTAGCGGTCTCACGGTTCCAGACTGCAGCGCCTTTAACCGCACGGCCACTTCGGCCGGTCATACATGGCTACACTCCATACAAATAATTTCAGAAACCATTTCCTGACACTTAAATCAATACTCGATGTTAACAAATTTCTCTTCTTCAGAAACGCTTTCCTTGCCATTGCCAGTCTACATTTTATATCCTCTCTACTTCGGCCATCATCAGTTATTTTGCTCCCCATAGCAAAACTCCTTTACTACTTTAAGTGTCTCATTTCCTAATCTAATTCCCTCAGCACCACCCGACTTAATTCGACTACATTCCATCATCCTCATTTTCCTTTTGTTGATGTTCATCTTATACCCTCCTTTCAAGACACTGTCCATTCTGTTCAACATCTCTCCCAAGTCCTTTGCTGTCTCTGACAGAATTACAATGTCATCGGCGAACCTCAAAGTTTCTATTTCTTCTCCATGGATTTTAATACCTACTCCGAACTTTTCTTTTGTTTCCTTTACTGCTTGCTCAATATACAGATTGAATAGCATCGGGGAGGGGCTACAACCCTGTCTCACTCCCTTCCCAACCACTGCTTCCCTTTCATGCACCTCGACTCTTATAACTGCCATCTGGTTTCTGTACAGATTGTAAATAGCCTTTCGCTCCCTGTATTTTACACCTGCCACCTTCATAATTTGAAAGAGAGTATTCCAGTCAACACTGTCAAAAGCTTTTTCTAAGTCTACAAATGCTAGAAACGAAGGTTTGCCTATACTTAATCTATTTTCTAAGATAAGTCGTAGGGTCAGTATTGCCTCACGTGTTCCAACATTTCTACGGAATCCAAACTGATCTTCCCCGAAGTCGGCTTCTACCAGTTTTTCCATTTGTCTGTAAAGAATTCGTGTTAGTATTTTGCAGCTGTGATTTATTGAACTGATAGTTCGATAATTTTCACATCTGTCAACAGCTGCTTTCTTTGGGATTGGGATTATTATATTCTTCTTGAAGTCTGAGGGAATTTCGCCTGTATCATACATCTTGCTCACCAGATGGTAGACTTTTGTCAGGACTGGCTCTCCTAAGGCTGTCAGTAGTTCTAATGGAATGTTGTCGACTGCCTGGGCCTTGTTTCGACTTAGGCCTTTCAGTGCTCTGTCAAACTCTTCACGCAGTATCACATGTCCTATTTCATTTTCATCTACACTCCTGGAAATTGAAATAAGAACACCGTGAATTCATTGTCCCAGGAAGGGGAAACTTTATTGACACATTCCTGGGGTCAGATACATCACATGATCACACTGACAGAACCACAGGCACATAGACACAGGCAACAGAGCATGCACAATGTCGGCACTAGTACAGTGTATATCCACCTTTCGCAGCAATGCAGGCTGCTATTCTCCCATGGAGACGATCGTAGAGATGCTAGATGTAGTCCTGTGGAACGGCTTGCCATGCCATTTCCACCTGGCGCCTCAGTTGGACCAGCGTTCGTGCTGGACGTGCAGACCGCGTGAGACGACGCTTCATCCAGTCCCAAACATGCTCAATGGGGGACAGATCCGGAGATCTTGCTGGCCAGGGTAGTTGACTTACACCTTCTAGAGCACGTTGGGTGGCACGGGATACATGCGGACGTGCATTGTCCTGTTGGAACAGCAAGTTCCCTTGCCGGTCTAGGAATGGTAGAACGATGGGTTCGATGACGGTTTGGATGTACCGTGCACTATTCAGTGTCCCCTCGACGATCACCAGTGGTGTACGGCCAGTGTAGGAGATCGCTCCCCACACCATGATGCCGGGTGTTGGCCCTGTGTGCCTCGGTCGTATGCAGTCCTGATTGTGGCGCTCACCTGCACGGCGCCAAACACGCATACGACCATCATTGGCACCAAGGCAGAAGCGACTCTCATCGCTGAAGACGACACGTCTCCATTCGTCCCTCCATTCACGCCTGTCGCGACACCACTGGAGGCGGGCTGCACGATGTTGGGGCGTGAGCGGAAGACGGCCTAACGGTGTGCGGGACCATAGCCCAGCTTCATGGAGACAGTTGCGAATGGTCCTCGCCGATAACCCAGGAGCAACAGTGTCCCTAATTTGCTGGGAAGTGGAAGTGCGGTCCCCTACGGCACTGCGCAGGATCCTACGGTCTTGGCGTGCATCCGTGCGTCGCTGCGGTCCGGTCCCAGGTCGACGGGCACGTGCACCTTCCGCCGACCACTGGCGACAACATGGATGTACTGTGGAGACCTCACGCCCCACGTGTTGAGCAATTCGGCGGTACGTCCACCCGGCCTCCCGCATGTCCACTATACGCCCTCGCTCAAAGTCCGTCAACTGCACATACGGTTCACGTCCACGCTGTCGCGGCATGCTACCAGTGTTAAAGACTGCGATGGAGCTCCGTATGCCACGGCAAACTGGCTGACACTGACGGCGGCGGTGCACAAATGCTGCGCAGTTAGCGCCATTCGACGGCCAACACCGCGGTTCCTGGTGTGTCCGCTGTGCCGTGCGTGTGATCATTGCTTGTACAGCCCTCTCGCAGTGTCCGGAGCAAGTATGGTGGGTCTGACACACTGGTGTCAATGTGTTCTTTTTTCCATTTCCAGGAGTGTATATCCTCTTCCATTTCCATAATATTGTCCTCAAGTACATCGCCCTTGTATAGACCCTCTATATACTCCTTCCACCTTTCTGCTTTCCCTTCTTTGCTTAGAACTGGGTTTCCACCTGAGCTCTTGATATTCATGCAAGTGATTCTCTTTTCTCCATAGGTCTCTTTAATTTTCCTGTAGGCAGTATCTATCTTACCCCTCGTGAGATAAGCCTCTTCATCCCTACATTTGTCCTGTAGCCATCCCTGCTTAGCCATTTTGCACTTCATGTCGATCTTATTTTTGAGACTTTTGTATTCCTTTTTGCATGCTTCACTTACTGCATTTTTGTATTTTCTCCTTTCATCAATTAAATTCAGTATATCTTCTGTTACCCACGGATTCCTACTAAACCTCGTCTTTTTACCTACTTGATCCTCTGCAGCCTTCACTATTTCATTCCTCAAAGCTACCCATTCTTCGTCTACTGTATTTCTTCCCCCAATCCTGTCAATTGTTCCCTTATGCTCTCCGTGAAACTCTGTACAACCTCTGGTTTAGTCAGTTTATCCAGGTCCCATCTCCTTAAATTTCCACCTTTTTGCAGTTTCTTCAGTTTTAATCTACAGTTCATAACCAATAGATTGTTGTCAGAGTCCACATCTGCACCTGGAAATGTCTTACAATTTAAAACCTGGTTCCTAAATCTCTGTCTTATCATTATATAATCTATTTGAAACCTTCTAGTATCTCCAGGGTTCTTCCATGTATACTGCCTTCTTTCAAGATTCTTGAACTAAGTGTTAGCTATGATTTAGTTATGCGCTGTGCAAAATTCTACCAGGCGGCTTCCTCTTTCATTTCTTAGCCCCAATCCATATTCACCTACGATGTTTCCTTCTCTTCCTTTTCCTACTGTCGAATTCAAGTCACCCATGACTATTAAATTTTCGTCTCCCTTCACTACCTGAATAATTTCTTTTATCTCATCATATATTTCATCAATTTCTTCATCATCTGCAGAGCTAGTTGGCATATAAACTTGTACTACTGTAGTAGGCGTGGGCTTCGTGTCTATCTGGGCCACAATAATGCGTTCACTATGCTGTTTGTAGTACCTTACCCGCACTCCTATTTTTTTTATTCATTATTAAACCTACTCCTATATTACCCCTATTTGATTTTGTATTTATAACCCTGTATTCGCCTGACCAAAAGTCTTGTTCCTCCTGCCACCGAACTTCACTAATTCCCACTATATCTAACTTTAACCTATCCATTTCCCTTTTTAAATTTTCTAACCTGCTTTCCAAATTAAGGGATCTGACATTCCACGCTCCGATCCGTAGAACGCCAGTTTTCTTTCTCCTGATAACGATGTGCTCCTGAGTAGTCCCCGCCTGGAGATCCGAATGTGGGACTATTTCACCTCCGGAATATTTTACCCAAGAGGACGCCATCATCATTTAATCATACAGTAAAGCTGCATACCCTCAGAAAAAATTATGGCTGTAGTTTCCCCTTGCTTTCAGCCGTTCGCAGTACCACAACAGCAAGGCCGTTTTGGTTAGTGTTACAGGGCCAGATCAGTCAGTCATCCAGACTGTTGCCCCTGTAACTACTGGAAAGGCTGATGCCCCTCTTCAGGAACCACACGTTTGTCTGGCCTCTCAACAGATACCCCTGCGTTGTGGTTGCACCTACGGTTCGGCTATCTGTGTCGTTGAGGCACGCAAGCCTCCCCACTAACGGCAAGGTCCATGGTTCATATATTTCTATAGCGTTCTACTTCTAGCAAATTTGTTTTGCACAAACGTGTAATTAAAGGAGTAATATTATAGCACGCATTCTGTTTCTCAGTTAAAAACCACGACAAATATGTGTCCCGAATGATTTTCTCGGGGCACCAGGATATTAGCGTGAAAACCCGCACTGTCCCGGCAAAACAGCGACGTCTGTTCTGCCTAAGCAGACCTACGCGACCGCCGTTTGGATACGAAACGCCAGGATGGGGAACAGCTATGCTACCCTGACTGATGAGAGAATGGCTCACCTCGTCACCGGGGGCGGTCTTCAAACTTCGACCACTACGAAGTCGATAGTTTGCTACGCATAATAAACCTAGAATTGCTAATACCTTACCCAGGCATCGCAACAGTCGCAAATTCACTTGGACAGCTCAAGTGCAGCATCGATAATACTATCGATTACGTCCTAGGAAACGAAAAGAGATTTCGGTGCATCATCAGATCATTTCTTGGTAAGATGCACTGTGGCATACTTGAAGAACTGGAAAGGATGTTGCCAAAGTCTCAACCCGAATCAGAAATTTTCCAAGTACTCTTCCTACATGAATACAGTACCAAACTTTTGTATCAGAATCGACTCAACCAGAAGTATCAATAATATTTTGTAAACAAGAACATAAATGAAGAATGGATTAGAATCAAAGAAATAATGACGCTTACTGTTGTTGAAGTACTGGAAACCGGGAAAAACAAACACTCCAGATGAGGATTAAGACTCCTGAAAGTTGAAATTAAGACATTAATATAGGATAAAAAGGTAGCAGCTTTGGAGATGTTGCCATCAGCGAATGGTGTAAATTACTGAATTGATTAAAAAAGGAAATCATTTCTCGTAAAGATCGAAGTGCTCAGAATTAAAGGGCGGTATTGAAGCCGATACATTAGCAACATAGAGCATGATTTACATAAAAGCCAAAGTAAAGTATGCAAAATATAAGACATTTGAAAAAACAAGAGCGAGAAACTGTGGCACCGATGTCGCTGGATTCCGTCGACGACCGACATCGGTCAAATACGGGCGATCTTTTCTAATAAGTCTGCCACTACGTGCACGGTCACACTGTAGACAATCTCATCGCCCAGAAGTTCTGGCTTCACACTACAAATGGTTAAATTCATATCAATTTTTTTTTTCTCAGTCCTATCAGTAGACGTTCTCAGACACGAAATACGGACTGTGAGAAATTGTTTAGTCCAAGACAGAGAGAGTTTGTGGCATTCTGAGGATGAAAAATATCGTAATCTAGATATAGCAAGTGCTGGATTAGCCACGTAGCACATGCCCCCGCATTGGAGTGGTGGTGGCGGGGGGGAGGGGGGGGGGCGAAAACTCTTGTCAAATTAGAGGACTTCTTTTTCTCTCTTTCCTTTTTTTTGACAGTCATTTCGAGTACAGCATTTATTTGTTGCAAGTAGACTATTGAAAAAGGTGAATTATCTCACCATTTGGTTAAGTTCGCAACATTCTGCCAAGTGATTAACAATGCTTCTGGCGTCACGATGAAGAATAGGGTTATCGGCATGTTGGAGGTAACCTAGATGGTCAGCAATAGCTTCTTAGTGACATTTGGTTCATGCAACAAACCCCTTGCATGCAACCAACGCCCCACAGCACAACAATTAGTCCAGTATTACATTACCATATTTCTTTGTCAAAGTTGATGTGTCAAAGAAATTTGATGATGTCATGTGGAACTTAGTCAAATCTCACCTGTCGTCAAATAAATATGATCAAATCTAGGACCTCAACGTAGATTTGATCATAAAAGTCGTTCGTCTTCTGTTCAATGTGAAATGTAACCGCTTGGATCACTGGTGTTGCTACATCTATTTGACGTCTCTGTTGTGTGTCTGTAAACATGGCTTCAGAGTTGTGTTCCTTCGACCCTTTATATATAACAGAAAACAGAACAATGGTGAAGTAACAACCTTGCAAACGATTTTGCGTCAAAATTTGATCAATGATTTTGATAGTGTGCAGTTTTGACCATTCGTGACTTACATTTTAAGCATTAGCACGTTGTAGTACACTTTAATGGAAAGGGTGAAGCACAAACAATTGTTTTAATAACAGGTTAATAAATTTCGATTTACAAATCAGTAGCGTTTAAGAATGGTGTAGGTCTTGAATCTGTACTTCACATTAATGTTGGCAGCCTTACAATTCAAAGGAAGTGTACCTTTAATGGTACCTCTAGCAATTTTTCAAAGGATGGTGATCTGGAGTGACGTCTACCCAGCTAATCAAGACATTGGCATCGAAAACCATTCAGTACTGTGCATAGTTTTGTATGCGAGTATTGGGGCAAGACAGGTACGGCCCCAGGCGGGTACGGCCACAAAGTGCCCTTATTCAAGATGGCGGGAAAGTGCACGTCCCCCTGCCATGCCCCTGCAACGCCCCCCCCCCCCCCCCCCGGGAATTTCAAATTCCATCAGGACAATGGAACCTCTACTAACTTAAGAAAATGGCGGTAAAGGAATGGCAGTTCCACTAACCTAAGTCACCCATCCGCCACCTCCTCCTAATAGGGATTGGTTGGGGAGAGGATTCGACCTGTGCTAGACATAAGTCTTTATTATTCTGCATGCACTACTTATTTAAACAATATGATGCGGTACACCCATCGAGTGTGTTCACCATGAGGTCAGGACTCCGACTGACTCAGTACATAGTACCACCACCAGAGAGCACTATCATCCCTCTCAGCTGTTCAACAGCTTTCCCTCTCCCGCAGCTCTAACAGTACTCATGCGATGTGTGTAGTTCATGCAGTCATAGTGCCGTCACAGCATATAGTACGCATGCACATACTGACATCACATCTCTACCTAAATAAGCGCCAAGTTGTCCTCTGGGCCGAGTGCGTGCATGTTCACCACTGCTGACGTCATTCCCATCCCTACCTGCAGTCCAACGAAGACCTATTTGCAGAGCGAGTCATCCTCGCAGACGCTATAGAAATACTGTTATATCTCATACACAGACAGCAATTGACTGGCGTTGCCTGGTGAAACGTTGTTGTGATGCCTCGTGTAAGGAGGAGAAATGCGTACCATCACGTTTCCGACTTTGATAAAGGTCAGATTGTAGTCTGTCGCTATTGCGGTTTATCGTATCGCGACATTGCTGCTCACGTTGGTCAAGATCCAATGACTGATAGTAGAATATGGAATCGGTGGGTTCAGGAGGGTAATACGGAACGCTGTGCTGGATCCCAATGGCCTCGTATCACTAGCAATCGAGATGACAGGCATCTTATCTGCTGGGCTGTAACGGATCGTGCAACCATATCTCGATCCTTGAGTCAACAGATGGGGATGTTTGCAAGACAACAACCATCTGCACGAACAGTTAGACGACATTTGCAGCAGCATGGACTATCAGCTCGGAGACCATGGCTGCGGTTACCCTTGACTCTGCATCACAGACAGGAGTGCCTACGATGGTCTACTCAATGACGAACCTGGGTGCACAAATGGCAAAACATCATTTTTTTCGGATGAATCCAGGTTGTGTTTTCAGCATCATGATGGTTGCATCCATGTTTGGTGACATCACGGTGAACGCACATTGGAAGCATGTATTCCTCATCGCCATACTGGCGTATCACCAGGCGTGATGGTAAGGGGTGCCATTGGTTACACATCTCGGTCACCTCTTGTTTGCATTAATGGCACTTTGAACAGTGGACGTTACATTTCAGATGCGTTACGACCCGTGGCTCTACTCTTCATTCGATCATTCTGAAACACTACATTTCAGCAGGATAATGCACGACTGCATGTTGCAGGTCCTGTACAGGCCTTTCTGGATACAGAAAATGTTCGACTGCTGCCTTGGCCAGCACATTCTCCAGATCGCTCACCAACTGAAAACGTCTGTTCAATGGTGGCCGAGCAACTGGCTGGTCACAATATGCCAGTCATTATTCTTGATGAACTGTGGTATCGTTTTGAAGCCGCATGGGCAGCTGTACCTGTACATGCTAGCCAAGCTCTGTTTGACTCAAGGCCCAGGCGTATCAAGGCCGTTATTACGGCCAGAGGTGGTTGTTCAGGGTACTGATTCCTCGGATCTATGCACCCAAATTGCGTGAAAATGTGATCACATGTCAGTTCTAGTATAATATATTTGTCGAATGAATACACGTTTAACATCTGCATTTCTTCTTGGTGTAGCAATTTTAATGGCCAGTAGTGTACTATAGAAACATCTAGCTGGGGCAGTGTGAGGGAGTCGCAAATACCGCTTACATACCACGTTCCTTAGCCAAATCACTTTCAAAATGCGGTAATTGTATCAGGAGGTTGTATCATGGGACCTGTGTAACCGGAGTGTTGGTCTGATGCTATATGCTCCTATGATCACCGTCTCGGTATTTGTCCGGAAAAAACCACCTCATTCAGAGGTAATGTCGAACTTCGATTTACAAAGCCAGTATGGCTTTTAACTTGGATACTTGTATGCCGCTGTAGAACCACAACCGCTTGTGACAGTAACATACAATAGTTATTGCCATCGGGTTTTTTAACATCTGGTCAATTACGACTCTGTTTCTAAGAAGCAGTGGTGGCACTCGCAAGAAAAATTTATTTAACATGTCCATCCATCGCTGATTTTCGCTCAGTACTATTTCATATCGTAGGCAATCAGGTATTGACGAAGTATTATACTTGGTAATAGTAGGGTCTGCATGATAGGTTCACCTTGAGCATCAGGCTTATAAAGTGTGTGTTTGTGTTCCAAAATATGCAAAGGGAAGAGTACGTCAAGTCATAAGAATGGTACAGATGTTTCTATTTCCAGAGCCACATTCGTGAGCAGGATGTCGAATGTCGTTCACCTGAAACCACAATCGTAACATTTAATTGTAAGTACAGCGATCAAATATACACTCCTGGAAATTGAAATAAGAACACCGTGAATTCATTGTCCCAGGAAGGGGAAACTTTATTGACACATTCCTGGGGTCAGATACATCACATGATCACACTGGCAGAACCACAGGCACGTAGACACAGGCAACAGAGCATGCACAATGTCGGCACTAGTACAGTGTGTATCCACCTTTCGCAGCAATGCAGGCTGCTATTCTCCCATGGAGACGATCGTAGAGATGCTGGATGTAGTCCTGTGGAACGGCTTGCCATGCCATTTCCACCTGGCGCCTCAGTTGGACCAGCGTTCGTGCTGGACGTGCAGACCGCGTGAGACGACGCTTCATCCAGTCCCAAACATGCTCAATGAGGGACAGATCCGGAGATCTTGCTGGCCAGGGTAGTTGACTTACACCTTCTAGAGCACGTTGGGTGGCACGGGATACATGCGGACGTGCATTGTCCTGTTGGAACAGCAAGTTCCCTTGCCGGTCTAGGAATGGTAGAACGATGGGTTCGATGACGGTTTGGATGTACCGTGCACTGTTCAGTGTCCCCTCGACGATCACCAGTGGTGTACGGCCAGTGTAGGAGATCGCTCCCCACACCATGATGCCGGGTGTTGGCCCTGTGTGCCTCAGTCGTATGCAGTCCTGATTGTGGCGCTCACCTGCACGGCGCCAAACACGCATACGACCATCATTGGCACCAAGGCAGAAGCGACTCTCATCGCTGAAGACGACACGTCTCCATTCGTCCCTCCATTCACGCCTGTCGCGACACCACTGGAGGCGGGCTGCACGATGTTGGGGCGTGAGCGGAAGACGGCCTAACGGTGTGCGGGACCGTAGCCCAGCTTCATGGAGACGGTTGAGAATGGTCCTCGCCGATACCCCAGGAGCAATAGTGTCCCTAATTTGCTGGGAAGTGACGGTGCGGTCCCTTACGGCACTGCGTAGGATCCTACGGTCTTGGCGTGCATCCGTGCGTCGCTGCGGTCCGGTCCCAGGTCGACGGGCACGTGCACCTTCCGCCGACCACTGGCGACAACATCGATGTACTGTGGAGACCTCACGCCCCACGTGTTGAGCAATTCGGCGGTACGTCCACCCGGCCTCCCGCATGCCCACTATACGCCCTCGCTCAAAGTCCGTCAACTGCACATACGGTTCACGTCCACGCTGTCGCGGCATGCTACCAGTGTTAAAGACTGCGATGGAGCTCCGTATGCCACGGCAAACTGGCTGACACTGACGGCGGCAGTGCACAAATGCTGCGCAGCTAGCGCCATTCGACGGCCAACACCGCGGTTCCTGGTGTGTCCGCTGTGCCGTGCGTGTGATCATTGCTTGTACAGCCCTCTCGCAGTGTCCGGAGCAAGTATGGTGGGTCTGACACACCGGTGTCAATGTGTTCTTTTTTCCAACTCCAGGAGTGTATATGTGACCAATTACGTAGGATGATTCCACATATGCATGGCCTATGGTGGGAATGATACACATTTCTAGCTAACAGCAGAGGCCATGTGAATGGAGGCTGCCGAATAGCGGACTAATACTTACTGCGTATTGGATAGCTTTGATGATCGCATGGAAACTTGAGAAGATTGAATATGGAGGTGCGTTTGCACTGGACCTTTATTCCCTCCCATGTAAATTGTTCAGTTGACCGCTTCCACCCATTCCCAGCTTTATTTAGTTGAGAGGATATAGATTGTGGTATGTGCATATAGCTGATGGAAGATACATTTGCTGGTCCTCTAGACATTCTTCGCAAGAAGAATTGTCGCTGTCCCAAGTGCACGCCCAAAAGATGATGGAACATTATGTCTGCTGGGAAAACTTCAAGAATCACACCTTAGTTGAGTTTTTAAATTATAGGGTTTATTTGGAATCTATTACATCACCAACATCGGTATTCGTGAGTGGAAATATCAGTTTTCTCTATTTGTTTCTAGTTACTCAGTGGTCTAGAGCATGCTCCTCCTAGCTAAAATTATGTGTTTGTTGAGAAATAGTTCCCAGTCTGCGTCTTTGGAATTATGTTGTGTGAGCGATTGGTATGATAGTACTGTGTGCAAACCATGTGAAAATATATTTGTTCTTGTAATCCCAGAGTCTGAAGATGGGTGTAGAAAAAAGCGAGCAGGGAAGCAGATCCGGACCAGAAACAGTAATGCTTTCGTGTCGGGGGGAACGAGCCCAAATTTGTAGAACAGTTCTAAGAGTGACTCCGGCCCGCTGAGGGTGCTGTGGTCACCCGTCGGGTGTGTATGACCACCGACCTCACACAGAGATATCTAGTGCCGTGAGTATATCTACGGTGCTGCCTGTCTTCGTGGTATATGTATGAATGATGTAAAAGGGACGATTTTTGTATGGCATAGGATACAAATTGTATGTATACTACATTGACACAGAAAGCAGTGATATATTGCTGGGTTGGAGATCGGTTTCACGCTCTAATATTCAAGCTCCTGTCCTCATTGGGAGGGCAGTGTAATTGAGTAAGAGTCTTTCCATATTTGACGATACATATGGCACATTGCAAGGTTTAGTTGTCGGTGCAATAAGGTGATCAGTGTAAAATAGCTTTTTGCCGCTGAAAGTCTCATCTGCAGAAAGAAAAAGAAAAGGTGGACTGTGCTTCCACACCAACAGCATCAGTAATTTGGTGGGTAAATTTGATAAGAGCCAATCAAAATCCCACATTCATCCACAAGACATCCATTGTGCTGGGATATAGGGGTCTCTACATAGCGGTGAGAACGATTGTGTATGTTGAAAGCAGGGAGGGTAACATATGATGGACGGGGTGCTATGTAAGGACTGTGAGGAAGAACGAATTCGCATTTTCCTTGTTGTTCTATCGATAGTGATGATGATTACAGTACAGCAACCGGCGTCAGTGATGTCTTTCCAAGCATTACGTCTGCACATTCAGTATTCATTATATCACATAGTGCCTGACACCCGTCCTTCAAAACGTTTGTTTGAGAGAATCTTTGCAGGATGTAGCATCTTCCAGAAATGCTGATTGTAAGAATTTGTCAGATAATGTCCTAGGACTGAGGAGAATCGAGACATATAGCCAGTATGAGCATAGGTACACCATAATTTTTTTGGGTGCTGTTCAGATATAAAAGATAACTGCACTGTTTGTGTATAATGTGTATATATTTCACTGTAAAGTTACTGTGGCTTATGTTGTGGCATGACCAGAGAAGATGAGTGTGTGTCCTATCATGAGGGACATATAGATTCAGCACATTGATAATGGCGAGGGTACGAGAGAGATTTTTTATCTGGAAAATTATGTGAGCTATAGATATTGAGATTTGTTCCAGAACCACAGTCATCAAGATGAGACATTGCCTGTACATCGATCGATGTCAGACTTCAGCAGTAATCGTAATATTTAATTGTAGTTACACTGTTAAATATGTTCCTGGCTTTCAATATTCTTGTGAGTCTTGTACGTATTTGATGATACATAGACAACTTTTCTAGGTTTAACTGTCAGTGCAATTTAATGATCTGTGCAAAATAATTTTAGTGCTGAAAGTCTCGTCTGCAAAAAACAATTGCAAATGGTGGTCCCACTGGACCCACACTGCAGCTATGCGTCATCGCGCCAGGAACGGTAAACTCTCACATGCCATCGGCAGCAGTGAGAGAGAGATGGGTCATGCTGGCTTGCATCAGGCAGTGGTTCGTGGCACCATCGTCGCTCCTGAATGGTCACGTCAGCAACAATGTCTAGGTGAAATGTATTTTGAGAGGAATTTTTCAGGTACCAAGTATGAAAGGGATGTTGACGCCTCATGCGTGTAGGATGCAAACAGGCAGCTGTGTGTGATTAGAAAGCTGACAGCCACCTCACTTTGCGTGGCTGTCGGTAGCCTCCTGTGCAGTCTAGTCGACAGGATACAGCAGATGTCAGTATGCACGTGGGGGTTATACACTGTGATGTGACTATGCGCACGCTGGCTACACATGTCACATGAATACCGTTAGAATCGCGAGTGGTGGCACGGAATTCTATTGCATGATCTGTGATGTCAATATGCATATCACACACATATGTCACAAGTGGTGGAACAGTTTTTCTATAGTGTCTGCAAGGGTGAGTCACTCTGCAAATAGGTATCTGCTGGACTGCAGGCAGAGACGAGAATGACATCAGCAGCAGTGAACATGCACACCCGTGGCCCAGAAGACGACTTGGCACTTATTTAGATATAGGTGGTATGTCAGTACGTGTGTGTGGGCTATAAGCTGTGATGTCACTATGTGTGTGCGGGCTACACACATCACATTAGTACCATTAGTATCGCAGGAGAGAGAAAGTAGTTGAACAGATGAGAGGAATGATAGCACTCCCTGGTGGTGGTACTGTGTACTGAGTCAGTTGGAGTCCCGACCTCATGGTGAACACACTGGATGGGTGTACTGCTTCATATGGTTTAAGTAAGTAGTACATGCAGAATAATAAAGACTTACGTCCAGAACAGGTCGAGTCCTCTCCCCAGCCAATCCCTACCAGGAGAAGGTGGGGTTTGGGTGACTTAGGTTAGTGGAACTGCCCTTTCTTTTCCGCCATTTCCTTAGGTAAGTAGAGATAGCACAAATGACCTATATTTCCTGCCACTTTCTTAGTTTAACAGAGGTTGCATTGTCCCGATGGAACCTGAACTTCGCATCATTGGGGCGTGGTGGGGGGGGGGGGGGGAGGGGCATGGCAGAGGGACGTGACACTTTCTCGCCATCTTGGATAACGGTGGTTTGGGGCCATACTCACCTTGGGGTTGGGTGACATCATCACTGCCATCTTGGATAATGGTACTTTGGGGCCGTACCTGCCTGGGGTCGTTCCCACCTTGCCCCAATACTTACGCACACCATGTAAAAACTAATGCACGGATTTGGGTGCGATTTTCAGTTGTATTTTTGTGGATCTAACTTAAAATGTGATGAAACTTCCTGGCAGAGTAAAACAGTTTTAATCTGCGAGGAAGTTTCATATCAGTGCACACTCCGCTGCAGAGTGAAAATCTCATTCTTAAAATGTGATACCACAGTATAATAATGTAAAAAGCTAAGATGTCTCTGACACCAGTTACAGACTAATAAAGCACACTAACAGTGTTCTGGCACTAGTTACAGGCTAATAAAGCATGCAAACAGTGTCGATTCTCAACTTGAAAGCCAAATTGATAGCGAACTAAAGTATTGGAGAAAACACTGAGAACGAATTGTATAAGCTTTTTAGCTGAGCGAGGGCTAGCATTTCGAGGTAGTGACGAAACTGTTGGTTCACCCCACAATGCAATTCATTTAGGGTTATAAGAATTACTAGCCAAATTTGTGGTGCTTCTGGCCCAACATATACGTATTCGTGGAAATAAAAGGGACATACATCATACACTCCTGGAAATGGAAAAAAGAACACATTGACACCGGTGTGTCAGACCCACCATACTTGCTCCGGACACTGCGAGAGGGCTGTACAAGCAATGATCACACGCACGGCACAGCGGACACACCAGGAAACGCGGTGTCGGCCGTCGAATGGCGCCAGCTGCGCAGCATTTGTGCACTGCCGCCGTCAGTGTCAGCCAGTTTGCCGTTGCATACGGAGCTCCATCGCAGTCTTTAACACTGGTAGCATGCCGCAACAGCGTGGACGTGAACCGTATGTGCAGTTGACGGACTTTGAGCGAGGGCGTATAGTGGGCATGCGGGAGGCCGGGTGGACGTACTGCCGAATTGCTCAACACGTGGGGCATGAGGTCTCCACAGTACATCGATGTTGTCGCCAGTGGTCGGCGGAAGGTGCACGTGCCCGTCGACCTGGGACCGGACCGCAGCGACGCACGGATGCACGCCAAGACCGTAGGATCCTACGCAGTGCCGTAGGGGACCGCACCGCCACTTCCCAGCAAATTAGGGACACTGTTGCTCCTGGGGTATCGGCGAGGACCATTCGCAACCGTCTCCATGAAGCTGGGCTACGGTCCCGCACACCGTTAGGCCGTCTTCCGCTCACGCCCCAACATCGTGCAGCCCGCGTCCAGTGGTGTCGCGACAGGCGTGAATGGAGGGACGAATGGAGACGTGTCGTCTGCAGCGATGAGAGTCGCTTCTGCCTTGGTGCCAATGATGGTCGTATGCGTGTTTGGCGCCGTGCAGGTGAGCGCCACAATCAGGACTGCATACGACCGAGGCACACAGGGCCAACACCCGGCATCATGGTGTGGGGAGCGATCTCCTACACTGGCCGTACACCACTGGTGATCGTCGAGGGGACACTGAATAGTGCACGGTACATCCAAAGCGTCATCGAACCCATCGTTCTACCATTCCTAGACCGGCAAGGGAACTTGCTGTTCCAACAGGACAATGCACGTCCGCATGTATCCCGTGCCACCCAACGTGCTCTAGAAGGTGTAAGTCAACTACCCTGGCCAGCAAGATCTCCGGATCTGTCCCCCATTGAGCATGTTTGGGACTGGATGAAGCGTCGTCTCATGCGGTCTGCACGTCCAGCACGAACGCTGGTCCAACTGAGGCGCCAGGTGGAAATGGCATGGCAAGCCGTTCCACAGGACTACATCCAGCATCTCTACGATCGTCTCCATGGGAGAATAGCAGCCTGCATTGCTGCGAAAGGTGGATATACACTGTACTAGTGCCGACATTGTGCATGCTCTGTTGCTTGTGTGTATGTGCCTGTGGTTCTGTCAGTGTGATCATGTGATGTATCTGACCCCAGGAATGTGTCAATAAAGTTTCCCCTTCCTGGGACAATGAATTCACGGTGTTCTTATTTCAATTTCCAGGAGTGTATTTGTCAGAAACAATGTGTGAGAAATTTCTCCATCTAATTGCATCAGCCATACTGGATCATGTTATTTGCGTAATTAAGAGATTCAAACACTATTCAATCCCATTGGATTCTACTCCAGATATATCTCATGTAGATCAACTGACTCTGATAGTGCGCTATGTCCTACGATCTGGACCAGTGGAAACGTGCCAGCAGGACGGAAAATCTTTGTGAGCCGCCGCCTGCGCTGGCGTCTTTTATGCGCAGATGAAGTCATGGTTAAAGGCTAGTCGCAGTATAAAAATGTACAAAGGGAAGATGTCTCTGGCAGCAGTTACAGAAGTGAAGTTCTTGGGTATGGAAGGTCATACTCCTGAGCAACTCTCCCAAAGCTTACTATCTTTTTTAACAGAGGATGGCATTAATATCAAAGTCCGCCCCCGGTAGCTGAAAGGTCAGCATGACGGATTGTCAATCCTCTGGGCCCGGGTTCGATTCCCGGCTGGGTCGAGAAATTTTCTCTGCCCTGGGACTGAGTGTTGTGCTGTCCTCATCATCATCCTATCATCTTCATCGACTGCAGATCGCCGAAGTGGCGAAAAATTGAAAGACCAGCACCCGGCGAACGGTCTGCCCGATGGGGGCCCTAGCCATATGATTAAATACATTAATATCAAAGATTCTCATGGGCAAAGTTATGACAATGCCAATGAGTGGCAGGTACACCAGCTTAGAAGCACGAATTAAAGATATAAATAAGTACACTGAATATATTCCCTGTTTTTCACATTCGCTAAATTTGGTCGCCAAGTGTGCTGTTGTACAAAAGCATCCATTTTCCTTGATTTCCTTGAAAGCCTCTACACTTTTTTCCGCTTCTACCTATCGATGAGGCCTTCTTCTGAAAGCACTGAAAAATGATAGTACTAAAATTCCGATTTTGAAAAGGTTATCGGACACTAGATGGTCGGCCAGAGCTGACGCTACAGAGGCGCTTTTATTTGGTTTTCGTACGATCAGACAAGTTTTGAGTGACGTATCTACTAACATGCATCAAAAGGTAGAGTGCCGCAATCAGACTTACTTACTGGTTTTGAAAATGAATAAGTTGGAAACGGGAATAATGTGCGTCGCTTGGAACACAATTCTAGAACGATTGCAAGCGACTGGCGTTTAGCTGCAGTCGTCTGATCAATATCTGAGCACCGGGTATGCACTTTATAAATCCTTACGTGAATACACCCAGGCAATGAGGTTCAGATTTTCGGAAACTGAGGCTAAAGCCAAATCCCTGACTGGCTGTGAAGAATATTATCAACAAACTTCAAGAGGACACAAGCGAAATAAAAAGTACGTCCGTTTTAGTGGGCCATTTACAGTCGATGTATTTGTAGAGTATCGAAGACCTGGAGAACATTTTGAATTTCAGGTCTTTATTGTGATAATTGACAACGTACTGGCCGCATTATCTAAACACATGGAAAAATATCATCACCTGATTAATGTTTTTGGAATATTACGTGACTTTAAATCTCTTACAGGAGAAGAGATCTTGAAAAGAACTGCTAATGTCGTGAATGCTTACCCAGATGATTTAGAAGAATCGCTAGGCAACGAACTGGTACAGTTCGCTAAGCTTCTGAAAACGGATATCGCTGTTGCTTATGACAGAAAAAAGAACGAGGCTTCGAAACTGCAAGTTTACAAAATTTTAATGGAAAATTCGTTAGGATCGTGTTCTCCAAATGAAGAAATAGCCTTATGCGTTTACTTATCGTTAATGATCACCAACTGCAGTGGAGAACGGTTTTTTTCAACGTTAAAGAGCATTAAAAATGAATTAAGAAATACGATGTGACAGGAACGTCTAAATGACCTCAGTATAATCAACATTGAATACGTTTTGCTCAGACATTGATCTAACTTTTATTACTTCTAAATTTGCCGAAATTAAATCGAGAAAAGTTTATTTGTAACAACCTTATATCCTAAACCATACGACCTAAACAAACCAAGGGTCCCTTGTCAGAATCTGCTACGGGCCCGCTCTTGCTTAATCCGGTGCTGAATATAGCTCGGAATCTATGGACTGAGATCGCGCTACTTTATTGGAAACTACAAGTAAACAAAATTTGTTGGAGTGAGAAATGCTTAAAGTTATTTTAATGGATATGTTTTTGGTTGTGGTAGGTGGACATTAGCTCTCTACAAATTTTATTACTGCCGTGTTTATGCTACTAGGGTGGTGATTCCATTATCTGAGGTGGTTTGCAAATATGGTTATGTTTTTCTACTTTTCATTACGGTACTTTACGTGAACTACAAAGTATCCTATTGAAAAATGTTTGTCCTTCTCTTGTACCTATGATGAATGACAGCCATTGAAAGTTAATTGACGTGTGTCGGTTTTGCTGAATTTATTTGAAGTTGTGGAGCACGTTTGTAATCTTGTTTTTTGAGTAACCTTCAATGACTGTCATTCAGCACGTGTGTGAATGACAAAGTTTAGAATAAGATACCCTGAACACCTAAAGCAATGAAAAATGGAAAAACATACGCCACATTCGAAGACCACTTCATGTAACAGAATCACGAACTTACTTGCACAAAAACACTAGTAAGCAGTAATACAAATTTGTAGACAGTTAATACCTGCCAATGACAACCCAAAAAAGATCGATTACAGTAATTATCAGCATAAGATACACCACCATTCTCACTTGAACGAAATGTTTTTTTGGAATAATAATGTACGCATGAAATTTGCGGTAAAGACTTTGCTTACTGTGTTTACCAGTAAACCTGCGATTTCAGTCCATTGATTCCGAACTCTATCCCGATTGTGGTATTTTCATCCTGTGGATACAAAAACTCACTCTTTCTTGGACTAAACTTACGATTTTCTCACAGTCTATATTCGTGTGTGAGAGCGTCAGTTGATTTGACAAAAGAAAACAAACTCAAATCAATTTCACAGATTGTCGTCCGAAGTCTGCACTTTTGGATGATGAGATCGGTCGTCTTAGGAATCCACCGATATCGGTGCCACTGTGACCGCAACCCCAGACGGTGCTGCGAAAGCAGCGCGTCGTGGCTTTTGTTGATATTGATAAGCACGTCTTACTCAGCTGCTCCGTAGAATACCGATTACACTTCGCATTTTTCTGTTGCCACCAATGAAATATCCCTGCTCTGGATATAGCGTCACATAAATCTGACGCTGCTCTCTCTACTGGGCACTTCAAATAAGAGCCCTCGACAATGGATGCAGCATAAGACACCTAAGGATCACTGTCTCCTTCCGCTCAGTCAAGCTGCACATTACATAAAACGGAACTGAAAATACCGACTGAGAAACTGGAAAACAGACCCCTGGCAACTTCTGGGAGAGACACCTATTACTATAAGACCTTGTCAGTGCACATCATGTGCCATATAGCGCAAACTTTGTGCTGTAGGTGTTGCATCTATGAGGTAGCATCCAAAGATTCCCAAGAGATATTAATTAAAATTATTGCTTTTTACCTAGATCTTACACTGCACCACCAAATGTAACGATTGTAATGCTTCTGCCATTCCGAAATGCATCGTGCAAGTTTTCCTTTGTTTAGGGTGTTTAGTGGCCTTTGCGATTCTGCTTCAGTCTCCTCCATAGTATCACAATGTTGGCCCCTCCAATTTAATTTTCATCTTGGGGAAGAGAAAGCAGGCTCGCTGAATTAAGACTGGTGACTACGGCGAATGGGGAACAACTGTCACCTTGTTTGTAGTAAATAATTCCCGAATAATGAAGGCCGTACGCAATTGTGCGTCACTTTTATGGCCGTCACAGAACATCGCGACACAACCATGTATTGGCTGTCTAAACCCTTTATGAACAATTCTGTCAACATACGAGTATATGTATAAATCCAAATCAACATGGACTTAATGTTACTTCTGACACTTGTCGAGCTTTCTGCTGAGGTGAAGGACTTTTCCGCTGCGGCGATTGCTGCTTTGTTCGTGGTCAACACCAAAATTCAAGTTACATTGCCAGTTATAACTTTCGAAAGAAAATGTGGATTGTTCGAAGCAGTTCCTTGCAGATTTACACATAGTGTTGTTGTTGTGGCGTAACAAGCTTGCTACGCCACACTGGGAAGGGAGCCGAAAGAAAGGCACGCGTACACACACGCCGACTGGCGTCAAGTCTGGAACAGGATAACTATTGAATGGTAGCAAGAAAAGTACGTAGCTGCTTTGTACTTAACTTTTATTCTTTGATGAATACAGCGTTCTTCTTGAGACATTTATACGATAACTCTCAACTAGGTAAGGCTAATGGCGCCTTGCTAGGTCGTAGCCATGGACTTAGCAGAAGGCTATTCTAACTGTCTCTCGGCAAATGAGAGGAAGGCTTCGTCCGTATTGTCGCTAGCAATGTCGTCCGTACAACTGGGGCGAGTGCTCTATCGTATATCGAGACCTGCCTTGTGGTGGCGCTAGGTCTGCGATCACACAGTGGCGACACGCGGGTCCGACATGTACTAAATGGACCGCGGCCGATTTAAGCTACCACCTAGCAAGTGTGGTGTCTGGCGGTGACACCACAGTTGTTTCTCTTCGTCTTGAAGCAGATGTGGCACAAACTTCGTCGCAATCCTTCACACGAGCCACAAATTATTTCCAGAGTATTGCAGAGATCTTGGATGGTCTGTCTACGATCTTACAGAACCAATCCTCACGTTCTAAACTTCTAAACATTTTATGGTGTGAAGCCAGTTGACGGCCACCTGGAAATAAAGTCTGTGCCCGAACTAAAGCATTGTCTCCAAAAACTTGCTTCAACATGTGGTGCGTTTCTGGACCAGTTTTCGAAACTTTATTTCAAGACCTTATCTTACAGAAACATGGTTTGCTGCCCACATCCAAGCTGATTGAAGAAGGATGCGTGCCACTAGCGGTACTTCAACGTACTCGCAACAAATCGTGCATAAAATTCCAATTTCGAGAACTTTTGGATACTGTCTCCCAGACAATGTGATTCGACACTGTAGATTTAAGTTTGTGAGCGTAGCATGAAAGTTAGAGGGGTTTCCAAATATTTTGAAGGTAGCAGGCGGCAGTGTTCGACTAGATGAGAGCTGTTGCATAATACTGTTCAGACTACTTGTACAGGGTGTACATGAAGTTCGGCAACACTTTCAATTATTTATTGCACAAGAACTAAACATTGTACAGATATCATACAAACTGCATTTTGAAGAGAAACTCTGAAAGTTTTTTTTACAAACATTCTATATGCAAACCATGAGTGACCCGGCAGATGTCAATACGGTAATCGAATTCTTGCCATACCCGCCCCAGCGGTGATAGTGTAACAATCAGCATGGTTGCTTCATCGACTGTGGCAGTCACTTCCCGTATTCTCTCTCGGAGCTCTGCTACATCACATGGTAGAGGCGGTAGATACACCTGATCTTTAAAGTGTCCCCACAGAAGGTCACACAGAGTGATATCTGGTGATCAGGGAGACCATTTCATGAAACAGGCTGTCCCCTTCTATAGCACGGCCGATCCATCGATGTGGCAGCTCTGTGTCCAGGTACCCACGAACTTCACGATAAAAATAGGGTGGAGCCCCATCCTGCTGAAAGATGAACGGAGAGTCCGACTGCATTTGAGGCATTAGCCATTGCTGCAACATGTCCAAGTAGGAATATCCAGTGACAGTGCTCTCGGCGAAGAAGAATGGTTCGTACAGTTTTCGAAGTGACAAGGCACAAAAAAACATTTAACTTTGGGGACTCACAGTCAAATTCAGTGCATTCGTGTGGATGCTTTCTACACCAGATTCGACAATTAAACCTGTTCACTTTCCCATTAGTGTGAAATGTGGCTTCCTTAAGCGATCAACAATGCCATCCCCATTCTCATTCAATTGTTGCAACTGCAAACAAACCTCACAATGCTTGTCTTTGTCGTCGTCATTGAGCTTCTGCAGTAGCTCTAATTTGAATGTTTTCATAGACAGCTTCTGTTGCAGAACTTTCCACACTGCCAATGGAGCCATTTCAAGTTCACGGGATGCACGATGCACCAATTTCTTTGGACTCCTTATGAAAGCCTCTCATATGCGCTCCAAATTCACTTCAATCACACTAGGATGACCACTTCTCTTTGTCGGGCACAAGCAACCCGTTCTAACGAGTTTGTTGTGCCAGTGGTAAATGGCCTTCCTTGTTGGTGACTTGTTACTGTACTTGGTTCTAAACTTCTGTTGAACAGCTGTAGCACACTTGTTTTTGTCGAACTCCAACACACAGAAAGCTTGCTCAGCACCAGAACTCACTATGTTTGCGACTAACGCTGACTATCGGCAAATTACAAGACTATGCTGTGACCTTATACATGAAAAAACTTTCAGGGTTTCTCTTCAAAATGACATCTGTATGATATCTGTACAATGTTTGGTTCTTGTGCAATAAATAATTGAAAGTGTTCCAGACTTTATGTACACACTGTATATAGATGACTGTGATTAAGAGCCCTGCAGTAAATATGACAGAAAAATTACTTGTAAGAAAAGTGTTCCTAACTTAGTACATTTAACATAAAACTTTTCTATGTTTGTAAGCCATATAGTTGTCAGTCAAGGAAGATGACCAGATATAACAGCAACCAACATAAAATATAAATCGGAAAAATGAAAATGTAAAGGTTTTGGCCCATTCTATCTAGCACTGCTATTTATCTTTAGTTGTCTTGTTCTTATCTTCCAAAATCTCCAGTCTATTACAGTTCAGTCATCATTTTATTGTTCAAGAGTTTTTGAGTTTTGGACGCTTTCCCTCAGTTGTTTCAATGTGAACTTATGGCAGTATACCTTCTGCCTGCATATAGAATGTGAATTTGCTAGTGGGTCCACAGCAACTTCTGTGAGATGTTTCTGGATATCAGCTAATCATTGATCATTGTACTTTTTTTTACCCTGTTTATGATATGGAAGATTTTCTTGGCTGATCATTAGTCATCTCTTTGTGCTTTACCATATGTCCATAAAATTTCATACATCTTTTCCATGCAACTAAATCACTCTCTAGGGCATGTCTACCTTCATTGGTAGTTTTGGTAGTATCGTAACCTGACGTGAATCAGGACATGCTTCAGAAGCTCACACTCAGATCAGAGATAAAGTATGATTTTTGGTTGTCTGTTTCTTGGTATGTGAGCAACTACAGACAGGAGTGAAACCGCAACAAGATCAAGGTGAGACTTTGCAGGTCTCTGTGTTTGGGAACAGTATGGAATGACTCGCCTGTTAGGCTAAGGAGGTAGATATGGTGATGATAGGGGAAATGCAACTCCAGGTTGGCTTACTGGTCAGCTTTTTATTGCTTCTTATAGTGCTAGCAAGGAATGTGCAGAAGAGCTCAGACACTAGTTTATAACTTCAGTAAGCATAAAACATAGATAAGGCTTACAACCAGTTCCCAGAAAAAATGGCCACTCCAGCCTACAACTTGATTAAGAGTCAGGTGTACACAGTAATATATGATACCAGAGAGCATGGACCATGGAGGTGCCAGATTCTGTTGTCCTACTTGTCACAATGTAAGTGACATAGAGACATAGGTAATGTAGACAAATGTATGATAGAAACAATAGCTCCAGCCCAAAGGTACATACAGGTAAGTTTTTGCAAGCCCTCCTTAGTGCACAATGTTAACTGAGTCTGAGTGTTCACTTACATAGTATTAAATGTAGGTTCATCCATCTGAGGCTGCCGTCACTCATTGGAACTTCTGAACTCTGCCTTGCTTAGCATTTGAGGGCCTCTATGTATGGTGTTTGGTGCTGTTTCATTCCATATGGGATGTGACTGCATCATTTTTTATCTCCAATGCATGTGAAATCAACAGTTTCTCAATGTGCATGGACTGACAAAATCAGCTTCTACCTAAGTTCTAAATCTCACAGCCAGAAGAAAATTAGTATACCCTTTTAGCGTCTGCAGCTCATGGTCTCGCGGTAGTGTTCTCGCTTCCCAAGCACAGGGTCCCGGGTTCAATTCCCGGTGGGAATCAGAGATTTTCATCTGCCCCAAGGTGACTGGGTGTTGTTGTGTTGTCATCATCATCATCATCATTCATCCCCATTATGGTTGGAGGAAGGCAACAGCAAACCACCTCCATTAGGACCTTGCCTAGTCTCCTGCATCATTCCCCTACACTCTGTCAAGAAGCATGGGACTTCATTTCTATTTTCCACACCCCTTTAGAAGCTGCAACAGTGTATATGGAGTACACGAAATCTTTACATTTACGGATAAATAGCACAAGCAGTTCTGAGGTAACAGATATCGACCCATGCTGAAACACCCATATTAGTATGTGTTATAGCCTCCACGGGCAGGAAGGCAGGCGTGGACTCGGGTATCCAGTTGATCGTACAGATAGCAAATACTAGCCTGCGATATGTTATGCCATGTGTGCTTGACCTGTTCATCTAGTTCTGTAAAAGTTGATGGTTGATGTGTTACATGAGTCACTTCTCATCCTATCATATCCCACATGTGCTTGATTTGAGATAAGTTTGGAGATTGAGCTAGTCTTGGAAGTTGCTGCACGTCTTGCACATCACGCTAAATTTCACTGGCAGTATGTGGGCAAGCATCACTCCTGTTGCAAGAATGACACAGTAATGGGTCTAACAACATTCTGCGTGTACCGAGTACTGGTTAGCTTACCCTCCAGAAACACCAGAGATGAAAAAGAGTTTTAACTTATTGCACTGCAGTCCATAAGGCCTAGGATGGGGCCAGTGAGTTTTGGACAAATACGCACTAGAAGACACTGCTCACCAGGTCTACATCGTACATGCAAATGACCATCATTTGCATGCAGAAAGAATCTGCTTTCATCACAGAAGACGATGGTGTGTCGTTCCCTCTTCACAGTTTCCTCTGACGGTATCAGGCATACTGTGCACAGTGATACTGTGGTATGAGTGAAAGATGGGCTAGAGGTGTGCACGCCCAAAATCCCACTCCTAATAACCAGTTTGCAACAGTTCATGTTGACCTGTCTGGGCTCACAAGCCTTCTTCTCTGTGCTGTGGTAGCTGTATGATCTGCCACTGCTGCCCTTACAATACGACAATCCTGGCAGGCATTTGTGCTGTGTGAATGTCCAGAATCGCATCTACAGGTGTGAGAATGTTTATGTGACCACTGATACCAGCATCATTGCACAACAGTTGCAACATGTCCAATTTGAGTGACAATTCTCGGAAAGAATCATCCCGTCACTCGGAAGGTCACAATTTGATCCCTTTCAAACTCATTCAGTTGGTTGCATGAAGCACAACTGCATCTCTGTGGCATGGTGCCTGCTTGCTCCATACATTTGCACAACACCGAGCCTTCTGGCTGTGAGCACTCCCTGTTAAAGGGTAGACACATATGGCGCTCTTTCCAGTGACGCCTATCGGCAGAGGATGACACAGTGGTCGGCTGATACCAATGAGTCTTCCAAGACCTGTTCAGATGGAGTATGAGTCAAAAGCAACTTTGGAGTACCATTATTATTCACTAGCAGACACATAAGGGCCGAAAGTATGGCAAAATGGGCAAGTCTCCGGATAGGCATGCCATAATTGAGAAGTGGCGCAAGCAGCATTCATACAGGGAACCAAAGTTGAGAGGATTAAAACAGTGGTGAGAGCAAGAGGTGAGGATTTAATGGTAGCACAAGTAGTAGATCTCACATTAACAGATGAAGCATCCATTACATCGTGTAAAGAAAAGTTCAATGAATCCAGTCACATGAGAGATTATTGTTCTAGCTGTAAGAAAGGAAGCCATCATGTGAGGAATTGCACTATGGAAAAACATGTCAGGAAAATATATGCCATGCTGCCGAATTGTAGTGGAGCAGAGAAATGAAAACACCATCCTCCCTCACCACCAAGAAGGTCGTCACGAGGAAATGGGAAGCAAACGACCAACGGTGTGTCATCAGTGTGATCTTCAAGGGCGTCTAGGGCTGTATGATAAGGCTAGACCCTTGATATGTTACATTTGTAAAGAACCACAACACTTAATGTGACAGTGTAATGTCAATGCTAGACTAGTGAACGTGAAGAATCAGAAAGCGAGAAACAAGAGTATGGCATGAGTAAGCAGTTGATCCATACCACAAAGATGTACTCAGTAGACTGCAAGGGCTGGAATAATTTTGTAAATATATGACACGTGTGGGACCACAAGTTTCATTGTAGATAGTGCTGCTCAGGCGAGAATAATAATGAAATTGGCATTGAAGAATGTGGTGGGCAGTAACGCCAACAAAAGAATAAAACTTAAAGGGATCACTGAAGATAGATGACGATGTGTGTGTGGGAACCCAGGTTTAGATTTTTTTTCTGGCAGTGTACATACATAAATATATGGCTTTCTCTTTTCTTTTAACATATAAATATACATAATAGATTCCATAGATACAATTAATACATCCAGGGAACACTAATATGTACAGTATGTAATCACATCATCTCCATTCTTCATCTGCATTCTTGTGCAAGGCGAAGCACTGGGTTTGGGAATATCATCACTTGGTCATTTGAAGGGAGGGAGGAGGGAGAGGGGGGGGGGGGGATTCTTGTGAGATTTGTCCTCGAGCTGGATAACAAGTCACATGCACATGGTCATATCACTTCTCTTCTTTCCACTTTTTGTACTGGGTGCTGCATCTGCAATGTCTAAGCATTAATCCTACAGTTACGAGAGTGGTGGTGGTCACTGATACGGAAACAGAAACCCATGTTTTCCACATGGACCTCTTAGTCTCCACTACTCTTTCATGTAATGCTAACTTATTTTCTAATTCATGCATCACTGTCATGTCCTTTTTCTTTATTCTCTGGATGTCTGAACTTCTACTTTTACATTTCTTGTTGATATCTTCCTTCTCTGCCCTCTCTGCCTCTTTGTTACTGCTGCCAGGATTAGGCTAACAGAGGCAACCTGTCTCCGAGGACAGATCACAATGTCTTCCTCACCTGTACCTTTTGAATCCTAAGTGCAAGTCTCTCAGTCAGCTTTAAGATAGAATTTAGCTTATTATTTCTCCTTTATATTTTATCAACTCGACTTTATCATAACCTCCAAAATCTTAAGTTAAATTAATTATTTTAGTCTCTTGACATGCACTGTTTTGAACTACATAATCTTTAATTGGAATACTGCATTTGCATCTTGTTCTTCCTCATTTACCTCTTCCACATTCCTAATGGCTGCAACTGGGTCCACTGGTATATGTAACAATCTGTCTGCTGCTATGTTTTGCATTCCCTTTTTGTATCTTATCTCAAAGTTGTATTCTACCAGTTTAATCTTGAATTTCATTAATCTTGATGCGCCAAGCATTTCAAGAGTTTGTGATCAGTGCATACAATTAATCTTCTTCTGTACATGTAAGATCTGTAGTGTTTCACTGCTCACATTATGTGCAAGAGCTGTCGCTCAATCGTACTATATCCTCTTTTGGCACAGTTCAGTGTTCTAGATAGAAGGGCTACTAGCAAATCCTGTCCTAATCCTCCTTGGCTCAATACTTCATTGATTGACTGCTTGCTACCACTCTTTGTAATTATGAACTGTTTTGTAAAATCAGGATACTGTAAGATTGGGGGACTTATTATTTTCTCTTTCAGTTCCAGAAAAGCTGCTTCCTGTTGAATCAATGATTTGCTCCATTCTTCAGTAATTCATGTAACAATTTTGCTATCCAACTGAAGTCCTTGATAAACTGGAGATAAAATGACACTATCCATAGAAAGCTTTGTAACTGCATCATGGGACTGGGTCTTGGTTACTCTTTTATCACATTCACCTTATGTGGGTCAGGCTTTAATCCTGCTGTCATAATTATGTGCCTTATGTTACCTCTTTTTGTAGGAACTCACATTTGTCAACCTGTAATTTAGATGGTAGATCACGAAACTAATGAGGAGGTATTGAATAGAATAGGGGAGAAGAGGAGTTTGTGGCACAACTTGACAAGAAGAAGGGACCGGTTGGTAGGGCATGTTCTGAGGCATCAAGGCATCACAAATTTAGCATTGGAGGGCAGTGTGGAAGGTAAAAATCGTAGAGGGAGACCAAGAGATGAATACACTAAGCAGATTCAGAAGGATGTAGGTTGCAGTAAGTACTGGGAGATGAAGAAGCTTGCACAGGATAGAGTAGCATGGAGAGCTGCATCAAACCACTCTCAGGAGTGAAGACCACAACAACAACAATTTTAAATTGTGTAATTGGAACCTCTCAAATGTTTCTCCAAGTCTGGCATTATGCTCTTCCAACATAGCTCCAAAAAAGAGCAAATATCTAAATATACAAACATCTTGTGTCTCTGAAGTCTGGTTAATAGTGTGTTCAGTCTTTGAAAACTGGCTCCACTATCTATTACTCCCATCAGTAACCTTCTGTACTAATAATGTCCTTCTGGAGTAGAGAATGCTGTTTACTCTGTACCATCCTCATTCAACTGTATCTGGTGATACCTCTTTGCAGAGTCTAAAGTGATGAAGTACTTGGATTTTCCGAAGCTAATTAAACTCTCATCAACCTGAGATAGCAGAAATACAGTGCTTAAGAGAAATGTCATTCAGTCTCCTGTACTTCACAAATATTCTTCACTTGCCCTTTCTGGAGGCACCTACCTTTTTTGGAATCATCAACGCGAAATTCTACCCACCTATGTTTGGGGTGTAATTGTACCCTCTCTTAACATTACATCTGTCTTGTTTTGGAGGTCTTCCTTTCGCGCCTCTGACAGTCGAGATGGTTGGATATTTATTACCTTTACTTGTGCTTCTGGTTTCAACTTAATTTCATGCTTCACTGTCTCAGTGCACATTAATCAATCTCTGCAGATGTGAAATACATCATGATATGCAATACACAATTCAACAATCTAAGTCCTTTCTTTTTTCTTTAAGTGATCCATTTGAACCATTTCCTTTATTCTGCTAATTAGTGAACTCTTCTCTTGATCCGCTGGTACTTTAGTTCATACGCGGTATTCCTCACCTTCTCCCGTGTCAGGGACTGCTTATCCCTTCACTTCAAGATGTTCGACTATAAGTACTTCTTCTGTGGCATTCAAAATACTTGTGATGCAGGTACGTCTCTGCATGGTCACAAAGACTGTAGGCAAATACCCATACACTCCCATTTGCAGCTGCTACTTCTCCACTATTTCTGTAGTCAGATCAGTTATCAGTACTTGCATCCCTAAAATCTTTTCTTCTCCTGGGCCTATCATATTACATCACACACTCTCTTTTTTTTTTTTTCTTTTCCATCAGTTGTCCATATTTGTTCTGTGTTTCCCTTGGATGCGGCACCCTATCGCTTTTTATCTATCCTGGTTTCTTACTTTGGAGGTCTCTCTCCTCTTTCGGCTCTTAAGTTTAATCATACCTGAATTCCTACTGGTACGTCTGGTGTCCTCACAACTTATTTCTCTCGGCTATTCGACAGTTAGGTAATTGTAGAGGTCTGCTCCTTACACATAGCTTCTTCACTGAATAATCTATTACTATCCTTAAAGGGTCACAGAAGTCTCTGCCTAAAATTCCTTCATGCGGGACATCTAACTCATCCTCCACTATCTAAACTTGGGTTCCCACACACACATCATCATCTATCTTCAGTGATCCCTTTAAGTTTTATTCTTTTGTTGGCGTTACTGCCCACCACATTCTTCAATGCCAATTTCATTATTATGCTCGCCTGAGCAGCACTATCTACAATGAAACTTGTGGGTCCCACACGTGTCATATACTTACAAAATTATTCCTGCCCTTGCAGTCTACTGAGTACAACTTTGTGGTATGGATCAACTGCTTACTCATGCCATACTTTTGTTTCTCGCTTTCTGATTCTTCACGTTCGCTAGTCTAGCATTGACATTACACTGTCACATTAAGTGTTGTGGTTCTTTACAAATGTAACATATCAAGGGTCTAGCCTTATCATACAGCCCTAGATGCCCTTGAAGATCACACTGATGACACACCGTTGGTCGTTTGCTTCCCATTTCCTCGTGACGACCTTCTTGGTGGTGAGGGAGGATGGTGTTCTCATTTCTCTGCTCCACTACAATTCGGCAGCATGGCATATATTATCCTGACATGTTTTTCCATAGTGCAATTCCTCACATGATGGCTTCCTTTCTTACAGCTAGAACAATAATCTCTCATGTGACTGGATTCATTGAACTTTTCTTTACACAATGTAATGGATGCTTCATCTGTTAATGTGAGATCTACTACTTGTGCTACCATTAAATCCTCACCTCTTGCTCTCACCACTGTTTTAATCCTCTCAACTTTGGTTCCCTGTATGAATGCTGCTTGCGCCACTTCCCAATTATGGCATGCCTATCCGGAGACTTGCCCATTTTGCCATACTTTCGGCCCTAATGTGTCTGCTAGTGAATAATAATGGTACTCCAAAGTTGCTTTTGACTCATACTCCATCTGAACAGGTCTTGGAAGACTCATTGGTATCAGCTGACCACTGTGTCATCCTCTGCCGATAGGCGTCACTGGAAGCGGATATGGAGGGCCCTGTGGTCAGCTCACCACTTTCCAGCCGTTGTCAATTTTCGTCTTTTCAGTCAAGCATTCCTCAATTGGCCTCACAAGGGTTGAGTACACCCCAGTTGCCAACAGTGCTCGGCACACCCAGCTGGTTACCCATCCAAGGACTACCCAAGCTCGCTTTGGTGATCTGATGGGAACCGATAAAATTCCTTTTATATCTGTTCAAGTTGCTGTCAAATCATGTATGAATAGTTTGCTTTGAGCTACCCCCCCCCCCCCCCACCTTCCCTCCCCACAGTTCTAGTTTTAAAAAATTTTAGTACCACATTATGACTATGGCTTGGTGTTCGAATGTTGGACCACTATTGTCTATGAATTCCCTAAGTTCATCTTCATGTCCATCAGAAGCTCTTGCAATTAAGTGTATCAGACAAGACTATATGCTCAATGGGATCTTCACTACCTTCTAGACTGAGTTAGATGTTTTTTCGACCTTTTTCACTGCTGTAGACCTTGTTTCCCTACTATGTGTGATCCACTCACTCTGTTTTTCAGACAGGCATTCTGCTGTGCTGATGTATCATGCAGGCACTAGGATGGAATTCAGTACAGTCAGCACACACTTGCCGCTGATTCAAGACTCAGTGGCCCCGACATCAGCTGTTAGAACTGCTCCAACAGCCTCGTATGTTGGCTACTGCTGCAAGGCGCTGTCTCATAATTCTTCAACACAGGACAGTGACTTCTCCTTGCCTTGTTCCTGCTGTAAACTAGAAATGGCTGTTCTGCCTGTGGGCCGTACTTGATCTACCTTAGAAGCTCAAGATAGTTCATCCTAAAACAGGACCTGCTAGTTCTCCTAAAAGAAAAACCTGTCTTTCATACTCTAAGGCCCTTACTTGTTAGTAAAGGTACTCAGCCAGGAATCGAAACCTGGTCCCCTCACCTGACACCATTTTTATATGTTGTAACATGACACAGTTTGCAGTGTACTTTCTTTAGAAGCTTGTGTTCAGAAAAGAGGTGAGTGGGATTTTTTGTCATCCACGATTTTGTACGCATGTGTCTGTGTACAGTAATGAAACAGTGACAGTGTCAAGCTGAGACTTTTCAGGTCTCTGTGGTTGGAGACAGTACAGAATGAATCAAATGTTAGGCAAAAGAGGTAGATATGTTGCTGATAGGGAAAATGAGAGTCTTGATTGATTTACTGGCCTGCTTTTTATTGCTTCTTCCTGTGTTAGGTAGGTACATGCAAAAGAACACAGACACCAGTTTATAACTTCAGCAAGTGTAAAGCATAGATGCAGCTTGTAACCAATTACCAGAACAACTTGATTAAGATGCAGATATATAAAGTAATGTATGGTAACTACAGACCATGGACCACAGAGATGCCACATTCTATTGTTCTAATCAAACTCTTAGGTTTGAGTACTTATCACAATGTAAGTGACATATAGACATAGATTCATGTAAGCAAATGTGTGATGAAAACCAATAACGCTCACCTGGAGGTACAGACAGGTAAGCTATTTCAAGTTCTCCTTAGTGCATAAAGTTAACTGAGTCTGACGGCTTACTTATATAGTATTTGCTGTAGGCTTATACATCTGAGGCTGCTGTCGTTTACTGAACTCCCAAACTCTGTCTTGCTTGGTGTTTAACGGCCTCTACATAAGGCATTTGGTGTTGTTTGCTTACAAATGGGATGTGACTGTGTCACTTTTTACGTCCAATTCGCAATTGTTGCATGTGAAATCAACAGTTTCTTAATGGATATGACCTCTTAATGGACTAATGAAAGCCGTTTACACTGTGCCGCTTTACCTAAGTTACACGACTTATAGCTACTATTCGCACATGGTTGATTTATTTTTTCTTTTCTTCTTTTTGGCAACCTTTCCTGATTCAGTTATCACAGTATTTTTTGCAGGTCAGCAGCACAGGTGAGGTATTTAATGTTGATTTGTTTATGTTTTGTTGTTACATTTATTTAGGTTATTTCTTTCAGCTAAGTGTTGATGATCTTGTCTTGTACCAGACTGTAAAGGAGTGAAGATAGTTTACTGTTGTTGTTGTCTTCAGTCCAGAGACTGGTTTGATGAAGCTCTCCATGCTACTCTATCCTGTGCAAGCTGCTTCATCTCCCAGTACCTACTGCAACCTACATCCTTCTGGATCTGCTTAGTATATTCGTCTCTTGGTCTCCATCTACGATTTTTACCCTCCATTACTAAATTGGTGATCCCTTGATGGCTCAGAACATGTCCTACCAACCGATCCCTTCTTCTAGCCAAGTTGTGTCACAAATTTCTCTTCTCCCCAGTTCTATTCAATACCTCCTCAATAGTTATGTGATCTATCCATCTAATCTTCAGCGTTCTTCTGTAGCATCACATTTCAAAAGCTTCTATTCTCTTCTTGTCTAAACTATTTATTGTGCACATTTCACTTCCATACATGGCTACACTCCATACAAATACTTTCAGAAATGACTTCCTGACACTTAAATCTATACTCGATGACTTCACCACGAATTTTACTTTAGAGAATTTTCATCAGTCTCACCACATTCGTGAAGTACTTCAAATAGATTGATGCAAATAAACTGATCAGTTTTTAAAATCTATACACGTGTCCACTGAGTGAACTGACTTGCAGCACTGTATGCATAGTATCCACCTCAATTTTAGTCTGGTAAAAGAATGGTGCATGAGAATGTTTTGTGGGCACCTGGAAGAAGAGAAATGCTTAGCTAGTTGTTGGGTTCATCTTTTAAATTTCTTTTTGTAGTAGATGGCTCAAAGTTTTCCCATCTGCAGGCATAAATTCACAGTGACAGTTTGTAGTCAGCCATGAGTTTACCTTGGTACTGAGTTATGAGAATCTGACATCACCACATAAAAGCCAAATTCCACTGCTGGTGGTGAGCTTTGGGCGTGAAGCTCAAGACTAACTCTCCTGCTGCTAGCACCGTTGGTGATTCAATAAATAAAAGGACCTATTGGTGATGCATCTTGTTGGTGTGTTACTGGATGATTCCTGCCTTAGTACCTGTGGTGAGCATAGTCATACCCTGCAGCTCAATAATGATGTCATATACCCAGTGAGGTGGCACCCAAACCCTTGGACTAGAACTGGGTCCTGTATCGAGATTCCCAACTGGGCACTCGACGATGGTTGTTAGTCGTCTGGCTGAAGTAGGAGAACTACTGTTCGTTGTTGGTGCACATGTAGCCACTTAGTTCGATGCTTCCCCTAGATAGATGTGATGTGGATGGTGCTTATAAAGATGTTAGTGTGTCACCCTGTTCGATTCCTGAAAAATGCAAGTAATTTGCATTTCGGAAATCCGTACTAGGCACTTTGTTGGACAATTTGAAGAGAGCTGAAATATTGCAGGTGGTAGATACCATTAATAGCACAGAAGTCCTTGAATATCTGCACTCGGAATTGGAGCCCATTTTCTGAGGTAATGACCTTTGGAAGACTACTTAATGTAAATATGCAGGTTAATGCCAGAATGGTGGCTTCTGCTGAGGTGGAGAATTTTGACGACATATTGTAAGTGTGACATCTCATAGTCACTAACATCTACATATTTTGCTGGAATGGGCCTGTAAAGTTTATATGCAGTTGAGTCAAAAGATCCAGTAGTGATAGCCTAAAACTGAAACTGCTGACAGGTTGTTGGTTACACTTTACAACATGTGGCATCTCAATGACATCTTTGATCATGCTCTGGTGATGTCTCAATGGCCTAGTTTTATGTATATTTACACACAATACAGAGTTAAGGATTAATATTTCTATTATTTACACCATTCCCTTAAATGGCACAAAATGCATATACTATATTTTTAGATTTCTTTATTCCTATTCAGGAATTCATCTATGGTATAGAAGGAGTTGTCAGGGAGATATGATTCCAATTTATTTTTGAAGCTATTACTGCTGTCTGTCAGACATTTTATTTCATCTGGTAATTTGTCAAAAAATTTTATACCAACATATTTTACCCCTTTCTGTGCCAAAGATAGGTTGAGTAAAGGATATTGTAAGTCTTTCTTTTTTCTGGTATTATAATCATGAATGCCACTGTTGTTTTTAAACTGGTCCATGTTGTTGAGAACAAATTTCATTAGTGAGTAAATGTACTGTGAAGCTGTTGTAAATATTCCCAATCTTTTAAAAAGATGCCTACAAGATTTGCGACTATGAACCTCACACATTATTCTAACCACTTTCTTTTGAGCAGTGAATACTTTTCCTCTAAATGTTGAGTTACCCCAAAATATTATTCCGTATGACATCAGAGAGTGTAAGTATGCGAAGTGTGTTAGCTTACTAATTTATATATCCTCAAAATTGGCAATTATTCTGAGTGCAAAAGTTGCTGAACCTAGAAGCTTTAGAAGATCCAAAATACGAATTTTCCAATTAAGATTCTTATCTACATGTACACCCAAAAACTTAGTATGCTGTGCCCTGTCTACTGAATTCTGTTGATGTGTTATATTTAATGTAGGAACTGTACTTTTTGCAGCAGAAAATTGAATGTACTGTAATGTTTCAAGGTTTAGAGCAAGCCCATTTGCAGAAAACCAATTAATGACTTTTCCAAAGACCTTATTTGTATCATTTTCAATTGGAGTTTCTTTTACAGCATTAATAATGATGCTTGTATCATCAGCAAACAGTGTCAGTTCATAACGTGAAACTTCCTGGCAGATTAAAACTGTGTGCCCGACCGAGACTCGAACTCGGGACCTTTGCCTTTCGCAGGCAAGTGCTCTACCATCTGAGCTATCGAAGCACGACTCACGCCCGGTACTCACAGCTTTACTTCTGCCAGTACCTCGTCTCCTAACTTCCAAACTTTACAGAAGCTCTCCTGCGAACCTTGCAGAACTAGCACTCCTGAAAGAAAGGATATTGCGGAGACATGGCTTAGCCACAACCTGGAGGATGTTTCCAGAATGAGACTTCCACTCTGCAGCGGAGTGTGCGCTGATATGAAACTTCCTGGCAGATTCTTTCAGGAGTGCTAGTTCTGCAAGGTTCGCAGGAGAGCTTCTGTAAAGTTTGGAAGGTAGGAGACGAGGTACTGGCAGAAGTAAAGCTGTGAGTACCGGGCGTGAGTCGTGCTTCGGTAGCTCAGATGGTAGAGCAATTGCCCGTGAAAGGCAAAGGTCCCGAGTTTGAGTCTCGGTCGGGCACACAGTTTTAATCTGCCAGGAAGTTTCATATCAGCGCACACTCCGCTGCAGAGTGGAAATCTCATTCTGGAAACATCCCGCAGGCTGTGGCTAAGCCATGTCTCCGCAATATCCTTTCTTTCAGGAGTGCTAGTTCTGCAAGTTTCGCAGGAGAGCTTCTGTAAAGTTTGGAAGGTAGGAGATGAGGTACTGGCAGAAGTAAAGCTGTGAGTACTGGGCGTGAGTCGTGCTCCGGTAGCTCAGATGGTAGAGCACTTGCCCGCAAAAGGCAAAGGTCCTGAGTTCGAGTCTCGGTCGGGCACACAGTTTTAATCTGCCAGGAAGTTTCATATCAGCACACACTCCGCTGTAGAGTGGAAATCTCATTCTGGAGTGTCAGTTCAGTTTCCTGTTTCAGATATGAAGAGAGGTCGTTCACATACAGGGTGTTACAAAACGGTACAGCCAAACTTTCAGGAAACATTCCTCACACACAAATAAAGAAAAGTTGTTATGTGGACATGTGTCCGGAAACGCTTAATTTCCATGTTAGAGCTCATTTTAGTTTCGTCAGTATGTACTGTACTTCCTCAATTCACCACCATTCCAACGTGATCAAATTGTAAATTTTCACAATCAACACGTGTGGGCTGACGAGAATCCGCACGCAATTGTGCAATCACGTCATCAACACAGATTTTCTGTGAACGTTTGGGCAGGCATTGTTGGTGATGTCTTGATTGGGCCCCATGTTCTTCCACCTACGCTCAATGGAGCACGTTATCATGATTTCATACGGGATACTCTACCTGTGCTGCTAGAACATGTGCCTTTACAAGTACGACACAACATGTGGTTCATGCACGATGGAGCTCCTGCACATTTCAGTCGAAGTGTTTGTACGCTTCTCAACAACAGATTCGGTGACCGATGGATTGGTAGAGGTGGACCAATTCCATGGCCTTCACGCTCTCTTGACCTCAACCCTCTTGACTTTCATTTATGGGGGCATTTGAAAGCTCTTGTCTACGCAACCCCGGTACCAAATGTAGAGACTCTTCGCGATCGTATTGTGAACGGCTGTGATACAATACGCCATTCTCCAGGGCTGCATCAGCACATTAGGGATTCCATCTGACGGAGGGTGGATGCATGTATCCTCGCTAACGGAGGACATTTTGAACATTTCCTGTAACAAAGTGTTTGAAGTCAGGCTGGCACATTGTGTTGCTGTGTGTTTCCATTCCATGATTAATGTGATTTGAAGAGAAGTAATAAAATGAGCTCTAACATGGAAAGTAAATGTTTCCGGACACGTGTCCATATAACATATTTTCTTTCTTTGTGTGTGAGGAATGTTTCCTGAAAGTTTGGCCATACCTTTTTGTAACACCCTATATATCAAGAACAGAAGGGGACCCATGATTGAACCCTGTGGAACACCTAATATAATTTCACCCCAATTAGATGAAGCGGCAAACTTATTTAAATCACTTTACCCATATATGGAAAGTTTTTGCTTCCTGTTCTGTAGGTACAACTTAAACCACTCATATGCTACTCCATGTATATCACAGAACTGTAATTTCTGTAACATAATGTCATGGTTTACACACTCAAATGCTTTGGACAAGTCACAGAAAATTCCTATTGGAGACATTTTACTATTTAAAGACTCTATTATGTGGACAGTAAAATTGTATATTGCTGTCTCAGTGGAACAGCCTTTTCGAAATCTGAACTGTGATTTACTAAGTATCCCATTACTGCTGAGAAGGCTAACCACTCTCGAGTACATTACTTCCTCGAAGATTTTTGAAAATGCTGTAAGCAAGGATACTGGTCAGTAATTATTGACATCAGTGGTGTCCCACATTTTGTAGAGCAGCCTGACAATGACATATTTTAACCTGTCTGGAGAAATACCTTGAGTTAATGATGCATTATATATGTGACTCAAAACATCAGCTGTAATTGCTCCACATTGTTGTAATATCTTGTTAGAGATATCATCTACTCCAACAGAACATTTATTTTTCAAAGATTTAATAATTTTACTTATTTCACAAGAGGTTGTTAGGTGAAACTTAATCTGAGTAATTTTTTTCAAAACAGACTCTTCCATGCACTGCCTGGCTTTTTCTTTTGAACTGTTCTCAGCAATTTTTTCTCCTACACTTAGGAAATGGTTGTTAAATACATTAACTACGTGTGTAATGTTGGTTAGGATGGAGGAGTGTTTAGAAGTCAGATTGTATGACCTGTGGAACATCACTACTGCCTTCAGCCATTGCAGAGAGCAAAAGTACTTTCTGGCTTACCCAAAGCCTACTGCAGAAGTAAAACAAGTTTTTGATCTCTACAAAAATGTAGGAAAAGATAGCTTGCTACTTACCGTAAAGATAACACTCTTAGAGTTAAAAGACACTTAGTGTCTATCTTTTGCTGCAGTGTTGATATTTCTACCTGGAGTTTCCACTGTTAGATTTTTGAACTTGGTTGTTTTGGTCATTGGTCAAATCCTACAGGACAGCCACTGCCTGCATAATCACTTACACACTGTAGAAGTTGAGCCTAGGGTACTGGTTTTACTACATGTGAGGTTGTTAGTAGTAGGACAATAAGGGCTGCTGGGGTTGGTCTACAGTGTGCAGAGGAGTTGAAAACTTCATATTGCCTAACTGGCAACTATGAGAGAGCATGCACATTGGCACACTGAGGGTAGAAATGGGATTTTAAACTGACAGCCCAGCTCTGTAATAATTTAACAATGTATCATGAAATGTGGTTGCATAGGAAAAAAGTGTCACATAGGGTTTATGATTAGTGAATTGTTCAAGTAAAGTGCCAAAAATGATCCAGAGAATTTTTGAATATCACAAATGAGAGTGGGGGCTTTATAGTTCAAGGCAATAACAGGGGTTTCAACACACAAACATTGGATGCTCTGGTCTGTCTGATGGATGACATCACTGTGCCAGGTTATAACGGAATCCGTTTGTTGTGAGAATGAGAGGCAACAGAATAAAGTGGGTGAGCCAAGGTAGGTGGCTTCCGGGTAGCTAAGGCATATTCCTCTTCTGAAGTCCATTCATAATGAATGCGTTTTGTGAAGCTTGTTCAGTGGTGCAGTAATGATAATGAAAAATGTGTAAATGTTAATTGCCAGTACTGAGTGTATTTCTTTAAAGATTCCAACATTTAGTACAGTTGTGAATGATTTGGAATGTGTCTCCATTGGTTGCCTACCATCCTTGCCCAAGACATGTCCCATGTATTCCAGTTAAGGCTGAAAAAGTGTGCACTACTGTTATTTACAGCACAACTCCAGTTATGTAATTCCAACATTGTGAGGGTATCAAGATCAGCAACTCAACATATTTGTAATCTATTAATTACGGTTTCCATCAGAGTTGTGTACAATATTTTTATTAGTGATTAAATTTGAGTAATTCTGCTCACTATCAAACCATTACTTCCATTGCCACCAACCACAACATAAAAAGGCATATTTTCTCGTGCCTATGTAAGCTTCTGTTAAATGAAACAGAAATACAATGAGAGTGATGGATCCTCAAACAAGTAGCAGTAGACAATGGTTTTAAGAGAAACTTAGTTACAAGTTTCCAAAAAAGTACAAAAAGGGGAAAAAGGCAATATAAAGAAGAAAAATGTTTATTATATTGAACTATTATGGTTCTATTATGGAAAAGCCAATGAACATTTTCCTTAAATAGTACAAAACATCATTTCATACAACTAAGACATGAAATTGTAAAAAATGAAAATACTATTATGCACCTAGTGCATATTCATTGAAATGCAGAACTTGTGATTGTTTTTATATAGGTCAAACTTGTCAGAATTTTATAACTAGATACAAGAAACATATCACCCCACACAACAAGATTACAAGATTGCTGTTGGCCATCATTTGTAAAGCACAAAACATACAGAATGTAGTACTGAAAGTACTATGAACATTTTACAAATAGCACCTAAAGGAATGAAGTTAGATATACATGAAGAATGGGAAATATAGAAACAGAAGATGAAGGACCCAGGCAAATTGGTGAACGAAGAGACCAAATTTAAATAAATTATCTTGGTCTTTTTAAAAAGATTCATGATTTAGCAAAGCTGTTGGCTAATGACATATCAGTAGTTTATAAAATAATGCAACAATGTCCAAGACCTTTATCAATACAGTATTACTACGTTTAGTTGTAAGCTTATGATCTTGGGAGAGACAGAGCATATGACCACACATACACAGCTGAAGGTGCCTGTCAAAATTTTTGTCTAAACAACTACAGACAGCTACTTTTTTAATGTACCAAGACTATCTTAATACAGTCAAATAACATTTGTTATATTGATCTGGAGTAAAAACAAAAATATTATGTACAGTCAAAAATTAGAAATGCAGGTACGTTATAAAAGATTTATAGCACTACTGAAATCTGTACACACAAAATGCTTGAATATATATATATAAAAATAATGTTTTGTTAATAGCAGTGTACCTTATAATGTAGGTAACAGTTTGAGAACGAGCAAAAGTCTTCTAAACTGATACTAATAAAAATATTATGTGCAACTCCAACAGAAAACCTAATAAACTGCAGCTCCATTTACTGTAGCAGAGTGAATACTTACCCAGTATTACATAAAGCACGTACTTGGTATGTTCCCATGTTAACTGCTTTATCTAAGAGGTAATTAGTATATACATCCCGATCTACATCAAATTGCTGTTTGTCCCTCCTTTCAAAATCATTTCAGCGCACTATCAGAAAATTTTGTGTGTTGCATTTTCCTGAACAGTTTAATGCATCAAATGCTTTGAAAAAGTCTGCTACTGAGGGTATATTTCCTTTGATGTTAACAAATATTGGACTGACAATAATCATATATGTTAAATTTGCATAAATGTTCAGTCATTTGGTTGTGATTAATAAATTTCTGTGCTATTGGTGTGGCAGGTAAGATGTTAACTACCTGATCACAAGATGAGTGTGTGTTTTGTTCTTAGGACTATGCCTGTTTCCTGTGAATGGGATACAGCTCATTCAGGAGAGAGAAAATAAATATGTTTTACAACACTAGTACTAAGTTATTTGGGATTTCTTGCTGAAGGTAATGCTCATATTGTCATTGTCTATAGCTTCACAAGGAATTCTCCATTTACTGTGTTTATTTTAAAGTATTTTACATGGAAGATGTCAGGGTCAGATATGTTTTCTTGCCATTCTTGCAGATGATAGTTCTTTGGGGCTGTCTAGTACTGAAAAACATTCATTCAGTTAATCAGCCGAGACCTGAAATACATATTCTGATTTTGTCTTCAATGTTCCACAGAACAACATGGCTTTCATTGCTGTGCAGAACTCGACGGGTGCACCACATTCTATCACTGGAAATGTATTGCTTTACCCTGTTGTCAGCTTTCAGTATTCTTCGTAACATTCAGGCTTGGGATTTTATTTGAAATGCGCATGAGCAGCACTCCTGTTGTTCATGATTTAATGTACTCCAGTTGTCGGCCAAAAAGCAAGAGCTTTGCTTACTCAGCATGTAGATACAAAAGCATACATGTCAGAAAGAGCCATGAGCTTATCAGGAAGTTCAACAATTTTGCCTTCTCTAGTCCACTCACTGATTATTTAGTGCCACTGGTTTTCTGAGCAGTCTGCTGTTAACAGGGTCATGGTCAATTGGTCTTACTTGTTCAATGTTCTTATATCATGTGATGAGGGACTTGGAGAGGGAATCCAACTAGTATGTTTTGCTACAGTTAGTCCAGAAGACTCAAATAGCATTTACCACCCATTACTCTACCTTTTGTAAGGCATCAACATAGTGAATTGCTTTTGTACGCCCAAAACTATATTACTTCACCTTTATGCCAAACTAACTTAATCTTATTCAGTGAATGGCCAGTAACTTTCTATCCAAGGCTTTGGTTGTTGTTAACTAAAAGATAAAAAAAAGTTGCATTCTGTCTAATGTAGACCAAACTATGTTGAGCGGTTTATTTTCGCATTTCCTTCTGGTTAAAGTTAAAAAATGTGCATGTGTTTTGCACAAAGTCTTTTCATAGTTACTTCTTTATTAAAATGTGTATTCTTACTTCCACTCAAGCAGCCACAGCAGGGCCTCATGCCTAGTGCTATGAGCCTGGTGATGAACATCCATCACTAAGAAAGCAGTAGTTGACATGTTAAAACATCATTCACTGAATACCATGTTGTGCTCTTCATTGATGTTTTCATCATTAGTTGTGGTTTCAGGATATCCATCATGTGGATCATTTTCAAGAGAGCCATGTCTGAATTCAGTAGCCCATTTTTCGACAGTTAAAATTAAGAAGCAGACTTCTTGTAAACGTTAAACAACTTGCAATAAACATCCACTGACAATGCTACATTCAAATCTATCAATTTTATGATGGCACAAGTTTTTCCATTTGTTCACCATAATGAAAAAACACTGCTGCTTTAAACAGCACATACATTCTACATCAAACTGATACTTGATTTGTATTACAGCACAAAATGCACCAACATAAGAAATACCAAATTTTATTAATTTCAACACAATCTCTGTACTGGGCCTTGAATTTTCTCTCTTCTCTCATACAACCAGTAATTCCCTTCCTCTGAATCTAATATGCTACAAGCTGTTGTTATCATCTTCAGTCCGAAGACTGGTTTGATGCAGCTCTCCATGCTACTCTATCCTGTGCACGCCTCTTCATCTACAAATAACTACTGCAACTTACATTCTTGTGTATCTACTTACCGTATTCATCTCTTGATCTCCCTCTACAATTTTTACCTCCAACACGTACCTCTAATACTAAGTGGTGATCCCTTGACGTCTCCGAATGTGTCCTATCAACTGATCCCTTCTTTTAGTAAGTTGTGACACGTATTTCTTTCCTCCCCAATTGTATTCAGTAACTCCTCTTTAGATACATGATTTACCCAGCTAATCTTCAGCATTCTTCTGTAGCACCACATTTCAAAAGATTCTATTCTCTTCTTGTCTAAACTGTTTATTGTCCATGTTTCACTTTTACACTACATATAAATACTTTCAGAAAAGACTTCATAATATTTAAAACTATATTCATTGTTAACCAATTTCTCTTCTTCATAAACACTTATATTGCCACTGGCAATATAGATTTTATGTTCTCTTCACTTTGCCTATTACTACTAGTTATTTTGCTGCCTAATAACAAAACTCATCTACTAAGTTAAGTGCCTTGTTTCCTAATATAATTCCCTCAGCATCAACACAGTGAATTTAACTACATTCCATTAGCCTTGTTTTGCTTTTGTCGATGTTCATCTTATATCCTTTTTTCAAGACCCTGTGTGTGCTGTTCAACCGCTCTTCCATGTCCTTTGCTATCTCTGACAGAATTACAATGTCACTGCCAAACCTCAAAGATTTTATTTCTGCTCCCTGAACTTTAACTCCTACACCTACTCCAAATTATTCTTTGGTTTCCTTCACTGCTTGCTCTGCACAGATTGAATAACACAAGGAATAGGTTACAACCCTGTCTCACTCCCTTCTCAGTCATTGCTTTCTTTTCATGGCCCTCAACTCGCATAAATGCCTTCTGGTTTCTGTACAAGTTGTTTTGCTCCCTGTATTTTACTGCTGCTGCCTCCAGAATTTCCAAGAGAGTGTTCCAGTCAACATTGTGTCCAGGTAGCTACGTGGTCAGAGCATCCATCTAGAAGGCAGGAGACCTGGGTTTGAATCCTGGTCTGGCACAAATTTTCAACTTTCACTATTGATTTAAATCAATGGCCACTAGCAGCTACATGTAGTAATTTATTTGTATCTTGACTGTCAACAGCTTTCTGTTAAAGTCTAGAAACACTATAAATGGAGGTTTATCTTTGCTTAATCCATGATCTAAGATAATTCGTAGTGTCAGTATTGCCTCACATGTGCCTGCATTTCTCATAAATCCAAAATGATCTTCCCTGAAGTCCGCTTCTACCAGTTTTCCCGTTCTCCTACAAGGAATTTATATTAGTATTTTGCAACCATCTTATCAAACTGATAGTTTGCAAACATTCACACCTATCAGCACCAGCTTTCTTTGGAATTGAAATGATTATATTCTTCTTAAAATCTGAGGGTATTTTGCCTGACTCATAATTTTGCAAAACAGATGAAAGAGTTTTTTCATCGCTGCCTCTCCCAAGTCAGTAAGTAGGTCTGATGAAATATTGTCTACTCTTGGGGCCTTGTTCTGACTTAGGTCCTTCAGTGTTCTGTCAAATTCTTCTTGCAGAATCATGTCTCCAATCTCATCTTCATCTACATCCTTTCCTTTGACATTTCAATAATATTGCCTGCAAGTTCATCTCCCTTGTGCAGACCTCTATATACTCCTCCCAACTTTCAACTTTCCCTTCTTTGCTTAGGACTGGTTTTCCATTTAAAATCTTGATATTCATATTGTTGCTTCTTTTTTCTCCAAAGGCCTCTTTAATTTTCCTGTATGTGGTATCTATCTTTCCTCTAGTGAGATATGCTTATAAATCCTTACATTTGTCCTTTAGCCAAACTTGCTTAGCCATTTTGCACTTTATCAGTCCATGTTTTAGACATTTGTATTCCTTTTCGCCTGTTTCATTTGCTGCATTTTCATATTTTCTCCTTTCATCAATTAATTTTAATTTCTCCTGTGTCACCCAAGGATTTCTACCAGGCCTTCTCTTTCTACCTATTTGATCTTCAGCTGCCCTTACTATTTTATCCCTCAAAGCTACCCATTCTTCTTCTAATGCTCCTCTGAAACTCTCTACAACCTCTGGTTCTTTCAACTTATCCAAGTCCCATTTCGATAATTTCCTACCTTTTTGTAGTTTCTTCGATTTTAATCTAAAGTTTATAACTAATAAATTGTGGTCAGAGACCACATGTGCCCCTGTAAATGTCTTACAATTTAAAACCTGATTCCTAAATCTCTGTCTTACCATTATATAATCAATCTGAAACCTTCCAGTGTCTCCATGTCTCTTCCAAACATACAACCTTTTTTCACGATTCCTAAACCAAGTGTTAGTGATGATTAAACTATGCTCTACACAAAATTCTACTTGGCAATTTCCTCTTTCATTCCTTACCCCTAGTAGATATTCATCTACTATTCTTCCTCCTCTTCCTTCACATACTAATGAATTCCAGTCCCCTATAACAATTTCATTAATTACTATTGTGATCCACAAATTATTTCCAATAAGAAAAGTTAAATGTTTATGGGCACACAAATAATAAATATTCTGAAGCTCACAGCTTGGATCAAATACTTTCATCTGACACCATACTAATAACTGGTACACATCAGTTTACATTGGTGCTGTTACCAGTAATCAAACACAGCTCCACTGAATTAAAAGCATGAATGCTACTATTTAGCTATGGAAGAGGATAATTATATTTACAACACGAATAAAAAATGCTACTATCTAGCTATTGACGAGGATAATTATATTTACAACACGAATAAAATATCATGAGTAAAATGAGAAAAAATGAGTTATACCCAACGAAACACCACTAATGTTGAGAGTGGAGGAGGACGGGGGTGGCAAACGATGCGTCACTTTTGAAGAAGGACATTATTCCACTGGGCTGTATTTTAAATTACTTTATTTTGCACTACAAAGTCCCGTGGAATAATGTGCTCCTTCAAATTTATCGAGGCTGCAGTGCCCAACCAGACCAGAAGGACTAATATGTCACTTATGTGGAAAGATGGTCTCGAACTGGCCCTGGGAATGATTCGTATTACAGGATGTTCTTGATAAAACTGGTAAATCCACGTTTCATTAACACTAGTTATGCCAGAAACATTTTTAAAGTTTGCTTCATGGTATCTGTTCAGCATTTATTTCCACCATTTAACATAGGTACATAGGTTTCCTTTTACTCATTTATGAAAGAGTAACATCAAAAATTTCCTGACTGAAAGACATCACACAGAATTTCGGACACAGCCAGCAGGTCAATCTGTAGTGTAGCTACAATGTCCTCGAATAAATATCATTGTTTCCTCAAACTATTTTATAGGCAGTTCAAATGGTTTTCTGTGTCAATGAAATCACTCTCTGCCCACTTGTATCCTTGTCCTTTAATAATTTTCTTCCCTTTAAGTTTTCAGAAACCACTCAACACGAGATGGAGAAAATTTCCAGAAGCCCACTGAAAATGCTTAAAGCTTTCAGATGAATAAATTTTTGAAATTTTGAAAAATTCATGACATGAAAGCATTCCCTTCTCCGCTACAGGCTAATAATGACAGAATATTTTATGCTGAGCCAATTGAAACTGCCCCTTATTATTCATAAAGGATACCACTGTCATCTGTATTTCAAGGAAGTGAACAATGGAGTGTGTAACTACCTGTTGCATTAGCAATGATCATGATGATGATAATGATAATAATAATAATAATAATAATAATAATATGAATATGAATAATAATAATAACAATTTGAAAAAAGGTCAAATGTTATGTGAAATGATTTTTCTGAAAATAAGAAATAAAACAGATTACAGAAACATTTGACGTGCCTTTAAATAATGCTCAAAAATATGTACAGCAGTTGATATTTTCATACATCAGACATGTAATGAAACCATTGAGTAGAACTCCACCAGACACATATCCTAAGTTGTCTTTAAAATTCTAAGATTCTGATTTACACATGAACTTTTTATTCTCAATTGTCACCTCACTTGCTGTATGTGATTTCAAGAGTCACAGACAGGTGCATCAATATGATATCTTTTTTACACTTTATTTTCATAGCTGTTTGTGAAATCTTTCATTTTTCCACGGATCAATAATTAACTTTTTTTTAATTATAGTGATAACTTTGAAGGAATTAAATCTTTCTTTGCAAAACTAAACCTCACACTGGTCAGTTTGATACCCCATTTGTTGATTCCCACATTTCATTTAACTACGAAAATGTGCACACAACCCATTGTGTAATTTCTGGGGAGTCTTGTTCTTTCTCCACCCAAACACCTGATCAATGACTGACTCTCACAATTACAATTTGATCATTTGCAAAAACACATCTTTATACACATAAAAAATGCATTATCTTATTTTTACTCTGATTTTCAAACAACAGAATTAATGTGACAACAATAAACTGATAACAGGCAATCTAGAGTTTTGCTAATATCTACACTTCATACTTGTTGTACTATGTGAAATCAAACATGAATGTTAACACTGTATTTAGTAAAAGGTAATTATTAAGTAGGCTACTCATGACTTGATACCAGTCAGAAATAAAACTATTCGCCCACAAATAATTTTAAAAAATGCCATAAAGGCTCCCAGCAAATGAGACACTATTAGAGAGGTCTTTTTTTATCAGCCAACAGTTGCTTTTAAACTTCTGTCACTAATCAACCTTTGTCAGTTATGCATTTTTAGGGATGTATTTCTTGCTGCTCTGAAGTGAATAGTATGTTCATAACAGGCTGTATTCAGTCACTAGATTGTTTTAATATCTAACATTTAACATTTCTTGTAAGTCTTTGAAGACCCATCTTCCATCTGTACTTGAGACAGATAAATGAGCTGCATGCAGATAGTCATTTTTTATTACTTATGTTTCAACATGAATTTTGGATTGGAAAGATCATCTTTATGGTAAAATTCTTAATGTGCAAACTAAAAATAAATATTCCAGTTAAATTACACATATTTTGGGCAATATCCTTAGCAGATAATTTTAGGCAAAGTGGATCTGAAATGAGTTATGACAAAGAAAAGAATAAGAGTCAGGAAAACTTGGTTTTATTACAATAATAGTAGAATAGTAATGAGATATGAGGCTTTAATGTTTCAGATTATCAAATCATCTTAATACGATTCTGAAGCCTAATACAGAAATGTCATAATGGCAGTCGAGTGCAGTCGATATGACATTTTACTGTGATAGGAGTTTTCTGTATTTTTATTTTGTATAAAGCACTTAAGTAATGTTTGGTATGACCCATTATGAAAAGAAGGTGTCAATTACTATGGCTTTGGGCCTGTACTTGGGAGAATCAACATTCAAATCACTATCCAGTCATTCAGATTTTCCATTGTTTCCATAACCCCACTTCACACAAATATGAGACTAAAGATTAGATTTACTTCATTCCAATTAATCCGTAGTGAGGAGGTCCTTCAGGATGTGGAACACATCAGAAAAACAACAATACATGACAAATATTTACAACTAAAACAAATAAGCTAATGTACCATTCCACAGTTCCCAAGTGGAATGATTGTCATTTTTTAATGAACACTATATGAAAGTCATTTTACATATAATAATGCACTGAATTTAAAATAAAAAAAGTTTATTTATTTATTTATTTATAAGGTAATAAACATGTAATACAACTACTATAATACTTATTTACAATGAACACATTACTGCACTGAAATGGTGCAGAAGTTAGATTGTACTTACACACACACACATTTACAATGAACACATTACTGCACTGAAATTGCGCAGAAGTTAGATTGTACTTACACACACATTACACACATTTACAATGAACACATTACTGCACTGAAATTGTGCAGAAGTTAAACATTCCACATGGGAAAGATATATCTAAAAACACAGATGATGTGACTTACGAACGAAAGTGCTGGCAGGTCGATAGACACACAAACAAACACAAACATACACATGAAATTCAAGCTTTCACAACAAACTGTTGCCTCATCAGGAAAGAGGGAAGGAAAGGGAAAGACGAAAGGATGTGGGTTTTAAGGGAGAGGGTAAGGAGTCATTCCAATCCCGGGAACGGAAAGACTTACCTTAGGTGGAAAAAAGGACAGGTACACACTCTCACACACACACATATCCATCCGCACATACACAGACACAAGCAGTTTCTTCGTGGCAAAGTGATATTTCCAGCAGAGAGTACGAGTGTAGGACAGTAAATCTTTGACGAGGGCTGTTTGGTTGAATCTGGGAGTGGGGCTGAAGGTGAGGCCTTTGGATAGGACAGAGGTTTCGAATTGGGAGAGAGGTTTGGAGGAAAGGTTAACTACTGAATTAGGGTGTTGTGGTTCCAGATTGTGTTGATTGGAATTTTGAGGTTTTGGAGGGAGTGGAGCTGGAAGTGGGAGACTGAGTAGATGGGAGAGACTGGGTTTGTGTGCAATGAGAGGAGGTTGAGGTTTGCTAGAAAGGTTGTGAAAGGTGAGTGAGTTGCCTTTCCGGAGGTGGGAAACCAGGAGATTGGATAGTTTTTTAAGGTGGAGGGTGGCATGCTGTTCTAATTTGCGGTTGGCCTGTAGGAGGATGCTCTGAACAGCCGGTGTGGATGTGGGAGAGGAAAGATTGAGGACTTTTAATAAGGATAGGAGTTGATGTGTAGGTGAAGGATTAGGTGGGTGAGGGCAATGGATTGTTCAGTTTGGAACTGGTATAGGGACTGATGGAAAGAAAGGTTGCAGCCAGAGATGGGAACTTCAAGTGTGAGGCATTTGGGGGTAATGCCAAATGTCAGACAAGCCTGAGAAAATAAAATATGGGAGTGTAATCTGGCTAGGGCGAAGGCATGTTTGCGGAGGGAATGTAAATAAAACTTAATGGGGTCGTTGTGGGGGTGTTGTGAGGGTGACGTGGTATTAGAAGGTGGAAAGTGTAACATGAGGCTGAAATGAAAATGAATATAAAAATATATGGGGAGAGATAAAGGTGAACTACAAAGCAACTGGAGATCTGGTGTGAAAAAAAGGCGAAAAAGTGTTGGTTAGAGCTGGGCTATGTTGATCCTGTGGTGAACTTGTGTAGGTAGACAACGATGTGCATAAAGGTTAGGTGGTTGTGTTGTCCCCAAAACACGTTAAAGGGTGGAGAAGTTTGGGAAAATTTCGAAAAAACTACGTGTAAATGTATTAAAAGGAGTGGTTTTGTGGTGGCAGATTATGAAAATGAGGCTAACAATTGTCTGACGAAGAAATAATGACGTTAAAACCTGTGGGAAGCGGCTAAAAATGATCAGTGATGTGAGAAAAACCGAAATGGAAATAAAGCAAAAGTTATTAGGACTAGCCGAAATGGTTGTTTAATAGGTGAAAGGAACTGTTTAACTAGAAACGGTGGATTTTATAGCAGCGGTAGTGTTGAAAGCGGGAAAAAAAAATTTTTTTTTTTTGGTTATGGTTTGGAAGTGGGTTACATATTATTGAGTATATATCGGCAGGATAAAATTGTATAGTAGATTACGGTAAAAGGGAGAAGGTGAATACAAAGTGAAACTACTGGCAAAAACAGAAAGAGAAAATAAGACGACAGAAAATATTTCGAAATGCAACAGTGACAATAACAAACGTAATTGTTGGGTTCAAATTAATGATATGAATATAATAGAGGGAAACATTCCACGTGGGCAAAATATATCTAAAAACAAAGATGATGAGACTTACCAAACAAAAGCGCTGGCAGGTCGATAGACACACAAACAAACACAAACATACACACAAAATTCAAGCTTTCGCAACAAACTGTTGCCTCATCAGGAAAGGGGGAAGGAGAGGGAAAGACGAAAGGATGTGGGTTTTAAGGGAGAGGGTAAGGAGTCATTCCAATCCCGGGAGCGGAAAACTTACCTCAGGGGGAAAAAAGGACGGGTATACACTCGCACACACACACACCCGTCCTTTTTTCCCCCTAAGCAGACATATTTAAATATGTCTGCTTGTGTCTGTATATGTGTGGATGGATATGTGTGTGTGTGCGAGTGTATACCCGTCCTTTTTTCCCCCTAAGGTAAGTCTTTCCGCTCCCGGGATTGGAATGACTCCTTACCCTCTCCCTTAAAACCCACATCCTTTCGTCTTTCCCTCTCCTTCCCTCTTTCCTGATGAGGCAACAGTTTGTTGCGAAAGCTTGAATTTTGTGTGTATGTTTGTGTGTCTGTCGACCTGCCACCACTTTCATTTGGTAAGTCACATCATCTTTGTTTTTAGATGTATATTTCCTACGTGGAATGTTTCCAGGGATATATATATATATATATTTATATATAAAAATGAGGTGACTTACCGAACAAAAGCGTTGGCAGGTCGATAGACACACAAACAAACACAAACATACACACAAAATTCAAGCTTTCGCAACAAACTGTTGCCTCATCAGGAAAGAGGGAAGGAGAGGGGAAGACGAAAGGAAGTGGGTTTTAAGGGAGAGGGTAAGGAGTCATTCCAATCCCGGGAGCGGAAAGACTTACCTTAGGGGGAAAAAAGGACAGGTATACACTCGTACACACGCACATATCCATCCACACATACAGACACAAGCAGACATATTTAAATATGTCTGCTTGTGTCTGTATGTGTGGATGGATATGTGCGTGTGTACGAGTGTATACCTGTCCTTTTTTCCCCCTAAGGTAAGTCTTTCCGCTCCCGGGATTGGAATGACTCCTTACCCTCTCCCTTAAAACCCACTTCCTTTCGTCTTCCCCTCTCCTTCCCTCTTTCCTGATGAGGCAACAGTTTGTTGCTAAAGCTTGAATTTTGTGTGTATGTTTGTGTTTGTTTGTGTGTCTATCGACCTGCCAACGCTTTTGTTCGGTAAGTCACCTCATTTTTATATATAAATATTTTCCACGTGGAATGTTTCCTTCCATTATATATATATATATATATATATATATATATATATATATATATATATATATATATATATATATATATATATATATATATATATATATATATAAAAAAAATCAGTTGGTTTAACTGAGAAATTCATCAATGGAGTAGAAGGAGTTGACCACCAATAAATCCTTTAGGCCTCTCTTAAACTGAATTTCATTGGTTGTTAAGCTTTTTATGGCTGCTGGCAAGTTATTGAAAATGTGTGTTCCTGAATAATGCACACCTTTTTGTACAAGACTAAATGACTAAACCCTTGTGAAGATTATTCTTATTTCTGGTATTGATTCCATGAATTGAGCTGTTGGTTTGAAAAAGTGATATATTTTTAATGACAAATTTCATTAAGGAATAAATATATTGAGAAGCAGTAGTTAGTATACCAAGTTCCCTAAACAGGCTTCTGCAGGATGTTCTTGAGTTCACACCACATATAACTCTTACTGCACGTTTTTGTGCCCAGAAAACTTTAGCTTGGCTTGATGAATTACCCCAAAAAATAATCCCATATGACATTATGGAATGAAAGTAAGCATAATATGCCAGCTTTTTCATTTTTATATCCCCTATGCCTGACAAAATTCGCATTGCAAACAGAGATTTGTTAAGGCACTTCAGCAGTCCTGTGGTGTGCTCCTCCCTGTTGAATTTATTATCAAGCTGTAATCCCAAGAATTTAACACCGTCCACTTCTTCTATCTTCTTGTCATCGTATGTTAGACATATACTCGTGGGACACCCCTTACAAGTTCTGAACCACATGTAGTGTGTTTTTTCAAAGTTTAGTGACAAAGAATTGGCCAGAAACCAGTGATTAATGTCCAAAAATATTTTATTAGCTGATCTTTCTAAGACTACCTTTGATTTGCTATCTATTGCAATGTTTGTATCATTGGCAAACAAAACAAACTTGGCATCTGGTAATTTTACTGACGAAAGGTCATTGATATACACAAGAAAAAGTAAGGGCCCCAAAATGGAGCTTGTGGGACCCCACATGTAATTAGATCCCAGTTGGATGATGCCTGATAGCTTGATACATGTCTCTTCCCTAATAACTCCCTTTGTTTCCTGCCAGATATATAAGATTTGAACCATTTTGCAGCATTTCCTATTACACTATAATATTCTAATTTACTTAAAAGGATATTGTGATTTACACAGTCAAATACCTTTGACAGATCACAAAATACGAGGGCAGTTCAATAGGTAATGCAACACATTTTTTTTCTGAAACAGGGGTTGTTTTATTCAGCATTGAAATACACCAGGTTATTCCCCAATCTTTTAGCTACACAACACTATTTTTCAACGTAATCTCCATTCAATGCTACGGCCTTACGCCACCTTGAAATGAGGGCCTGTATGCCTGCACGGTACCATTCCACTAGTCGATGTCGGAGCCAACGTCATACTGCATCAATAACTTCTTCATCATCCGCGTAGTGCCTCCCACGGATTGCGTCCTTCATTGGGCCAAACATACGGAAATCCGACGGTGCGAGATCGGGGCTGTAGGGTGCATGAGGAAGAACAGTCCACTGAAGTTTTGTGAGCTCCTCTCGGGTGTGAAGACTTGTGTGAGGTCTTGTGTTGTCATGAAGAAGGAGAAGTTCGTTCAGATTTTTGTGCCTACGAACACGCTGAAGTCGTTTCTTCAATTTCTGAAGAGTAGCACAATACATTTCAGAGTTGATCGTTTGACCATGGGGAAGGACATCGAACAGAATAACCCCTTCAGCGTCCCAGAAGACTGTAACCATGACTTTACCGGCTGAGGGTATGGCTTTAAACTTTTTCTTGGTAGGGGAGTGGGTGTGGCGCCACTCCATTGATTGCCGTTTTGTTTCAGGTTCGAAGTGATGAACCCATGTTTCATCGCCTGTAACAATCTTTGACAAGAAATTGTCACCCTCAGCCACATGACGAGCAAGCAATTCCGCACAGATGGTTCTCCTTTGCTCTTTAATGGTGTTCGGTTAGACAACGAGGGACCCAGCGGGAACAAATCTTTGAATATCCCAACTGGTGAACAATTGTGACAGCACTACCAACAGAGATGTCAAGTTGAGCACTGAGTTGTTTGATGGTGATCCGTCGATCATCTCGAACGAGTGTGTTCGCACGCTCCGCCATTGCAGGAGTCACAGCTGTGCATGGCCGGCCCGCACGCGGGAGATCAGACAGTCTTGCTTGACCTTGCGGCGATGATGACACACGCTTTGCCCAACGACTCACCGTGCTTTTGTCCACTGCCAGATCACCGTAGACATTCTGCAAGTGCCTATGAATATCTGAGATGCCCTGGTTTTCCGCCAAAAGAAACTCGATCACTGCCCGTTGTTTGCAACGCACATCCGTTACAGACGCCATTTTAACAGCTCCGTACAGCGCTGCCAACTGTCGGAAGTCAATGAAACTATACGAGATGAAGCGGGAATGTTTGAAAATATTCCACAAGAAATTTCCGGTTTTTTTAACCAAAATTGGCCGAGAAAAAAAATGTGTTGCATTACTTATTGAACTGCCATCGTATAACAGTAGCCTGCAATTTTTTGTCTAATGAATTAAGCACATTTTCACTGTAAGTGTAGATAGCCTTCTCTATATCAGAACCTTTTAGAAATCCAAACTGTGACTTTGACAGTATGTTATTTGAGATAAGATGGTTATAAAGCCAACTGTACATTACTTTTTCGAAAATTTTTGAGAATGCTGGCAACAGTGAAATTGTACAGAAATTTGATGCTATTTCTTTATGTCCCTTCTTAAACAGTGGCTTACCTTCAGCATATTTCAGCCATTCAGGAAATATTTCACTGATAAACGACTGGTTACACAGATAGCTTAATATGTTACTTAGCTCAGAATCACATTCTTTAATTAACTTTGTTGATATTTCATCATACCCACTAGATGTTTTTGATTTTAAAAATTTTATGATGGACATTATTTCTGTCGGGGTAGTGAGGGTCAAATTCATATTATGGAAGTTACCTGAAATGTCTGGTCTGAGGTATTCCATAGCAGCATCTACCGAACCTGACAACCCCTTTTTTTCAATAACAACTATACATATCTGTCACCAACGTAGCATTTACTCTTAATGCTATTTGTTCCTCTTCATGTCTGGTTCTACCGGTCTCCTCCTTCACTATATCCCATATTGTCTTTATTTTGTTATCTGATATGACTATCTTTCCCTTGTAATATATTTGCTTTGACATCCGTATTACAGTCTTTAATATTTTGCAGTATTTCTTGTAATGTGCTATAGCATCAACAATGGAACTGTTTCGGATTGACAGATACAGTTTTCTTTTTGTTTTACAAGATACCCCTGTTCCTCGAGTAATCCATGGCTTCTTTGTAGACTTTGGTCTAACCTTGGTAAGTTTTGGGGGAAAACAGTGTTCGAATAAGGTAAGCACTTTATTAGCAAAAGTGTTATATTTTTCATTCATGCCATGAGCACTGTAAACATCAGTCCAGTGAATTTCTCAGAGGAGTGTCCTAAAATAACCAATTTTTGGCTTATTGATTACCCTCTTGAGCTCAGATTTAACAGATTTTATATCCTGTTCAGTATTAACATTTAACAGAAGGAACTGCATGTCATGGTCTGAGAGGCCATTGACTATTGGTTTTGTAATATAATTTTGTTCATTGGACTTTTCTATAAAGATATTATCAATGGCTGTTTGTGAGCAAGTGGCTACCCTAGTGGGGAACTTAACAGTGGGAATTAAGTTGAATGATAGTGTTACTAACTCAAATAAGTTCTTATTGGGAGAGTCTTTAAGGTAATCTACATTGAAATCACCAGCAACCAGTATTTCTTTGTTTTTGGTTGTTAAATGGGCCAGTACAGCTTCAAGGTGGTTTACAAACAGATTAAAGTTACCTGCAGGTGCTCGATATACGCTTAATATTATGAAGGATTTTTTGTGAAATTCTAATTCTGTTGCACATGCTTCCATATGCTGTTCTAGGCAAAATTTATGAATGTCTATGTTCTTAAATTTATGACAGTTCCTGATGAATGTGACAACTCGGCAACTCCTCCTTTCTCCATTTCTGATCTACAAAAGTGAGATGCTAACCTAAACCCTGTAAGACTTAAAAGTTCTATACCAGTGGTCACATGATGTTCAGAGAGGCAGATTATGTCAGCTGGGTTTGAAGACTCTAATTCATCTATGCAGACAGTTAATTCATTAATTTTATTTCTCAGTCCTCGAATATTTTGATGCAATAAAGATAGCTGACATTTCACATTGACTAAGTTAAAATTGGGCAGAGTTAAAATATTTTCTGACTGTTGAAAATTCTTAACCAATAGCTGTTTCTGCTGATGTAATAAGCTGGAATTATATTTTTTGATTTCTTTCTCAAACTGAAGGTTTGTCTCAGTTCTAACCTCTCTTAAAATTTGCTTTCTATCTGTCCTCCCTACACTAAAAAAAGGTCTTTTCTGAACCCTATAACCACTGGTATTTTACCACTCATGACAGTGCCTCACCCCTTTAACTTTCCAGCTATTTCTCCAGCCAATTTACCCTTCCCCTTCCTTTTGAGGTGAAGGCCATGCCTAGTATAATCCCACCTACTGAGAGAATCAACAGGAACCACACCAATGTGTGACCCTGCACCCGACATAAGCAGCCGTTCCAGCTCCAAATTAACTCTCTTGACAGAAGAGTTCAAATGAGGTCGGTCATGGTGCCCAAGAACAGATACAAACTCAACACCAGTATGCTTCGATGCTGATGCAATCTTCGCCAGGTCACACTATATACTGTACCCAGGATCTCTGTTGACATGTGATGGTTGATATGGTCCTGCATCCATGTCTAATAGAACTAAAGCACTGTCTCTTATGATATCAGAGTAAATATGTTGTTGAATCATTTGCATTTATAAACAATCTGGACTCTGAAACCCACCATGCACTACGTGCACCAGGGTATATAATGCAGCAATTGTTGCAGTGTTGTGGCTACCACGGGCCACCACCATGTAGCCACAGTGACCACAGTTATCAGCTGGTGCCACATTCTGCCATCACTGCTGGCCTTGACACATTGTTATGACCACTTGGTTAGCAGTCAGGTGTGTTACCAAAATCCACAATGCTCCTGTAACACTGTCGGGGGAGTAATGCAGTGTCTGGTGTACCTTCATGTCAACACACCTGACTCTGGCGGGTACAAGTTGTGGCCATACAACCTGCAAGAGGCATCAAACTGGTGGCTGCTGCATAGCGGGCAACTGTCATGTGGCCCAGAGAAGCATCACTGCTCTACCACCGTCCGCTGGTGCAGCTTTCATCATTTGCCATCCATTGGGGCTGCCCTCCATATGGACCAACATCAGCTCTGATGGGCAAAAAAATCAAACAAGGACCCTTCTAGCCACCGACCTGCTCAGCGTCTACCATTGCTAGGTGCAGCTAGCCAGACATTGGGCCAGGGTTTGCTTCCTGGATGCTACAGGTCTTCTCACCAATAGCTGCTTCATGCAAGTGGCATTTCTGTGCTGGCCTGCAATGTCAGCACCTTACTTAGCTCTACCACTGGTCAGGAATGTGTACCTCACAAGGTAATTCTGATTTTGGGCCATTCTGAGCCAAGCTGGCTGCCAGTGAGGATATTACACGCTGCCACTAAGGACCACGGGTACAACATCCACCCTGTCTGGGAATTAATTGGCTCTCTGATCTCCGCTGTACCTGAGAAATAAACCTGACAGTGACTCAATGTGCTTGGCTCCCACCAAAGAACACACTTGCTTGGGGTGAATGGGTCATAACCGCTGCCCTGACAAGTCTACTCCTGTTCACTATTATGCACCACCGGGATCGATGCTACCCAGCACTGTTGACAGCATTACACAATGTAAGTTTCTGTGTCCTGTTCCAGTCATGGGTGATACATGGGTATAAACCTAACTTCTCTCATTTCAGGATCATGGTCTCATTTTCTGTATAGAAGAAATAAATTTAATAACAATATCAAATAAGGTAAATGCAATCTTAATTCCAATACCTCATTTGACATGGTGGTCAGTACTACACCTTCCTCACAAAAATGACACATCTATTTATACATACAAATTCTGTTTCACCATTAGCCCTTCATTCTGACACAGAACACTTGACACTGGTGAAAGTAGAGGAGTAAACTGAAAGAAATTAAGGGCTACCATAAATAAAGCAATGACCACAATAAATAAAAATAATTTCTTGGTATTCTGAACTTTCATTTTTATCATGTATGGAAAGCAAATAATGAATTGTTAAAGTGACAATAATCACTTTAAAGATAAAGTTGCGTGTTAGTTCAATCTGTAAGATTTCTTGTTACATTTCATGTAAAGCTACAGACATGCAGATATTTAGTAAATATCACATTTTATTTTCAGCTCCTCTTTAATGAAAGAATTGTCAGTCTTGCAATTATCACAGGAAAATTACAAATATTTTGTTTTAATGGTACATTAACATTGACAACACATTTCTGTTAATGTAGAAGTTGAAAAAGAGATACAAGGACAAACAATTTTACCGTTATTTTAATTTCTTCAAAGTAGTACAATAATATAAATATTCGTGTACTGGGTATCTCTATTTTTCTGATATAGGTAGTACTTTGACTTCTACCAAAGAAGTCAATAAAATGAAATGCAACTTTCCAGTCATATAATAACTTCTGTCCATCTCTCAGAGAGGGTTAAAATATGTTTGATAATCACAACTGAAGACACACTAAGGATATGCACCATAAGCACTATATGGCACCTGAAAATAAAATAACTTAATTATAAAGCATGTGTGCCCATAAAGTAAGTACATATAGAGTTATTCAGGTGATTATAATTGTAAAAGGCTCTCAAAAGTATTTTCTAAGTCAATTAAACTAACCAGCATTCTACTGAATTACATTAAAATGCAAAAATATACCTGTTGAAGTGCTATCCAAACCAATGGTTTCCCATACACTCTCTTGACCATGGAGTTTGGCAGATCCAGCACCAGTGGAAGCCACAATTTGGCCTGGTGCAAACCATGTGCATGCAGCCTCCTAAAACATAGTTTTGAAATGAATCTTTCTGAAACTGACCCCAGTAAAATCACTAACAAAATGTGAACATGTCAGATATATGATCAACATCCTTAGGTAATTTCAATTACTTAATTAAACACGAACGAACTCATACTTAAGTTGGAAATTATCATTTCCCTCTCTCTTTTTTGAGAAAATGCCAAATAACTATCTCTTATGTACAGTGCAGGACATCTATTAAAATGTTTTAATTTCTTGGAAATGATGAATCAATGCAAAGACTTACATGTCACAAATGAACAAACATATTTATATAACAATATATTTAATTTAAAAATTAAAAATACCATGGCTAAAATAAGACAAAAAGAGTACATACCATCTCTCTCAGTAGGTGTACGACATTTTGGGCATGGTTTTGTTGACACTTTTATAACAACTTTGCTTGCTTCATCCCACCTTGCCTGTGAACAGCATGCTCATGTTAATGCATTGAAATACTTAAGATAGTTTACAGAAAGCATTTTTAAAAAGAAACTGTTTGGATTGTTATCATTTCAAGTCAACTAGTCCTTGGTCAGTGCATAGCACATTACCTCAGTCCGACTCCACTGAAAAATACCAAGCCCTGGTAACTAACTATAAGAGGCCAGGTAACTAACTATAAGAGACCAGGTAACTAACTATAAGAGACCAGGTAACTAACTATAAGAGGCCACATCAATCAATCGCCCTGACTATTTCACTGCAACTACTTTTTTTAAATGGCTGCTCCCCCGTATTGAGGCACTATATCTTAGTCTGGCCTTTAATATCTTAATCTGGCCTTTAAAAAGATACCCCTCCAATGGGGTTGCATCTATTGTACACAAATCTGTATCATTTATGCATGCAAACATTGCTACCATGGGTATAACCATGGTTCTTCTTACAATACATGTATCTAGTCAGTGACTATATTAAGCACTGTAATTCTTTCTACACTGCATTTCACTGACTCTTTCCATCCACTAGCTCATCTAGCTGAAAGTAAAAGGAAGCTACAGCTTTTACATTTCCTGGAGGCATGCAATTCTACTGTATGGGCATCATTCTGGATAAACTACTCCAGAGGTAAAATAATTCCCTATTCAAATCTCTGAGTGGGTTTTATTCTGAATGATATTGACATCAGAAAAAAACCACATTGGGTGTTCTAAGGGTTGGTAGGATGGAATATTGCTTACATTAATCTTGTAGGTATGTTACATAACTTGAAAATATAAATAAATTGACTGATGTTAGATGATGTGGGAATTAGTGAACGGGACTGGCAGGAAGATTTTTGGTCAGGTGAGTACAGGGGTATCAACACAAAATCCAATAAAGGTAATGCAGAGGCATGTTTAATAATACTCAAGAAAATAGAAACGAGGGAAAGTAATTATGAACAGCATACTGTAAGAAGAAAATAGGGATGAGGGTAATCAATTATGAACAGCATACTGTAAGATGAGTCAAGGCAGGCACAGTAGCACAAGTATATATGCCCTCACTCTGAAAATAAGATACATGATTCAGTGTGTTAACTGAGGTGAAAATTCAGTTGTGACTGGGGACTGGAATTCAATACTAGGACAAGGAAGAGAAGTAAAAATAGCAAGAGAACATGAACAAGGTGAAAGGAATGGGGAAGCTGCATGACAGAATTTTGCACTGTGCAGAATTTAATCATTGCTAACATTTGGTTTAAGAATCATGAAATAATCTTGTACAAATGGAAGACACCTAAAGACATTTGAAGGTTTCAGACAGATTACATTATCACCAGAGAGATATTTAGATGAAGAGTTTGCCAATAATATATTGTTGATGAACTGCATATCAAAGCTGAAGAAATTGCACAGAAGTAGGGGAATGCATAAGTTGATACAACCAGATGTTATTGAGAATTTCAAAGGCAGCATTACGCAATGACTGACTGAATCAAGTGAACGTAAAACATTGACAGACGAATCAGTGAAGGCAGCAGTGGACAATCTAGAAAGAAAGAGACATTAACAGTGAACGTAAATTTCAGAAGTCTTTACTGGAAATTTTTTGTCTGGAGTCTAGAGTTATATGGAAGGAAAACATCTAAGTTAAATCATACAGATAAGAAGTTCATACAAGTTACTAAAATATGGTGCTACAGAAGAATTCTTACAATCAGATGGGTAGATTGGATAGCTAATGAAGATGTTCTGAAAGAAATCACAGATGGTTGGGTTGTTTTGGGAAGGAGAGACCAGACAGTGAGGTCATCAGTCTCATTGGATTAGGGAAGGACAGGGAAGGAAGTCGGCCGTGCCCTTTCAAAGGAACCATCCCGGCATTTGCCTGAAGCAATTTAGGGAAATCATGGAAAACCTAAATCAGGATGGCCAGATGTAGGATTGAACCGTCGTCCTCCCAAATGCGAGTCCCCTCCTCACTCAGTGAGAAATCACAGCGTAAGGAAATTTACGCACAATTTTATTAAGTGTATGCAGGTTCATTAGTTATGGAAATAAGAAAACAACTGCACAGAATAGACTAGCTTGAAGATGATGTTCAGTTTGTGAGTGCTTAACTGCGCGCTCATCAGCGCCCCTAGCTTGAAGAGCTGTATACAACAGTTTTTTTAGAATTAAGCTGACAACAAAAATAACAACAATTTTAAATGTGAATAATTTAGTTCAGGCTTTAGTGTGACTGTTATTGATATTGAATGAAACAACGAGTTTACTGTTACTGGTCACTGTTTAGTTATATCCACAATGCATTTCAATGGTTTAAAACTGTGTCATTAGGTGGATTTATGTGTGTTAGTACGATGTGTGTGTCTGAAACTAACAAAGGAGCATGTGACAATAGCAGGGGAGGGGGGAGGAGAGGGAGGGGGGGGGGGAGAAAGAAAGAAATATCACTCATAAGCAGTGTTCTGCAACACACCATAATACGAGGATGTGTAGAACAGTGGAACCATAATAAGTGATTAAAATGGCATGGAGGTGGTTTGCACATGGGCCCAACAGCACCCTCTTTTGTGTGACTAGACAGGTCAGTGTTATGCAACATACTGTTAGTGCAGAGCTATCATATGAAATGGAAATGTGTAACCAAGTGCAACCATACCTCACTGTCACCAAAGGGTGAAACATTGACATGTGAAAGCATTCAAATGGGGCAGAATGACTGGCCTCCGGTAGGCAGGTCTGTCATTCCATGACACTGGGGATTGTACAGGGAATGCTGCTTCAACTGTGAGACATACATGGAACCATTGCAGAAAGAGGGCTGTACACAGTGCTGACACCACAATGTGACTGCAGTGCGAGATGACTGCCATCGTGTCTGCTTGGCCCTAATGGACAGAACAACTTCATCCCCAGCATTGGCGCGATGCTGGAGCATCGCAATGGGTGTGGAAGTGTCTGTATCAATGGTTTGAAGCTGTCTTCTGCAGGCAGCCCTGGTGGCACACATGCCATTATGTCGGCTTCCATTAACCAAAACCCACTAATGTTACAGAGTGCAATGGGCATGTGAACATGCTGAGTGGCAAGAGGTAGTATTTTCAGATGAATCCCACTTCAACTTGCTCTACAGTGATTGGCGCACATGTGTTTGAAACCGAAATGGTGAATGCCATCAGGCAAACTGTATTGTTGAGCCGCATTGTTGACAAATGCTAAGTGTGATGGTTTGGGGCATCATGCCTGTAACACGTGATCTTGTCTCCTATGTCTTAAGGTAATCTAAACACAGGGTATACATGGACAAAGAAAAAAAAATTCTTAGATTTTCCCCGGTTATAAATACACTTACTCCCGGCTGAAAATACACTTTTTCCTTGTTAAGTGACAGTACACTTTCCTCCGGAATAATCCTTTGAATGGCTGTGGTTTTATACATTGGTGTAGATTTTTCCCGCACTTTAGAAAATGAAATCGGGGGCGGGGGAAAAAAAAGTTTTGGAAAGATCTTTGATGTGCAGCAACAAGTACGCTGCATATTTTTGTATTACGAAAGTATAAATGTGAATTTCACCGAACACCACCTTTTGCTTAACGAAGCATTGAAATCGATTTAGTTTGAGCTATGTTCTTCTTTTGAAATGAGCTCTAAAACACTAAAAATGATAAACTGAAAATTTATTTTTTTAAAAAAGTAGTTACAAGTATTGCAGAGAAACAATTATTGTCTACCACTTGTAAAATAGTTAAAAACATTTTTAGTTGTTTGGATAATTGACTTGTCATGACATTCTTGTCTAAGTGTGTGTGTGTGTGTGTGTGTGTGTGTGTGTGTGTGTGTGTGTGTGTGTGTGTGTGTGTGTGGAGTGGGGGGGGGGGGTTAAGAGGGGTAGCACATCACTTTGAAGAAAGTGATGTGTTATCCCCCTCCCTCTCCAGCATAAGGTAGTTGTGACCTTGAGCAAGCATTTCTATTTTAGTAAGTACGTGTTTGTTTTGGCCTGTATATTGTGCACGAATTTTTGTTTATTTTGTGCATGCCATTAGAGTGAAAGTGGAGGCAGCATATCTGCAAGGCAGAGGCAATGGGCACTTGGATTCCTGCACTTGGAGATACTTGCTCACCGGGACAGTCATTCTATGAAAAAGCCGCCTCATCTCGGAGATTCGCTGTGGACCACAGTACCTCACTGCACAAGATAATGGTCAAGTAGTCAGTTTTCAAGGGAGACTCGGAGAAGACAAACAGAGCTAAATGACAAAGGCATATATGTATTGTGAGCTTTGTTCAAGTCATATGCTATATTAAAATCTAACATGGAATGTATATAAAGGAGGTAAAATACATATGCGATAGAGAAGCAGAACATGAATTTACTTCTTAGTGACTGGTGTTTTGAGATTTTCAGCTGGCATCGACCTGACACCTTTGAGAACAGAGTCTGCCAGCAGCAACCACAAAAATTGTAGCCTACATAGTCCACAATAATACGACACCAAAACAACAGAATGTGCATTAACATTACACTGTCCAAGATAATACTAGGCATGAGATCAAGTGGTTTTTTTCTCATATAATTATAGTTTGTAATTATTACAGGCAGTGAATATGATAATAAACAGTGCTGCAGTAATTTTCTTTCACAACTCCAAAATACAGAATATCATGTACCTGAGCAGCTCTATTTGGATCCACACTATACTGACAATCACCACTGTTGCCTGCATTTCCACTCTCGCCATCTATGACACACTCACCAATATGGTAACCTTGCAGACACTGACGGCAGAAGACAAACTGGAAAAGAGGCATTATGTTAACATCAACAAAATGTCATTGAATCACATAGTGTAATATTATATTTAAACTGTGCAACACACAAATTTGTAACATTTGTAAGAGGGCACTTTAGTGCTTCAAAAGGAGACTAATATCACTGAGTGATAACTGTAATGACTTGATGTTTTAGCTTTTGCATGTGTTCATTCCTTGCTGGTAGGTATTTCTGAAACATGTGAAGTCTTATCAATTTGAAACACATATCTGAGAGCTTTAATTATATAATGTTGATATTTCAACTTTAAAATGTATTAATTCTTTACTAGGAGGTATTTCAGGAAAATATGAAGTTTGTTCAAAAGTGCAAAACTACATTCATTCACTAAGAAGACGGAAACTCATGTCTTTCAAAACATGTTCTTTGTTAACATACACACAGTTTTCCCAGAAATTTCAATACTGTTTTAAACACTTTTGGAAAAATTTTCATTTGGGCCATCATATTCTGCATGGGATACAAAACAGGACATAATTCCACATGTGCGAAGGTATTCTATAACTGCATATGTGATTTCAAGCTGCAGTCTCTCACATTCCAACCTGGTAAGGTTGTATCAACAGTACTGTAACCCTACAGTTTACCAAGATACAACATCATCCAGTGTTAGGCGCTGTGTACAGCATGAACACAAAGTGCTTAGCATATATTTATTTTATATGCTCTTATTTTAGTTTTGTTACCTTTCTACACATATCACACATCTGCCAATTTATGTCTTAAGTCTTAAATGAACATGTAATACTTTGAGAGAACTCTACGTCTCATGCATATATCGCATATATTGAACACTTTGTAATATTTTGAACAGTCCCACAATACATTTCTTCTATGGTTAAACTGTCAGCAATCAATGTCACTTCAACAGTAGCAATAAAAAATATGACAACGGGAAGAAAATGATCACCTCTATCTTTTACCAAATCTGACTTTGGGCTATGAAAGACGTGAAGGACAAACCTATATAAATCAATGATAATCTAGTCCGAAATATAAACTGCCTGGCAGACAGGTGTTTTTTTTTGCCAGAACCTCAACTCTAGTCACAAATCCACTTCGTTTGGGTCTCCTCAGTTCAATGAGCTACTATCCTGGATGTTGATTTTTAACTTCTGGAATTTCACAAAATCCTCTGTTGATATGAAACAGTCCCTCAAATTTGTTAACTGGCACACACTCCATGCCAAATGTCCCTACCTTGGAATAGTGGTACCCAGGTGGGATAGGAAACAGAAATTACCTCAATATGCTAACAACATTTCTGTGGTCTTTACAGATGGACAGTATCTCCTCAAACCAGTCCAAAAAGAGTTTTCCCATGCTATTTCTTCCAGTGACACTAACAAACCCGTGACACTGCAAAGCAACATCTTTTCAAATCAGTAACTTACACTGATCAACCACAACATTATGATCACTGCCTACCAAGACGTTGGATGCTGCCTGGCGGCATTGCGGGCACATGAGGTAACAAAAGTATGTACACAGAACAGACACAGATGGGGGATCACCTAGCAAAGATATGGGCTGCAAATGTGGAAATCCATTGATATAAGTGACTTTGACAAAATGCAAATTATTATTACCAGAGCCTGTGAATGAATATCTCAAAAATGGTGAAGCCGGTCGCATGTTCATGTGCTACTGTCATGACCATCTACGGAAAAAGGTAGAAGGACAGTGAAACTACCACTAGGCACTAAATGGTTGGCATCCACAACTGCTGGCAGAATGTGAGGTTCAAATGTTTGTCTGCTCTGTAAAGGAGGATAGATGGTGATCGGTGGCATCTCTACCAAAAGAGCACAATGCCGGTGCACGCACGAGTGCTTCGAAGCACACCATTCACCGTACATTGCTGAACATGGAGCTCTGCAGCAGACCACCCCTCCGTGTTCACATGTTGACCCAAGGACATCATAAATTATGGATGGATGGAGATGTTTGTATGGGTGAAAGACAGGAAGGTCTTCAGCATCCATGTGAAAACTGATTGAGACAAGTGTCAGTAAAATACACAAAACAGGAAGACAAAACAGCATGTAAAACACAGGTAACAAAAGTTGGAAAACTATGTGTGTACCCGCACAGAAGCAAGGACCGAAGTATAGCGTTAGCATCAAAACATTAGACAGAAAGAAACTGGTATAAGGAGCTAAAATAATATGGCAGATGGATGTGGCTGGCTGACTTCAAGATTAAGAAAGGAGGAGCCAGCCACTCTGCAACACACTAAAACCTTCAGCCTAAAGGTTTAGGCCAGAGTCCAGACACATAAAAAAACTTTAAGGCCGTAGTCACACTTGTCTCGCCATCAGCTAAAACAGAGGGCAGATCCCCACCAATAGTTGCTTCTGCCCCTGCATCACGGTATAAAATGCACTCTGTTAAAATACGGCGGATAGAGATGTGCGTGCCACAAGCATCACAAAACGGGGGATCTCTTGCCAGAGTAAAAAGCTGTGTGTGAAAGGGCAGTGCCCAATTCTAAGACAAATGAGGGTCACTTCATCCCGCCCGAGCAAATGGCAGGTGTTGACCTCACCAACCGCAGCTTATTGGCCATCACTGCCAGCCATTCCTCATCCCACAACTGCATACACTTCTTGTGTAGTGCAGAAATGACAGCCTGCAATGAAATAGGACACTGTGCCACATTCTGTCTTCTGTAGGCCTCCTTTGCAGTCCAATTAGACTGTTCATTTCCCTGTATCCCTACTTGACCTGTCACCTGCTTACTACGCTGTTGCAGCAAGTATAGTTGGTCATATAACAGCTGGACCAACTCCTCAGCAGGGTACAGGTTGCGTAAGGATTGTAAGGCACTAAGGGAACAGGAGCAGATGAGAAACCGGTTGCCCCGAATATGACGCATCAGCTCCAATGCCTTCAGGATTGTGTGGAGCTCCATTGTGAAAATGGTATACTCTTCAGGAAGGCAAAACTTGTGACATGGTCAGGGAACCCTGCACAGCAGCCAGGGGAATTCTCTTGTTTGGAGCCATCAGTTTTAAACTACTGTGAAATTTTGATGCTTATCTAAAACATCAAACAACAGAGATTGGTATGTAAAATCCAGCATACTATCTTTCTTAAAATTAGTAAAATCTAAAATAAGTCTGTGTTTCTGGAGGAGCCAAGGTGGAAATCTGTTCCAACCTCGATATAAAACATTAAGACGAGCCACACCCATTTCTAAAAGGCAATCCTGTGCGCGAATCCCATAGCGCCTCATTGCTCGTTGCCAGTTATGAAAAAGCCCTGCCAGTAGAAGCCGAGAATAGGAATGGTATGCAGGTGTGTATGGTATGGACAGTGTTTTATATACTTGGCACGAGTAGCCGTCACCTGACTTGAAGTAGTGGTTCACCAGCCTTTGCACAGATACTTGATATGGGGCTTGTTCTGAATGCCCCAGTGGCCAACCGAATCCCTTCATGGTGCACCATGCCATCGCAGACCAATACACCATGCACCCATAATCAAGCTGAGATTGCACAAATGCCCTGTAAAACTGGAGCAGACAAGTCCTATCGGCTCCACATGTATTGTGGCTAAGACATTTTAAAATACAGAGAGCCTTAAGTGACTGTTTCTTTAGGCCAACCATGTTTACAGTCAAATATGAGACCCAGAAACCTCACTGTGTCTTTAAAATTAAGAACAGTGTCCTTCATCCACAACTCAGAAAAGTTTAGAATGGAATGAGAACAGTTAAAAAGAACGCACACAGACTTCTTGGTCGAAAACTTAAATCCAGTCTTCTGCACCCCTCCATCCAAACATTGAAGAGTTGGTTGCAACTTACGTGTTGTCCTTGCAAGGCTGGAAGAAGAGCAAAACAGAGAGAAGTCATCCACAAACAACGAACAATGAACAGGACTTTGCACTACTAACGTAATACTATTAATAGCTATGGCAAAGACATTCACACTTAAAACACTACCATGAGGGACACCATTATCCTACTCACAGCGATCAGACAGGACATCATCGACTCGGTATCAAACATACCACAGCAAGATAAAGGACCAAATAAAAATGGGAAGATAACCCCAAAAACCTCATTCATAAAGTTGCTCTAGGACAAAATGCTGTAATATTGTAGGCCTTCTTGATGTCAAAAAATATACCTAGGTGATGCTGGTGCAGGAAAGCCTGTAGTATAGCCACCTCCAGGAGGGCCAGGTTTTCAAAAGTGGAGCGACACCTCCTAAACCCACAGGGTGAAAGTGTCTACGGAGTTGCCTGGATTCTAAGATCCAGACAAGGTGGCGGTTGACCATCTGCTCCAAGGCCTTTCCCTTGCAGCTAGTGAGAGCAACACTACGATAATTACTCGGACATGTTTGGTCTTTCCCAGGTTTTAAAAGAGGAATCAAAATGGCCTCACACCACGAGTCGGGAAAGTGACTTGATGCCCAAATGGCATTGAAAAGTAAGAGCAGGATATCTTTGTGTCATCTGGTGAGGTGCTGCACCATACTGTAATGGATTCTGTCATGACCAGGGGATGTGTCACGAGCTGCAGACAATGCAGAATCCAGCTCCCACACAGAAAATGTGCAGTTGTAATCTTCATCAGAGGTGGACGAGAAATCCAAATGGTTCCTCTCAGCAACCACTCTATGGTGCTGAAAACCTGGATCCTGACTGGTGGTTGCAGCAACTGTAGCAAAATAGGCCACCACCGTCTGGGCAATGTCTCGTGGATTGGTTTGGAAAGTGCCATTCCCCACAACAGCAGCCAAGGAGCACCTACCTCCTCTCCTAGAAATTCTCCTGATGGTCTCCCATACAACTGAACTCTTTGTGGGATGATTCATAGTGTTCAGGAACCATTGCCATGACCTCTTTGTGCGCTCTTGAATAATCTGGCACCAGTTTGCCCTCACCACCTAAATGGCCCCAATATTCTCTACAGTTGGCTGACACTTGAACTTATGCAGAGCTGCACACCTAGTCTGATTGCCGAGCGGCATTTGTCACTACACCAAGGGACAGGTTGCCTCTTCTGTTGTCCCATGAACTGTGGAATGGATGCTGCAGCAGCATGGTGGATCATTTTGGTAAAATGTTCCACCTATGCTTCGACTTTGGCAGAATGTTAGAACTGGGCTAGATGCCTGTAAAGTGTCCGTAAAAGATCCAAATTTACCCATATGTTGATGTTAATGAAACATGTTAGAAATGATAGCAGGTGGTTATAATTAAAGTGCAGCTACTAACAGAGGTTCAGTATGGGCTGTAATTATCATACAGCAGCAAAACTTGATACATACTTTAATGCATTAATGTGGAAGCTATTTATGCTTCTGGAAAAAACTTAGTTCAAATTTTGGCCACCAGGTGCAAATCTGGGGCTGTGAATGCAACAAAGATGTATACACTGATCAGCCCGAACATTATGACTACCTACCTAAAATCGGTATGTCCATGTTTGCAAAGATAACAGCAGCAATGCATTGTAGCATGGAAGCAATGAGGCCTTGGTAGGTTGGAGGGTATTGGCACCACATCTGCACACACGAGTCACCTAATCCCCGTAAATTCCAGGGAGGGGGCGATGAGCTCTGACGCCATGTCCAATAACATCCCAGATGTGACAGATCAGGTTCAGATCTGGCAAGTTGAGGGGACCAGCACATTGGAACTCGCCACTGTTTTCCTTGAACCACTCTATCACAATCTTGGTCTTATGACACAGCACATTATTTTGCTGAAAAATGCCACTGCCATCGGAAAACATGATTGTCAAGAAGGGGTATACGTAATCTGCAAGCACCAGAGTACGATAGTCCTTGGCCATCAAGGTGCCTCGCACGAACTCCACTGCACCCATGGATGCCCATGTGAATGTTCCCCAGAACATAATCGACCCACCGCCAGCTTGCTGTCTCACAGTACAGGTGTCAAGGAGCTTTCCCTGTAATACGACAGATTCGCACCCTGCCATTGGAATGATAATGAAGGTATCAAGGTTCATCAGACCATGTAACGTTCTGCCACTGCGTCAATGTCCAATGCCGATGGTCCCGTGCCAATTTCAGTCGTAGTTGCAGATCTCGTGGTATTAACATTGGCACATGCACAGTCGTCAGTTGTGGAGGCCTACCATTATGAGTGTTCCGTGCAGTGTTTGTGTTCAGACACATTTGTACGCTGTCCAGGAGTAAAGTCTGATGTTAGCGTCTTGACAGTTCACCACCTGTCCCGTTTTACCTGTCTGCCCAGCCTACGACATCCAACATCTGTAACAAGGGGTAGCTGCCCAACCCACAACATCTAGATATTGCTGCTAACACAGTTAGTTCAATATGAGCACCAGAGGTGTCGACAAGAATCTCTACAGTGCCAGATTTGCATCCGGTGGTCAAAATTTGAACTAATTTTCTTCCAGTGTAAATTGGTTTCACATTAAACTGTTAGCATATCTACTAAGCTTAACTGCCATATGATAATTACAGCCCACACTGGATCTTCCTGAGTCACCACACTGTAATTACAACCACCTGGAACATGTCATATATTCTGTATCACAATATTTATCATAAATAAGATGCAAGGAACCAATAAACAATTCTCCAATCCACAATGCATTAACAGCACGACTGATTAGGAAGGAATTTGAATTTTGCAGTATCAATTACCTGCAACAATAAATCCATGTTCCAAATCTTTAGCAAGTTCCCAAAGTGGTATCAAATTGAGTTTTGGATTGGGTGGGTAACTACATCCCTTTTATTTATTTGACAAGTTTTTAGATGCATATTTCTGGGATACATTTCATTTTCACTCATGATTTAGTTATTGTTATCAATTATGAAGGTCCCAATTCTTGTAGTTCAAATTCTTAAAATGTTTTACAATATTTATCATGTCTGTCCTGCTTCTATGTCTTCATGGAGTACACCGAGTTCCCTCTCTGTTTCTGCTTTCAGAAAACTATATTTTTTGTTTATTTTATCTTGTCATTATAGCTCATTCCCTGGTTTTGTATAGAAAGAAATGGACAGAGTGACGATAAAAATATTGTATAAAATTAAGGAACACACCCCACAACCACCGGTGCATGTTATACGTCTGCAGTCAGGATCAGCCAATATGCCCATACCACAACCTGGCTGGGGGCACAAGATACCGCCTGCTTGCAGCACATACTCTTCAGCAGCAAAGCGCTGATACTGTGCATACTGAAAAAAACATAAGTACACAGGAATTTAGAACACAGAACTGATTACCTACATATTCAGGTTCCTGAAGCACATTAATCAGAAAACGAAAAATTAAAATTCGCTAAATTTACTGAGCAGCCCTACTTTGTGTTATGCATATTTGATTGCACAAGATCACTGCTGTGAAGTTCAAAAAAGCTGCAACACGAACTTATAATTACGGTTAAGTGATGACAAAATTTTGTATTGTCAGTGTTGGCACTACAGAGCTATTTATCCATTACTAAATATTTGTTATTTGTTACTTTCATTACTAATCACATCTGACAAAAGACACGTCATTACCACTGTGCTGAGATAAGCTAATGTAGTACAAATTGTATACATGGCATACTTCATATCAATATTCTGAAGGTGAGATGCTGTTTTTGGTGATTTTTGTATTATAAACTGTGTACAACAAAAATTATGTTTGTGGCCTCAATGAATTAAAGTTCTACCACAATAAAATGGCAGTATATTAACTGCTCTTTTCTGGAATCTCAAAGAATGGACTGTGAGTACAGTTGACTCCCAGTATGCGGTATACTTCAGAATTTATGATATGAATACAATAGGGAAACATTCCACGCGGGAAAAATATATTTAAAAACAACGATGATGTGACTTACCATACGAAAGCACTGGCAGGTCGAAAGAAACACAAACAAACACATACATACACGCAAAATTCTAGCTTTCGCAACCAATGGTTTCTTCGTCAGGAAAGAGGGAAGGAGAGGGAAAGACGAAAGGATGTGGGTTTTAAGGGAGAGGGTAAGGAGTCATTCCAATCCCGGGAGCGGAAAGACTTACCTTAGGAGGAAAAGGACAGGTATACACTCGCACACACACACATATCCATCCGCACATACACAGATACCACCGTATGATGTCTGTGTATGTGCAGATGGATATGTGTGTTTGTGTGCGAGTGTATACCTGTCCTTTTCCCCCTAAGGTAAGTCTTTCCGCTCCCGGGATTGGAATGACTCCTTACCCTCTCCCTTAAAAACCACATCCTTTCGTCTTTTCCTCTCCTTCCCTCTTTCCTGACGAAGCAACCATTGGTTGCGAAAGCTAGAATTTTGTGTGTTTGTTTGTGTTTCTTTCGACCTGCCAGCACTTTCGTATGGTAAGTCACATCATCTTTGTTTTTAAATATACTTCAGAATTTGATATACCAGTACAATTATTACTGTAGTTATTATTTCATATAAGGTGTCTAGTATGATCTCACTATCGAGAGAAGCTGCAAGGGAAAATTAGTTCCAAAAACATATGAGATACTGTCAGTTCCCAATAAAAAGTGAAATTTTTGCAGGAGTAGGTTTGTGAGTCTGAACTCATATGCAGTGCTGTTACCGTAGGCATAATTCAGAGCTTGATTTCTACTGCTGCTAACTTGCTGGGAGAAGTGTAGACAGTGCAAAACAAGTAACTGAGATAATGTGCAAGAATCTGAGAATAATTTTCAATATGGTAATAAAGATATAAAAGTGGTTTTAAAAACCGTTCAATTCCGGAGAAATTTTTTCAGTTGCAGATGGGTGTAACATTCTTTCTGTCTAGTCCAAGGAGCTTCCTTGGTGTTGTGTGAAGTAACATCTGTAGCCACAGGCAGAATTGACATATTCTTGATGATGTGTGGCACGTGAGGCAAATTATATGTGACATATTGCTCCATAGACTTCCTTAAAAACATTTCACCCAAATTAATTCTGTGCATTTTTACACATATAACAAAGTTAAAATCGTTACTCCTACTTAGCTAGACAATGCAGCTTAGCAATCCAGCTACTTTGAAAAGGTTCTCAGACCTAACCACTGAATTGGAAAACAAGCACCGCAAACCCTCTTTACTCCATCTTCAACCACTTTCTAGCATCTCCTCCGTAAAACAACACAGGATGACACCCTACAGTCAAAAAGGAAAAAAACAAAAGAATGTACAACTGAAGTTCCCAATGGAACAAAAGCATTTACTATAATCTATTGGACCTCGTCAAGTTCGCCTCGTTGTCACAGAAGACTACATGCCGCTACTGATGTCTCCATATTCTGATATGAGACTTCTGTCCACTAAGCAAGTGTTCATTCATTAAACACAAAAACAAAAAACAGTGAACTTGTCACATCCACACATAGGAACCGCACTTGCCAACTCTTTCAGTTGTCCATAACAGTATAACATCTTTACTAACCACTGAAAGATCCAACTTAATACATGGAACACTTTTAAAATCACAGTACCACCTGCCATGGCCTAAGATCCTGTCCTGCCCTTGCATGGGCTGCTGACTGAATCCCTATTTCGTAAGTGCAAAACTGTTACACAAAATAATTTTGACAGTAGATCTTTTGGCCAATAAGCCTCCTCAGCAGAATGTATAAAATCCAAATGGTCACCTCCTGCCAACGCTAATAACACTTGCTGTGAGTTGCTTCTTCCTGCCAACTGATATGTTAACACTTCTTAGCACTAAAGACTGTACCTACCATTGCCAGGAAGTGGCTCCTGTTTTAAGTGCCTGTGCTAATTATTTGCTACATATATCAAGCACAGTCACAGTTCCCTAATCACAGTCCAGGTTATGCACGAGACAAGTCACAGGAAAGTTTCATCCCAGATTTCTCTCATCATCTGTATATGCTCTGTATATTATGTGCTGAAGTAAACAGATAAATTAAGGCCCCTAATTAAATGAAAATACACCACAATTATTATAACAACACTGTTTCTGTAGGTCTACCAGGCTCTCTCGGTGAGGCTTTGTCAACTTGGAAAATCGGGTTTTCTGCCAGTAATCTGCATTTTACTTGCATGATATTTCGATCGTGTAACTTGCAGTCTTCATAAGGTGTTCCCTGAGACCGAATCCAGTGTGTAACGGATTCAATATTTATGCCTATGTGGGGCTAGGCACTCTGTCATTGGTCTGCACCACACCAACTGCTCTGTATGAGGTACGTGTGGTCAGTAGCAGCAACCTTCTAGACGTAGCTGTTATGACTGCTGTGTGCGTACTTTTTGGCTGCTGCTGGTTCGTAATTTTGTAATCTGTCATTCTGTTCCCTCTCAAGTTAGGACTGGATGTATAGTCTTCTGATTGCCATCATTTAGACTTTCCAGTTGACTGCTGTTCTATTACTGTAGCCGGCCATGTCAGGTGATTATTCCGAGGTCTGTGCTCACTAGGTGTAGCTGTCACATTATTTTCTGGCACTGGTGTCAAACTGCCGTTCGTTCTTGAAATGACTGTCCTGCTGTATTTGGTTTGCTGTCTGAAGGATCACCAGCTGTGCACCATGTTTTGGTTGTGCTGGGTTATTTGCTCTGTCACCATTTCCTAAGTTATTTCCTCCAGAGTTTGGCTGTTGCCTCCAATCAAATCTTTAGGAGATTGAGTGTTGCATTCCAGGGACAGCTAAGATGATATCCCATGTCATGACTGATAAGATTCTGTGTGACCTTTATTTAAATGGATCTTTAATAACACAACCCAGTATCTAGGTGTCTGTATCTTCACATCATCTTAATACATAAAATGATTTAGTTCCAAACAATGTTTGGCTATAGCTGACTTGGAAGCCTGTTTGAGTCTGGCATAGTGTGTCAATGATCCTGTTGGTCTGATCGATATATGTAATACCACATTGATATTCACAATGCACTGCACCCTGCTTCTCTGCCAGATGGTCAGAAGTACACGAAGAAGCAAAGAAGGTTGCTTTTTTGCCACATGCTGGACTGGTATCTGATAAAATCAGCAGAATTCTTCTCAAATATAATGTCTCAGTATTTTCTGCTCATCAACCAAGATTAAGGCTCTGTTAGGGAGTGTAATGGAGGATCTGTGCCAACAGAAACTGGGCATTTATCACATACCACGTCAATGTGGTATGTCATATATTGGCCACACTATTGGGACCATTGCATTGACATCAGGTGTAAGATGCACTAACAGTATACCAGACCCAAATAGGCTTCCAAGTCAGTTATAACCGTACATTGCTTGGAACTAAATCATTCAATGAATTATGATGGTCAAGATTAAGACACAGACACCCAGCTACTGGGACAGTGTTATTAAAGAATCCATTAAAATAAAAGCCACACCGAATCAGAACCAGAGGTTGTAGAGAGCTTCAGGAAAAGCATTAGGGAACAATTGACAAGAATGGGAGAAAGAAATACAGTAGAAGACGAATGGGTAGCTTTGAGAGACAAAACAGTGAAGGTAGAAGAGGATCAAGTAGGTAAAAAGACGAGGGCTAATAGAAATCCTTGGGTAACACAAGAGATACTGAATTTAACTGATGAAAGGAGAAAATATAAAAACGCAGTAAATGAAGCAGGCAAAACGGAATACAAATGTCTCAAAAATGAGATCGACATGAAGTGCAAAATCGCTAAGCAGGGATGGCTTGAGGAAAAATGTAAGGATGTAGATGCGCATGTCACTAGGGGTAAGATAGATACTGCCTACAGGAAAATTAAGAGACCTTTGGAGGAAAGAGAACCACTTGCATGAATATCAAGAGCTCAGATGAAAACCCAGTTCTAAGCAAAGAAGGGAAAGCAGAAAGGTTGAAGGAGTATATAGATGGTCTATACAAGGGCAATGTTCTTGAGGACAATATTATGAAATGGAAGAGGATGTAGATGACGCCAAAATGGGAGATATGATACTGCGCGAAGAGTTTGACAGAGCACTGAAAGACCTGAGTCAAAACAAGGCCCCAGGAGTAGACAACATTCCATTAGAACTACTGACAGCCTTGGGAAAGCCAGTCCTGACAAAACTCTACCATCTGGTGAGCAAGATGTATGAGACAGGTGAAATACCCTCAGACTTCAAGAAGAATATAATAATTCCAATCCCAAAGAAGGCAAGTGTTGACAGATCTGAAAATTATCGAACTATCAGTTTAATAAGCCACGGCTGCAAAATACTAACACAAATTCTTTACAGATGAATGGAAAAACTGGTAGAAGCCGACCTCGGGGAAGATCAGTTTGGATTCCGTAGAAATGTTGGAACACATGAAGCAATACTGACCCTACGACTTATCTTAGAAAATAGATTAAGGAAAGGCAAACCTACATTTCTAGCATTTGTAGACTTAGAGAAATCTCCTGACAATGTTGACTGGAATACTCTCTTTCAAATTCTGAAGGTGGCAGGGGTAAAATACAGAGAGCGAAAGGCTATTTACAATTTGTACAGAAACCAGATGGCAGTTATAAGAGTCAAGGGGCATGAAAGGGAAGCAGTGGTTGGGAAGGGAGTGAGACAGGGTTGTAGCCTATCCCTGATGTTATTCAATCTCTATATTGAGCAAGCAGTAGAGGAAACAAAAGAAAAGTTTGGAGTAGGTATTAAAATCCAGGGAGAAGAAATAAAAACTTTGAGGTTCGCCGATGACATTGTAATTCTGTCAGAGACAGCAAAGGACCTAGAAGAGCAGCTGAATGGAATGGATAGTGTCTTGAAAGGAATATATAAGATGAACATCAACAAAAGCAAAACAAGGACAATGGAATGTAGTTGAATTAAATCAGGTGATGCTGCAGGAATTAGATTAGGCAATGATACACTTAAAGTAGTAAATGAGTTTTGCTACTTGGGGAGCAAAATAACTGATGATGGTCAAAGTAGAGAGGATATAAAATGCAGACTGGCAATGGCAAGGAAAGCATTTCTGAAGAAGAGAAATTTGTTAACATCAAGTATAGATTTAAGTGTCAGGAAATCGTTTCTGAAAGTATTTGTATGGAGTGTAGCCGTGTATGGAAGTGAAACGTGGACGATAAATAGTTTAGACAAAAAGAGAATAGAAGCTTTCGAAAAGTGGTGCAACACAAGAATGCTGAAGATTAGATGGGTAGATCGCATAACTAATGAGGAAGTATTGAATAGAATTGGAGAGAAGAGAAATTTGTGGCACAACTTGACTAGAAGAAGGGATCGGTTGGGAGGGCGGTTGGTAGGGCATGTTCTGAGGCATCAAGGGGTCACCAATTTAGTATTGGAGGGCAGCATGGAGGGTGAAAATCGTAGATGGAGACCAAAACATAAATACGCTAAACAGATTCAGAAGGATGAAGGTTGCAGTAGGAACTGGGAATTGAAGAACCTTGCACAGGATAGAGTAGCATGGAGAGCTGCATCAAACCAGTATCTGGACTGCAGACCACAACAACAACAACAGAATCTTATCAACCATGACATGGAAATAAGCTTTGCTCTGCCTGGAATTCAGCACTCAATTTCCTAAAGACACTAAGGAAGCAACATTCAAACTCTGGAGGAAATAACTTTGGAAACGATGACAGAGCAAATAACCCACCACAACACGTGGTGCACATATGGTGATACTTCAGACAGCAAATCAAGTACTGAAGGACAGTCATTTCGAGAATGAATGGCAATTTGAACACCAATGTCCACAAAATAATCTGACAACCGCCCCTACTGGGTGCAGACCTCAGACGGAGGACCTGAGGTGGCTGGCTACAGTAATAGAATAGCACAGTGTGCAGGAAAGCTTAAATGATGGCAATCAAAAGAGTGAGCACATAGTACAACTTGGAGGTGGAACAGAATGTCACATGACAAAATTAGTAACTGGTAACATCCAAAAAGTACATGCACAGCAGTCAGAACTGCTACAGCTAGCAAATACAATGGTTGCTGCTACTGACAGGCATGTATCTCAGACGGAGTACCTGGCATGGAGTGGACCGATGAGGGAACACTTAACTCCGCACAGGCATAAATACTGGACCCATTTCACACTGGATTCAGAGAGAGGGAGCACCGGATACAGATTGCTAGTTACGTGATCAAGATGTCGTGCAAGCAGAATGTGAATTACCAAGAGAAAACCCAATTTTTTCCAGAACATCCTGAGCAGCAAAGATTATTATATAAGTAAATGTGTTTACTTTCCATTAAGAATGTAGAAACATTTATGTCAATGTTGCTAAATGTTAGTGAGTTGTTTCAGTTGTTTCCTAACCTTGAAATGAGTTAGTTTTCTGTTTTGTTCATTGAAAGAACATAATAACAACAGTGTATTTAAGTGAAACCACATAGTAACAAGAATTTACCTGTGGTATGACATTAATAAAAGCAGATTATTTGACACATTTATACAGTTTCTGTTAACATTATTACCATCATTTTTCCAAAATTAAATTCTCTACAACTTCTGTTGAAAACTTTGTGCAGTTGTTTGGAATTTAAAAAACAAATTGGACGAAGTACTTAATAAAATAAAATTTTTACAGAATTACGTCTTTGCTTCTGTGGATGTTCTGGAAACTACTACAGATACATATCTGGGACATGTTTTATTAGATTCACCAGATCAAGAATAACAAAATAAATGGAAATCATGCTTTGCTTTAACCTCATACAGTTTTTCGATTGATTAATATTAGCGAAGTTGCTAAATTTCAGGCAAAATCTTTTATTAGCCGTAACTCCATAACTAAACATTTGCGGACCTATGTTTATGTGAACTTTTTTGTTTAGTTTTACTTGTGGAATAACATATTAAAATATTTTCAAATCTTCGCGAATCACCCTGTATATGCTGCAGAATATATGATGCAGCAACGCCCTCAAACAGAAACTTTTTGATCGCCTCTTACAGAACTACCTTCCTCCAACATGAAATTGGCTTTCTGCAGGAGGACTTGGTTTAAAGGTAGTATCTGAACTTAACATAAAACTATTTTCAGTCTGTACCACAAAACACTATGATTTAACAGACAAAGCCCAACTGGAGGAAGTTATGTCCTTGCCTCCCTCTGACCTGACCACTTCATTAATAATGGAGTGCAGTGGGGGGATTTTTAGTTTTTTTGAGCCATAATACATCCCAAGAAAAAGAAGAATATTGCAAGCACTGCACAGTAACTCTCCTTGATTAATGCTTTCACAAAATACTTCCAGGAAACCTTACATCTGCCTAACAAGTATGGTATTTCTGTTACGAAGATATTATTTTACTCCATGCAGCAGCTTTCGAAATGGTATTGCAATTTTAATTACACATGTACATCAAAGTAGGAGGAAATTGATAACCAAATCCTCATTATCAATAGACAGTATCAGCATACACATAAAGTAGCTCCACAAAGTATGATGTGGATGTTTTGCTCAGAGAATGGGAACAAATGAATTTTGACAGAGTTGTGAATATACAGACTTAACAGAATACTAAATACTCAATACTAAACATATTCTCCTCCCAGGATTTGATTATACTGAGAGTGAAACCTTGCTATTTTTCTACAGGTAGCTTCAGGATGGCAGTCTTGAAAACTTAAAATGTAGCTCATCAGTACGAACATTACGCTAAATGCTGCTGTTGACCAAAGCACGATCAGTTGTTTGAAGTAATGTTGCTTGAATAACATACGACGTAATGTAAACAAATGCATCTGACAGTTTCTGAAAAATTAGTGGTATATCAGAAGAAATGAAGGGGCATCTATTGATCAATTAAGTGATTACAAAAGTGGTATGACCGCTTCTTAGGAAACTGTATCAACTAAGAGTAAATAAGACAATCTGAAAAATATTTCACCTCCACACAAAATGCATGAGAAAGTTACTCACATGCTTATAAGTTTCCTCAAAATTACACTGTCTGGTCAAAACTGGCACATGGCTAAAAGTATGCAAAAAGTAAAAACTTAATGTCACACCACCACCATGTAATTAGGATATTAAGGAAACCTGATTATGGGGATTTACCCTTCCACAGTCATTTTCAAATATTTCTATCTAATTCAAAGCATATTTATTCCACGTAGCACAAAATAGCATGTTGAACCTATCACTGCTTTGAAAAAGTGATGCTCCATCAGGTCTGTTACATGCAGAAAAATAACCTTTTTTATTGTGACAATGTATAAAACATGTGACACTAGGTTTTATATATATATTTTTTTATAAAGGCAGAAACTCTTTTTTTTTTTTTTACTTGCCTGCTGGGTTGTAAGTAAGTGGAAGTGATGAACTTCAGTGATAAGGGAATTTGGACAACCAGCTGGGCAAGGTAGAGTGTATCCATACTCAGGATGTGACCAAAACTGACGATCACGCAGTCGAGATGCACAATATGTTTGGAAACATTCCAGACAAGTCACATGACTTGCATCACAAGGGAACACAAGAACTGGGTCCCTGGAATTCAGACACATCGTAAACTATCAAAGCAATGTTCAGCATTCAAATATATTGTACTTTCATATAGGTTATGAACAAAATGACTTATAATAATTATAAACAAACTAAATGAAAAGTAGTAGCCATTTCAAAGACTGTCGATAGTGGTGCTATTGAAAGACATTGAGAAAAACCAGAAAAATTCCCCCGTTTTGAACAGTGATGTAAACTACAGTATAGCACTTAAACTATTTGTTTCTTGAAATAGCCATTAGGTTGGGCCAAATATTAATTTCATCAATGCACTAAGGCATTAATGCTTGAACTGGAAAATCTGACCCAAGCCTCAACAGATATATCATGTCAGCGTGCTACTATGGTTTGAAGAGATCGTAAACAGTTGGTAAAAGGCAGACAAGAGGTGGACTAATGAAGTATGGGGTACAGGAACTGCATGTTCTTGTTAACCATATTTTAGCAATTCTCTGGATGACTTAGGGAAACAGATACGATACGCAAGTTGGGGAGGCAATCATTAAAACAAAGGTGTTTTTCATTGTGGTGAGATCTTTTGATGCCATTTCAATCATCCAACTTTCTCCTCTGAATGGGAAAATATTTTGTTGACAGCCACCTACATTGGGAGAAGTGATCAATGAAATAAAAGTAATCATGGTTCGTACGGAAAAGCTTAAGGTGTTTTTCTCACATGCTGTTTGAGAGTGGAACACTATAGAAACAGAGTGAAAGTGGCTTAATGAACCCTCTGCCAGGCACTTAAGTGTGAATTTCAGAGTAGTCATGCAGATGTAGATGATTTCATAACAAACATAGCACATACTAAGATAAGACAAGATGGAGAGGAAAGTCATTTATGGAAATTGCAAAAGATCTAAGTCTGGATGGCCTGACAGGGACTGAACCTACTTTTCCCGAATGGGGATCCAATGACTTAACCACCATCTCACCTCGCTTGGTAAAATCGAGATGCCCAGGTGGAGATTTGAATTCTGAGCTGTTGGGACAATACTGTTACAGCACTTTGGATGGGAGGCACTGTATCATCCTCTTTACAGCTCCCAATCTCGTGCAAAGTGAATGATAAATGTCGAATATTGCATAGGAATGACAACAGTGAATGGAATCTGAAGACTGCAAGGGTTCACAGCACACTAGCCTAACTAATGCTGCAGTTCATCAAATGTCTACCTTTTCATTACACAACCTTTCTACCCAATAAATTCATACTTCATCTGTAAAAATGAATCAATATTGTGATTGGCAGTTTTGTAGTGAATGCTATTAAGTCCTATATGTTGTTCCACAGTAAAAGAGAAGTAGATATGGATAATGTGAAAGGAAAAATATATATTTATTATCAAAAACAGTCTTGATCACAATTTATCTATTACGGTGACCGGTTTCGACCACTACTGTGGTCATCTTCAGACCAATAGTAAGAACCTCCTTCTGCTGGAGAATCACTACTAAAGAAATCATGACCGTACAGAAAAGCTTAAGGTGTTTTTCTCACATGCTGTTTGATAGTGGAACACTATAGAAACAGAGTGAAAGTGGCTTGATGAACCCTCTGCCAGGCACTTAAGTGTGAATTTCAGAGTAGTCATGCAGATGTAGATGACTTCATAGCAAACACAGCACATACTAAGACAAGAAGGAGATTCTCCAGCAGAAAGAGGTTCTTACTCATTGGTCTAAAGATGACCACAGTAGTGGTCGAAACCGGTCACTGTAATAAATAAATTGTGACCAAGACTGTTTTTGATAATAAATATATATTTTTCCTTTCACATTATTTGATAATAAATATTTGTAACACATTGATCACTGTTACTCCCATAATATATTCAAAAGTGAAAAATATATAGTAAGGATCAATAAATCATCAGGGATCAACGAGATTCCTTTGGAGTGAGATGTATAGCAGAACACTGTGTGGTCTGGAATTGAGAATCTATGACCAACAGATCTGGAATCAAATTTCTGGCATAGAACTGTCGTTGCATGGAAGGCAAGCCAAATGGAACTAAAAGCGAAACTGAAACATTTTATCAAACAATAAAGAAATAGTGCAGGGTGAGACATATTACAACAGTATGAAGTTTTATGTGCTCATGTACTTGTAGCATGCAAAGTAAAAATACACGTGAAACTAAAAGAGACTCAAAAACTGAAATCTGAAATATAGATGATAAGAATGAATTTATGAGCATATGTTGAAAAGTAATGGCTCCAAATTTTTTATGCAAAAACACTCAAAATAAAATGAACTTTATTAAGATTCTACATCTTTATTCTTCATGTCTAAATAGTTACTTCTCAACATAATTTGTTGAAACTGTCACTGTAGAATGTTTGACTTTGTTGATGGAGCCACAACCTTAATTCTGTTCAAAGTGCTTAATCAATGTCAAAGTGATGTCATCAAAGGCATTTTTTAACTTTTGAAACAGACGAAAATTTGATGGGACCAAGTCAAGACTGTAAGGAGAATGATCAATGACATTCTCTGATGAGTTCATCAACACCGTTACAATGAGTCTTGTTGGCTGCCATAAGCAGTTGTCCATTCTGAGTTGTATCATGCACATTGAGGTTAGTACCACCGTTTCCTTCATTATCAGCATGAATAACTCAATGTCGTACAGTACTGATGTCGAAACAATCATCATCGTAAAAAGCCTTCATACTTCTACGGGTTTCAATTGGAGGCAAGTTTTTACAAGTTAAAAACTCAATTATAGCATGCTGTTTCTCACACACCAAAATAATTACATCAAACACTGCCATGTTACATGCTACAATTTGGAGCCTTATAGCAGCCGAGGGTTGCAACTTGGGTCATTGAACGGGGAATACTGACCAAGTAGCAGACATATAATAATGACATGCAATACCTCACCTAGTATGGAGAACAGCATAAAAAATTCAGAGGCATTGCTTTTCAGCAGCCCTAGTATTTATGAACACGATGAATAAGGGTACACCATATTAAATCACAAAACTAGTTTACCATATTAAAAAATGAAGGTTGTATCAACACAAATATAAGAAGAGAGAAGGGAGGGAAGAGAAGGAAAGTAAAAAATTGACTAAATGCGAGAAGGACTTGCACACCGAGGGTTTCATACAAACTTAATTATGTATACTGACAGTTCATCCATTCTGGGAATTGACAATCTCGAGCATTTTAACCGGTTATCAACACTGATACTGGCAAGGCACTGGTTCTGGGGATTCCAAGCTTCTAGAGAATGTTTGAATTTCAATAATATAAATGTCATATTAAAGTCATGCAGGAGGCAGCTGACCACTATTATTGTAGTCAGCAGTTATCCATTGTGGCTGACAGGGTCACAAAGGCAAAAGTTAAACATCAGGCAAGTAATGATTTTATTGCTCATATTACATGTTTTGGAATTAATCCATCATCAAATATCCAGGAGCGAATACTGCACATAGATATGGCGTTTCAAGTTGTCTGTGAAACATCAAGTTGTCTGTGAAACAAACATTTGAAGACTATTCTGTGTCATATTTATGTGCAGTAACAGCTCCTGGCTACATGATGGTGGATAAATTCCGAAATGTGTCATACACACAATTAAGTCATTTCTCACCTGAAATTTGATTTTTACCATTGCGACAAAATCAGCCTGAGTGCAGAACTACTGATTGTTTTAATTTCAAGTTTGACGTCATGTAACAAATGAAAAAAGAAATACTTTTTCGTGGGATATAATTACAAATTAACAATTTTCAGATTTCTTTCCTTTACTTGTACAGTGAAATCTTGCTTCTTGCCAAGTTTCATCAAAGTGATAAACTAAAGTATCA